>NC_091981.1:59149244-59863551 GCF_044704955.1 Pristiophorus japonicus
GCATACAGCGATGGGCCCTCACGCTGGCTGTGTATGACTACACCATACCGCACCGGCCAGGCACCGAAAATTGCGCTGACGCGCTCAGCAGGCTCCCACTGGCCACCACCGAGGGGGCGTCGGAGCAGAGCGCCGAGATGGTCATGGCCGTTGAGGCTTTTGACACTGCGGGCTCCCCCATCACAGCCCGCCAGATCAAACTCTGGACCAATAGGGACCCCCTCCTGTCCATGATAAAGAAATGTGTCCTGACTGGGGACTGAGCGCCCCCACACAGGGCATGCCCCGAGGAAGTCAGACCGTTTCAGAGACGGATGGATGAGCTCTCCATCCAAGCCGACTGCCTGCTATGGGGCAGCCGGGTAGTCATGCCCCAGAAAGGAAGGAAAGCGTTCATCAGGGAACTCCACAGCAAGCACCCTGGCATCGTGTTAATGAAGGCCATTGCCTGGTCACATGTATGGTGGCCGGGGATTGACTCAGACCTGGAACACTGGGTTCGCAGGTGCATGACGCGTGCCCAGCTGTGCAATGCCCCCAGGGAGGACCCACTCAGCCCGTGGCCCTGGCCCACCAGACCATGGCCACGTATTCACGTAGACTATGCGAGCCTGTTCATGGGGAAAATGTTCCTGATCGTTGTCGATGCATACTCGAAATGGATCATAGTGAACTCGTGCACGACATCCATCACCATGAAGAGTCTGCGTACGGTTTTCGCAACCCATGGCTTGCCGGACATCCTGGTCAGCGACAATGGCCCATGTTTCACCAGCCATGAATTCCAGGAGTTTATGTCGGGCAATGAGATCAAGCACGTCCGGACAGCGCCGTTCAAGCCGGCTTTCAATGGCCAGGCAGAACGGGCGGTCCAAGTCATAAAACAGGGCATGCTACACATCCAAGGACCCTCCCTTCAGTACCGCCTATCGCGCCTCCTGCTGACCTACAGATCCCGCCCGCACTCGCTCACGGGAGTCCCGCCAGCAGAACTCCTCATGAAACGCACGCTCAAGATGCAGCTGTCCCTCATTCACCCAGCCCTGGCAGACATTGTTGAGGGCAAGCGCCAGTCCCAAACCAAGCTCCATGATCGAAACTCAAGGGGGAGGTGTATAGAAATAGATGACCCGGTATTTGCTCTTAACCATGCTTTGGGACCGAAGTGGCTTGAGGGCACCGTAATTGGCAAAGAAGGAAATAGAGTCATGGTGGTCCGACTAAACAATGGGCAGATATGCCGCAAACACTTGGACCAAGTAAAGAAAAGGTTCAGCATAGACACGGAGGAACCTGAAGAAGAGCATGAGAAGGCACCCACACCACTGCCAGAGGACAAGCAACTAAGACAGCCCTCAGCATGCACAGTCCCTGCGGCCAGCCCGGACAGGCCGGAATCACCTCAAGTGACAGAGACACGTGCCAAGGCTCAGCCACCAGAGCCACAACTGCGGCGCTCCACGAGAGAGCGTCGACCACCCGACAGACTTAACCTCTGAAACTAAAAGACTTAAGGGGGGAGGTGATGTCATGTATTTAATGACATAGTCATGTAACTAACTCATGTACACTGTACCTGTACCCTAGAAATGCACACCCTGACCACAGGGGGTGAACTTGCGGGAGACACTCCTCACCTGGGTTTCCAGGTATAAAAGGGGAGGTCCCACCCAGAGTCCACACTCCTTGGTCCTGGCAATAAAGGTGAAGGTCACAGAGTAATCGGGTCTGATATATCCATGCCTCGTGAGTATGTAGTGAGGTGCAGGGACACTACAGGTTCCAACATCAAACAGCCTTTATTACGCCAGCGGGGAGAAAGCCTCTGGGTTACACCAGGCACTATTCTCCATCGAACAAAGAAATTCAGTGATATTTATATGTTTTACAACAGTTCACTACAATTACCCAACCTATGTCGGCTGGACACAATCCAATCGTAACGATTATAGATTACATACAGTTTTCTTCAGGCCAATAGAATTAACCCTCAAGCATAAAGGGCTGCATGGTCAGCTTATGTTTAGCTGGAGCTGATTTATGTCCTTGTGATGTTTTTCCAGAGCCCCCCTTATCTCTGCTGTCCTTGGGTTCTGCCTGTGCTTGACTTTCTTATCTTAACATAGTTCCTTTGTTCAGTGTTCTGCTAGGACATCCTGTCTGGGTTTGTTGATTTAAAGACATTCTGTTAAACTGCAGTGTCATCAGCTATCCAGAAAGTTAGCCAACTTGGTTAGCTGAATACCCCTTATGCTTTGCGGAATCCCTGGCAGCCATCTTATGTCTGGCAGCCATTTTGCTCATATATAGACATACATTCTGCAAGTGCCTTCGCCTTTGAAAGTGCCCCACAACAAGCATGATTGAAAGGGGACTGAAGTGTCAGGGTTATCTAACTGTTCTGACTCTCTTCGGTACCTCTAACTGATCAGTTTGCTGAACCAGATTGGTGCCTTCACACGACAAATGAATGGCTAGGATTATGTACAGAGTTTGTAGGATTTGCGGAGACATCGTTGGTGGTATTTCTCCAGTGACTTGAGGTGTCTACTGTACATGTCTCTGAGCCATACAGGAGGGCGGGTATTACTATAGCCCTGTAGACCATGAGCTTGGTGGCAGATTTGAGGGCCTGGTTTTCGAACATTCTTTTCCTCCGGCAGCCAAAAGCTGCACTGGCGCACTGGAGGCGGTGTTGAAACTCGTCGTCAATGTCTGCTCTTGCTGATAAGAGACTCCCGAGGTATGGGAAATGGTCTGCGTTGTCCAGGACCGCGGCGTCTCCGCAAGATCCTACAAATCCCCTGGGAGGACCAATGCACCAACATTAGCATCCTCGACCAGGCCAACATCCCCAGCATTGAAGCACTGACCACACTTGATCAGCTCCGCTGGGCAGGCCACATTGTCCACATGCCAGACACAAGACTCCCAAAGCAAGCGCTCTACTCGGAACTCCTTCACGGCAAACGAGCCAAAGGTGGGCAGAGGAAATGTTACAAGGACACCCTCAAAACCTCGCTGATAAAGTGCAACATTCCCACTGACACCTGGGCGTCCCTGGCCAAAGACTGCCTTGAGTGAAGGAAATGCATCCGGGCGGGCGCTGTGCACCTCGAGTCTCATCGCTGAGAGCATGCAGAAATCAAGCATAGGCAGCGGAAAGAGCATGCAGTAAACCTGTCCCACCCTTCTTTACCCTCAACGACTATCTGTCCCACCTGTGACAGGGACAGTGGCTGTATTGTTGGACTGTTCAGCCACCTAAGGACACATTTCTAGAGTGGAAGCAAGTCTTCCTCGATTCCGAAGGACTGTCTATGATGATGGTACAAAGTTTCCAGGGCCATCTGCCAAACGGGAAATATAGAAACATAGAAAATAGGTGCAGGAGCAGGCCATTCGGCCCTTCGAGCCTGCACTACCATTCAATATGATCATGGCTGATCATGCAACTTCAGTACCCCATTCCTACCCTCTCCTCATAACCCCTGATCCCTTTTGCCGTAAGGGCTACATCTAACTCCCTTTTGAATATATCTAACGAACTGGACACAATAACTTTCTGTGTTAGAGAATTCCATAGGTTCACAATTCTCTGGGTGAAAAAGTTTCTCATCTCGGTCCTAGATGGCTTACCCCTTATCCTTAGACTGTGACCCCTGGTTCTGGACTTCCCCAACATCGGGAACATTCTTCCTGCATCTAACCTGTCCAATCCCATCAGAATTTTATATGTCTCTCTGAGATCCCCTCTCATTCTTCTAAATTCCAGTGAATATAAGCCGAGTCGATCCAATCTTTCTTCATATGTCAGTTCTGACACCCCGGGAATCAGTCTGGTGAGCCTTCGCTACACTCTCTCAATAGCAAGAATGTCCTTCCTCAGATTAGGAGACCAAAACTGCACACAATACTCAAGGTGTGGTCTTACCAAGGCCCTGTACAACTGCAGTAAGACCTCCCCGCTCCTATACTCAAATCCTCTCACTATGAAGGTCAACATTCCATTTGCTTTCTTTACTGCCTGCTGTACCTGCATTCCTACTTTCAATGACTGATGTACCATGACACCCAGGTCTCGGTGCACCTTCCCTTTTACGAATCTGTTACCATTCGGGTGCCTTCCCGTTTTTGCCACCAAAGTGGATGACCTCACACTTATCCACATTATACTGCATCTGCCATGCATTCTCCCACTCACCTAACCTGTCCAAGTCACCCTGCAGCCTCTTAGCAGCCTCCTCACAGCTCACACTGCCACCCAGCTTAGTGTCATCTGCAAACTTGGAGATATTACATTCAATTCCTTCATCTAAATCATTAATATATATCGTAAATAGCTGGGGTCCCAGCACTGAACCTTGCGGTATCCCACTAGTCACTGCCAGCCATTCTGAAAAGGACACGTTTATTCCCACTCTTTGATTCCTATCTGCCAACCAGTTCTCTATCCACGTCAATACATTACCCACAATCCTACGTACCTTAATTTTACACACTAATCTCTTGTGTGGGACCTTGTCAAAAGCCTTTTGAAAGTCCCAATACACCACATCCACTGGTTCTCCCTTATCCACTCTACTAGTTACATCCTCAAAAAATTCTAGAAGATTTGTCAAGCTTGATTTCCCTTTCATAAATCCATGCTGACTTGGACCGATCCTGTCACTGCTTTCCAAATGCGCTGTTATTACATCTTTAATAATTGATTCCAGCATTTTCCCCACTGCCGATGTCAGGCTAACTAGTCTATAATTCCCTGTTTTCTCTCTCCCTCCTTTTTTAAAAAGTGGGGTTACATTAGCTACCCTCCAATTCATAGGAACTGATCCAGAGTCCATGGAATGTTGGAAATTGACCACCAACGCATCTGCTATTTCTAGGGCCACTTCCTTAAGTACTCTGGGATGCAGACTATCAGGCCCTGGAGATTTATCAGCTTTCAATCCCATCAATTTCCCTAACAACATTTCCTGACTAATAAGGATTTCTCTCAGTTCCCTCAGTTCCTCCTTCTCACTAGACCCTCGGTCCCCTAGTATTTTCGGGAGGTTACTCGTGTCTTCCTTAGTGAAGACAGACCAAAGTATTTGTTCAATTGGTCTGCCATTTCCTTGTTCCCCATTATGAATTCACCTGATTCTGACTGCAAGGGACCTACATTAGTCTTCACTAATCTTGTTCTCTTCACATATCTATAGACGCTTTTGCAGTCAGTTTGTGCAGGAAAGGATGGGTTTGCACTACATGGCGTCAGTCATCCAATCAGAGCCCCAGGCACTACATTACTCATATTGAACTTCCTCCAGTAAAGTTTCACAAGCTCTGAGGTCATTTTCATGGCTCTCTCTCGTTCATAGGGGTGGCAATTTGGTCTCGCCCGCTTTGAGGCGGTAACCCCGCCTGGTCGTTAACTGTACTGTCTGGTGGTAATTACCGCCGCCTACTGCGTAATGCAGTTTTATTGCCTAAAGAGAGGATTGGAGCAGTAAATCAGGTGTTACATGAGACTCTTGAGGCACTAAATGGCAGTAAGTGGGGTGGGAAGTTCAGAGCAGTATTCTGCATCTGTCGCTGGGCAACAGACATACTGGCACCATCTGGATTCAATTGAAGCAGTGATATGACACGGCACTGCCTCATGCTTATCAACGCTGCCTGCGCACTCTTACTCAGAGGGCGAAGGTGGCAGAGGTGAGAGGTCATCAGCATGCGCACCGGTTCTCTGACGCCACTGTGGAGGCACTCCCCGACTCAATGGAGAGGCGACAGGAATTGGTGCGGTCAGAGACTGGCAGAAGGCCACAGCCACAGACATTTCGCCAATTATGGAGGGAAGTGGCACAGAACCTGTCTGCGAGGAACACAGTGCTCAGGACAGCCATGCAGTGCAGAAAGAAGTTCAATGATCTGATGGGGGGTGGGGGGGGGGCGTCAGGGTGAGTTTCTTTTACATTAACCTTAGAATGCCATGCTCTGAGCACAATGTGTGTGCAGTCTCCCCTCAATCAGTATGTGTAGGACCCTATGCTCTTAGTCGGTGGGCACAGATGCAAAGTTTGCGTTTGCAGCCTTAGCCACACCTTAGGCCTGTATGCGCAGTTCTCCTTCCTGTTCGGTTGTTGAGACTCACCCCTCGTCTTGTTAACTTCTCAGTCTTCAGATGCGTGTGGATGATGGTAACCTCACCTTAACTCTTAGATGCTGGTTCTCAAATCCCAGCATTGCCACGCCTAGTGTGCAAAGTTATTCCGAGTGACACTGACATCTGAAGACTCCCATACAGTAACATCTAGTCAATAATACAAGACACTTCGGATAGACGGATAGAAGCACACTAACTCAGACGTTCTGTTTCTTCTTGCAGGCCAAGCTAGCGCATAACCAGCATGAGAAAATACAGACTGGAGGAGGGGACCTTGACCTCCAGGCCCTCAGCGAGGTGGAGGAACATGTGCCCGCTCTCAAGGGCGCACAAGTGGGTGCGGCAGAGCCCCGTGGGGACTGTGATGGTATGTTGAGGACATTTGCATCTTCTATTACACCACTTAGCCCTGACACCACAATCCTTCCCCACTTTCCATGAAACTGGCTTTTCTGAACGCCATTTCCATTCCTGGCCCCCTCCCCTGCAGGTAACCACTCTTCTCAGGCTTTGTGCTTTCAGATAATGAACCAGAGGCCCAGGAGCCTATCCATGAGCTGCCAAGTGCTGCTGAGGGTGGAGACGAGGAGGAGGTGGAGGATACCTCTCTCCCAGTCACTGAGGAGCTAGCAGAGAGAGGGCGAGTGCGTGCCTGAGTGACACTCAGCAGCATTCTTATCAGGACCCTGAGCTGGAGGTTGTCGCAAGACAATCATCGCGGATACAGAGCAATTTGTTGGGTGCATTGGCAAGAATGCCCGCGAGCCTCGATGCACTTGCTGTGAGGAAGGAGGAGTCCACCTCAACCTTTGCATTTGCATTCCAGCAGCCTATCGAGCCCAACCTTGCTAGATACCAATGGAAGCCACAAGTGACCATGAGGTCCCAGACATGATGGCGTGTGCCATGGTTCGTCAATGGAGCCGAAATGGTAGTCGTTAAGGTAAGTACTCAGCAGCCGCAGCACGCCAACACCTACACACTCTGTGAGCATACGTAGCACTCACCGCGACCTCTGTGCCCTGATTGCTACTCCAGTTACATACCGCCCCTGCATTGCAACCGCGAGTTGTGAACTGCAGCTTTCTGTGGCAAGCTCACCGCCAGCCGCTAAGTGAGGCGCAAAACCCCAAGTACGCATCAGCGGCGCTACTGAAGTGTTGCATGCATACGGACATCATGATTTCCTGGCGGTAACATTCTTTGCGCCGACGCAAAAACTCAACCGAAGTTTGCAGTAGGCGGTGACATCGTCAACCATGGGCACTAAGCCATTAGCGGCATGGTAATGCCTCTCCGGGCGCTATCGGCCGGCTGGCAGTAACCAACCGAATTTTGGCCCCATAGTCTTTTGTTGAACTGATCCAGGCTTCTACATGGTTGAAAATGGCCTTAAGTACTTCAGGGGACGGGTCCTGAAGCAATATTTGCTTCAGAAGATTGTGAAAGGAATCTGTGGTTTGGTTATAAAGCGTAGCCATTTCATTTGTATTATCATTTGTGTCCTCGTCTTTGTCCACTTCTGGAGGTACCAAGCAGAGAGTACTGGTCAGGCAGTTTTGAATCAATTGGCAGGTGTTAGCTTGGTTTGATTCACTGTGTAGTTGCACGAGATTTGTGCAGGTATTCATGGCTAACTGTCGAACAGGCTCTGTAGCAGCTCTGGTGGCTCGGCTTCGATAAGATCCTGCACGTATGTAAGTAGCACTGTGTTTCTAATAAAGTTAATGGGAAGTCTCCAGCGATTTGAATATGGGGATCTGCCTATCTGAGTCACAGTCTATATTAGGCTGAGCTTTAGTGTAAGATCCCTGGATTCAGCCTTCATTCCCTGCCCACTTGTAATTAAATGACTAACAACTGGCAGAATGTGGCTTTCGATTGTAAACAGCAGTTCATCAGGTGCGCAGACAGCCATGTTTTCATAGCAAAGAAACAGTGTGTTCTTGACTTTATTCGGTTCCTCATTGGCCTTGCCCATAAATCTGCTGGAGTTCACAAACTCCTCCAGGCTACTGAGCATATCAAAATGTGGCATGGCACAGAAACCAATGGCAAGGGCTGCTCCCTCTCTCGCCGCACTCTCACTGTGCTGCACACTCAGTAGCATTTGGTGAAGCTCCTCTTTTATGTTCTTAGTGTGGGCCTGGCTGAGCAATAACACAAGAGACAGATTTATATAGAAAGCCCTTCTCTTGTGGGGAATGATGGTTGGTGTTCATTTGTTTTGATATTTCATCAGCGAGCGGACATGTCCATTCCTTGTTATCAATCGTATTTAAAGCTAGGCACAAGACCACCAATAATTTATTCTCCCATTTCGATTGGACTTTGAATTTTCCAGTACATGTTCAACTAATGGTGCAAGCTCCTCTTCCCACCACCTCACTGATTCTGAGTGGATATTGAGACTCAGGACTTTCAGTAGACTCAGTGTCGCAGCTCCTCGGCCTCCTCCCTGATATGGCCAACAAGACACAACGAGGAGCCGGGTCAGCAATGCCTGGGCTTTAGGGAGATTGGCATCTTCATTGTAAGTAAGGGAAAAGCTTTCACTGTCGGCTCGCAGTTTCCTTTTCCCAATATGTACTGAACTACTGCAGATTATTATTAAAGCCTTGGGGTACTGGGTCATAGTAACAGACTCCAGTAAGGGTGGCCAAAGGATATCTTCCATTTGTGATCAGTTGTGAGCAGTTGTGATCAAATACATCACTCTTTCGCATAGTATGACTAATTCTGGCTGATGTTTGGGTGATACCAGGATCCCTGAATCAACGTGTGCAGCATACTGTTAGATGAGGAATTGCACCATTGCCTTTCCTCCCTCTGGCTCAAAGTAACCTTGCTGGGCCATGACACATATTACCTGGGCAATTAGCTGCTTCTCCTAATTGTTTAGAAGTACTGGTTGTATTGCAGTCACAATCTGAGCCTTCTTCCTCTCCAATTGCGCTGAGACCAATATGATGAGATGCTTCAATACAGTTAGTGTTCCTGCTCTCATTTGTTGGTCAGCGTTCTCTAACTGAGATAGGAGAAATTCAATCACTGGGGCCAGAATTCTGAGACAACTAATGATCTCAGTTGGGCTCTTCATCGCAAGATCATCAGCAAAACACAAATCTGGTGGAGCTTGTTAAGCAGGATGTCCATTTGTGACACTTTATCTCTGTCACAATATCCATCTCATGCAGAAATGCACAGTTTGTACCACTTTGCTGTATTTTGACCACCGCTGGGTTGCTGTTTTTAATTGGTTTTCATTGTGAGGCCAGGTTACATAACCCCTCACTTATGATGTGGCCCTCGGTCACGTGCCCATATAAGTCCTGCCAGCTCTTTGTGGCAGTTTAAGGTGGGTGGTGAGAGTTAAGACCCAGACCTGAGATTCAGACCATACGGACAAGGCAACATTCGCACCCATTAGCTGCCCTTTTGGATTGAGCAGCTGTTTGTTCCTAATAAAGAACCCACCGCACCACAGACACTCAAAGTACTTGTGACAAAAGATGTAGAAATGGGAGTGTAGCAGAATTGCCCCGAATTGTTCATGTATCAGGGATTGAAGCTGCTTAATGGTGTCATCAGGAAGTTGTGGTTGTAAGATTGTGTGAAAAGTTGGCTTAAAATTGACCAAATTTCATTGACCTTTTTGCTGAACAAATGTAAATATGCCTGGTAAATCTGTAAGTTGCTCTGCGATTGCGAAGACCTGGACAGAACAAATGGTTGTGACAGCAGGGGATACTCTTAGATAACCAAATCTTTTTTTTTTATCTGAGAGAAGTTCCAGATGAAGCGTCTCCTTTGGAGGGTTCATGAGACAGTTGGGGCTAATGGGAGAAAACATACCTTGGGAATTCTGCAAAATCAGAATACAAGATATTGACAATGTGGTTTACCGCTCTTCTGCAAATTCTTATGAATAACTGAAAATCGGGAATTTGATTGGAGGAACGCCGCTTGCAATCCCTAAATGATTGATTAGTAGAAGAGGAAAAAAACCGATGTCGGCCATTACCCATGCTGGATGAAACGTACACACAAAGGGACAGCCCAAGTTTTTTGGGGGTATAAAACAGTGCTACGAAAGGACATGGTACTGCTGCAGTTGAAAGGCAACTGGGTCAGTTGTCAATTAAAGAGCCACATCTAACCACCGCCAAATCAACCACTCGTTGGTGTTAGTGCGTATGAGTTTTTGCCTATGATCATTTGTGTTTTAAGTAAAGGAATAGACCTGTGCATGCTTATTTGCAATCTGGGATTACTGTGTGTAACGGTGCTACAGTATTAGATGCTTACTTGTAACGTTTTGTTGATTTTAAGTAAAGAGAATTTATTCCAGAAATCTTTGTCTTGAGTTGTCTGTTCCACAAGTTCGAACTCTATAAACTATTGGACGGGGCGAGCGGTAATTCCGCACGTCTTATATTGTTACGTTGTGATGTCACATCAGAGCAGCCTGTTGTGACATCAGAGCGGCCTGTTGTGACATCAGAGAGGCTAGTTGTGACATTTGTTCCATTCTTCTCTCCTTTAAAATCCTTGTCTATTGCTTACACCCCACATATCCTCCCTGCTTTCCTCCTTCAGCCTCTGCACTCAGTAACTCCTCATCCTTGGTCATTTCAATCTCCATCTCAACTCCCCTTATCCTTTCTCCTCTGATTTTACTACCCTCCTGTCATCCATTAAGCACTCCTGCCCATCACGGTCACCCCCTCTACTTTGCGATCTCTCCTGGTCTCACTACATGTATGGTCTCAATCACTGACAAAGCCATCTCTGACTGTTCATTTTGTCACTCGCAAACCCCTACCACCTTCCAACCTCATTTTCATCTGCGTCCACCCCAGCAAAAAACTCTCTTACAGGAAAATAGAAACATTAGGAACAGAAGGAGCCATTCAGCCCCTTGAGTTTGCTCCACCATTCAATTAAATCATGGCTGATCTGTACCTCAACTCCATGTACCCACCTTTGCTCCATATACTTTAATTCCCTTACCTAACAAAAATCTATCTATCTCAGTCTTGAAATATCCAATTGACCTAAAATCCACAGCCTTTTTTGGGAGGCAGTTCCAGATTTCTACTACCCTACGTGTTAAAAAATGATTTCTCATTTCACTTCTGAATGGCTTGGCAGCGATACAGATACAGGGCTATACTCACTGATCAGTGACATGTCCCATTATGTAGCATTTAGTCAGTTAGATGCCTGTACCTCTGCAGGCTCTGGCCTCTTTTCCCTTTTGTGTAAGAATGTTACAAAGGATTTGTTTAACTGTGAAAGCTAACTTTTTCTTCAATTATATTAGTCATTTGGAAAGGCACCTGAAGAAAGAGATGATGTAATTTACTCTTTTTGTAAGCACATGCTATTTTGATTATTTTATCTGTGCTGTAGTGTGTAGTTAATAAAATATTGGAATCATTGAGATTAACAAACCTATTAAATTGTGAAAACTCAACTTTCATTGTAGCCACAGTGAAATTCTGGTTATTATTTTAAGTTGTGTCAAGGTTTCTAATTCTGGATGTGAGACTTTCACATTTCAAAATTGGCAGTTTAATGATTTGAATTAAAATTTTGGAACATTGGAGATGATTCTGCTTGTTTAATCAAGTTCGAAACTCATGGGGTTGGAAACATCTTTTTAAAAAAATGCTAAAAGCTTAAAAACAATTGGGCCACGAAATTGGAGCCTTTAGCATTAGCTGGTAAGGCCGGTTTGGAAGAAAAAATGGTGGCTGCCTCACTTCCGGGGGTTTCTGCAGAGACCGCCATTTTGGACAGGTCAGATGTACTGCTGTTGCCTGCACTCGATGTGGATATATAGATGAGGCAGATGGTGACGTCAATGAGTCTGCAACGCTAATTTGTTACATGATCTGCCATTTTAGACATCACCGCTCCATTTAATGCCCTCTCTTAATCACGACCAGCCGAACATGTGTTCAGCAGTCGGAAAGACCCCCCCGCCCCCCAGCGCTACGTAAACAGATCATCAACAGCTTACATTTTGCATTTCTATGGGCTCTGTGTAAATTTGAGCAACTGTTTGGAGCGTTTGCGAGTTGCTTAAAGTTGCTGAGGTGATAGGGAGTGGTGCTGCAAGTGGAGAACACCTTGCTTCTTATTTAAAAGGCTTGATCACACCACTTGCTCCCAGTCATGGGGGTCTAATTACAGTCCCCCTCGCACTCGTGTATGACAGGGAGATGGAGTGGAGGCAGTGAAGAAGAGGACAAGATGCTCGCAGAGGGATGAGGAGGAGGAGCAGGAGAGCTCTCAGCAGAAGGCCTTACCCACCTAGGGTCTTCTGACAGCACTTCTCTTAACTGCACCTAAGCCAGGAGCAGTGTATTAGGAGGCTCTGTTTCATCAAGGAAGTGGTTACAGAATACTGCCACCTCCTGCAACCAGACCTGCAGCCTCAGAGCAGAGCAACAATAGCTCTCCCAGTGGTCCTCTAGGTCACCGTGGCCCTCAATTTTTTTCACCTCTGGTTTCTTCAAGTCCAGAACAGATGAGATAGCTAACATCTCACAGTTCGCCGTCCATCGCTGCATCTGGGAGGTCATAGGGGCTCTGTACTCCAGGAGAAAGGATTTCAATTATCTTCCCTCTGAATAGAGACAAGCTTGAGGAGTGTGCATGTGGCTTTGCCAGGAAATTGGGCATGCCCATGTAGCAGGGCACCATCAACTGCACACACTTGGCATTGTAGATGTTCGGTAACTGCAAAGGGCTACCATGCACTTAACGTGCAGATGGTGTGCGACCACGCCCAGCACATCCTGATGGTGAATGCCCGGCATCCTAACAGCAGTCATGATGCCTTCATTCTGCGCCAGTCCAGTGTGCCAGCAATCTTTGAACCACCACGTCAAACCTGAGGGTGGCTGATCGGAGATGAAGTCGAAAGCTCTCCACCTGGCTCATGACTCCCCTCCGTAACCCCACCACTCGTGGCCAGCAGTCATATAATGACAGCCATGCTGCCAAGAGGAACGTCATCAAGAAAACCATCGGGGTGCTAAAGCAACCGTTCCACTGCCTTGACTGATATGTCCTTACGATATAGTAGAAATGCACACGAGGCCAATACTTGAGAGAAGGTCACTCTGTGACCAGTTATCTTTATTACCAAGACCTCAAGTGATGAAGGTGGGTGGAGCTTCCCCTTTTATACCTGGAAAGTCCAGGTTAGGAGTGTCTCCCACAAGTTCACGCCTTTGTGGTCAATGTTCTCAAGGTGTACAACTTAGGTCAGCTTATACATGGGTTACAATGATAGTTGAATACATGACATTGACCACTCAGGAGGAGCCCTCCAGTACCTACCAGAGTCAATGTCCCATTTCCACAACTTGGCCATCATGAGAGTGCAGCCCTTGCCATGTGGGTTCTCATAGAAACATAGAAAATAGGTGCAGGAGTAGGCCATTCGGCCCTTCTAGCCTGCATCGCCATTCAATGAGTTCATGGCTGAACATGCAACTTCAGTACCCCATTCCTGCTTTCTCGCCATACCCCTTGATCCCCCTAGTAGTAAGAACTTCATCTAACTCCTTTTTGAATATATTTAGTGAATTGGCATCAACAACTTTCTGTGGTAGAGAATTCCACAGGTTCACCACTCTCTGGGTGAAGAAGTTTCTCCTCATCTCGGTCCTAAATGGCTTACCCCTTATCCTGAGACTGTGACCCCTGGTTCTGGACTTCCCCAACATTGGGAACATTCTTCCTCCATCTAACCTGTCTAAACCCATCAGAATTTTAAACGTTTCTATGAGGTCCCCTCTCATTCTTCTGAACTCCAGTGAATACAAGCCCAGTTGATCCAGTCTTTCTTGATAGGTCAGTCCCGCCATCCCGGGAATCAGTCTGGTGAACCTTCGCTGCACTCCCTCAATAGCAAGAATGTCCTTCCTCAGGTTAGGAGACCAAAACCGTACACAATACTCCAGGTGTGGCCTCACCAAGGCCCTGTACAACTGTAGCAACACCTCCCTGCCCCTGTACTCAAATCCCCTCGCTATGAAGGCCAACATGCCATTTGCTTTCTTAACTGCCTGCTGTACCTGCATGCCAATCTTCAATGACTGATGTACCATGACACCCAGGTCTCGTTGCACCTCCCCTTTCCCTAATCTGTCACCATTCAGATAATAGTCTGTCTCTCTGTTTTTACCACCAAAGTGGATAACCTTACATTTATCACATTATACTTCATCTGCCATGCATTTGCCCACTCACCTAACCTATCCAAGTAGCTCTGCAGCCTCATAGCATCCTCCTCGCAGCTCACACTGCCACCCAACTTAGTGTCATCCGCAAATTTGGAGATACTACATTTAATCCCCTCGTCTAAATCATTAATGTACAGTGCAAACAGCTGAGGCCCCAGCACAGAACCTTGCGGTACCCCACTAGTCACTGCTTGCCATTCTGAAAAGTCCTACTCTTTGCTTCCTGTCTGACAACCAGTTCTCAATCCATGTCAGCACACTACCCCCAATCCCATGTGCTTTAACTTTGCACATTAATCTCTTGTGTGGGACCTTGTCGAAAGCCTTCTGAAAGTCCAAATATACCACATCAACTGGTTCTCCCTTGTCCACTCTACTGGAAACATCCTCAAAAAATTCCAGAAGATTTGTCAAGCATGATTTCCCTTTCACAAATCCATGCTGACTTGGACCTATCATGTCACCTCTTCCCAAATGCGCTGCTATGACAGCCTTAATAATTGATTCCATCATTTTACCCACTACCGATGTCAGGCTGACCGGTCTATAATTCCCTGTTTTCTCTCTCCCTCCTTTTTTAAAAAGTGGGGTTACATTGGCTACCCTCCACTCGATAGGAACTGATCCAGAGTCAATGGAATGTTGGAAAATGACTGTCAATGCATCCGCTATTTCCAAGGCCACCTCCTTAACTACTCTGGGATGCAGTCCATCAGGCCCTGGGGATTTATCGGCCTTCAATCCCATCAATTTCCCCAACACAATTTCTCGACTAATAAGGAATTCCCTCAGTTCCTCCTCCTTACTAGACCCTCTGACTCCTTTTATATCCGGAAGGTTGTTTGTGTCCTCCTTAGTGAATACCGAACCAAAGTACTTGTTCAATTGGTCCGCCATTTCTTTGTTCCCCGTTATGACTTCCCCTGATTCTGAGTGCAGGGGACCTACGTTTGTCTTTACTAACCTTTTTCTCTTTACATATCTATAGAAAGTTTTGCAATCTGTCTTAATGTTCCCTGCAAGCTTCTTCTCGTACTCCATTTTCCCTGCCCTAATCAAACCTTTTGTCCTCCTCTGCTGAGTGCTAAATTTCTCCCAGTCTCCGGGCTCACTGCTATTTCTGGCCAATTTGTATGCCACTTCCTTGGCTTTAATACTATCCCTGATTTCCCTTGATAGCCACGGTTGAGCCACCTTCCCTTTTTTATTTTTCTCGGACCACCTCAGGAGGAGAAGGAAGAGGAAGAGGACGAGCGCCTCATCAGACTCCGGTTCCAGTGAATGAAATCCCAGAACTCTGTTGCTTATTACTTCCCCATTTTACCTTCATGGAATATCACAGCATTCTCCTGGGCACAAAGCTGAAATGAGAGCTACCACAAAACAAACATTCCAAACATCATTTATAAATTCATCAAGTGCAAATCAAAACAATGACAAATCATCATTCTTGCACGTTCCCTCAGTGTTTGTCTGTCGTGTTCCTTTTCCTAGTCTGGTACTCCTACAAAGTGCTCCCCCAGTGCCTGTAACACTGACTGATGTAAGGCTGCTGACTTTCAGTGTGGGAGAATGCAGGTGGCCTTGCAAGTCGACCTCAAGCAGCTCTGGGCCGAGAAGGCCCAACTGTAGTCGGCACCACCTCGTCAGATAGTCGCTAATAGTCTCTGATCGTCACTAATAAATCCAATAGGGAATTTAGAGGAAGCTTCTTTACCCAGAGAGTGGTGAGAATGTGCAACTCGCTACCACATGGAGTAGTTGAGACAAATAGCATCGATGCAGTTAAGGAGAAGCTAGATAAACACGAGATAGTAAGGAATATAAGTATATGCTGATAGGGTGAGATGAAGAGGGGCGGGAGGAGGTTCATGTGGAGCATAAACACTGGCATAGACTGGTTGGGCTGAATGGCCTGTTTCTGTGTTGTACCTTCTATGTAATTCTATGTAAAACCAGGGGAAATAAATTCCTCTTTGTGATCTACTGTTTGCTCATTACTCAGGTTAATGCAACTTCGGTATTTTCTGCATGATATCATAGTGATATCATTTTTAATTACCAAATGTAAAGTAGGCATTTTGCCCATCACAATTCAGGCCTCACACTATCTCTAATCAAACTTATGTCACACTTTCATTTGATTGGCCCAAATTTCATATCCTTAAATGAGCAACAAATCATAATTCAACTGGTGGGCACAGTGCCAATCAGCAAGTAGCAAACATCAATAAAACCTACCAATCATGGGAGTTCAAGAAAAAAGCCCAATAATGAGTAATCAGTAAAAGTAATCAATAAAAAGGCAAACCAAACAAATTGCTTAAAATATTCTTGAAAATCCTTTCCATGACCTTTCATTCTTGCAGTAAAGCTGGGGATTTACTGCTGGAAATAAAGTTCAAAACAATAGACCTAAAAGACGGTATAAATTATAAGCAAACAAATTACCTTTATAATGATGTAAAGAGGATATTTCCACTCATAGGGGAAACTAAAATTAGGGGACATAGTCTTAGAATAAAGGGCCGCCCATTTAAAACTGAGATGAGGAGAAATTTCTTCTCTGAGGGTTGTAAATCTATGGAATTCTCTGCCCCAGAGAGCTGTGGAGGCTGGGTCATTGAATATATTTAAGAACATAAAGAACATAAGAAATAGGAACAGGAGTAGGCCATACGGCCCCTCGAGCCTGGTCCGCCATTCAATAAGATCATGGCTGATCTGATCTTGGACTCAGCTCCACCTCCCTGCCCGCTCCCCATAACCCCTTATCGTTTAAGAAACTGTCTATTTCTGAAAGTTATTCAATGTCCCAGCTTCCACAGCTCTCTGAGGCAGCGAATTCCACAGATTTACAACCCTCAGAGAAGAAATTTCTCCGCATCTCAGTTTTAAATGGGCGGCCGCTTATTCCAAGATCATGCCCTCTAGTTCAAGTCTCCCTTATCAGCTGAAACATCCTCTCTGCATCCACCTTGTCAAGCCCCCCTCATAATCTTATACGTTTCGATAAGATCACCTCTCATTCTTCTGAATTCCAATGAGTAAAGGCCCAACCTACTCAACCTTTCCTCATGTCAACCCCCTCATCTCCAAAATCAACCCAGTGAACCTTCTCTGAACTGCCTCCAAAGCAAGTAAATCCTTTTGTAAATATTGAAACCAAAACTGCACGCAGTATTCCAGGTGTGGCCTCACCGAAACCCTGTGCAACTGTAGCAAGACTTCCCTGCTTTTATACTCCATCCACTTTGCAATAAAGGCCAAGATTCCATTCGCCTTCCTGATCACTTGCTGTACCTGCATTCTAACCTTTGATGTTTCATGCACAAGTACCCCCAGGTCCCGCTGTACTGAAGCACTTTGCAATCTTTCTCCATTTAAATAATAACTTGCTCTTTGATTTTTTTCTGCCAAAGTGCATGACCTCACACTTTCCAACATTATACTCCATCTGCCAAATTTTTGCCCTCTCACTTAGCCTGTCTATGTCCTTTTGCAGATTTTTTGTGTCCTCCTCACACATTACTTTTCCTCCCATCTTTGAACCATTAGCAAACTTGGCTATGTTACACTCAGTCCCTTCTTCCAAGTCGTTAATATAGATTGTAAATAGTTGGGGTCTCAGCACTGATCCCTGCGGCACCCCACTAGTTACTGATTGCCAACCAGAGAATGAACCATTTATCCTGACTCTCTGTTTTCTGTTAGTTAGCCAAACCTCTATCCATGCTAATATATTACTCCCAACCCTGTGAACTTTTATCTTGTGCAGTAACCTTTTATGTGACACCTTGTCAAATGCCTTCTGGAAGTCCAGATAGGCAGAGATAGGCAGATTTTTGAGCAATAAGGGAGTAAAGGGTTATGGGGAACCAGCAGGGAAGTGGAGCTGAGTCCATGATCAGATCAGCCATGATCTTATTGAATGGCGGAGCAGACTCGAGGGGCCAAATGGTCTACTTCTGCTCCTATTTCTTATGTTCTTATGTGACATTTTTGAAATGTCTGTAATAATGTTTTCCATTGAAGGCGTTTGCCTATTGAGAAGCCTCAGCCTAGAGTTTAAGACATTCCCAATGTTATTACTCTTACCAACTGCAGGCTACAACTTTCAGGAAATATCTGGGCCGACAAATCCCAGATTTAGTTATAATTCACAGCAAGAATAGCCATTCACAGAGTGCGTCACTTGTTTGTAAACCTTGCCGCATCTTGTACTTGTATATCAATGAATACTAACTGCAGATGAAAACCACCAGGAAGACACTGTTAGAAGCAATTAAAATAAATATATTTTGCATAAAACATCAGAAATATATCCAGGCCATCTTCAACTCATAGCTGGCTTTCTCTGCTGTAAACAGCTCATCTACGACATTTGCCAATTGTAATCACAACAACAGTGGGAAAGTACAGTCACTAATGTTCTGACCCACAGCAATTAGTCCTTGTTGGCTTAAAGAGACAATGTTTAACAGCAGAAAACTTGCACAACAAAGTAAAATGCTCACATCTTTATGAAACAGCTGACCATGAGAACACAATGGTAGATCCACGACTGTTCTTAATTAGGAGTCTACATTGCTTACTAATAGAAACATCGAAACATAGAAAATAGGTGCAGGAGTAAGCCATTCGGCCCTTCTAGCCTGCACCACCATTCAATATGATCATGCAACTTCAGTCCCCCATTCCTGCTTTCTCTCCATATCCCTTGATCCCTTTAGTCGTAAGGGCCAAATCTAACTCCCTTTTGAATATATCTAACGAATTGAACTCAACGACTTTCTGTGGTAGAGAATTCCACAGGTTCACAATTCTCCGAGTGAAGAAGTTTCTCCTCATCTCAGTCGTAAATGGCTTACCCCTTATCCTGAGACTGTGACCCCTGGTTCTGGACTTCCCCAACCTCGGGACCATTCTTCCTGCATCTAACCTGGCCAATCCCGTGAGAATTTTATATGTTTCTATGAAATCCTCTCTCATTCTTCTAAATTCCAGTGAATATAAGCCTAGCCGATCCAGTCTTTCTTCATATGTCAGTCCTGCCATCCCGGGAATCAGTCTGGTAAACCTTCACTGCACTCCCTCAATAGCAAGAATATCCTTCCTCAGATTAGGAGACCAAAACTGAAGACAATATTCAAGGTGTGGCCTCACCAAGGCCCTGTACAATTGCTCCCTGCTCCTATACTCAAATCCTTTCACTATGAAGGCCAACATACCATTTGTCTTCTTCACCGCCTGCTGTACCTGCATGTCAACTTTCAATGACTGATATACCATGACACCCAGGTCTCGTTGCACCTCCCCTTTTTCTAATTGTCACTGATAGAGTATTCAAACAGGCTCATTTAGACAGGCTTTGAAAATTCACAGACCCCCCAAGTCAAAGCTACTACGGGCTGCTCAGCATGTTGCATTAACTCATCAATCAACTTGACATTTTCGGACCTTGGGTAGCGAGCCAATAAAACGTTAAAAGACTTTCAATTGAGCAAATAAGGTCAAAGAAGGCGAGTTCTTTTCTGTAAATTGATCCAGGTATAAAGTACAGCCATTTTGACCATGTGTCTCAGTAAGACAAAGAAACTGGCAATCAGCCAGCAGTTTGTTGCTCTCTGCCAGTATTAAAAAGTTAAAACTACCATCGGAGTTCGTATTTCATTGGAAATTAAGAGATCTAACAGTCACCATTCAGATAATATTCTGCCTCCCTGTTTTTGCCACTAAAATGGATAACCTCACATTTATCTACATTATCCTGCATCTGCCATGCATTTGCCCACTCACCTAACCTGTCCAAGTCACCCTGCAGCCTCTTAGCATCCTCCTCACAGCTCACACTGCCACCCAGCTTAGTGTCATCTGCAAATTTGAAGATATTACTTTCAATTCCTTCATCTAAATCATTAATGTATATTGTAAATAGCTGGGGTCCCAGCACTGAACCTTGCGGTACCGCACTAGTCACTGCCTGCCATTCTGAAAAGGACCCGTTTATTCCTACTCTTTGCTTCCTGTCAGCCAAACAGTTCCCTATCTATGTCAATACTTTACCCCAAATACCATGTGCTTTAATTTTGCACACTAATTTCTTGTGTGGGATCTTGTCAAAAGCCTTTTGAAAGTCAAATACACCACATCCACTGGTTCTCCCTTGTCTACTCTATTCGTTACATTTTCAAAAAAATTCTAGAAGATTTGTCAAGCATGATTTCCCTTTCATAAATCCATGCTGACTTGGACCGATCCTGTCACTGCTTTCCAAATGCGCTGCTATTACTTCTTTATTAATTGATTCCAAAATTTTCCCCACTACCGATGTCAGGCTAACCAGTCGATCATTCCCCGTTTCCTTTTTTAAAAAGTGGGTTTACATTAACTACCCTCCAATCCATAGGAACTGATCCAGAGTCTATAGAATGTTGGAAAATGACCATCAATGCAACCACTATTTCTTTGTGCCAGTTATTTATTCAGATTAGTGACAACCTGATATTTTCACTTTTTCAAGAAAGAAAGAACTTGCATTTATATTGATATTTTAAGGACATTGCTTCAGAATCAATTACATTTTGAAATGCTGTCATTATCGCTATTTAGGGAGCTTGGAGCTAAATTAAAAAATAGGACCTCAAAAGTAGTAATCTCAGGATTGCTACCAGTGCGACATGCTAGTCAAAGTAGGAATCGCAGGATAGCTCAGATGAATACGTGGCTTGAGGAGTGGTGCAGAAGGGAGGGATTCAAATTCCTGGGACATTGGAACCGGTTCTGGGGGAGGTGGGACCACAACAAACCGGATGGTCTGCACCTGGGCAGGACCGGAACCAATGTCCTAGGGGGAGTGTTTGCTAGTGCTGTTGGGGAGGAGTTAAACTAACATGACAGGGGGATGGGAACCTATGCAGGGAGACAGAGGAAAATAAAATGGAGGCAGAAGTAAAAGATAGAATGGAGAATAATAAAAGTAGAGGGCAGAGAAACCCAAGGCAAAAAACAAAAAGGGCCACATTACAGCAAAATTCGAAACCGGCAAAGTGTGTTATAAAGACAAGCTTGAAGGCTCTGTGCCTCAATGCGAGGAGTATTCGGAATAAGGTGGATGAATTAACTGCGCAGATAACAGTTAACGGAACTGATGTAATTGGCATCACAGAGACATGGCTCCAGGGTGACAAAGGCTGGAAACTCAACATCCAGGGGTATTCAACATTTAGGAAGGATAGACAGAGAGGAAAAGGAGGCGGGGTGGCATTGCTGGTTAAAGAGGAAATTAATGCAATAGTAAGGAGAGACATTAGCCTGGATGATGTGGAATTGGTATGGGTGGAGCTGCAGAATACCAAAGGGCAGAAAACACTAGTGGGAGTTGTGTACAGACCACCAAACAGTAGTAGTGAGGTTGGGGACAGCATCAAACAAGAAATAAGGGATGTGTGCAATAAAGGTACAGCAGTTATCATGGGCAACTTTAATCTACATATTGATTGGGCTAACCAAACTGGTAGCAATGCGGTAGAGGAGGATTTCCTGGAGTGGATTAGGGATGGTTTCTTGACCAATATGTCAAGGAACCAACTAGAGAGGTGGCCTAGACTGGGTGATGTGTAATGAGAAGGGCCTAATTAGCAATCTTGTTGTGCAAGGCCCCTTGGAGAAGAGCGATCATAATATGGTAGAATTCTTTATTAAGATGGAGAGTGACACAGTTAATTCAGAAACTAGGGTCCTGAACTTAAGGAAAGGTAAATTCAATGGTATGAGGCGTGAATTGGCTAGAATAGACTGGCAAAGGATACTTAAAGGGTTAGAAACATAGAAACATAGAAAATAGGTGCAGGAGTAGGCAATTCGGCCCTTCTAGCCTGCACCGCCATTCAATGAGTTCATGGCTGAACATTCAACTTCAGTACCCCATTCCTGCTTTCTCGCCATACCCCTTGATCCCCCTAGTAGTAAGGACCTCATCTAACTCCTTTTTGAATATATTTAGTGAATTGGCCTCAACAACTTTCTGTGGTAGAGAATTCCACAGGTTCACCACTCTCTGGGTGAAGAAGTTCCTCCGCATCTCGGTCCTAAATGGCTTACCCCTTATCCTTAGACTGTGACCTCTGGTTCTGGACTTCCCCAACATTGGGAACATTCTTCCTGCAACTAACCTGTCTAAACCCGTCAGAATTTTAAACGTTTCTATGAGGTCCCCTCTCATTCTTCTGAACTCCAGTGAATACAAGCCCAGTTGATCCAGTCTTTCTTGATAGGTCAGTCCCGCCATCCCGGGAATCAGTCTGGTGAACCTTCGCTGCACTCCCTCAATAGCAAGAATGTCCTTCCTCAGGTTAGGAGACCAAAACTGTACACGATACTCCAGGTGTGGCCTCACCAATGCCCTGTACAACTGTAGCAACACCTCCCTGCCCCTGTACTCAAATCCCCTTGCTATGAAGGCCAACATGCCATTTGCTTTCTTAACCGCCTGCTGCACCTGCATGCCAACCTTCAATGACTGATGTACCACGACACACAGGTCTCTTTGCACCTCCCCTTTTCCTAATCTGTCACCATTCAGATAATAGTCTGTCTCTCTGTTTTTACCACCAAAGTGGATAACCTCACATTTATCCACATTATACTTCATCTGCCATGCATTTGCCCACTCACCTAACCTATCCAAGTCGCTCTGCAGCCTCACAGCATCCTCCTCGCAGCTCACACTGCCACCCAACTTAGTGTCATCCGCAAATTTGGAGATACTACATTTAATCCCCTCATCTAAATCAATAATGTACAGTGTAAACAGCTGGGGCCCCAGCACAGAACCTTGCGGTACCCCACTAGTCACTGCCTGCCATTCTGAAAAGTACCCATTTACTCCTACTCTTTGCTTCCTGTCTGACAACCAGTTCTCAATCCATGTCAGCACACTACCCCCAATCCCATGTGCTCTAACTTTGCACATCAATCTCTTGTGTGGGACCTTGTCGAATGCCTTCTGAAAGTCGAAATATACCACATCAACTGGTTCTCCCTTGTCCACTCTACTGGAAACATCCTCAAAAAATTCCAGAAGATTTGTCAAGCATGATTTCCCTTTCACAAATCCATGCTGACTTGGACCTATCATGTCACCTCTTTCCAAATGCACTGCTATGACATCCTTAATAATTGATTCAATCATTTTACCCACTACCGATGTCAGGCTGACCGGTCTATAATTCCCTGTTTTCTCTCTCCCTCCTTTTTTAAAAAGTGGGGTTACATTGGCTACCCTCCACTCTATAGGAACTGATCCAGAGTCAATGGAATGTTGGAAAATGACTGTCAATGCATCCACTATTTCCAAGGCCACCTCCTTAAGTACTCTGGGATGCAGTCCATCAGGCCCTGGGGATTTATCGGCCTTCAATCCCATCAATTTCCCCAACACAATTTCCCGGCTAATAAGGATTTCCCTCAGTTCCTCCTCCTTACTAGACCTCCCGACCCCTTTTATAACCGGAAGGTTGTTTGTGTCCTCCTTCGTGAATACCGAACCAAAGTACTTGTTCAATTGGTCCGCCATTTCTTTGTTCCCCGTTATGACTTCCCCTGATTCTGACTGCAGGGGACCTACGTTTGTCTTTACTAACCTTTTTCTCTTTACATATCTATAGAAAGTTTTGCAATCTGTCTTAATGTTCCCTTCAAGCTTCTTCTCATACTCCATTTCCCCTGCCCTAATCAAACCCTTTGTCCTCCTCTTCTGAGTTCTAAATTTCTCCCAGTCCCCAGGTTCGCTGCTATTTCTGGCCAATTTGTATGCCACTTCCTTGGCTTTAATACTATCCCTGATTTCCCTTGATAGCCACGGTTGAGCCACCTTCCCTTTTATATTTTTATGCCAGACAGGAATGTACAATTGTTGTACTCGATCCATGCGGTCTCTAAATGTCTGCCATTGCCCATCCACAGTCAACCCCTTAAGTATCATTCGCCAATCCATCCCAGCCAATTCACGCCTCATACCTTCAAAGTTAGCCTTCTTTAAGTTCTGGACCATGGTCTCTGAATTAACTGTTGATGGTGGATAAGCAATGGCAACCTTTTAAAGATCACATGGATGAACTTCAGCAATTGTACATCCCTGTCTGGAGTAAAAATAAAACGGGGAAGGTGGCTCAACCGTGGCTAACAAGGGGAAATTAAGGATAGTGTTAAAACCAAGGAAGAGGCATATAAATTGGCTAGAAAAAGCAACAAACCTGAGGACTGGGAGAAATTTAGAATTCAACAGAGGAGGACTAAGGGTTTAATTAAGAGGGGGAAAATAGAGTACGAGAGGAAGCTTGCAGGGAACATAAAAACTGACTGCAAAAACTTCTATAAATATGTGAAGAGAAAAAGATTAGTGAAGACAAACGTAGGTCCCTTGCAGTCAAATTCAGGTGAATTTATAATGGGGAACAAAGAAATGGCATACCAATTGAACAAATACTTCGGTTCTGTCTTCACGAAGGAAGACACAAATAACCTTCCGAATGTATTAGGGGACAGTGGATCTAGTGAGAAGGAGGAACTGAAGGATATCCTTATTAGGTGGGATTGAAGACTGATAAATCCCCAGGGCCTGATAGTCTGCATCCCAGAGTACTTAAGGAAGTGGCCCTAGAAATAGTGGAAGCATTGGTGAAGCATTTTTCAACAGTCTATCGATTCTGGATCAGTTCCTATGGATTGGAGGGTAGCTAATGTAAACCCACTTTTTAAAAAAAGAGGGAGAGAGAAAACAGGTAATTATCGACCGGTTAGCCTGACATGGAAAATGTTGGAATCAATCATTAAGGATGAAATAGGAGTGCATTTGGAAAGCAGTAACAGGATGGGTCCAAGTCAGCATGAATTTATGAAAGAGAAATCATGCTTGATGAATCTTCTGGAATTTTTTGAAGATGTAACGAGCAGAGTGGACAAGAGAGAACCAGTGGATGTGGCGCATTTGGACTTTCAAAAGGCTTTTGACAAGGTCCCGCACAAGAGATTGGTGTGCAAAATCAAAGCACATGGTATTGGGGATAATGTACTGACGTGGATAGAGAACTGGTTGGCAGACAGGAAGCAGAGAGTCGGGATAAACGGGTCCTTTTCAGAATGGCAGGCAGTGACTAGTTGAGTGCCGCAGGGCTCAGTGCTGGGACCCCAGCTCTTTACAATATACATTAACGATTTAGATGAAGGAATTGAGTGTAATATCTCCAAGTTTGCAGATGACACTAAAGTGGGTGGCCGTGTGAGCTGTGAGGAGGATGCAAAGAGGCTGCAGTGTGACTTGGACAGGTTAGGTGAGTGGGAAAATGCATGGCAGATGCAGCATAATGTGGATAAATGTGAGGTTATCCATTTTGGGGGCAAAAACATGAAGGCAGAATATTATCTGAATGGCGGCAGATTAGGAAAAGGGGAGGTGCAACGAGACCGGAGTGTCATGGTTCATCAGTCATTGAAAGTTGGCATGCAGGTACAGCAGGCGGTGAAGAAGGCACATGGTATGTTGGCCTTCATAGCTAGGGGATTTGAGTATCGGAACAGGGAGGTCTTACTGCAGTTGTGCAGGGCCTTGGTGAGGCTTCACCTGGAATATTGTGTTCAGTTTTGGTTTCCTAATCTGAGGAAGGACGTTCTTGCTATTGAGCGAGTGCAGCAAAGGTTCACCAGACTGATTCCAGGGATGGCTGGACTGACATATGAGGAGAGACTGGATCAACTAGGCCTTTATTCACTGGAGTTTAGAAGGATGAGAGGGGATCTCATAGAAACGTATAAGATTCTGACGGGACTGGACAGGTTCGATGCGGGAAGAATGTTCCCGGTGTTGGGGAAGTCCAGAACCAGTGGACATAGTCGTTGGATAAGGGATAAGCCATTTAAGACTGAGATGAGGAGAAACTTCTTCACTCAGAGGGTTATTAACCTCTGGAATTCCCTGCCGCAGAGAGTTGTTGATGCCAGTTCATTGGATATATTCAAGAGGGAGTTAGATATGGCCCTTACGGCTAAAGGGATCAAGGGGTAAGGAGAGAAAGCAGGAAAGGGGTACTGAGGGAATGATCAGCCATGATCTTATTGAATGGCGGTGCAGGCTCAAAGGGCCGAATTGCCTACTCCTGCATCTATTTTCTATGTTTCGATGTTTCTAGCCATATGTGGCAGTGAATTTGCACATAGCAAAATCCAGCGAAGAAGAAATTAGATGAATTACCAATTTGTTTTCTTGAATTTGCTTGAGGGAACACCCTCTACTTTAACTCTCACCATGGGACTTTTCACATCCACATGAACAAGCATGCCTTGTCCGAAAGACAGCTCCTCTGACAGTATATAATTTCTCAGCACTGCACTTAAAATCAGTCTTGTTTATGTGGTCAAGATCATTTCTACAGGGATAGAATTGAAAGCAGAGAAGTTATGCTAAACTTGTATAGAACCTTAGTTAGATCACATTTGGAGTATTGTGAACAGTTCTGATCTCCATGTTATAAAAAGGACATAGAGGCACTGGAGAAGGTGCATAAAAGATTTACGTGAAAACACTGCTTCCAGGTGAAATAGCGATTTACTTGTACTTCTTTCAATTTAGTACACTGTAGTCGCTGCTCACAATGTAGTCTCTTCTACATTGGGGAGACCAAACACAGATTGGGTGACCATTTGCAGAACACCTCCATTCAGTCCGTTCACCCCAAGCTTCCGGTCACCTGTCACTTTAATTCTCCGCTCCACTCCCACTCTGATCTCTTCGTCCTCGGCCTCTTACATTGATCCAATGAAGCTCAACGTAAGCTTGAGGAACAGCACTTTACATTGAGTTCAACAATTTCAAATCATAACCACTTCCCCGATTTTTTTTCTCTCTTTCCCACGGCAGCTGTTAGTGATTCTGCCATCTCCATTTACATCCTATCTAGACTTATCTTTTGTTTCTTAACTTGTCCCATTACCATCTCCTTTTGCCTTGCACCATCATCCCTTTTATCTCTTAGGGCTAGACTTTCCATCGGGTTTGCCAGTTACCGCCCATTTAACCGCTAAGATTTAGTCTAACGCCCATATTTCAATAAAAATGGAAACTAACGGCCAATTATCGCCCATTTATTGCCGGCATAAAGTTAACGCTGAGAATTAGCTGAACCGCCCACCCATATTTTTTTTAAATGATGACATCAGCAATCGTGCACGGCCCAGAAGATTGTTTATAATGGAAACTGACGCCCAGAAACCGCCCAGAATACCACCGAGCGTTACTTTCGGCATCTCGCCCAAAAGATCGCTCGCCCAAAAAAACGCTCAAAAAAAGCTGCACTCACCTGACCTTAACCCAACGGTATGGACGTCATTTTGTAATTCGGAGGATTTTTCATAAAAGGCTGCTTCAAGTTCATGGGAGCTTTGAAGTAATTCATGAGTGCTTTTAAGGTGGTTATAAAATCTCTTGACAACCATCTATTCATATTGTGGAGAATTTGCATTTTTATTGAGTTTTTAGAGGACAATTTAACAATTTAATAATTCTGAATACATATAAATAGGGCACTTAGTAATAGTAATGGGGCCTGTAATTTCTCAGTTAGTATTGATGACTACTCACATGCTGCAGACTAGAGATGGGAGAAGATATATTGAAGGGCATTATGTGCCCAATCAAAGAGGTGGCAGACTGCTGAGAAACAGGAGACCTTACATCTGACATGGATAAGCGGTCATACCTGAATTTGTCCGAAAACACGTGCCTCAAGAGGTTGCACTTCCGAAAGGAGGTCATCAGTGAAATATGCCAGCTAATTAAGGGAGTCAGCAGCCTACCAGCACCATCAGGACTGCACTGCCCATTGAGGTCAAGTTTACTGCGGCACTTTACTTCTATGCATCGGGCTCCTTTCAGGCTTCAGCTGGAGACATTTGTGGTATCTCTCAACACACCACACATTGCTGCATTCGACAGGTGACTGAAGCCCTTTAGACATGGACTTTATAAGCTTCCCTATGACCAGGGAGGCACAGACTGAGAGGGCTTTGGGTTTCTCGAGAATAGCAAACTTCCCCAAGTGCAGGGAGCAATAGACTGTACGCATATTGCCATGCGACACCTTCTCAAGATGCAGAGGTGTTTCGGAACCAAAAGGGATTCCACTCCCTGAAAGTGCAACTCATTGTCGACCACAAGCAAATAATCATGGCAGTAAATGTTAATTTTCTAGGGAGCATCCATGATGCGCACATCTTGTGTGAGAGCACTGTCTCTGACCTGTCTAAGAGAGAGCCACAAGGTCATGATTGGGTGCGGGGGAATAAAGAATATGGTCTTGCCAGCTGGCACATGACCGCCCCCCCCCCCCCCCCCGCGTAAGACCCAGACGGAAGCCGAGAAGCTCTATAACGAAAGTCACATAGACACACGCAATATTGTCGAAAAGACAATTGGAGTGCATAAGCAGCGCTTCAGATGCCTGGACCACTCAGGAGATGAATTACAATGCCATCCTGAGCAGTCGCTCAGTTCAATGTCTTGTGCTACATGTTGCATAACTTAGCTATCAGGAGGGGACAAGAATTGCCAGATGGGACTGCCGGTCCACCTCAGGAGGAGAATTGGAAGAGGACGAGGAGGTGGTGGATGATGACGTCGGGGAGGACAATCAGGTTGGCATTGAAAATAGGCCCCTACCCCACCCTAGACCACAGGAAAAGCCTCATGGTAGTTACGCAGCTGCAAGACTGTCGCGTCAGCAGCTCATAAATGAATGCTTTGCTTGAACTAACATTGGTGGTGGTTACACAGCTGCAAGACTGCTGTGTCTGCAACTCATAAATGAATGCTTTACGTTATATTGGTGACAATTACAGTTACAGTTGTGTTACATTACGTTTCATCTTTGCTTTTCCAAGCCTGGCCTCGCCAGTGTTTGCAAACTTTGTATATGCTTAACGTTTCTGCTATTTGAAGACACTGCACAACAATGCTAAGTCAAACAAAATATTTTTAATGTTATAAAAGTGCCAAACAAATGTTTTTTAAACAAACACCATTAAAAGATAACACCCATGTACCCCCCCCCACCCCCACACCAACAGTGAATATTTTATAAATACAAATTATTTCATAACTCACAACAAAAATATATCCCAATGAGAAGGAAATGCTGCAAGAGAAGGGATAACCATCCGTGGCTAACTGCGGAAATAAGGGAGGGTAACAAACTGAAAACAAAGGCATACAATGTGGCCAAGACTAGTGGGAGGCCAGAGGATTGGGAATTTTTTTTAAGCCAGCAGAGAATGACTAAAGCAATGATTAAGAGAGGGAAGATAGATTATGCAAATAAACGAGCACAAAATATAAAAACAGATTATAAGAGTTTCTACAAGTCGATAAAAAGGAAAGGAGTGGCTAAAGTAATTGCTGGTCCCCTGGAGGATGAGACTGGGGAATTAATAATGGAGAACAGGGAAATGGCAGAGACGTTGAACAAATATTTTGCATCGGTCTTCACGGTAGAAGGCACTAAGAATATCCCAATCGTGGATAATCAAGGGGCTATAGGTAGGGAGGAACTCAATACAATCACTATCACTAATGAAGTATTAGTTGGTAAAATAATGGGACAAAAGACTGACAAGTCCACTGGACCCGATGGCTTACATAGAAACATAGAAAATAGGTGCAGGAGTAGGCCATTCGGCCCTTCGAGCCTGCACTACCATTCAATAAGATCACGGCTGATCACTCCTTCAGTACCTCTTTCCTGCTTTCTCTCCATACCCCTTGATCCCCTTAACTGTAAGGGCCATATCTAACTCCCTCTTGAATATATCCAATGAACTGGCATCAACAACTCTCTGCGGCAAGAAATTCCACAGGTCAACAACTCTCTGAATGAAGAAGTTTCTCGTCATCTCAGTCCGAAATGGCTTACCCTTTATCCTAAGACTATGTCCCCTGGTTCTGGACTTCCCCAACATCGAGAACATTCTTCCCGCATCTAACCTGTCCCGTCCCGTCAGGATCTTATATTTTTCTATGAGATCCCCTCTCATCCTTCTAAACGCCAGTGAATAAAGGCCCAGTTGATCCAGACTCTCCTCATATGACAGCCCAGGCATCCCTGGAATCAGTCTGGTGAACCTTCGCTGCACTCCCTCAATAGCAAGAACGTCCTTCCTCAGATTAGGAGACCAAAACTGAACACAATATTCCAGGTGAGGCCTCACTAAGGCCCTGTACAACTGCAGCAAGACCTCCCAGCTCCTATACTCAAATCCCCTAGCTATGAAGGCCAACATACCATTTGCCTTCTTTACCGCCTGCTGTACCTGCGTGCTCACTTTCAGTGACTGATGAACCATGACACCCAGGTCTCGCTGCACCTCCTCTTTTTCTAGTCTGCCACCATTCAGATAATATTCTGCCTTGGTATTTTTGCCCCCAAAATGGATAACCTCACATTTATCCACACTATACTGCATCTGCCATGTATTTGCCCACTCACCTAATCTGTCCAAGTCACCCTGCAGCCTCTTAGCGTCCTCCTCACAGCCCACACCACACCCTGTTTAGTGTCATCCGCAAACTTGGAGATATTACACTCTATTCCTTCATCCAAATCGTTAATGTATATTGTAAAGATCTGGGGTCCCAGCACTGAGCCCTGCGGCATTCCACTCGTCACTGCCTGCCATTCTGAAAAGGACCCGTATATTCCGACTCTCTGCTTCCTGTCTGCCAACCAGTTCTCTATCCACGTGAGTACATTACCCCCAATACCATGCGCTTTGATTTTGTACACCAATCTCTTGTGTGGGACCTTGTTAAAAGCCTTTTAAAAGTCCAAATACACCACATCCACTGGTTCTCCCTTGTCCACTCTATTAGTTACATCCTCAAAAAATTCCAGAAGATTCGTCAAGCATGATATCCCTTTCATAAATCCATGCTGACTCGATCCGATCCTGTCACTGCTTTCCAAATGGGCTGCTATTTCATCCTTAATGACTGATTCCAACATTTTCCCCACGACTGATGTCAGGCTAACTGGTCTATAATTACCCGCTTTCTCTCTCCCTCCTTTTTTAAAAAGTGGCGTTACATTAGCTACCCTCCAGTCCATGGGAACTGATCCAGATTCGATAGATTGTTGGAAAATCATCACCAATGCATCCACTATTTCTAGGGCCACTTCCTTAAGTACTCTGGGATGCAGACTATCAGGACCCGGGGATTTATTGGCCTTTAATCCCATCAATTTCCCGAACACAATTTCCCACCTAATAAGGATATCTTTCAGTACCTCATTCTCACTAGACCCTCTGTCCCCTAGTACATTCGGAAGGTTATTTGTATCTTCCTTTGTGATGACAGAACCGAAGTATTGGTTCAATTGGTCTGCCATTTCTTTGTTCCCTATTATAAATTCACCTGAATCCGACTGCAAGAGACCTATGTTTGTCTTCACTAATCTTTTTCTCTTCACATATTTATCGAAGTTTTTGCAGTCAGTTTTTATGTTTCCTGCAAGCTTCCTCTCGTACTCTCTTCTCCCCTTCTTAATTAAACCCTTAGTCCTCCTCTGTTGAATTCTTAAATTTCTCCCAGTCCTCAGGTTTGCTTTTTCTAGCCAATTTATATGCCTCTCCCTTGGTTTTAACATTATCCTTAATTTCCCTTGTTAGCCATGGTTGAGCCACCTTCCCAGTTTTATTTTTACTCCAGGGATGTTCATCTACGTGATCTTTAAATGTTTGCCATTGCTTATCCACCGTCAACCCTTTAAGTATCCTCTGCCAGTCTAGTCTAGCCAATTCACACCTCATACCGTCGAAGTTACCTTTCCTTAATTTCAGGACCCTAGTTTCCGAATTAACTTTGTCACTCTCTAACTTAATAAGGAATTCTACCATATTATGGTCACTTTTCCCCAAAAGGCCTCGCACAACAAGATTGCTAATTAGTCCCTTCTCATTACACATCACCCAGTCTAGGATGACCAGCTCCCTGGTTGGTTCCTCGACATATTGGTCGAGAAAACCATCCCTAATACACTGCAGGAAATCCTCCTCCACCGCATTGCTACCAGTTAGGTTAGCCCAATCTATATGTAGATTAAAGTCGCCCATGATTACTGCTGCAATTTTATTGCACACATCCCTTATTTCTTGTTTGATGCTGTCCCCAACCTCACTACTATTATTTGGTGGTCTGTACACAACTCCCACTGGCATTTTCTGCCCTTTGGAATTCCGCAGCTCCACCCATACTGATTCCACATCATCCAGGCTAATGTCCTTCCTTACAATTGCATTGATTTCCTCTTTAACCAGCAACGCCACCCAGCCTCCTTTTCCTTTCTGTCTATCCTTCCTAAATGCTGAATACCCTTGGATGTTGAGTTCCCAGCCTTGGTCACCCTGGAGCCATGTCTCCGTGATGCCAATCACATCGTATCCGTTAACTGCTATCTGCGCAGTTAATTCATCCACCTTATTCTGAATACTCCTCGCATTGAGGCACAGAGCCTTCAGGCTTGTCTTTTTAACACCCTTTGCCCCTTTTGAATTTTGCTGTAATGTGGCCCTTTTTGCTTTTTGCCTTGGGTTTCTCTGCCCTCCACTTTTACTATTCTCCTTTCTATCTTTTGCTTCGGCCCCCCTTCAATTTCCCTCTGTTTCCCTGCATAGGTTCCCATCCCCCTGCCATATTAGTTAAACTCCTCCCCCACAGCACTAGCAAACACTCTCCCGAGGACATTGGTTCCAATCCTGCCGAGGTGCAGACCATCCGGTTTGTACTGGTCCCGCCTCCCCCAGAACCGGTTCCAATGCCCCAGGAATTTGAATCCCTCCCTTCTGCACCATTTCTCAAGCCATGTATTCATCTCAGCTATCCTGCGATTCCTACTGTAACATTCTAGGGTCTTAAGAGAAGTGGCTGCAGAGATAGTGGATGCGTTGGTTGTAATCTACCAAAATTCCCTGAATTCTGGGGCGGTCCCAGCAGATTGGAAGACCACAAATATAATGCCCCTATTTAAAAAAGGAGGCAGACAAAAAGCAGGAAACTATAGATCAGTTAACCTAACACCTGTCATGGGGAAAATGCTGGAGACCATTATTAAGGTCTCCAGCATTTAGCAGGACATTTGGAAAAGCATGATTCAATCAAGCAGAGTCAGCATGGTTTTATGAAAGGGAGATCATGTTTGACAAACTTGCTGGAGTTCTTTGAGGATGTAACAAGCAGGGTGGTTAAGGGGGAAACCAGTGGATGTGGTGTAATTGGATTTCCAGAAGGCATTCGATAAGGTGCCACATAAAAGGTTACTGAACAAGATAAAAGCTCACAGGGTTGGGGGTAATATATTAGCAGATTGGTTCACTAACAGAAGACAGGGTGTCGGGATAAATGGGCAATTTTCCAGTTGGCAAGCAGTAACTAGTGGGGTGCCGCAGGGATCGGTGCTGGGCCCTCAACTACTTATAATCTATATTAATGACTTGGATGAAGGGACCGAGTATAATGTAGCCAAGTTTGCTGATGATACAGAGATGGATGGGAAAGCAAATTGTGAGGAGGACACAAAAAATCTGCAAAGGGATAGAGACAGGCTAAGTGAGTGGGTAAAAATTTGGTAGATTGCATATAATGTGGGAAAATGTAAGTTTATCCACTTTGGCAAAAAATAATAGAAAAGCAAATTATAATTTAAATGGAGAAAAATTGCAAAGTGCTGCTTATAGAGAGAACTGGGGGTCCTTGTGCATTAAACACAAAAAGTTAGTATGCAGGTACAGCAATTAATCAGGAAGCCAAATGGAATGTTGGCCTTTATTTCAAGGGGGATAGAGTATAAAAGCAGAGAAGTCCTTCTACAACTGACAGGGTATTGGTGAGGCCACACCTGGAGTACTGCATATAGTTTTGGTCTCCGTATTTAAGGAAGGATATACTTGCATTGGAGGCTGTTCAGAGAAGGTTCACTGGGTTGATAGGTTGACTATGTTGGGCCTATACACATTGGAGTCTTGGAGTTCAGAAGAATGAGAGGTTATCTTATTGACATTTATAAGATAATGAAGGGGCTCGACAAGGTGGATGCAGAGAGGATATTTCCATTCAAAGGGTAAACTAAAACTAGGTACATAGTCTTAGAATAAGGGGTCGCCCATTTAAAACTGAGATGAGGAGAAATTTTTTCTCTCAGAGGGTTGTAAATCTGTGGAATTCTCCGCCCCAGAGAGCTGTGGAGGCTGAATATATTTAAGGCGGAGATAGACAGATTTTTGAGTAATAAGGGAGTAAAGGATTATGGGGAGTGGCCAGGGATGTGGAGCTGAGTCCATGATCAGATCAGCCATGATCTTATTGAATGGTGGAGCAGACTCGAGGGGCCAAATGGCCTACTCCTGCTCCTATTTCTTATATTCTTATAACAATAAAAGCAATGACATACTTTAAAAACAATTATAAATATAACAAACACCCACCCACCCCCCCAACATTCAACAAATGTTTTAACAAAAACAACATAGAAGAATCCCCACTCTCCCTACCTGTGGCCACGCTTCTCCTTTCCTTTATCCCCCCTCATCTTAAGCACACCTCTTCCTCTTCCCTTTCCAACTCCAACTCCAAGCTATCTTGTAGAAGGGCACCTTGAGCGCTGCTGCTGTGTGGGGGGTGACAGCCGATTAATAGATGGGGCTGAAGAGGATGTTCCAAGGAAAAGTCCTCCGAGTCAAAAGCAAGAGCTTCCTCCTGGTGGCAATGGCGGTACAGCACCTTAAGGTGCAGTGCCGTATTCCGGGACCACTGGCTGTCCTCTGGCATCCATGGACTCAGCTATTCTCTCCATCACCGCTACCATCTGCGACATCTCCTGCGAGACAATCGCGGTTAGAGCAGCAACGTGGCCAGTTAACCCGCCCATTGCCTGGAGGAGCTCTCGACCGATAGTGATGCTCATCCTGGGCAGATTCACCATGTCCACACTTAAATCTGCCAGTCTTAGAGCAAACCGATCTCACTGAACCAATCTCCGTGGGGTCGGCTCAGGCATGAAACCATCGATGTGCTCTGCTGTAAGGCCACGTCCTCTTCACCTCCTCGGTGAAGAAGACGTGCCCGCCGGAACACATGATGAGAGGGCTGCAGGCTTCTCCTCCACCTCCTCACTATCCTCGGTGGATAGGAGAACCTGTAGAAGGACAGGAGAGGCTCTTGCCTCCTCGCCTCTGGAGACAACAGGTGCGACCATGACTACGGGAACCTGGGGATCCTGTGAAGGTTGCCGAGCCTGGGGAACCTGGAAAGCCTGTGAGGCCTGGTGACCTAGAAAACATAAATGAGGTTAGTAGAAGAGAAGGGGATGCCAGGGTCACATGAGAATGCTTGCGCTACGTAGGCATATGCACAAGGAGCAACACTACTGCTATAAATATACCGACAGACATCACATGTAATTAACATTATGATTGTAATGCAATGCAGATTCTGTACTATGATATTTCATGATCCCATCATTACATAATTACATAACATTACATCAATCATATATTATACAGAAATGGCATTAAATTACTTTAAATCACCAATGGTTTATACATTACTCATGTGGTACAAGAACGGGCTCAGCAGCACCACAGGTGGCCGACCAGTTGTAGACCCCAACCAAGGTCAATGCCTGCTCTTCCAAGTCAGTCAGTGGGGTGAGATCTCCTGGTCCTCCACCAGTGCGCCACTGCTTGGCGCGATTCTTTGAAAGCTTCTTCTTCAAAGGTGACAAGAGCATGGCATGGCGTAAGATCATTGCCAAGGTTCTATTACAGATATGAGGGATATCAGATTACTGACAGATATCATATTATTATTACTACTACACAACACAACACACAGGCAATCTACAATTAGTCATCCTATGCTAATCATCGTCAATGTTAACATTATATGCTAATACGCTTCTCATGCAATTAAATGCATGGTTATATCTACCGTCTGAGAATAACTTGAATAAGATCGAGGTTAGGATTAAACGCATGACACCAAGATTACCAGCCTAACTACAATCCAGCAGATCTACATTTAAATTAATCATTGCATCATTACAATTTATTAAATAAATAAATGTAATACTTACTCTGCCGGAACCAACAAGGTTGTTCCTGCGCTTGCAGCACTGGTTCGGCTCTTTCACTTTGTGTGTTATCGACGATATGACCTCCGCAATTTCCGACCAGATTCTCTGGTATACCCTGGGGGCTGGTTTCCCACAACCACCCCGGGTCAATTGGGCCCATCGGTTCTCCGCCTCGGAGACCAGGGCAGCATTGGACTCCTCGCTGAAGCACTTTGCGTGCCTTGTCCACCCATCTCTGCTCCCACTTCACCCACATCCTCCTCTTCAATCATATTAACCTCCTCAAATAATTGTATACTCTCCATTTTCAACTAATAATATCAATAATACACCAATACTCGACACAAGCTTCCTCCCCTCTCACTCTCCTGCGCATGTGCAGATAACCCCTGACCTCCCGAAACATGGGAAAAGATCGTTGCTATGGAAGCCGGCCTTGCACGATGGAATAAATCGCTAATGCCCATTTCACATCGCTATGGCTAACGCCCGAATTAAAAAGTGGAAACTAGTGGGTTTTACAAAGGGCGATATTCTGGCGATCACGAAAAAAAAAATTCACTAACGCAGGAAATACCATCCATTTTTGGGCGATCTGGACACCAATGCAAAGTCTAGCCCTAAATCTCTTTTGCCTTCCACCCTATCACAGACCTTCCCTTTTGTTCTTTCCTCCCTTCCCCCTGCTCCTTCACTTGCTTAAAAACATGTTACATCTCTAACTTTTTCCAGTTCTGACGAAGGGTCATCGACCTGAGACATTAACTCTGTTTCTCTCTCCACAGATGCTGCCTGACCTGCTGAGTATTCCCAGCATTTTTATTTACATGAAATGATAATAGAACTGAAAGTTGATACCTATCAGGAAAGATTAAATAGGCTTGTGGCTTCTTATTTAGAAAAGAGAAGACTGAATGGTGCCCTGATAGAGGTCTTTAAGATTATGAAAGGGTTTGATAGGGTAGATGTAGAGAAAATGTTTCTATTTGTGAGGGAGATCAGAACTAGAGGCCATAAATATAAGATACTCACAAATAAATCCAATAGGAAATTCAGGAGAAACTTCTTTACCCAGAGAGTGGTTAGAATGTGGAATTCTATCACAACGAGTAGTTGGGTGACTAGCATAGATGCATTTAAGGGGAAGCTAGATAAACATATGGTGTTGAGAGGAATAGGAGGATATGTTGGTGGAGTTAGATGAAGGAAGGTGGGAGGAGGTTCATGTGGAGTATGAACACCAGAATAGACCTGTTGGGTTGAATGGTCTGTTTCTGCGCTATAAATACTATGCGGCTTGAACCCACCACCTTGTGATTCAAAAGGGACAGGGAGACTATCTAGGCCAAGCTGACATTATAGTTTCAATTTTTGTGAAAATAAGGATGTGGTTGTGCTGGTATGCAACACAGGCTTGGTTGTGCTAGAGTTCAGAGAATGGGCAGTACCAGGCCAAATTTTGTGATGGGACACCTTCCCCCTAACTTGAGTAGGTTAGTAACACATGAAGTATTTTCTTAGAGAGCTTGGTCTGTAATACATTTGTCTGGAGATCACAAAATCCATCAAGACAGCAGCTGTGAAAAGGCTGCGCTTGCCATTAAAGGGAAATTTGTGGTCGTGGCAGAAAATTGGATTTACTGCTACAATGACACAAGAGGGAGGAACATTGGGAGAACATTGGGAGAACATTGCTCCCTTTGATGCTGAAGAATTGAAGGTCCTGTTGCAATAGGTGGCTCTATTTGGCACTGGAGGGCAACCTCCAGTTAAGTACAGATGAATGAAGGGAGGTCATCAATTGAGTCAATGTAGTCATCCTCCTCCTGGCTGCAACTGGGGAAAAGGTTTGCTGGTTTCAGGAGGAAGCTAACAAAAAGTACACACCGAGCTTTTGGACATATTTCTTGTGGGGCCCATTTGGCGTGGCACAGTTCAGTTAGATACATACATATCCTCTGGGAGATATCATTTATAGCACTGGAAACAAATATGACTATTTCATTGTGCCAACACTGGGCAGTGCACTTTTTTTTGCAGGTAGAGGTGGGCACTGACAAAGAGCAAAAAAAACCTCAGGCTTCCAGCCCAAAGTGCTCATATTGTTAGGGGATTTCACGGAGGGGTCAGTAGCCATTAGTGCGTATGTTAGCCCTGCTGTCCCAAGATCCATTCTCTCAGTGTTTCTCCCCTCAAATAACTCCAGACTGCCACATAATGAAAGTATTACAGTTTATTCCCTTATAATGGTGATTGATGTGCATAATGATGTTGCTGTGTTAATTAATATCACTGAATGTTAATTGAGTTCAAACCCTTTCTATTTGTGCAATTTATGGGGTTGATAATGAGGAGCTCAATGATGCTGACGTGGGAGCTTTTAATAATTGATCAAATGAAGGAACTCTGCCACCTGGTGAAAGATGTGCACCTTTCCACAAGGAATCCAATAAAGATGTTGCTCTTACAATTTCTGTGAGAGTTAGAATCATATATGGGCTCAATTTTCCCCAGTGATTTGCGCCATTTTTTTGACCTAAATTTAAAAATCCAAGTTTCCCCAAAGATTGTGCGCCAGCATAACTCAGTTAGTTACAATTTTTTGGGGGGTTAGTTTTTTTTTGTGTCATAGATGTCTGCACCAGTTTTTCATAATTATGCAAGTTTGGCCAACTTACAATTCTCCTAGGACAGCGTATGTGACCACTCCAAAAAAACCTTCTGAGTACTTAAGAAAAACTAGAGCACATCAAAAAATTGGTGCAGAAAGACACCATTGTTGTTAGGCGAAGTTTTGGAGGGAGTTAAGAACATATAAATATGCATCATCAAGCTTAAATTTTTCCAACTGAAAACGCAGAAAATGGACGTTTCATGCAATTCTTTAAGTTTGGATATTTTTTAAAGTGCCACGCCACCACCGAATGTCTCTAAACTGGGCTCGAGGGTCAGAGCGTCGGCTGGCAGAATTGGTCCCTTGCCCGGACACGGGCTCGCGGCTCGGCTTCAAAAGAAGCCGGGGGGGGGAATGTGAAAGCCGAACTGAAGTAATGAGAAGCCTTACACTATGCCACTATGCAGCAAGCAGCATCAAATGAAGCCCGGGGGGAAGGGGTGGGGGATTTGCAATCTAAGCAAGCCCATTGCACATGCTCAAACCTGGCTGTGGTCCATACGAGGGCATAGACCTTGGGGAAAGAGATAACAAAGAAGCATGGCCTGACTGCCATTTTGAGCTTCTTACAAAGGTATAATTTAATCATGGGGGCAATACTGACAATGCCATACCTCATGCAAACCTTCTGCATCATGGTGCTGGAGGAGACAATTGATTCGATGATAAACCTCAGAGCATGTAGGGTGCTGGGCAGGAGGCCTTACCCACATTGGGTATATCGAGACAGGTTTTCATACCTGCACCTGAGTGATGCAGACTGTGTCAGAAGGCTGCGTTACCGCAAAGAAGCTGTAACTGAGATTTGTGAGTTAGTAAAAGCAAACCTACAACCTAGAAGCGGCAGGAGGACTGCTTTGTCAGTTGAAGTGAAGGGTACAGTTGCACTTTCATTCTATGCATCTGGATCATTCCAGGCCACAACTGGGAATGTCTGCGCCATTTCTCAACATGCAACACATATCTGCATTCGGCAGGTGACTGCTGCACTATATGCCCAGAGGAATAACTACATAAAGTTCCCGATGACTGCCCAGGCAATGCGTGAAAGGGATGTGGGCTTCTCCAAGATTGCTAGCTTCCAAAAGGTACATGGCTGCATTGATTGTGCCCACATCGCCTTGCGAGCACCTTTGGAGGATTTCAAGATGCACAGGAACGAAAAGGCTTCCACTCTGTTTAAGTGCAGCTCGTGTGTGACCACATGCATCGCATCATGTCAGTTAATACAAGATACCCTGGGAGCATCCATGATGTATTCATCCTAAGCGAGGGCACTATATCTGCCATATTTCAACAACAGCCAGTAGGGCAGAGCTGACTACTGGGAGACAAAGGGTACGGCCTCGCCATCTGGCTCCAGATGCCCCTACGTGTAACCCGGATGGAAGCTGACAGGGAATACAACATGTTAGACATTGCGACGCGCAGCATAAGAGGAGGACCATTGGCATCTTGAAACAGCGTTTCCGATGCCTGGACCATTTTGGAGGCTACTTGCAATACTCCCCTGAGATTGTTGGTCAGTTCACTGGTGTGTGCTGCATGCTGCATAACTTAACCATCATGAGGCAGCTGCAGCTGCTAGTGGAAGACCTACCTGAGGAGTCGGGATAAGGAGACTACAAAGGTATGAGGGCAGAGTTAGCTAAAGAGGATTGGTAAAATAGACTAAAGAATGGGGCGGTTGATGAGCAGTGGCAGATATTTAAGGAGATATTTCATAACTCGCAACAGAAATATATCCCAATGAGAAGGAAAGACTGTAAGAGAAGGGATAACCATCCGTGGCTAACTACGGAAATAAGGGAGGATATCAAACTGAAAATAAAGGCATACAATATGGCCAAGACTAGTGGGAGGCCAGAGGATTGGGAAATTTTTTTAAGCCAGCAGAGAATGACTAAAAAAATGATTGAGAGGGAAGATAAATTATGAAAGTAAATTTGCACAAAATATAAAAACAGATGGTAAGAGTTTTTACAGGTACATAAAAAGGAAAAGTTGTGGCTAAAGTAAATGTTGGTCCCCTGGAGGATGAGACTGGGGAATTCATAATGGTGAACAGGGAAATGGCAGAGATTTTGAACAAATATTTTGTATCAGTATTCATGGTAGAAGACACTAAATACATCCCAATAGTGGATAATCAAGGGGCTATAGGTAGGGAGGAACTTAATATCACTAATAATTTGGCTAGAAAAAGCAACAAACCTGAGGACTGGGAGAAATTTAGAATTCAACAGAGGAAGACTAAGGGTTTAATTAAGAGGGGGAGAAGAGAGTACGAGAGGAAGCTTGCAGGGAACATAAAAACTGACTGCAAAAGCTTCTATAAATATGTGAAGAGAAAAAGATTAGTGAAGACAAACGTAGGTCCCTTGCAGTCGGATTCAGGTGAATTTATAATGGGGAACAAAGAAATGGCAGACCAATTGAACAAATACTTTGGTTCTGTCTTCACGAAGGAAGACACAAATAACTTTCCGAATGTACTAGGGGACAGGTGGTCTAGTGAGAAGGAGGAACTGAAGGATATCCTTATTAGGCGGAAAATTGTGTTCGGGAAATTGATAGGACTGAAGGCCGATAAATCCCTGACGCCTGATAGGCTGCATCCCAGAGTACTTAAGGAAGTGGCCCTAGAAATAGTGGATGCATTGGTGATCATTTTCCAACAGTCTATCGACTCTGGATCAGTTCCTATGGATTGGAGGGTAGCTAATGTAACACCACTTTTTAAAAAAGGAGGGAAGAGAGAAAACAGGTAATTATAGACCGGTTAGGCTGACATCAGTAGTGGGGAAATATTGGAATCGATCATTGAGGATGAAATAGCAGCGCATTTGGAAAGCAGTGACAGGATCGGACCGAGTCAGCATGGATTTATGAAAGGGAAATCATGCTCGACGAATTTTCTAGAATTTTTTGAGGATGTAACTAGCAGAGTGGACAAGGGAGAACCAGTGGATGTGGTGTATTTGGACTTTTAAAAGGCTTTTGACAAGGTCCCGCACAAGAGATTGGTGTGCAAAATCAAAGCGCATGGTCTTGGGGGTAATGTACTGACGTGGATAGAGAACTGGTTGGAGGACAGGAAGCAGAGAGTCGGAATAAACGGGTCCTTTTCAGAATGGCAGGCAGTGACTAGTGGAGTGCCGCAGGGCTCAGTGCTGGGACCCCAGCTCTTTACAATATACATTAACGATTTAGATGAAGGAATAGAGTGTAATATCTCCAAGTTTGCAGATGACACTAAACTGGGTGGCGGTGTGAGCTGTGAGGAGGACGCTAAGAGGCTGCAGGGTGACTTGGACAGGTTAGGTGAGTGGGCAAATGCATGGCAGATGCAGTATAATGTGGATAAATGTGAGGTTATCCAATTTGGGGGCAAAAACACGAAGGCAGAATATTATTTGGATGGTGGCGGATTAGGAAAAGGGGAGGTGCAACGAGACCTGGGTGTCATGGTTCATCAGTCACTGAAAGTGGGCATGCAGGTATAGCAGGCGGTGAAGAAGACAAATGGTATGTTGGCCTTCATAGCTAGAGGATTTCAGCATAGGAGCAGGGAGGTCTCACTGCAGTTGTACAGGGCCTTAGTGAGGCCTCACCTGGAATATTGTGTAGCGTTTTGGTCTCATAATCTGAGGAAGGACGTTTTTGCTATTGAGGGAGTGCAGCGAAGGTTCACCAGACTGATTCCAGGGAGGGCTGGACTGTCATGAGGAGAGACTGGATCAACTGGGCCTTTATTCACTGGAGTTTAGAAGGATGAGAGGGGATCTCATAGAAACGTATAAGATTCTGATGGGACTGGACAGGTTAGATGCGGGAGGAATGTTCCCAATGTTGGGGAAGTCCAGAACCAGGGGACATAGTCTTAGGATAAGGGGTAGGCCATTTAGGACTGAGATGAGGAGGAACTTCTTCACTTAAAGAGTTGTTAACCTATGGAATTCCCTGCCGCAGAGAGTTGTTGATGTCAGTTCATTGGATATATTCAAGAGGGAGTTATGGCCCTTATGGCTAAGGGGATCAAGGGGTATGGAGAGAAAGCAGGAAAGGGGTACTGAGGGAATGATCAGCCATGATCCTATTGAATGGCGGTGCAGGCTCGAAGGGCCGAATGGCCTACTCCTGTGCCTATTTTCTATGTTTCTATGTTTAATGAAGTAGTACTAGGTAAAATAATGGGACTAAAGGTGGACAAGTCCCCTGAATCTGATGGCTTACATCCAAGGGTCTTAAGAGAAGTGGTTGCAGAGATAGTGGATGCATTGGTTGTAATCTACTAAAATTCCCTGAATTCTGGGGCGGTCCCAACAGATTTGAAAACTGCAAATGTAATGACCCTATTTAAATAAGGAGGCAGACAAAAAGCAGGAAACTATAGGCAAGTTAGCCTAACATCTGTCGTGGGGAAAATGCTGGAGTCCATTATTAAGGAAGCAGTAGCAGGACATTTGGAAAAGCATGTTTCAATCAAGCAGAGTCAGCATAGTTTCATGAAAGAGAAATCATGTTTGACAAATTTGCTGGAGTTCTTTGAGGATGTAACGAGCAAGGTAGATAAGGGGGAACCAGTGGATGTGGTATATTTGGATTTCCAGAAGGCATTCAATAAGGTGCCACATAAGAGGTTACTGCACAAGATAAAGGCTCACGGGGTTGGGGGTAATATATTAGCAGATTGGTTAACTAACAGAAAACAGAGAGTCGAAATAAATGGGTCAATTTCCAGTTGGCAAACAGTAACTAGTGGGGTGCCGCAGGGATCGGCGCTGGGGCCTCAACTATTTACAATCTATATTAATGACTTGGATGAAGGGACCGAGTGTAATGTAGCCAAGTTTGCTGATGATACAAAGATGGGTGGGAAAGCAAATTGTGAGGAGGACACAAAAAATCTGCAAAGGGATAGAGACAGGCAAAGTGAGTGGGCAAAAATTTGGCAGATAGCGTATAATGTAGGAAAATATGAGGTTATCCACTTTGGCAGAAATAATAGAAAAGCAAATTATAATTTAAATGGAGAAAAGTTGCAAAGTGCTGCAGTACAGAGAGATCTGGGGGTCCTTGTGCATGAAATGTAAAAAGTTAGTATGCAGGTACAGCAAGTAATCAGGAAGGCAAAGGAATGTTGGCCTTTATTACAAGGGGGATAGAGTATAAAAGCAGAGAAGTCCTGCTACAACTGTACAGGGTATTGGTGAGGCCACACCTGGAGTACTGCGTACAGTTTTGGTCTCCGTATTTGAGGAAAGATATACTTGCATTGGAGGCTGTTTAGAGAAGGTTCACTAGGTTGATTCCGGAGATGAGGGGGTTGACTTATGAGGATAGGTTGAGTAGGTTGGGCCTAAACACATTGGAGTTCATTGGAGTGATCTTATTGATACTTATACGATAATGAGGGGGCTTGATAAGGTGGATGCAGAAAGGATATTTCCACTCATAGGGTAAACTAAAACTAGGGGACATAGTCTTAGAATAAGGGGCCGTCCATTTAAAACTGAGATGAGGAGAAATTTCAGAGGGTTATAAATCTGGGAATTCTCTGCCCCAGAGAGCTGTGGAGGTTGGGTCATTGAATATATTTAAGGTGGAGATAGACAGATTTTTGAACTATAGCGGAGTCAAGAGTTATGGGGAGTGGGCAGGAAAGTGGAGTTGAGGCCATGATCAGATCAGCCATGATCTTATTGATTGGCGGAGCAGGCGTGAGGGACCAGATGGCCTACTCCTGCTCCTATTTCTTATGTTCTTATGTATACTATATACAAGGTATCTCAATAACAAGAATAATCAAATTAACTTCTCCACTGTAGTAACTAGTGTGATCACACAGCATTTGTAACTTGACTTTTTTTCATGTATAAAGAGGTAGAATTTATATTCCCTTCTTGACTGGAGATTTCCTTACATCCAAGGTGTTACACTTAAGGTGTAGGACTGAAAGCATGTTTTTGTTGTACCGAGTGAGTTTCAAATTTGGAAGGGTTAGATCTGCTGCTTGTTCATATGTCTCACTAAGACTGGAATGTGATTAGTCAGAACTAAATGAAGTTAGGATATAGGGCTATAGGGAAAGACAGCAGGGTAGTGCTATTACTTTTGGATTGCATTATCAAAGAGTTGGCACAAACATAAAGGGCTGAATGGACTCCTTCTGTGCTGTAAAGTTCTGTGGTTCTAATGCAGCCTTTGGGCTAGGTACAAGTGCACTGTGAATGGAGAGTATGCCATTTCAAGAGGGTTGAACACGACACTGCACAGTGGATAAGTAATGCTGTGAGCCTTGGTTTTGTTGGCACTAGACAGTCACACAAACATCCAGGCAGTTAGGTACCTCTGCCAAGCAGCCTGTCTGCAGCAGGAGCTAAAGGTACTGGTCAGTCCTGCTGGTGCGCAGAGTCACAGTACTCATTGTCACATGCTCCTACATCAACTGTCAATGTCTCGACAAACTTCTATTCTGTCAATTCTAATTTGGTTGAACAAGTGAGTCAATGAGAACGACTATCTTAGATCATTTCAGAAACTAAGCTCTCCTGGAAAAAAAAAGTCAATAAAGTACAATTAACTGTACATAAACACATCATCTCTGTTAAAGCATTGGTTGTCTCAGTTGGTAGCACTTTTGCCTCAGAGTCAGAAGACCATTGGTTCAAGCCCACTCCAGGACTTGAGTATATAATCGAGGCTGATACTCCAATCCAGTATTGAGGGAGTGCAGCATTGTTGGAAGCAACATTTTTCAAATAAGACATTAAATGGAAGCTCTTCCTGGATATGAAAGATATCATGGCACTATTTGAAGACCAAGGAGTACATTTATCCCTCAATCAACACCACCAAAAAGAGATCATTTATTTCAATTGCTGTTTGTGAGGTATTGCTGTGCGCTACATTTGCCTACATAGTAATCCATTGGATGCAAAACACGTTGGGATGTGTTACATAAAAATAATTTCTTTCTTTTTAAGAATGAAATATAAATCAAATGTAATGTTACTGTGATTTACTTAAAATTGTAAGCAATTTGATATTTATTATTTAGGTACTTGCCATTTATTATTAATGCACATTTTGTACCTCATTCTAAGAATATAAACTTTAATTGGGATATATATATGTACATATCACTCAGATCTGTACCCTGTAATTAGTGCAAGTGTCATAAGCTATAACGAGGGCAGAGTTCACATGACTACAGCACCACCTTGTGGCCATATTGCATTAGCGCATTTGAAGACATTCTCGACTTATAACACCCTTTGGGAATAAATCCAAGAGACACCTGTTTAGTCAATGGAACACTATATGAGTACTTTCCTGATGATTTCAAGCTGAATTATCTTTTTAATTGCAAAATGACAGAGAAAACTGGTTTGAATAATTACCGAAACCAAAGCTCATACATGCCAAATGCAAAGTATCTACAAAGTCATACCCGAGAAAGCACCTCACAGACAGCACGAATCTACGAGCTGATAGCGGCGGTGCATCCAGCCAAGGCCGTAATGGGGAGGCTCAAACCATTCTCAGGTTCAGGCCTCATTTAAATTTTACTGGCAAGTAACTGTTCAACCTTTGTCACCACCAGGCTAGATCCAAGACCGTCCCATCCTCTGTCGTCGAACTACAGTACGCGGATGACACTTGCGTCTGTGCACAAAGGCTGAACTCCAAGCCATCGTCAACATCTTCACCGAGGTGTACGAAAGCATGAGCCTTACACTAAAAATCCGTAAGACAAAGGTCTTCCACCAATCTGACCCCGCCACACAGCACTGCCCCCCAGTCATCAAAATCCACAGCGCAGCCTTGGACAACGTGGACAACTTTCCATACCTCGGGAGCCTATTATCAGCAAGGGCAAACATCAACGACGAGGTCCAACACCACGTCCAGTGCGCCAGCGCAGCCTTCGGTTACCTAAGGAAGAGGGTGTTCGAGGATCAGGCCCTTAAACCTGGCACCAAGCTTATGGTCTACAGGACTGCAGAGATACCCGCCCTCCTGTATGGCTCAAATGTGGATCATATACAGTAGACGCTTCAAATCACTGGAGAAATAGCACCAACGATGTCTCCGCAAGATCCTGCAAATCCCCTGGGAGGATAGACGCACCAACGTCAGTGTTCTTGATCAGGCTAACATCCCCAGCATCGAAGCACTGACCACACTCGATCATCTCCGTTGGCGGGCCACATTGTCCGACACAAGCCTCCCAAAGCAAGCGCTCTACTCGGAACTCCTACACGGCAAGCGAGCCCCAGGTAGGCAGAGGAAACGTTTCAAGGGAACTCTCAAAGCCTCGCTGATAAAGTGCAACATCCCCACTGACACCTGGGAGTCCCTGGCCAAAGACCGCCTTGAGTGGAGAAAGGGCATTGGGGAGGGGGTTGAGCACCTCGAGTCTCGTCGCCGAGAGCATGCAGAAAACAAGCGCAGGCAGTGGAAGGAGCGTGAAGCAAACCGGACTTCCCACCCACCCTTTCCTTCAACGACTGTCTGTCCCATCTATGACAGAGACTGTAATCCTGTATTGGACTGTTCAGTCACCTGAGAACTCCTTTTTAGAGTGGAAGCAAGTCTTCCTCGATTTCGAAGGGACTGCCCATGATGATGACATTTTACTGGCGAGCTGCAGGCACCAAATGGGCGCTCCGTATGCACATCGCACATTGTCCATTTCTACATGAAAATTGCAATCAGGGTCCGACAACTGGGGTCCTTGCATATTTAAACAGCCTCCTGTCTCTTTTGGGTGGAAGTACTGGATGCTCATTTACAGACCTCCCAATCAGACTCTGCTCCCTGATGCTCGAGTCCAACCACCCCCACCAGCCCCCCACACCAATCAGTCCCGGCCTCCCAATACTGGAATCCAGCCCCCCCCGATCAGCCCCTGTTCCCCCTGATGCTTGAGTCTGGCCTCCCAACCTCCCTCCCTCCTTTCTGCAGCCAAGTGCCACAGGCTTATCCGCCCACAGCCTGCTGTGGGTGGGAAACACAGCTTTAAAATACAAATCAGGCCCCGCTGTTAAATTCGGCAGCTCCTATGGGAAAGTCGTTCTCCTGGGTTTCCCAACCGCTTCTGAGCACCCCACTCCACCCTGCCAAAGGATTGAAATTCTGGTCTTTGTTATTGGTTCCATTCTTATCTATCTAATCTTAGCCAGAGAATCACCTGCAACAGCTCCTCTTCCTGTCCCCGCATCGTTACCTCTGGTGTCCCCCAAGGATCTATCCTTCTCATCTACATGTTGCCCCTTGGCGACATTATCCAAAAATAAAGCGTCACTTTTCACATGCACGCTGATGAAACCCAACTCTGCATCATTATCACTTCTCTCAACCCCTCCACTGTCTCTAAATTGTCAGACTGCTTGTCCGACATCCAGTTCTGGATGAATAGAAATGTTCTCCAATTGAATATAGGGAAGACCGAAGTCATAATTTTCGGTCCCCACCACAAACTCTGTTCCCTGGGCACTGATTCCATCCCTCTCCACAACTCCTGTCTGAGGCTGAACCAGACTGTTCACAACCTTGAATATTTGAGCCTAAAATGAGCTTCCAACCACATATCCGCAGCATAACTAAAACTGCCTATTTCTACCTCCGTAACATCACCTGTCTTTGTCCTTGCCTCAGCTCATCTGCTGCTGAAGACCTCATCTATGCCTTTGTTATAGTCTTGCATTTATATAGCGCCTTTCATGACCACCGGACGTCTCAAAGCATTTTACAGCCAATGAAGTATTTTGGAGTGCAGTCACTGTTGTAATGTGGGAAACACCACAGCCAACTTGCGCACAGCAAACTCCCACAAACAGCAATGTGATAACTTCCCTGCTCTTATTCGAAATAGTGTCATGGGATCTTTTACGTCCACTTGAGAGGGCAAACAGGGCCTTGGTTTAACATCTCATCTGAAAGACGGCACCTCCGATAGTGCAGCACTCCCTCAGCTCTGCACTGGAGTGTCAGCCTAGAATTTTTGTTATGGGCTACAGTTCCTACAGTGGGACTTGAACCCACAACCCACTGAGCCATGGCTGACACAATCTCTGTTACCTCTAGACTGCTGCCCTTCCACATTCTACCCTGCATAAACTAGAGGTGATTCAAAACTCGGCTGTCCGTGTCCTAACTTGCATCAAGTCCCACTCACCTGTCACCCCTGTACTCGCTGACCTAAATTGGCTTCCAGTTAAACAACCTCGATTTCAAAATTCTCATCCTTATTTTCAAATCCCTCCATGGCCTCACCCCTCCCCATCTCTGTAACCTCCTCCAGCCCCACAACCCCCGCCCCCCTCCGAGATGTCTGCGCTTCTCTAATTCTGCCCTCTTGAGCAGCCCTGATTATAATCGCTCAACCATTGCTGGCTGTGCCTTCTGTTGCCTTGGTCCCAAGCTCTGGAATTCCCTGCCTAAACCTCCACCTCTCTATCTTCCTTCAAGATGCTCCGTAAAACCTACCTCTTTGACCAAGCTTTTAGTGACCTGTGCTAACGTCGGTGTCAAATCTTTTATCTCACAATACTCCTGTGAAACGTCTTGGGACGTTTCACTACGTTAAAGGCGCTCTATAAATACAAGTTACTGCTGTTGGTGTAAATATTATCTTATTTTTTTCATTTTTGGTTGTGTACATCTGATTGTTGTTTTAGCCTGGACTCGTAGGCCGAACAATGTGAAACAAATAACATGCATTTATAAAGCACCTTTCACATTCTCAGGACATGCCAAAGCTCTTCACAGCCAATGAAGTACTTTTGAAGTGTAGTCGCTGTTGTAAGCTAATTTGCGCACAGTAAGGTTTCACAAACACCAAAGAGATAAATGACCAGGTAATCTGTTTTAATGATAATGGTTGAGGGATAAATATTGGCCAGGACACTGGAAAACATTCCCTGCGCTTTGAATAGAGCCCGGGGATATTTTACATCCACCTGAATAGGTTTAATGTCTGACTCATAGAATGGTTACAGCACGGAAGGAGGCCATTCGGTCCATCGAGCCCATGCTGGATCTGGGCTAGTCCTACTCCCCTGCACTTTCCCATAGCCCTGCAAATTATTTTCTTCAGATAATTATCCAACTGCCCTTTTGAAAGATAAGATTGACTCTGCCTTCACCACCCTTTCAGGCAGTGCATTCCAGATTGTAACCAATCACTGCATAAGAAAGTTTTTTCTTATGTCGCCTTTGGTTCTTTTGCCAATCACCTTAAATCTGTGTCCTCTGGTTCTCGACCCTTCTGCCAATGGGAACAGTTTCCCTCTATCTACTCTGTCCAGACCCCTCATGCTTTTGAACACCTCTATCAAATCTCCTCTCAATCTTCTCTGCTCCAAGGACAACAACCCCAGCTTCTCCAGTCTATCCACGTAACTGAAGTCCCTCATTCCTGGAATCATTCTCGAAATCTTTTCTGCATCTTCTCGAATGCCTTCACATCCTTCATAAAATGCGGTACCCCAAATTGAACACAGTATTCCAGTTGGGGCCAAATCAATGTTTTATACAGGTTCAGCATAATTTCCACACTTTGTACTCTTATACCTCTATTTATGAAGCCCAGGATCCCGTAAGCCTTTTTAACTACTTTCTCAACCTGCCCTGCCACCTTCAACGATTTGTGCACACATACCCCCAGGTCTCTCTGTTCATTCACCTACTTCAGGATTGTACCATTTAGTTTATATGTCCTCTCCTCATTCTTTCTACCAAAATGCATCCCTTCACACTTTTCTGTGTTAAATTTTATCTGCCACGAATTCGCCCATTTCACCAGCCTGTCTGTGTCTTCCTGAAGTCTATCACTCTCCTCCTCACTGTTCACAATACTTCCAAGTTTTGTGTCATCTGCAAATTTTGAAATTGTGCCCTGTACACCCACGTCTAAATCATCTATATATATCAAGAAAAGCAGTGGTCCTAGAACTGACCCCTGGGGAACACCACTGTATACCTTCCTCCAGTCCGAAAAACACTACTCTCTGTTTCCTGTCACTTAGCCAATTTCGCATCCATGCTGTCACTGTCCCTTTTATTCCATGGGCTTCAAACTTTCCTGGCAAGCCTATTATGTGACACTTTGTCGAATGCCTTTTGGAAATCCATGTACACTACATCAACTGCATTACCCTCATCAATCCTCTCTGTTACTGCATTAAAAAACCAGATCAAGTTGGTTAAACACGATTTGCTTTTAACAAATCCATGCTGGCTTTCCTTCATTAACCTACACCTATCTAAGTGACTAATAATTTGGTCCCTGATTACTGTTGCAAGAATACACCATTTTCTACTATATATAATGTAACTCTGCTATAACTTGGCCAAACTTAAAAGTTGACCAAATTTTATAATCCAACATGTCTCGCGATGCCAAGAAGCTAGCTACTGTGGGAACTGTTAATTAAAACCTGTTGAACCAGCAAAGTCCTTTCTCACAGATAAGGGAGATTACAGACCTTGAGCGAGAACAAACCAAGTGAGCCATCATGGAAAAAACAAGGCAGTGGCCAACCTTGAAGTCACCGATAAATAACGAACTATTGATAAGAGAATGAAAAACAACTGCGTGTATAGTTGGATGTGTACAAAATGGCCAAGTTACCAAGATTTTAGGTATAAACAGGGCTGTGAAAAGGCACTCGTGGCTGTGTAGTTGGGAGGACAACCTGGTCAGTTGCCAATTAAAGAGCCACATCTAATTACTGTCAAAATGACCACTTGCTGGTGTTAGTACGTGTGAGTTTTGATTATAATCGCTTGAGCTTAGAGTAAAAGGAATAGATTTGTGAATGTTTATGAATAATCAGAGATTATTGTGCACTAGTCCTATTGGATGCTTGCTTGTAATCTCTTGTTGATTTTTAAGTAAAGGAAAAATTACCCCATAAAGGGGAAACAAGATCTCCGTGTCTTGAGTTGTCTGCTCCACGAGCTTGAACTCTTTAAACTGTTAGTCAGCACGTCTTACACTGTTTCTAAAAGCTTCCCCACTACTGAGATTAAACGGCATGTCTAATAGTGCAGTACTCCCTCAATACCTGACATTTTGTCAGCCTGGATTATGTGCTCAAGTCCTGGAATGGGGCTTGATTCCACAATCTATTGACTGAAGAAGTAAGAGTGTTACCATCGAACCAAGGCTGGCACTCTGTATGCAGAGAAGGCGTCCGTATTTTAGCACTTAAAATTTATGTTCAGTAAATTCCATCTGTTGTTTAGATCTGACCTCAGACAATGTTTGCCATTTTGAATGATGAATGAACGCAGCAACACAAGTATTGAGCAAGTGTGAAGCTCTATCAATGATTATCGCAACATAAACTAGAAATTAATATCAACATTAGCAGAAGTGTGTGACATGTTTGCATGGCATTCTTCTATTAAGTTCCTAACTTTATATTTAAATGGTGTCCCAGAAATAAAACACAAAATATGCTAAATTTAATTTTCCTATTACAAATTTCTCAACTAAATCTTCATCTCGGAAACTTAGATCAGCACCCTGTTCCACTTGCCCCGTTTCCAGAGTAAAGCACTTTCTAAAAAACCTGTGTTATGTCTTCTTTTCCCCAGTGAAAATACATTTAATTGCTTGTGTTATGTCTAGAATATAGAGTCAGACCAGATACTGCAAGCTCAAAGTAAGGTGTGACTGTAGTCCTTTATTACAGATCTCAGAGTGCGCCTCCCGCCTGTGAGGCCTCCTTATATACAGGTGCTCCCAAGGGATTGTGGGATCCCTTGGGACTCCAGGTGATAAGTCCTCTGGTGGTTAGACACGGTATTTACAGGTTTACATACATAACAACACTCCCCCCCACACCCCACCCCCAAAGTCAATAGTGTAACTATTTACAATGTGAGTCAATCTGGGGCCTTCCTTTCCCTGGTTGATCGTCTCGGTGCAAATGCTGGTGTTGGTGAGTCGTTTGTTGGGCCTTCGCTGGGCTGCTGCACAGCTGGCCTTGCTGGGCTGCTGCAGGTGATGGGTTCTGCTTCGTGGTCAACCGCTGGGTCAGTTGCCACTTGTGTACGTATTGGAGGGTCGAAAAAGGTAGAGTCTATTGTGGGTTGTTCTGGATAGTCCGTAAATCTGAGTTTGGTTTGGTTCAAATGTTTCCTGCATTGAGTCCATTTGCGAGTTTGACCACAAACACCCTACTCCCCTCTTTGGCCAAAACAGTGCCAGCAAGCCATTTGGGACCTTGTCCATAGTTCAACACAAATACAGGATCATTTATTTCAATTTCGCATGACACATTTGCGCGATCATGATATGTATTTTGTTGAAGCCGCCTGCTCTCTACCTGTTCGTGTAGATCAGGGTGGACTAATGAGAGCCTTGTTTTAAGTGCCCTTTTCATGAGCAGTTCAGCGGGAGGAACCCCAGTGAGCGAGTGGGGTATTGTGCGGTAACTAAGCAGGACTCGGGATAAGTGAGTTACCCTCTTCAAGCTCCGCTTGATTGTTTGAACTGCTCGTTCTGCCTGACCATTGGACGCTGGTTTAAATGGGGCAGATGTGACATGTTTGATCCCATTGCGGGTCATGAACTCCTTGAATTCGGCACTGGTAAAGCAAGATCCATTGTCACTTACAAGGACATCAGGCAGGCCGCTCATGGCAAACATGGCCTGTAGGCTTTCAATGGTGGCAGCGGACATGCTTATCACACATTCAATCCTTTTGGAGTACGCATCGACAACCACAAGAAACATTTTTCCCAAGAATGGGCCTGCATAGTCGACCTAGACCACTTGGAGGGCCAGGGCCATAAACTGGGTGCATTGCTTAACTGGGAACAGGTATTACATTTGTGCATGCAGGACTCTGGGCAAGTCTGCATTGATACCGGGCCACCACACTTGGGATCTGGCTATCGCTTTCATCATTACAATGCCTGGGTGGGTGCTGTGGAAATCACTAATGAAAGTGTCCCTGCCCTTTTTTGGCACAACTACCCGATTACCCCATAGGAGGCAGTCTACCTGTATAAACATTTCATCTTTGCACCGCTGGTACAGCTTTATTTCTTTCTGCATCTCTAACGGGACACCAGACCAACTCCCGTGGAGCACACAGTTTTTTTTATTAAGGACAGTAAGGGGTCCTGGCTCGTCCAGGTTCTAATCTGTCGGGCGGTATAGGCGATTGCTCACTCTCGAATGCTTCCATTACCGTAACTAAATCTGCGGGCTGTGCCATCTCCACCCCTGTGGTGGGCAATGGCAGCCTGCTGAGAGCATCTGCACAGTTTTCTGTGCCTGGCCTGTGGCGGATGGCATAGTTGTATGCGGACGTGAGCGCCAATGCATTCGTATTTATCCCCTTGCTTTCAGAAAAGAGGGATTATAAGTAGCTTATGGTCGGTTTCCAATTCAAATTTGAGCCCGAACAGATATTGATGCATTTTCTTTACCCCGTAAACACACGCCAACACTTCTTTTTCGATCATACAGTAGGCCCTCTCAGCCTTAGACAGACTTCTGGATGCATAAGCAACTGGTTGCAATTTCCCAAATTCATTAGCTTGCTACAATATAGACGCGACCCCGTATGACGATGAATCACATGCCAATACCAAACGTTTACATGGATCGTACAAGACAAGCAATGTGTTTGAACATAACAACTTCCTAGCTTTCTCAAAGGCATTTTGTTGGCTTTTACCCCCTACCCATTCATCTCCTTTACGCAGTAAAGAGTGCAGGGGTTCTAACAATGTGCTAAAACCCTGTAAGAAGTTACCAAAATAGTTCAGGAGTCCTAGAAACGACCACAGCTCCATCACGTTCTGTGGTTTTGGTGCGTATTTGATTGCCTCCGTCTTCGAATCGGTGGGCTTGATGCCATCCGTCGCGATTCTTCTCCCCAGGAACTCCACTTCAGGTGCCAGGAAAATTTTAGCCTGAACCCCACACAATTAAGCCGACTAAGAATCTCCTCCAGGTTCTGCAGGTGCTCAACGGTGTCCCGATCTGTAACCAAGATGTCGTCCTGGAAGACCACAGTGCGCGGGACCGATTTCAGCAAGCTTTCCATGTTCCTCTGGAATATCGCCGCAGCCAATTGAAACCCAAACGGGCATCTGTTGTAAATGAAGAGACCTTTGTGCGTATTGATGCAGGTGAGGCCTTTCCGATGATTCCTCCAGCTCCTGCGTCATGTAGGCCGAGGTCAAGTCCAGCTTTGTGAACGCCAGCGTTGCAAATAGGTTGTCTGCCTTTGGTAGTGGGTATTGATCCTGCAGTGGGAAATGATTGATAGTTACTTTGTAATCACCACAGATTCTGACGGTGCCATCTCCCTTGAGAACTGGAACAATCGGACTGGCCCACTCATTGAATTCGATCGGCGAAATGATGCCTTCTCGTTGCAGCCTGCCCAGTTCGATCTCCAACCTCTCTCTCATCAAATACGGTACCACTCTTGCCTTGTGATGGATGGGTCGCGCCCCCAGAATCAAATGGATCTGCACTCTTGCTCCTTGGAACTTCCCGATGCCTGGTTTGAACAGCGAAAGGAACTTGTTTAGGATCTGGGCACATGAGGTGTCGCCGACGGACGAGAGCGCACGGACGTCATCCCAATTCCAGCGTATCTTTCCCAGCCAGCTCCTGCCAAACAGCGTGGGGCGATGCGGTACCACCCAGAGTGGTAACTCGTGCACTGCTCCATTGTAGGAGACCTTTGCGGTAGCAATGCTGATTACGGGAATCGGTTCCTTTGTGTACGTTCTCGGTTTAGTGTCAATGGGAGTCAGGACTGGCCTTGAGGCCTTACTACACCACAATTTATCGAACGTCTTTTGCTCATTATGGATTGGCTTGTGCCTGTGTCCAGCTCTATGGACACCGGGAATCCATTTAATTCAACCTTCAGAATTATTGGGGGACACGTTGTGGTAAATGTGTGCACCGCATATACCTCTGCCTCCTCAGTCTGAGGCTCTGGTTCGTCGTGATCCACCGTGGATCTGTCCTCCACTGCAACATGGTGGTTTGCAAGATTAGCAGGGTTTGCAGCTCGCCTGCACATATGTTGGAGGTGTCCCATTGTTCCACAGCCCTTGCAAATGTATCCTTTGAAGCGGCATGAATGGAATCGATGATCACCCCCGCAGCGCCAACAAGGTGTTAATGGCCTTGCATTCACCACCCTTGATGTTGGACTCTGAGTCATCTGTGGATGTGCAGCTGCAGGCGTGTAAGTCCTGCTCTGTACATTTTGATTCGAAAACAACATTACTTTGTTCACAGTACTTGCAGCAGCACTCGTGTGCTGAGAAATTTATTTGGTATTATCACTGGTGGCGATAAACGTCTGGGCTATCGCTATAGCTTTACGCAAAGTTGGGGTCTCTACAGTCAAAGGTTTGCGAAGTATTACTTCATGGCCAATGCCACGTACAAAGAAGTCCCTGAGCATGTGCTCCAAGTGTCCTTCAAATTTGCAATGTCCTGCAAGGCGCCTTAACTCGGTGATGTAGCTCGCCACTTCCTGGCCTTCAGACCTCTTGTATGTTTAGAACCGATACCTCGCCATCAGAACGCTTTCCTTCGGGTTTAGATGCTCCCGGACCAGTGTGCACAACTCATCGTATGACTTGTCTGTAGGTTTTGCTGGAGCAAGCAGAGTTTTCATGAGGCCATCCGTTGGTGCCCCGCAAATGGTGAGGAGGATCGTCCTTCGTTTGGCAGTGTTTGCTTCTCCTTCCAGCTTGTTGGCCATGAAGTATTGGTCGAGTCGCTTCACGAAGGTTTCACAATCATCTCTCTCTGAAAATCTCTCCAGGATGCCCACGGTTAGAAACATAGAAAATAGGTGCAGGAGTAGGCCATTCGGCCCTTCTAGCCTGCACCGCCATTCAACGAGTTCATGGCTGAACATGCAACTTCAGTACCCCATTCCTGCTTTCTCGCCATACCCCTTGATCCCCCTAGTAGTAAGGACTTCATCTAACTCCTTTTTGAATATATTTAGTGAATTGGCCTCAACAACTTCCTGTGGTAGAGAATTCCACAGGTTCACCACTCTCTGGGTGAAGAAGTTTCTCCTCATCTCGGTCCTAAATGGCTTACCCTTTATCCTTGGACTGTGACCCCTGGTTCTGGACTTCCCCAACAGTGGGAACATTCTTCCTGCATCTAACCTGTCTAAACCCATCAGAATTTTAAACGTTTCTATGAGGTCCCCTCTCATTCTTCTGAACTCCAGTGAATACAAGCCCAGTTGATCCAGTCTTTCTTGATAGGTCAGTCCCACCATCCCGGGAATCAGTCTGGTGAACCTGCGCTGCACTCCCTCAATAGCAAGAATGTCCTTCCTCAGGTTAGGAGACCAAAACTGCACACAATACTCCAGGTGTGGCCTCACCAAGGCCCTGTACAACTGTAGCAACACCTCCCTGCCCCTGTACTCAAATCCCCTCGCTATGAAGGCCAACATGCCATTTGCTTTCTTAACCGCCTGCTATACCTGCATGCCAACCTTCAATGACTGATGTACCATGACACCCAGGTCTTGTTGCACCTCCCCTTTTCCTAATCTGTCACCATTCAGATAATAGTCTGTCTCTCTGTTTTTACCACCAAAGTGGATAACCTCACATTTATCCACATTATACTTCATCTGCCATGCATTTGCCCACTCAGCTAACCTATCCAAGTCGCTCTGCAGCCTCATAGCATCCTCCTCGCAGCTCACACTGCCACCCAACTTAGTGTCATCCGCAAATTTGGAGATACTACATTTAATCCCCTCATCTAAATCATTAATGTACAGTGTAAACAGCTGGGGCCCCAGCACAGAACCTTGCGGTACCCCACTAGTCACTGCCTGCTATTCTGAAAAGTACCCATTTACTCCTATTCTTTGCTTCCTGTCTGACAATCAGTTCTCAATCCATGTCAGCACACTACCCCCAATCTCATGTGCTTTAACTTTGCACATTAATCTCTTGTGTGGGACCTTGTCAAAAGCCTTCTGAAAGTCCAAATATACCACATCAACTGGTTCTCCCTTGTCCACTCCACTGGAAACATCCTCAAAAAATTCCAGAAGATTTGTCAAGCATGATTTCCCTTTCACAAATCCATGCTGACTTGAACCTATCATGTCACCTCTTTCCAAATGCGCTGCTATGACATCCTTAATAATTGATTCCATCATTTTACCCACAACCGATGTCAGGCTGACCGGTCTATAATTCCCTGTTTTCTCTCTCCCTCCTTTTTTAAAAAGTGGGGTTACATTGGCTACCCTCCACTCCATAGGAACTGATCCAGAGTCAATGGAATGTTGGAAAATGACTGTCAATGCATCCGCTATTTCCAAGGCCACCTCCTTAAGTACTCTGAGATGCAGTCCATCAGGCCCTGGGGATTTATCGGCCTTCAATCCCATCAATTTCCCTAACACAATTTCCCAACTAACAAGGATTTCCCTCAGTTCCTCCACCTTACTAGACCCTCTGACCCCTTTTATATCCGGAAGGTTGTTTGTGTCCTCCTTAGTGAATACCGAACCAAAGTACTTGTTCAATTGGTCTGCCATTTCTTTGTTCCCCGTTATGATTTCCCCTGATTCTGACTGCAGGGACCTACGTTTGTCTTTCCTAACCTTTTTCTCTTTACATATCTATAGAAACTTTTGCAAGCCGTCTTAATGTTCCCTGCAAGCTTCTTCTCGTACTCCATTTTCCCTGCCCTAATCAAACCCTTTCGCTGCATTGTTGCGGTGGAATTCGTCATTTGTATCTCGTCGCCAGTTGTTAAGTCTTGACTAAAGATTCAGACTAGATACTGCAAGCTCAAAATAAGGTGTGACCGTAGTCCTTTATTACAGATCTCAGAGTGCCTTTCCAGCCTGTGAGGCCTCCTTATATACAGGTGCTCCCAAGGGATTTTGGGATCCATTGGGACTCCAGGGAATAAGCCCTCTGGTGGTTAGACATGGTATTTACAGGTTTACATACATAACAATCACTAATTGGTGTGAGAAATAGAACTAGAACTGGTAGAGCAAAAGATACACTTCTGAAAATGAATTTAAGGCATATTTTGCGAGTAAAATGGCAGGAACTGTAGCCTTACTGTACCCAGACTTTAATTGATGTTGATATTGGGGATCCACTGCCCATTGTTCCTAAATATGGGAAAAATTCTTTACTTAACAAACAATGGAGGCAATTCCAATTAATATAGATTAATTCTGTAATGCCAATTACCTCTAAGAAATCACATCCTTTAAGTTCAATTGCTGCATGGATTGTAGAGAAAAGTAGATTGTTTCAATTTTATATAGCATAGCTTAAAAGAAAGTAAAGTGGAAATATACAGTAGGCTTGTTAGCATCTGAATGACAGGCTAATGTTTTTGATGAGATCTTTCAACAGATCACTTATGGTATGGAAGTGAATCTTCTTTTGGGTCGATAAAAACAAAGAAAGGAGGTTACAATGATCGATTGAGGTTAAAAGTACAAATGCAGTACGCAAGACTCCTTTACAATTATCCAGGGAGTACTCTAGTTACTGGACTTTGCCCCACTGGTAACCATCATGTCTCATAACCATTCCGGATTCTGACCCCCCCTCCTGACACTTTCCCTTTGCCCCTTTGCTGCCTGCCCCCCCCCCCCCCGAAAGAGAAAGTTCTGGTCAGCTCAGTACCCACTGACAAGTTATTTTTTGAAACAAATCACATTAAATAAAGGACACGACTGGTGCCAACAGACCGCAAATCGTTGCACAGGCGCAGTTCCAGTGGGTTTATTTTTGTTTGATGTCATCGGACTTCCCAAGATGAGGAATAAAGAAGCGGATTTAGAGAATTCTGTTAGAACCGTTCATTTTAAATAAAATTCGAACTGTGAGTTTATTTTTTAAAGTTGTTGTTTGTCCTTTGAGACAGCAGTTCTTAAACTGGAAACGTCACCAGTAACATTAACCCAACCTAATAACATTAATGCAACTGTATTAGTGATGTGCTTCAGCACTTCTCAGATCAGACCTCCATCTGGTGTGGTGAACGCTATTTTTAAAATTTGGGACATGATCGTTATGCGCAGAATGCTTCCTTGCAGCTTCCGGGTCATTGGCAGGAGTCACTCTGTTAAATAAATGGTAAGAATTGTTCAATTTTCCTTCTGCAAACAAGGCCCCAAGCATCCATGAACTTACTATAGGCGATGGATTGCATTGACATCCTGGCTTTTCACAAAACATGGTGATATTTTGCCCTTTATCAAAGCCTCCCTTCCTGGCTTTACTTTCCACCACCTGCCTAGCTCAAACCACCATGATAATGGAATGGCCCTCATCACCAAATCACACCATGGCTTCTCCCCCTACTAGAATCATAGAAATGTTATCGCACAGAAGGAGGCCATTCTGCCTGGGGAGCCCATGCTGGCTCTCTGCAAGAGCACTTCAGCTAGTCCCACTCCCCCATCCTTTTCCCGTGACCTTGGAGGCGGTTCAACAATGGTTCACTAGATTGATTCCTGTGATGAGAGAGCTGTCTTATGATGAGAGAGTGCCTATACTCTCTGGAATTAGGAAGAATGAGAGGTGATCTCATTGAAACATACAAGATTCTGAAGGGGATTGACAGGGTAGATGCTGAGAGGTTGTTTCCCCTGGCTGGAGTGTCTAGAACTAGGGGCACAGTCTCAGGACAAGGAATTTAAGACAGAGATGAGGAGAAATTTCTTCACTCAGGATTATGAATCTATGGAATTCTCTGCCTCAGAGGGCTGTGGATGCTGAATCTTTGAGTATATTCAAGGCTGAGACGGATAGATTTTTGGACTCTCGGGGAATCAAGGGATCTGGAGATCGGGCGGGAAAGTAGAGTTGAGGTCGATGATCAGCTCCTATTTCTTATGTTATTTTGTGATGTTTTACTACGTTAAAGATGCTATATAAATTTAAGTTATTGTTGTTTCCCTAACACAATTTCCTGACCAATAAGGATTTCCTTTGTTCCTCCTTCTCGCTAGACCCTCGGTCCCCTAGTATTTCTGGAAGGTTATTTGTGTCTTCCTCAGTGAAGACAGAACCAAAGTATTTGTTCAATTGGTCTGCCATTTCTTTGTTTCCCATTATAAATTCACCTGATTCTGACTGCAAGGGACCTACATTTGTCTTCATGAATCATTTTCTCTTCACATACCTATGGAAGCTTTTGCAGTCAGTTTTTAATGTTCCCTGCAAGCTTACTCTCATACTCTATTTTCCCCCTCCTAATTAAACCCTTTGTCCTCCTCTGCTGAATTCTAAATTTCTCCCAGTCCTCAGGTTTGTTGCTTTTTCTGGCCAATTTATTTATATGCCTCTTCCTTGGATTTAACACTATCCCTAATTTCCCTTGTTAGCCACGGTTGAGCCACCTTCCCCGTTTTATTTTTAAGCCAGACAGAGATGTACAATTGTTGAAATTCATCCACGTGATCTTTAAATGTCTGCCATTGTCGATCCACCGTCAACCCTTTTAATATCATTTGCCAGTCTATCCTAGCCAATTCACGTCTCATACCATCGAAGTTACCTTTCTTTAAGTTCAGGACCCGAGTCTCTGAATTAACTGTGTCACTCTCCATCTTAATGAAAAATTCTACCATATTATTGTCACTTTTCCCCAAGGGGCCTCGCACAACAAGATTGGCAATTAATCCTCTCTCATTACACAAGACCCAGTCTAGGATGGCCTGCTCTCTAGTTGGTTCCGCGACATATTGGTCTAGAAAAACATCCCTTATACACTCCAGGAAATCCTCCTCCACCGTATTGCTCCCAGTTTGGTTAATCCAATCTATATGTAGATTAAAGTCACCCATGATAACTGCTGTACCTTTATTGCACGCATTCCTAATTTCCTGTTTGATGCCATCCCCAACCTCACTACCACTGTTTGGTGGTCTGTACACAACTCCCACTAGCGTTTTCTGCCCTTTGGTGTTTCTACCCATAGAGATTCCACATCATCCAAGCTAATGTCCTTCCTTACTATTGCGTTAATCTCCTCTTTAACCAGCAATGCTACCCCACCTCCTTTTCCTTTCTGTCTATCCTTCCTGAGTATTGAATACTCCTGGATGTTGAGTTCCCAGCCTGGTCACCCTGGAGCCATGTCTCTGTCTTCCCAATTACATCATATCTGTTAACAGTTATCTGCGCAGTTAATTCTTCCACCTTATTACAAATGCTCCTCTGTTTCCTCTATCCATGCTAATATATTACCCCCAACCCCGTGAACTTTTATCTTGTGCAGTAACCTTTTATGTGGCACCTTGTCAAATGCCTTCTGGAAGTCCAAATACACCACATCCACTGGTTCCCCTTTATCCAGCCTGTTCGTTACATCCTCAAAGAACTCCAGCAAATTTGTCAAACATCCCCTTCATAAAGTATAAAAGCGAGGAAGCCTTGCTACAGTTATACAGGGTATTGGTGATGCCACGCCTGGAATACTGCGTATAGTTTTGTTTTCCATAGTTAAGAAAGGATATACTTGCTTTGGAGGCAGTTCAGAGAAGGTTCACTTGGTTGATTCTGGAGATGAGGGGGTTGACTTATGAGGAAAGGTTGAGTAGGTTGGGCCTCATTGGAATTCAGAAGAATGAGAGGTGATATCAAAATGTATAAGATTATGAGGGGGCTTGACAAGGTAGATGCAGAGAGGATGCAGAGAGGATAGGGGAGACTAGAACTAGGGGGCATAATCTTAGAATAAGGGGCCGCCCATTTAAAACTGAGATGAGGAGGAATTTCTTCTCTCAGAGGGTTGTAAATCTGTGGAATTCGCTCCTCAGAGAGTTGTGGAAGCTGGGTCATTGAATAAATTTAAGATAGAGATAGACAGTTTCTTAACCGATAAGGGAATAATAGGTTATGGGGAGGAGCGGGCAGGGAAGTGGAGCTGAGTCCATGATTTAAGATCAGGCTCCAATTACATCATCATCCTGTGGATGCTACCTGTGATACCAATTAGCACTAGTGGCACAAAGGCAATTAAAAAGTTCAATTATCCGACAGTTAAAGCCTAATTCAATGCAGTGTTAATTCTGCTACCTTCTGAAGATAGGGAAGGTGTACAGCATAGAACCAGCAGCTTAAACAAGCTGAAGAAGATTCTCTGTTCATTCCCTGGGCGTATTACACATTTACCCAGACATCTGAAGCGAGAATATGACTCACCTACAAGAGTAATCTGGAACATGGAAGCTAAAAAATATATTGAGGGTAAAAAAAAGAGTAAAGAGATGCACAACAAGTAACAGTCACCTTAGTTCACAGAACATAAATTCCTCACTAGGCCTAAAGGCATTTACATTTGAAGTGCAACTGTGCCATATTTATTTGCAAATCCTTTGTTTCTTCAAGGTCTGTAATCGCTTGAATGCTTCTTTCCTTTACTAATTACTAAAAAGATTTGATGAGCACTCCACTGAAACGTCCCTTCTGTTTTTTTTCCCCTCCCCCTGTTCTGATTCTGTTAACAAGCTTGTTCATCCTTTACTATTCAGCTGTGAAGAGCACAAGCCTAAAATATTGGCCTCGCCACAGATGCCGACTGATCTGCTGAATATTTCCAGCATTTTCTGTTTTTGTTTCAGATTTCCAGAATGTGCATTGTCTGTCAAAACAGGCACTTCAATTAATCTAAAAAATACAAGCAGATTTTATTCATTTCAAATTGCATAATTTCAAAGATGACATTGATTTTTCCCTTACATTTTCTTCAGGAAATGACATAAAAAATAAAAATGTGGGCATCATTTCCAACTCTCTAGGCAAAAGGAGAATTAAACTGGTCAGATACAAAAACATCCAAAGTAAAAGCTGGAGGAAAGCCAGGTTTTTGTGGGCTTGCAACCAGTCACGTACCAGCCTAATTTTATTACTGTCAATTTAAAACAAATTGAATTATCTGAAAGTCAAAAGAATGAACAAGAACCAGCGACAAACATTTAAAAATTCAAAATAAATCCCGTGTCAGTATTACCTACAATTTAATTGAATTTCTTAGTTATCTAGAAATCTTTAACTTCTGGTCTCCAAACAGAAGCCCATTCAGCTGACAATAACCTTGGTCAAGAGGTGGCTTGTTGTAAACAAATTCGTTCTCAGGATGTGGATGTTGCTGGCTTCTGATGGTAATTAAAGTAAAATGTTTCCCACAGGCCAACCTGATAGACAAAGTGGGCAACTATGTTTTATTTACGTAGATTTTTAAAAATCAGCTATTTCAAAATCACTGTGCAGCTTCTCTTTGTCACTGTCGTATGTGCGGTGACAATATTTTAATGATTAGGAGACCAGGCAGCACATAATATGCACTCAAAACCACAAGAAAATGCTGAGGATAAGCATGGTATTGGGAGCCTGGAACGTTTTTCTTTTGTCCTTGATGTCTCAACTGGTTAACTCAATGAGTAACAATAGAGCAGGAAAATCCCAGAATTGATCCCTGTTCTTTGTGGAGTTAGCTTCTCTCAGCCAGGATAGAGGTAGGGCACTAAAATTTGTCTCAGTCCCCCTGTGCATAACAGCACACTGGAAGAGTAACTTGCAACAGGATTAAGCTTGGGAGATAAACATCTACCTTGTATAACATACAGCTACCCTTCAAAAAGATTTTCCTATGCAACTTCATGGCTGGACATCGTCAATTAGGCAAGGGAGCAGACAGTGAGCAGTAACGTGGAACTATATCCCGGCAAGGAATTAATACCTTCAGGAGAGAATGAGGGGAGAACATTGACAGGAAAAGGATAGAAAATAACTAGCCTAGAAATTAGGAAACGCTGGAAACCTGCCGGTAACATTAGCGGTCAAGGATAATGGCAGCCAGCCGAGGGAGCACAGGCAGTACTGGTATTTTGATACTGCCTGCTCATTATCATCAGCATGATGGTTTGCTAGTGTCATCATCATAGGCAGTCCCTCAGAATCGAGGAAGACTTGCTTCCACTCTAAAAATGAGTCCTTAGGTGGCTGAACAGTCCAATACGAGAACCACAGTCCCTGTCACAGGTGGGACAGATAGACATTGAGGGAAAGGGTTTGCCGCAAGCTCTTTCCGCTGCCTGCGTTTGATTTCTGCATGCACTTGGTGATGAGACTCGAGGTGCTCAGCGCTCTCCCGGATGCACTTCCTCCACTTAGGGCGGTCTTTGGCCAGGGACTCCGAGATGTCAGTGGGGATGTTTCACTTTATCAGGGAGGCTTTGAGGGTGTCCTTGTAACGTTTTCTCTGCCCACCTTTGGATCGTTTGCTGTGAAGCAGTTCCGAGTAGAGCGCTTGCTTTGGGAGTCTGGTGTCTGGCATGCGGACAATGTGGCCTGCCCAGTGGAGCTGATCAAGTGTGGTCAGTGCTTCAATGCTGGAGATGTTGGCCTGGTCGCTCTTTGCAGCGCTAATCTCAGGAGGCCAAAGGTCGCCTCTTTCTCCTGTTCGTAGTGTAGGGGAGCAGGGAAGAAAGAAGAAATCCAAACAGTTGCTGTACGTACTCCAAAAATAGTAGCTGTCACCGAGGTTTATTGTTTTTTTGTTTATGACATGAATGCAGATAACAGAGATCTCATCAGAGATCATTTTCAATCATTGCAATGGAGTGCACTCATTGATTTACTGACCCATAAACAATGTGTGCCTCCTGGAAAACTGCCAGAAAATGCAAAACACCCCCCTCCGCCCCACCACTGATGAGCAAAGAATGAAAGTTTAAATGAAGAACCTTGGCAAAGGAGGTGTTTGAAGTTCCGGTGTCCATCTCATAGGCCCTACCAGACTCCTCATGGCCGTTAACGCTGCAAAAGACCTTTCAGCGGCAGTGCTCACTGGCATGATTTAGCGCGGGCGACAATGCGAGCGGAGAACTCCAAAATGGACGATCTGGCATCAATTTGGCATTGCGTGCCGATTGACTTCATACTCCAACTCATTAAAATACTCTCGCCGATATCAGCTAACGGCAGCGCTGACGATCTGCCGAAAATAGCAGTCACCGCGGTACCCGCCACCAGCTGCCAGCAGAGCGCTGACCGCCGTTTAGTCGCCATTTCATGGCGCTAACAGGTGGCGCAAACCACCCGAATTTCTAGGCCTTTGTATTTAAGGAGACACCTAAACTCTCCTGAAGTTCAACTTAGTGGTTGGTTGTAGAAAGTATAGAAACAGGAGGGCCAATTTGGTGCGGCTCCATGCTCAACACAAATGCCAGTCGCAGAATCAGCCCGATGGTGGTTAGATTGAGACCTGCACTCCTGTCAGGTGATGCTCCACACTGGGAACGGAAACTGACAAAATCAATTACTTGAGAGAATCTCTACTGGAGTACCAATGGGTAAGTCAGGGATTTCTTCAAGTCTAATTAATGCATGCTCTGCCAATCCTTGGTTCTGCATACAAGGATTAGAGTTCTAGGTGGCATTGCTGTTGCAGGGAAAGATGCTTTGCTGGTGGAATTCTGTGCAATTACCTTGGACCAATACAGAATGTCAAAATGGAGCTGCAGTAGCTCTTTGTCTGGTGTTAATATAGAAGTGCAGCTTAAGTGCTAACACTGCACATGTAGTCTGAACATGAACCTGTAGAGACTGCGAGCCTGCCTGAATCTGCTGATTCTTTAGAAGGTACATATACATGTGGTATACATCAATGATCTAGATTTGAATATAGGGAGTATAATACTCTGGTTAGGCCACAGCTGGAGTACTGCGTGCAGTTCTGGTCGCCGTATTATAGGAAGGATGTGATTGGACTAGAGAGAATGCAGAGGAGATTTACTAGAATGCTGCCTGGAATGGAGAATCTTAGCTATGAGGACAGATTGGATAGGCTGGGTTTGTTCTCATTGGAACAGAGGAGTCTGAGAGGAGACCTCATTGAGGTGTACAAAATTTTGAGGGGCCTGGACATAGTGGATAGCAAGGGTCTATTTCCCTTGGTGTAGGGGTCAATTACGAAGGGGCATAGTTTTAAGATGGTTGATGAAGGTTTAGAGGGGATTTGAGGGGTGGCTTCTTCATGCAGAGGGTTGTGGGGGTCTGGAACTCACTGCTTGGAATGGTGGGGATGCAAAAACCCTCACATTTAAAAAGTGCTTGGATGGGCATTTGAAATGCCGTAACCTGCAGGGTTACGGACCTAGAGCTGGTAAGTGGAATTAGACTGGTAACCTCTTGTTGGCTGGCACAGATACAATGGTAAGCACTGCAGCGAATCAAATACTGCCAGGTTGATATCCTGGGCTAGTTTCGGTCGCCTGGATGGGTTGGAGAGGAATTTTCCCAGATTTAGGGTTAGGGTTAGGGTCTGGGTTTTTAATCTGGTTTTTGCCTCTCAGATCACATGGCTCCAGTTGGGGTGGAGTGTATAATGTTGCGGTGCAAGGGCTGTCACAGTTGTGTAGGGAGGACTGGTTGGGCTGGGTGCTCTTTATCTTTCCACCATTGTTCATTGTTCATAGGTTTATGTGTAACCTTCAGGGCTGCTGACCAAGGGTCGTGTGGCTCTTTGTCGGCCGGCATGAAATGGCCTCCTTCTGCGCTGTAGATTTCTATGTTTCTATATCAACATCCTCAGTTTTTGCATGGGACTGTGTGGGTTTTGATTGTACTGGTCAAAGATCAAGAGTTGGGTTATCTCTGTAGCCTGCCAAACTAAAATATGTACATTAACATTTTTAAATTTAAATACTACTCATCAATTTTTATGAAGGGCCATTTCAAAGCAATTAACTTGAATAATCATTATTATTTATGCTAAAGATAGAAAGAACCTCAAATAAACTGTTGCTCACATAATACATTAGAGTCCAGAACTGGAATAATAGAATTCTTATGAGCATGCTCCACAGTTACAACTTAAGTTCTTCTTCCTTTCATCAACTCAATAAGACAAAAATGCTGCAAAATAGTTTAAAATGTAAAGTTAAGCAGGGCTTCGTGGCAGTGTCTTATAATGAAGAACATGACCTACTTTTCACTTATTGCAAACCTGCAGGCGTGCCTTTATCCCCAGAGTGCTTAAAATTCCTTCTACAATCTTTTGATAATACAGGAGGATGTGTATGTGGAAAACATATACTTATGAACTGCATCCAATTAGAAGGAGGCAAGGAAGTTGTTATGTATGTAAACATTTCCAATGTGTAAGACTTGTCACCAGGGGGCGCACCTGTGGGAGACCCAAGGGTCACCTGCACACCCTGGGCAAGCAGGTATAAAAGCCAGACTACCATGCTGTCTCCTCACTCTGGAGTTACAATAAAAAGACCAAGGTCACAACAGTTTGAGCTTAAGATGTACAGTCTTGTGGAGTTATTCTAAATGTAACAATTGGCGAGGAGTAACAGATCACAAACTTTCACGCAGTTATGGCTACCGTTGGTATTCATGAGAGATTTGTTGAGGGTGATGATTGGGAAGTCTTTGTTGAACGTCTTGACCAGTACTTCGTGGCCAACGAGCTGGAAAAGGAAGAAACCGCAGTCAAGCGCAGGGCGATTCTCCTCACCGTTTGCGGGTCCACGATATATGGCCTCATCAAAAATCTGCTAGCACCGACGAAACCAATGGAGAAGACATATGAAGAGCTGTGCACACTGGTTCGGGTACACCTCAAGCCGAAGGAGAGCATCTTGATGATCAGGTATCGCTTTTATACGCACCACCGCTCCAAGGACCAGGATGTGGCGAGCTAGGTCAATGACCTAAGATGACTTGCGGGACCGTTCGTATTTGCTGGTTTTTGGGGGAAGTGTTGCAGGACTTTTGTGAGCTTGGAATTGGCCACGAGGTCATTCTTCACAAACTACTGTCTGCCGAATCCCTAGAACTGAGCAAGGCCATCACGATAACCCAGGCTTTTATGTCCACGAAAGATAACACTAAATAGATATCATTGCAGCATTGGAACTCACTGGCAAGTACTGTGCATAAAATAACAGCAGGCAGAACTGTCCATGGCAGGGCCTATACGCCCGCAGAAGCCAGACCTAGGATGACTCAGAGTCCACCGTGGGGCGTGAATGCGAATCCATTAGCACCGTGTTGGCGCTGCGGGGGTAATCATCGAGCCCATCAATGTCGATTCAAGCACTACGTGTGCAAGGGCTGTGGAACAATGGGGCACCTCCAGCGAATGTGCAGACGTGCTGCGAATCACCATGTGCCAAAGTCGGCAGAAGATGACCGATTCGGCACGGATCACGCTGAACGAGTAAGAGAGGCAACTCAACCCGAGGCTGAAGAGGAAGTGTATGGGGTACATACCTTCACCACCAAAATTAAAAGACAAATTTAACGGCATTCCAGTTTCCATGGAATTGGACAAGGGGGCGAGTCAGTCAATTATGAGCCAGAAGGCTTTTGAGAAACTGTGGGGCAACAAAGCACAAAGACCAAAACTAAGCCCGATCCACACCAAGCTGCGCATTTACACCAAAGAGCTCAAACCAGTCATTGGCAGTGCGGCAGTGAAGGTATTGTACGATGGAGCTGTGCATGATTTACCACTATGAATTGTACCAGGCGATGGCCCAACGCTGTTCAGCAGAAGCTGGCTAGGAAAGATCCAATGGAACTGGGACGACATCAAAGCACTGTCTTCAGAGGATGATGGCTCATGCGCACAAGTGCTAAACAAATTCCCGCTATTATTCAAGCCAGGCATCGGCAACTTCACAGGCGCAAAAGTACAGATCCATCTAGTCCCTGATGCAAGACACGTTCATCACAAGGCCCGAGCAGTTCCATACATAATGCGAAAGAAAGTTGAGATTGAGCTGAACAGACTTCAACGAGAGGGGATCATATCACCAGTCGAGTTCAACGAGTGGGCCAGTCAAATTGTGCCAGTGTTGACGAGCAATGGGATGGTTAGAATTTGCGGGGACTACAAGGTAACGATCAACTGAGTCTCGTTACAGGACCAGTACCCACTACCCAAAGCAGATGACCTGTTTGCAACACTAGCAGGGGGGGGGGGGGGGAAAGTCGTTCAGCAAGCTGGATCTAACCTCTGCTTACATGACACTTCAACCTGAACCTTCAACAAAATTGACGTGCATCAATACGCACAGAGGACTTTTCATAAATCACAGATGCTCCTTTGGGATCTGTTCGGTGGTGGCCATCTTCCAGAGGAACATGGAGAGTCTGCTGAAATCGGTTCTGCGCACCGTGGTGTTCCAAGATGACATCTTGATCACTGGCCACAACACAACACTTGCACAACCTGGAAGAGGCTCTCAAGTGACTGGACAGTGGGACTCAGGCTGAAACGCTCCAAATGTGTTTTCCTGGCACCAGAGGTCGAACTTCTGGGGAGAAAGATTGCGGCTGACGGCATCAGACCCATGGACTCCAAGACGGAGGCCATCAAGAATGTACCCAGACCACAGAATGTGACGGAGCTGCGTTCGTTCCTGGGACTCAACTATTTTGGTAACTTTCTACCGGGATTGAGTACTTTGCTGGAACCATTGCATTTATTGCTACGCAAGGGTGACGACTGGGTTTGGGGTAAATCTCAAGTTTAACAAGGCCAGAAACCTGCTATGTTCTAACAAGTTACTTGTATTGTATGACCCATGTAAACGTTTAGTACTAGCTTATGATGCATCTTCGTACGGGGTCGGTTGTGTGTTACAGAAAGCCAATGGGTCAGGCAAACTGCAACCGGTTGCATATACATCCAGAAGCATATCTAAGGCTGAAAGAGCCTACAGTATGGTTGAGAAAGAAAAATTAGCATGCGTATACGGGGTTAAGAAAATGCACCAATACATATTTGGGCTCCGGTTCGAGCTCGAAACCGACCACAAGCCGCTCATTTCATTGTTCTCAGAAAGCAAAGGTATTAACACCAATGCTTCGTCCCGCATCCAAAGGTGGGCACTAATAGTGTCTGCGTACGACTATGTAATCCACCACAGACCAGGCACGGAGAACTGTGCGGATGCCCTCAGTCGGCTACCATTGCCCACCACCGGGGTGGAAATGGCGTAACTCGCAGACTTACTCGTTGTAATGGATGCTTTTGAGAGCAAGGGGTCACCCGTCACGGCTCACCAGATCAGGATCTGGACCAACCAGGACCCGGTGCTATCACTAGTAAAAAGCTGTGCCCTCAATGGGAGCTGGTCGGCGGTCCCAGGGGAAATGCAAGACAAAATTAAGCTGTTCCACCGACGCAAGGACAAAATGTCATCCATTTGGACTGCCTCCTATGGGGGAATCATGTTATTGTGCCAAAAAAAGGCAGGGAAATGTTTATACGCGACCTTCACAGTACCCACCCAGGCATAGTCATGATGAAGGTTATCGTCAGGTCGCATGTTTGGTGGCCCGGCATTGACTCCGAATTGGAGTTATGCATACACCAATGTAACACTTGCTCACAGTTGAGCAATGCACCAAGGGAAGCCCCATCGAGTCTGTGGTCATGGCCCTCCAAACCGTGGTCAGGGGTCCACGTAGATTTCGCTGGCCCCTTTCTAGGAAAGATGTTCCTAGTAGCAGTGGACACTTACTCTAAATGGATTGAATGTATAATATTGTCGTCATGTACATCCGCTGCCACCATTGAAAGACTCCGGGCCATGTTCGCCACCCGACATGGTTTGCCCTATGTCCTTGTTAGTGACAATGGACCATGCTTCACCAGCTCGGAATTCAACGAATTCATGACCCGCAATGGCATCAAGCATGTCAGGTCTGCGCCGTTTAAGCCCACATCCAATGGTCAAGCGGAATGGGCAGTCCAAACCATTAAGCAGAGCTTGAAATGCATGATGGACCGTTCCCTGCAGACACGGTTATCTCAGATTCTGCTAAGCTACCGCACACGACCCCATTCACATACCGGGATTCCCTCTGCAGAATTGATAATGAAGAGAGCACTCAAAACCAGGCTCTCCTTAGTCCACCCGGATCTCAATGATCATGTAGAAACCTGGCATAACATGTACGATGATCGCACGGCTGTATCACGTGACATTGAGGTTAATGACCCTGTGTTTGTTCTTAATTATGGTCATGGTCCCAAATGGGTTGCTGGCACTGTGTTAGCCAAGGAGGGGAATAGAGTGTTTGTTGTCAAACTTTTGAATGGACAAACATGCAGAAAGCACTTGGATCAGACCAAACTGCGGTTCACTGACAACCAAGAACAGTTTGAAGAGGACATTACCAACATTAATCCACCCACACACACCCAACCAGCAATCGACCTTGCGGTCAACCACGGGAGCCCACTTGTCAGGACTTCAACTCAGGCAATCAACCCGGGAACGCAGAGCCCCGGATCGCCTCAACTTGTAAATAACTTGTACATAAGACTTTGGGGGGGGGGGGAAATGATGTTATGTATGTAAACATTTCCAATGTGTAAGACTTGCCACCAGGGGGCGCACCTGTGGGAGACCCAAGGGTTACCTACACACCCTGGGCAATCAGGTATAAAAGGCAGACTACCATGCTTCCTCCTCACTCTGGAGTTACAATAAAGAGACCAAGGTCACAACATTTTGAGCTTAAGATATACAGTCTTGTGGAGTTATTCTATAAACATAACAGAAGTCATAGAAAAAAAGGAGTTAAGCTCAACTCAATAATCAACAATTACTCCAAATTCAGCCCAAGGCACCGGAAGCAGACCTCTGCAGAAAATAATTTTCCATGCATTGACAACAGTATGAGCGGTTCTGAGTAAGAGTGAGCATTTTATTCTGAATTGGTCAATTTTTTTATGGACTTATGTTCGAAATGTTACTCACAAGGATATATATTCAGACAACTGAAAAATCAGGGTGGCAGCTAGGAACATGTGAACAGGAGTAGGCCATTCAGCCCCTCAAGCCTGTGTTCAATGAGATCATTGCTGTTCTGCGATCTAACTCCATATATCCACCTTTGGCTAACAAAAAGCTATCAATCTCCGAATTAAAATTAACAATTGATCTAGCATCAATTGCCATTTGTGGAAGAGAGTTCCAAACTTCTACCACCCTTTGTGTGTAGAAGTGTTTCCTAATTGCATTCCTGAAAGGTCTGGCTCTAATTTTTAGACTATGCCCCCTCGTCCTAGAATCCCCAACCAGCGGAAATAGTTTCTTTCTCCCGCTGAGAGTGCACTGCACTGTCGGAGGTGCTGTCTTTCGAAAGAGACATTAAACCGAGGCCCCGTCTGCTCTCTCAAGTGAATGTAAAAGATCCATGGCACTATTTCGAAGAAGAGCAGGGGAGCTATCCCCGGCTTCTTGACCAATATTTATCCCTCAATCAACATAACAAAAAAGCAGATTATCTGGTCATTATCACATTGCTGTCTGTGGGAGTTTGCTTGTACGCAAACTTTCTGCCACGTTTCCCACATTGTAACAGTGACTACACTCCAAAAGTACTTAATTGGCTGTAAAGCGCTTTGAGACGGCTGGTGATTGTGAAAGGCGCTATATAAATCCAAGTCTTTGTTTCTTACCCTATCTGTTCCCCTTACTATCCTGAAAATTTCGATCAGATCACCCCTTAACCTTCTAAATTCTAGGAAATACCTTAATTTGTGTCATCTCTTCTCGTAACTTCACCTTTGAAGTCCGGGTATCATTCTGGTAAACCAAGCTACATTCCCTCCAAGGCCAATATATCCTTCCTAAGGCAAGTACTTAACTTTTCTCAGTCGGCACTGTTTAATGTTTGTTTTCCCTGGAGTAAACATTGCTGGTGCTGGCTGTCTCAGATGCAAGCCACATTTGCAAGAGGGAGCAGAAGCAGGTGTTCGGTCCCTTATTTGAATATGTTAATGGCCTAACACCTGCTTCAGACGAAGCTAAGCTGCGCCTCTTTTTTTGCCCTTCCCAGTATGGCATCTGGCGCGGCCCACGTCGGAAGCTACTTTTCCCACAAAACTTGTCTCAACTGCCAGCGCTAAGGTACTGAATTTCAGGCCCAATGTGTCTAGTTTTGGTTCCCTCACATGGTAGGTAATATAAAGACCCAGGAGAGCCATGAGATTATCAATTTTAAAGACGCTTAGTTATAATTATAGGCTTAGATAATTGGCACTTTTTATTCTAGAAAAGGCCTTAGGGAAAATTTATTGAGGTCTTTAAAATAATGAAAGGAATACTTTCTGTCCATGTGGATACACTTTGAGTTAGATTGTGGGCATACTTATAAATTATGGATTGGGGACACACAGATCAATTATGTATGCATAGAACTAGTTTAGATGTCATGTGGTTTTCCTTGCTGAAGGTCACTGACCTTTGGAACAAGTTGCCAGCTCGTGCAGATTAACTGCAAGGGAAGCTGGAAGAGTTCCTAGCTGTGGCTGATTTCTCAGAATATAAAAGGCAGTTAACGTATTGGGTGATGCATCTCATGTTCTCTGTAATTTCCTAAAATTGGTTTAGATTGCCTTTGGGGATAGGAAAGGAATTTCTCAGACTTTTTTCCCCTGATTTGTCCTTTTTGGGTTTTTTCCCTTTTTTGCCTTTCTCGAAGATTATGAGGTTGCTGGTGCGTGGAGGTAAAATGGGAACATTATGTTCCAGTTGTACTATGTTAGTATGCGGCCAGCTCAATGGACCAGTTTGTCATTTCCTGTCTTTTTTTGTATGCATCAACGAGGCACTTACTTAGTTTTCACAGAATAATTTGGTGCCATTCAATCAACAAAGCACTTGTGTGTGTATATATGTCATGAGTCATGGGAAGTCCATGACCAGTGTTGCGAAAGCCAATTTGGTGTTAGAATGCACAGCTAGGGCAATCAAATATACAATTAGAAGTACAATCCTTTCATTGTACAAGGTCCAGATGCATCTAGAATATGGAGTCCAGTTTTGGTCTGCACATGGTCAAGGCTCCTGAAAAGATTTAGAAGAGGGTCACTTGACTGATACCTCATTTAAGGACCCTTAGTTTTCAGGCTAGGTTGAGAGAGAGCTGGTAATTTTTACTTTGGAAAAGCAAATTCTTTGACAGGATATGATTGAGTTCTTTAGAATAAGGGATTAGCCTCTGCCCATGTGGCTAAGTTACTCGAGCTACATAGGAAGGGAATGACTAGGAGGCCTCAATACATTATGGAAGTAGCACTAGGTTAGATACTAGGAAGCACTTATTTTCCACTTCTCGAACAAGTTTCCAGTGCATGCTGCAAACATTCAATAATGAGCTGGAGGTGTTCCTACAAGTGGAAGACATCTCAAGTTACAGAAGGTTGGTGATTGCCTGTAGGGATCAGAGAGGAATTTCCCCAGTGTTTTTCCATACAATGGCCTCTTTTTTTTGGGATGCGTTTGATGCTGTGTGTAGGTTGTATCAAGTCAGGATGGGATAGGTTTGGTGGACCAGCTGGTCTTCCCTTGTTCTTTTTCATAGGTTCATATAACCATGTTCCAGACCACATGGAAATCTTCCAGTTACATATGACTTGCGTGAAGCACACAGCATATCCCTTGCCCAAATTGCATTTTCATAAAACAGCAACAAAGCACCAGTGAACAGATAAGAAATGTACCAATGAGCAAATGCCAAGAAAAATTATCAAGTACGATTAAAAACATATGAAAACAACCAAAACAATAAACAAACATCTACTAATTAAAAAAAACGAGCAAGAACAGGAACCAATGAATTCAGTCAAAATAACGCAGGAATGTAACAGAAGTGGATATATTGTCATACATGTGTTCTTATATGTATTTCCCCAATCTTTAAGTAGGTGGACTGAAAATATTTTATTGCAACAACGCTAGAAAGAAATCATTAAGATGTTTTTTTTACAGGCAGCAAATGAGTGCAGAGTGGAGCTATAGTTGCTTAGTTCACTTAAAATCAAAACTCTGTTTGTGACTAAAAGATTAACCATACCGCACAATATCCACATTAATGGGCTAACAGCCTTTTGGTTCTGACTAGCTCTGAGTTTATGAACAAGTTTTCCCTCGCTAGGCCACGTTCCCCACTTGGATCTAATTGCACTGACTGACCTTGAACATGGGATAATGGCCTGGATTTTGCAATTGGTATGGCGGCGTACACTCAGAGTACGCCATCATACCTCCTTTGAAATCCACCGCAAGTTTGGGATTGTTGCGTTGACAGGCTATCCACATGGCCTACGAAAAAGCAATTGTTTGTGTAGAGTTGGGCTATTTGGCCACCGACTGGCCAGCAAGTGCGTACGGAAATGTTACGTTTGATGCAAACAGGAAGAAGGCCTGTGTGCATCAGCGTAAGGGGCTATCTCAGGCACGATTTAAACATTTTCATATCGGAAATTATACACATACATTTTATCAACTGAGTTTCTGCAAATATTGGCTGGGATTAGAGTATTAATGATGTTGAAAATGATCAAAAAATGAAATTTTTAGTGAGGTTGGTAGAATGAAGTTAATTACGTATTAAATGCCAATCCTGTAAATTGTAATTAAATCTGAATTCCGGATTGCATTAATTCTTATTACGGGTTCGCCTTCAGTAATGATTAACATTTTATTCTGTTTTGTGATTGGAGGACCAGGCCCATGTGATCCCAAGTACGCTTCTGCACTGCCTGTGTCCGTGGGACCCATGAGCCATTAGACTGCCCCCCCGCCTTGCATCCTTGGACCACAAGCTTTCACAGCCTCGCTGCCATCAGGTAGATGTGTATTCCTTTCACGGGTCGGAGGCTTACTCTGGAGTTACACCTCCAACCACAATTTTTGGCCCATTTATCTTCATTAATTCTGATCACAGGATGTGGGTGGACTGTTGCTCTGACTTCTTCTCTATTTAGTGAAGAAAGAACTTGCATGTATAGAGTGCCCTTCATGTTATCAGGAAGTCCCAAAGCACTCCACAGCTAATGAAGTAGTTTTGAAGTGTAGTCACTATTGTAACATAAATAAATGTGGCATGCAATTTCTGTATAGCAAAGTCCCACAAATAGCAAAGAGATAAATAACGAGATAATCTGTTTCAATGGTTTTAATCAATGGATAAATGTTGGCCACACCAGGAGAACACTGCTGTTCTCCTTTGATTCATGGCATGGGATCTTTTTTGTCCACCTTGATTGATCCTCGGTTTAATATCTCATGTGAAAGATGGCACCTCTAACAATGCAGACTCCCTCAGTTCTTCACTATCAACCTAGATAATATGTGCTCCAATCTTTGGAGTAGGGCATGAACCCATGACCTTCTGACTTAGGCAAGAATGCTATCACTAAGCCAAGGCTGAGACTCCAGTCCCTCCAGTCTGCCAATAAAGCTAACTACCTCCCCCCAATAAAATGGATTCTTGGCAAATCGCCATGCTGAGCTTAAATATGCACAATGATTGGCATGAAAGTTCGTAAAAAGTTGAAACAAGATAACAAATTAACTTACCTCCATAGTCATTGGCTCATTAACATAAACTCCTCTTCGTCTCAGTGACTGCAACACATGCTAGCATGGAAAATTCAAACCAGTGAAATTCCACTTTAATTTAAAGCATATTACTTAAACGTAACTTATTTTCAAATCCTGTCTGTGGAAAAACGGTCCAATAAACCAGTTTAGATACAGTGAGCCAAATGGCCTCCTTTTGTGCTGTAAATATTTATAATATATTATAAATCACAGTTCTCTTGCAAACTATTAGTTTAATTCTCTTCATCTCCCTGCTTTTGGTAACAAATTTCATTAGTTTTCGTCTTTTTTTTGTGCAATTTTGCTTAACTGAAGAAGAAGTGAAAATCTCATTAATCCCAACATTCATTTTACGCCAATTGGAATCATTGTTACCCTTCGGATCCACACTGTACAAATGCAAAAGGTGAAAGGATGTAGATTTTAGACCATAAGAAAGGCAGAATTGTCAGGCCATTTAGTGGGAAGATGGTGAACATTATCCAAAACCATAAAGCATATGATCAAGTGCAAATTAGAACGATAAAATCATATATACACAAGTTATTCATAAGTAATTTTCAATTTTAGTCTCAAAATGAACTACTACCTTGTTGCTCATACATTACTCCAACTACCTTCACTGTGATTGAATGTTGTGTCCATTGTCACCTTCATCTCAGTACAAAGATAAAACCAGTGCAACATGTAGTAATGAACTGTGACTGAGCATATTAATGCAATGGTAACAAAACTGTAGAATCATTCTCTTTATTGGTACAAATATATACATGAAGAAATCCCCTCTACACTGGAACTAACCTACAGTGAGCAATATATGCCACTGGAAGGCATAATGATTAAATCATTTCAATGTAAAAGTGGGTAGATAAACAGATCATCGGCTAGCCTAATGATTAAAATAAAAATAAACTTCCCTGTTCCAATAGTCCATTAACATGAAACTGCTAAAAGTTACACCCCACCAGATGTACCCACCATCCTTACATATTCTTGCTCATTGTGCTTATGGCAATGTTTATTAAAACTGATTTCATAATCTGAAATGGAGTATCTGTACATCTGGAGGACAAAAGATGCCCTGCTAGAGGATTACAAACCCTTAACCAAGCTCCCCTTTTTATTTATAATAAATTATACAAATTTATTTCATTAGTGTGCTCCGTTAGTATAATTACTTTGCTCAATTGCATACAGGATTATATCTTGCGCGCGCATTTGACACACACAAGCACACAGGAGTACATCCGTAAACTTGCTGCACCTTGTACAGAAGCCGACCCTAAAAAGTTTCCAGTTCAGTTGCTCGGTTTACAATATCCTTGTACAAGGCATGTATTCCTCACAGCTACTTTACAGAATTCCAGGACACGAGAGAAATTGCTGGCATTTGCAAGCAAAATTAAAAAAAAGGAATGTTAACTTTTGTCAAAAGTATGAAGGAGAAAGGGATGAAGTGAAGAGATAGGAATCATGGGGAAGAAAATAAAAATATGTATGCAGTAAATAAATGTAATAAACAATCTTTTAAAGAATCAAGTTTAAAAAAAATTATTGTTTGTTTTGGAAGCTAAGAATCCAGATGCTGTTTTCCAGTTTTTTTAAAAAAGTATTAATTTGATGGTTGGCTGGTGAATAGAAACATATTAGATCATTTTTACACCCTGATTACTTGTATCACTGTGTGCTCTTGTGCTGCTCAACCTCCCTACCCCAAAGCCTCTATACAAATATGTAGTCTTTGTCTCCTTCTTCTCCAGAATCGCTGGACTTGCTGCCATTCTTCCCCTCTGTTTTCGAAGGCTGCCGCTCTCTCTTGGACATCTTCTCCTTCGCTCGCAACTCTTGATTCTCAGAAAATCGGCCTGGCTTGCTTTCTTCGGAGTGCAGGCTTTGCTTGGAACTTGCTTCTGACACAGAACTTTGGCGTACTGGTGATTTTTAATAACAACGAAGAAGAAAAGATTACTTTAAAACATATTAAACAAGGTAAAATAGAACAAATACACAACTGGTATATGGAATCACTAATAGTTCATGAGGACATGATCAAAAAATTGGGTTTATATTGAAACAGTCTCGAAGGCAGAGGTGGTTATAAAGCCTTGTCCTGAAGCAATTGAAATTTTTGAAATTTATCCTTATCCAATAATCCAATGCAAAAATAAAAACATTATTCAGTGACTGAAGTTCAAATACTGGAAAGCCAATCCATCACCAATAGGTCAGAATTCAAACCTGTAATTGTGCTATGATCATCCAGTGTACAAAGCATACAGTTCAGCTTGATGCTAATGACAGTACATTTCTCCAGATATAAACTGTAAACAAAACTAATACCTATTTGAAAACCTTAAGAGCTAAAATTCATGAATTGGGAGATACTTTCAAACTCGATGGGGAGAATTCTAGAAGCTGGTAATTTACTTCATTAATCTGTAACAGTTGGTTCACTTGTGCATTACAATGGCTGAAATAATGAGAATATGCAATAAAACATTTGATTTTTCTCTCCTTAGGCTCACAATTATAAACAGACCATTTTCCAGCAGAAGGGCTGGATCAGGCATGTCACTCCAAGTCATTGCCACTCTTAAGTAGACACGAGTTGGAGTGCGATAGCAGCATCAGATGACATTTCTGTCACCATCCCCTCCTATGTACAAGTACCTGACTTCCACTTGCACCTTCCCTCCAATAAGCTTGCGCGACTGGGAGATGTAACATGTCAGGATATGAATTTGCCTCCAAGATGGTAGAGGGTGCTGGTAAGCTCATAATGGAAGTTCTTTCTCTTACCTCACATATAAATTGCAATAAGAATAAGTTAAGAATACGAAACAAGTATAAACACGCAAGACATGCGGAGTCAGAGAACAATGAAAATTTAAGCAATGTTAATCCAAATTATACATTCACCCTCTCATGAATAAAGGATGAAAAAATTGCAGATGCTGGCAACACAAAGCATCTGAAACAAAAAATGACAGGTTAGCATTTTGGGTGGAAACATTTATTCCGATGGGAGTTCCTGGATGAAGAATCGATACTCAAAATGCTAACCTTAGTCCTTTGTTCAAATGCTGCTAGAAATGCTGTATATTTTCAGCACCTCTCGTTTCTAGTTTCTGAATGTATAGGTCAGTGATTGATTTCTTCTAAAATATTCACCAAACGGTCTAATTCCTTGCTCCGATTTCACAATTGCCCTGACCCCACTGGGTAAGGGATCATTATGCATGTACACCAAGCTCCAAGCTGCATCCCCACGAGCAAGCAGGAGTCCGCCAGTGGCGCCGAGGAACACTCCAGTGGTGCTACAGTAAAACAATCACTGTAGAAGATGAAGGAGGAATGGGCAGATTTTAGGCCTCAACCTGGCCATCCCAGCAGCAGTGGTGGTGAAAGATGGAAAAAAATCCAGGTTGGGATGTGGTGGTAGGCTTCACTGCCCCAGTTCCCTGCTGTGCTTTGCACTTGTTTGCCCCAAATACTCATTCCCTTTTGTTGGACTAATCCTTTAGAGCTCTACAAATCATGTCAATAACTTTTCTGGTGTAGATGCCATGATTTGCTGTCCTGGTTTAAATCAACTCCAATATTGGACCTGGAATGGCCTTTCATGATTCCCCTCAGCTTAGCCCTTGTCAATACCCCCAACATGATACCTCTCATTTTAATTTGACAATACTACAATTGGCTTAATCTTGTGTCAAGTGTTTGTTGCCAATTTATACTGAAGCTTATTATTGTTGCAATATTGCTAATGTGCTATTTTCTTTGGTTGAGTTCCCCTCTAACATGCTATAGCTTCTGCTATGTAATAAAAAAAATTAACATGTTACAGAAAAAGACAAATTTGAATGAATTTGTGTCAAAAATAAAGGAACTTGAGAATACTTGATGACATTATTTTTTTAAATATAGAAAACACACAAAATATTTGGAGCAACTATACCATCATAAAAGCGAAACATACATTTCTTGGACCATTACATTTATATGCATTCTGTCGATATGTGAGGTACCTCTGTTTTAATATTTGGATGAGCTTATGAACTTCAAAGAAATACCATTCATGTACATTTTTGAGGAATTAAAAGCGACCGGGTATTGTACAAAGGACAATGGCCCAGAAATTGAGCTACTTACCGTCAGCCGTTTGCACCGCAATGCTGGAAAAAATGGTGGCCGCCGCTCTAATGCCCATCTCTGGTGCGAGACTTGGCAATCGCCATTTTGGTGAGGACCTTAGCGGTGCCGATAGCAGTGTTGGCCCTGGACATTCTAATATGGAGAGTGTGGCGTCATGCCGATTAATGTCACACTCTGCGAATTTGGGCCTTTGCGCTGAGTTCTAAGCTCGCTCTGAAAAGCGAGGGTTCAACAGACTGAGAGACGGTCAGCACTTCTTAAATGGACACACACATCTTTCAGGTGAGTTTGCATTTAAGCTTTTGGACTGGATTTTAAAATATTTTTTCGATTTAGTGGCTTGGTGCAATACATGTAAAAAGTTTTTTTTTTTTTAAATGTGCAGGGAGTCCTGCTGCATGCTGCAAGGCCTTAGATGGTAAAGGAAGGTCTCTGAGACAGAAAATGCTGGAAATATTCAGCAGGTCAGGCAGCATCCGTGGAGTGGTTCCCGTCTCAGGTTGAGATGTTGCCTGACCTGCTGAGTGTTTTGAGCATTTTATGCTATCAGTTCAGATTTACAGCATCTGCTCAGAGAGGGAAGAAGAGGAGGGAGCAGAAGAATAGGATGCAACACAGACAGCCCCTTTCTGGCTGGAATCATCCACCTGTGGTACCAGTGACAGGAACCCCAATTCCCCATTTGACCCACACCTTACCTTCACCCCCCCGTTACTGACCATCACAGTGTTCTCTTGGCCACAATGTCTGAGCTCATGCAGTAGCCTGGGCACTGTAGCCAGGTCATGGGGGTGACATTCCTGGCAGTGACAGCCTAGGTGATCTGGTCCCACATCCTTCTTTCTGGAGGGCTTCCTGCCGCTGTGGCTAGAGAATCTCTCTTGCAGTGTTGTCCCTCTGCACAAATCTGGAGTGCTGTGTGTGATACACTGGGTGCCCCTTCCCTGGCTTACTGAGCCATGTGTGTAAGCACTGAAACACTTTCCCCCCCTTTTTTTTTAATACGGAAGGCAATTGTTAAGTTTTTTTCAGAAGGTAGTTTAGCTGCGAGGGCTAAAAGCTTTCTATTTTTAAATTTTTTTCATTTTAGAAGGCAGTTCCCTTTAAGGGACCACACTGCTTTCCAAAATGAAAGTCTTGCTTTAAGAGAAGGCTATTCTTGCTGCAATGATACTACGGCCATGCTACATTGGCCCTCCTGCCAGGACTACCGCCATGAAAACGGCCTTGCATGGTAAATTTAGCACTGGGCTAATGTTAATTAGAAACCAGCACCAATATCCCGGTCCTGCCATCGCCATTAATTTCAGTGTCCGTAAACTCCAGCCCAGCAGGTGTTTAGCGATTTCCAATTTTTAGCCCAATGTGCCTTTTCTTCACTACTACTGCCTTATGAATTATAACAGAACTCAAACAGATTTGAGTACTATGCGGTTTCTACCTTTGTTGGAACATCAACTCATTTAGGTACATAGTAACAGGAGTAGGCAATTCAACCCCTCGAGCCTGCTCTGCCATTCACTTTGATCATGGCTGATCTGTATCTCAACTCTGTTCACCCACCTCGGTTCCATATCCCTTAATACTCTTGCTAAACAAAACATTTGGATTGAACATTTCATCTGAACCGATTCCAAATGATTTTTTAGAATACTGTGCGATTCATTAATCTATTATTATATTAGTCTTCCATTTTTTACTTTTAACTATTTATCAGATTTTTCAGTTCATTTATAGCTAAAATTGATTATTTCTGTTGGCCCTTTCAACCCACAGGCACCAATTGCTGCTGGAAATGGCAGATTACTTGTTATACATTGAGTATTTATTTTTCTTTGGCAGAAGTTCAACCTCCACCTACAGTTAGTAATCCACTAGCAGTCAGATGGTTGTGTTTAAAGCACTACTCTCGGACTTGATCAGGCTGACACTCGTACTGAAGGAGTGCAGCAACGTCAAAGGGAAAATCTTTTGGATGAGATCTTAAACCAAGGATCCCTTTTGTACCTGGATATAAAAGATCCCTTAGCACTATTCACAGACATCAAGAAGTTCTCTCAGTGGTCTTCTTTTCACCATCTCTACCAAAAACAGACTGAAGACAAAAAACCTCAGACCTGCTCCACCGCCATAAGTACGATGTAGTGGGAATCTTGCTTTGCTATGCTGCTGAGCTCCATTCCTACCCCTGCCAGAGTATCAACAGTCTGTCAAGTTAAATGTTGCCGGTGGGCACCTATGCCAGTATGAGTGCAACAGGTGTCTGCTTTGTGTGGGCAGGAAAGGGAGAAAGTTAGAGTGGACGAAGGTACGGCACTAGACATCAGAGGAAATTTGTAGTTATGAATATAATTGCTGGCAACACAATTGTGGGGTGAACTGGTAGATAAAACAGAACAGATTCTCCTGGAGCTATTCTCTGCCCAGTTTTCCTTGTAATCACTGCAGCCAGGTAACTGAGTAGCCCCAAGATCAGGAAGATTTGCCTCAATATTTTTACTTGGTGGTGTAAGTCATTAGATTGAAAGATTTCCTGGAGGCTGGAAACAATACCATTAGTGATTACTGTAACTTTGCAGGCTGTTCTTAGGAAACATTTCATGCTAACATTTGATTTCCTGTCTTGACTTCAGAATGTAGGAATGCACAGAGATGACTGCACCCGGAGCAATGGAGCTTCTACATCTTTGTAGCTGTGATGAATGGGTCTGCCATGTAAAACCCTTGTGCTGCGTTTGGAGCAGGTTACATACTTAAGTCACGTGATAATGGAGGACAACATAGGTGTCACTAAATTACTTACTTGGAAAGGAGTCATGGCATTTAATGCTGAAACAAAGAGCTGGCATTAGTGAAAGACTGAATCAAAGTTTTGAAGCATAATATAAAATCAAAAAGCTGCTCTGTGTCAAAGGTTTTGGAAGTCAGAATCCCAGAGGATAGGATACATTTGTACATAGGGTATGTTGCATGAGGTGCAATTTCTTGGTCTTCAGATAGATGAGCATAATCTGTTTCCATGTCAGAATTGGTCCAGCATGTGTCAGGTTCATAATCCAATTATTGTTAATGCTATTGTTGCAGCTAGGAATTCCTGAGAGAGCCAGATTGGAGAGAGGGTAGAGAGATTTCCAGGGTGATACAAACCTCTTTTGATTTTTATGTGTGTTTCTAGTATGGTGATCTACAAAGAGCAGGTTGTGCTAGGGGAATTAACCGGGAGGGCTCAGCCTCAACGCCTGGTCCAATGTTCAGAGGGAAGACCAGATTCCAGGCTAGAGTAGGAATCCCAAATGAAATTTGGGAAAGTTGCACCTTCTACCGTGCTTGGGGAGTTGTAGGTATTTGAGATATATTAACAGATTCTCAATTGCAAAAAAGGAACTTGGAAAAGGGTCTGTTGCAATCTTGGAGTTGTTAGGCAACAACTTTAACTGTCAGCAACTGGAACAGGTAGGCATTCATAGGGAAATGTATTCATTTTTGTTATGCTTGGTTTTCCACAAGAGTGATTTGGGCAAGGTTCTTTTATCTTTCTGAGGCCCTATGTATTACTGGTCTGGGGTGAAGTGGGAGTGGAGAACCATTTCTTTTGTACAAGTCATTGAGTGTGGTAGTTAATATGCCTGTGTGTTTGAAGCAATATACTGACTATGCAAAGAGGTAAAATCTATGGATTTGTGTGAAATGTCCTGTTTGATAGACATATCTTTCATTTTGGTATAATTAAGTTTGTACCTTAAGAGCAAGTCGAAAACCTTGATATGTTGGAAAATACTGAGCAATTAGGTGGAGTGGTAAGTTACATAAAGCAAATGCTTTCATTATCATAGAGTGATATTCTGTGCTCTGCCTTCTTGCCTGTACTGAGAATGTCTAAAGCTTCTGCCAGAACCTCGATGGTCATGTCAAAGGGGAGCAGACAAAGATTATCCCTGACTGGGCCAATATCCCAAAAATCTGACTATAAGCTGACTGCCCCAGAGCTGTATCTCCAGTCCATGACAAACACTTCCAAAACCCATCTCAACCTGTGTACCATGTTCGTCTCCAAATTACAAGACACAAAGCCAAAGAGGACCTGGGAAAGCAGGTACCATTCTGGCCTGTGACTATAAACTAATATGCACTCCAAGGTCTCTCTGTTCCTCTACACTTCTCAGTATCCTACCATTTATTGTGTATTCCCATGCCTTGTTAGCTCTCCCCAAATTCATTACCTCACACTATAGATTCTGAAAGGCTCTTGGAAGAAACTCAGAACCCAGAGATCACAACAAAACACTGATCAACTTCTGATGAATGAATCAACTGAGAACACTGCTGGCAACAATGGGTGAAAAAGAACAGATGGTATGGACTAGGTTGAAACTTTGCCGCGCAGCTTAAAGGGAACATGGTTGCCTAATTCCCGTAGAACCGTAACGCAGCAAGGAATCAATGCATTCAGAAGATGAGTTTTTGTTAGGTTAGGATATCAACGGATAATGAGCTATGGCGGGTAAATGGAGTTGAGGTACAGATTAGCCATGATCTAATTGAATGCAGAGCAGATTCGAATGGCTGAATGGCCTATTTCTGTTCCTATGAGAGGGATGAAAATCAGCAAAGTGAACTAAATCCAGCAATTCATCTTCACAATCTGAGCAGAATTGGAAACTTAAGGATAGAATAGATTAATATGGACAATCTATGTCCATAATTGCAAAGGACTAACCAATCAATACCGTAGCCTCTTCTGAGCAAGAAACTGTGTAAACTCACAGTAATTTTCATTAAAAGTTACCCAATCTCTTTACATACACAGAGATCACATGTTTCAAGGATGTAGTTAGGGGATGAAAGGCTTATACACACAGGAAAGGTCAAAGAGGAGGTGCAGAAAATTAAATAGCTCTATTCCCAAACCGATGAAATATATCCTGCAGTGACTCCATTCATCAACCTGAATTCATGTATTCAGGAAATACAGCACACAGTGTATGTTCACATGGTGATCACAAAGAAAATGAATGAAATGAACACTTAATTTGTGGCACACAAATATTAGTGGCAAAGTTTGTGTGGTTGACATATTTGCTGAAATTTGAAAGTTTTTGTTAAACCAAAAATCAAATTCCACCACCATGAGGACGAACATCAAAGCAAAACTATCACAATTGTAGCATCCCTATCCCTGGTCCTTTTGGAAGCTTAGATTTAACTCAATAAACTAGCTTCTTAATTTTTGTCATCATTCCAAATGTTTTAAAAAAATGCTAATTTTATGCGAGTTCAACAGAAGTCACGGTTATAATGGAATCCCCGGTACATAAATTTCACAGGTTGCTTGATTCTGAGTGTATAAAATAAACACGAGACAGGGAAGGAGATACTACAGTTTTCAATTACAAGATCTGCCTCCAAGCATGAAAATGGCACCAGCAAATTTATAGTAATCCAATAGAAAAAATGTGTGCTTACAGTCCGTGCCACTCATGGATGGATGGTATGTATCCTGGCTTTTGTAAACAGGACTGCTGCATTGCATGCCTAAATGTCTCAAAGCTATTGTGTAGCAGTCCAGTCCAGTCTCTTCCAGACTTGCAGGCTGTTAGGTGATCCAAAATATAAGTACAAACTCAATAGCCATGGAAGATTTATAATTTGAGAGAGAGCAAATTAACAGTTTTTAAAATCAGACAGGTTTATGCTTCAGCATTTAAGCTCATCAATTCTGGTTTGGATTTTACATCCATTCTGCATGAGCCCAACTCAAACCTTTTCTCGGGTTATGATGTAAAAATGCCATTATACCAGATCCAATAATACAATTATGTACTACAGTTAGAGTTTTGTAATTTGTTGTGCCATATATGCAAATATTAGTTTGTATGGAAGTCTCTAAATAAATTGTCTATTTGCTGGTGCCAACTTTACCCACCACCACACCAGGAAGGCAAAAGTTCTGACCAGTTATTGGCTGTGATTTCTTGCGTTCAATCTCGCTCGCATCATTCATTGCACCAGTTGATGATTGTCTCAGTGTTCTTTTGACACGCACTCCATTTTTTGCCATTTCAGAATCATGCTCTGTGTCAGCTCTACTATCAAGTCCAAATAGCTCTACCGGGAAAAAGGGCACTTTTTAATCTTTACTTCATACACACATTCAATGCATAATGAAGCAGCACAAAATACACCTGAAGAAGGTCTACATTGACCTTTAGCTCACTAAGTTTTCTTGTTGTTCAGAAATTCTCCATTTAAGAATTTATGAAGATTTGTTTTCTGTTTCTTGTTTTGAACAGATTTACAGTTTAAAAAATATATATATATTCTAGGAAACTGAAAACTTCTTTCTGGTTTACCATCTGTAAATTTTCAAAGTGATACATGCTGCCTCCCTTCCAGACATCACAGCTCAATGTTAGTATAAAATAATCTTCCTCGTCTCACTACTTAAATATTGTTCAAAATGTTTAAAACATGAAAGGCACATTTGTGTAGTTGACCAACACTACTGAATTAGAGTCGTTTTGACATTTAAATGCTTAGAAATGCTCATTATTCAGATTTTAAATGATCACAAATCATCACTAGAATCCCTAGCGCAGAAGTTGTGTGTTTCATTATATATTTTGTTTCTTTTGCAAATTTACCTTTGCTTCAGTTTATGGAGACAAACAAATGAAAATGCATGAAGAAACATACATTTTGTGACTATTTTCAGTATGTAAAATGCATACAAGATGGTTCACACTTTGTAGTGGTTCGTACAATTGCAATAACTGAAAAGATATGCATTATTGGCAATTACAGAATTAAGTGTAAATGCAGGGAATTTACATTTGCATATCTAACCTTCTAATACATCATCTTTTTACAAACTTTATTGCTATTGTACACCACCAGTTTACAACTCTTCAACCCAACACATACCAGACCCCTACCAGTCTCCAATCAGAACCAAGCAGGTACCGGACAGAACAAGCTCGTGCGTTCTAGATAAACTGCAGAAATATGATTCTTTTCTCAAGTTTTAAATACATACATGTGCCTTAACATTCATAAACTCAATACTGAGTGTTCTTCTACTGAATTACTGGCAGAATATCTGGTCTGATTCTTTCGGGTTACTGGTAAGGTGACAGAGGTAATACAGGTTAAAGTGTTAACTGTCTGCTGTATTGTTCAATTGCACTTCAGTGAAACAATCCAAGAAGCCCATCCTGCCCTCCAACTTCAGAAATTCTATTTGCCTCCCTTGCCTTACATTAAGTGATGTCAGCCTACCTTCATGTGAAGACGACCAGTTGCTGGGCCCACTGAAAGGAGGGCTGCACTGTCCATCTTTATCCGATGGTATTCGCCTTAGAACAGGTGGGACCAGAGCAACTTTGGGGGAAGAGTGACCAGACGGTGATTCTGGGTTTTCCTCTATAACATGGAGTAACAATGGCATCACTTCCTGTTAATGTTGTTTATCCACATATAATATTATCAATGTCTTGAGTAAAACAACTGCTTTGCATTCAGTGATCTCAATTAACCCTTTTCCAACAAATTATGGGTCAAATTTACAAAGGGTTTAGTCAGTTACTTTCCCCCCTATAAGCAGCACGAATCGTAATGGAAATTTTACAAAACATACATCGTATTTTCATTAATATGCAACTGAATATCTATACTAGTTGCTGCAGTATGGATGTGTTTTCAACTATCAAATCACTTGATTAATTGCATATTTTTGTACAAGTATAAATGTATGAATGTAAATATCAGACAAGTATAAATGTAAATTAGATGAGTTTTAAATGCTCTTCTGTCTCCAACTGATGAGAAAGACCAACTATAAGTAATCCATCAAATCCAGTTTCTAGTAGAGAGTACAATTGTACTGTGTTTGAGAGTGATGTGTCTAAGTCCAAAACTAAGGTCTTAAATTTAAACAAAGCCAATTACGGAGGAGGAGAGACGAGTTGGTAGAGGTAGATTATGAAATTAGATTAAAAGATATGATGGTAGATAAGCAATGGCAAACATTTAATGAACTAATTCATAAATCTCAATGATATACATTCCACTGAGGAATAAAAACACGACTGTAAAAGTGGCATATTTAGAGAAGTTAAGGGCAGTTATTAGATTAAAACAAAAGGCATACAATGTTGCCAAAAAGAGTAGTAAGCCTGAGGATTGGGAGGGCTTCAAACATCAGCAAAGGATGACTAAGAAATTGATAAAGAGGGAGAAAATAGAATACGAGAGTAAACGAGCAAGTAATATAAAAACAGATTGTAAGATCTTTTACATGCATGTAAAAAGAGATTAGCTAAAGTAAACATGGGTCGCTTAGGAGAAGAAATTATAATGGGGAAAAAGGAAATGGCAGAGACGTTAAACAAATATTGTGTGTCTGCCTTCCCAGTCGAAGACACAAAGAACATAGTGGAATTTGTGGGGAACCAATGGTCTAATGAGAATGAGGAGCTTAAAGTAACTAATTCAGTAAAGAAAAAGTACTGGAAAAATTAATGAGACTAAAAGCTGACAAATCCCCTGGACCTGATGGCCTATATCCTTGAGTCTTAAAAGTGGAGGCTGCAGAGATAGTGGATGCACCGGTTTTGATCTTCCAGAATTGGAAGGTAGCAAATGTACCGCTGCTGTTCAAGAAAGAAGTGAGAGAGAAAATAGCGAACAATAGTCCAGCTAGCCTGGCATCAGTATTAGGGAAACTACTAGAATCTATTATTAAGGACATGGTAACAGAGCACTTAGAAAATCACAATATCATTAGGCAGAGTCAACAGTTTTATGAAAGGGAAATCGTGTTTAACAAATCTATGAGAGTTTTTTGAGGTTTTAACGAGCAGGGTGGATAAGGGGGAACTAGTGGATGTAGTACATATATTTGGATTTTCAGGAGACATTCAATAAGGTGTTACACAAAATTACGGCTCATGGGATTGGAGGTAATATATTAGCATGGAGTGAGGATTGGTTAATGGACAGAAAACAGAGAATAGGAATAAACGGGTTATTTTTGGGATGGCAGGGAGTAACAAGGATCAATGTTGGAGCCTTAGCTATTTACAATCGATATCAATGACTTAGATAAAGGGACTGAGTGTAATATATCCATGTTTGCTGATGATACAAAGCTAAGTGGGAAAGTAAGCTGTGAGGAGGATGTAAAGAGGCTGCAAAGGGATTTAGACCAGTTAAGTGATTGGGAAAGAAGGTGGCAGATGGAGTATAATGTGGGGAAGTGTGAAATTATCATTTTGGTAGGAAGAATGGAAAAGCAGAACATTAAAAAAAGGTGAAAGACTCGTCAATTTTGATATTTAGAGGAGCTGGGGTTCCTTGTACATGAATCACAGAAAGTTAAGATGTAAGTAACAGCAAGCAATGAGGAAGCCAAATGGCAAGTTGGAGTTGGAGTACAACAGTAAAGAAGTCTTTTTGCAATTATATAGGGCTTTGGTGAAACCACACCTGGAGTACTGTGTATAGGTTTGGTCTCGTTACCTAAGGAAGGATATACTTTCCTTAGAGGGGGTGTAACAAAGGTTCACTAGATTGATTCATGGGATGAGAGGGCTGTCCTATGAGGAGAGAATGAGTAGAATGGTCCTATATTCTGTGGAGTTTAGAAGATGAGTGTTGATCTCATTGAAACATATAAAATTCCAAGAGAGATTGACAGGATAGATGCTGATTGTTTTGCCTGACTGATGAGTCTAGAACTAGGGGTCACAGTCTCAGGATAAGGGGTCAGCAATTTAGGACTGAGATGAGGAGAAACGTCTTCATTCAGAGGGTTCTGAATCTTTAGAATTCTCTACCCCAAAGGGCTGTGCGTGCTCAGTTGATGAAAATATTCAAGACAGAGATCAATAGATTTTTGGATACAAAGGGAATCAAGGGATATGGAGAAAGTGTGGGAAAGTGGAATTGATGTAGAAGTTCAGCCATGCTCTTATTGAATGGTGGAGCACGATAGGGGGCTCCAATAGCCTACTCCTGCTCCTATTTCTTATGTTCTTATAGAACAATTTGGACAACATTATAATACTACTGGCACTAGCCCAATGGCAAGTATTATTTCTCTGGACATAAAACCACAGACACTTTTGAACATGTGTAAATTTGGAATTTTGCCTGGCTTCATTTTAAATTAAAGGAGATGGCATCTTTGAACTTAGATCATACTAATTTAAATTACTAATGGCCGCATCAATGCAAGTAATAGACATTTGTTATACTGTCTGGTTTACCTTAAACTAACACACTAGTAATGTGTTGAACGGGCTTGGATCTTTGCAGATACAAATGTAGTTTCCTAACTGGTCTGCATCAACTCCACTTTCCCACACTCTCCCCATATCCCTTGATTCCCTTTGTATCCAAAAATCTATTGATCTCTGTCTTGAATATTTTTATCAAGCTCCATTTGTTTCAAACTAGATTTTACTTTCACCCTACACATGGCATGTAATATTGCTGTGTTTGCCTGAAAACATGATTTCAGAAGAATTAATTTAAAGGGGTATATTTTGCTTCAGTTCAACAGCATCTTTTGAGTTCTGGTATCTAGTCAAACGGAGGACTCTGTTCCATTCCTTGGCCGCGATTTCGCCACAGGCGGCAAGTTGAGTGCGGCTGAGGTTGGTGGCGTGTAGTAAACCTGCCTCCGACACGAGCCCGCCCTCTGTCCCGAATCCTCCAAATATTGTACTTGTTAAGCCCGCCCTGCGGGCTTCCTGTCCAGTTAAGAGGAAGCCGGTCTGATGACGTCATTTGATGACGCATCACCAGCTGGTTTCCTTAAAGGGACCATGCCCACAATGATTTTGACAGTTCTTCCGTCAGAGTTCTACAGCATTGAGGTGCTGCAAACACTGACCATGACTGCAGAGAGATGCACGGCTGCACCCAGGCTCTCCCATGACTCCCTCCAGATACTTATGGAGGGAGTCACAGCACGCAGGGAGGTTCTCTTCCCTGTCAATGGGCGGAAGGGACCTCCCCAGGACACCAATGCCACCTAGTTGCATATTGTACAGGATGGCACAAGCAGGGATGTCATTAAGAGGACCATACTGCAGTGGGGCAAACCTTTCAATGATCTCAGTTGATCAGGAAACATTACCGCAAAGCCATCCTGCTGTGCCACTCATCACATCCCCATCACTCTGCCTTCCCTACTCTACCCCTTACTCACAACAACTTATCTTGCACCTCCACCCATCCCTCTCTCTTGCAATCTATTTATCAGTTCCCCATCTCAATAGCCACCCCTCACACAAGGGTTGCACTTGGGTCCTTTAGCCAATGCAGAGTTTATGTTGATGTGGTGTCAAACATTGAAATCTTTATTTTCAACACTGTGTTCTTGGACAGATTTGTGGGCACCTTTGGAAGTGGTTTAGTGAGTTGTAATGAATAAGACATAAAGGTAACCCCCACAATGGTGATGAATGTGAAAGGAATAGCTTGGACATTCCAGGGATGCTTTATGGACCTGGTCGTGGGGTGCTGCCAACTTGGCACATCATGTGGTAGTCAGGGTGTACAGCATCAAATAAAATAAATGTGGCCATGGTGAGGTCATTGCTGGCCTCCCGGGCAGCAATGTGGTGGGATGCCGATGCCTTGTGCAGCATCAGGTGATTGTGGAGAAGGTTGGTGCTGCTACTGGTGATACTGGTGTATTTAGTGATGTTGGTGTTGGGGCTGATCGTGGTGGGATTCTGAGGACCAAGGTAAGATTTTGTCAAGGGCACCGATGCTGCTGGAATAGATGGCAGGTGAGGCTGAAATGGCAAAAGCGATCTGTCAATGGTGAGAGAGGTTGCTCCAAGGAGGTGACAGTGAACAGACAGTTCACTGCAAACACTTCCAACCTGCATACAGCTCAAAAGTTTCTTCCAAATCCTGAAGGCTTCATCTTCTGACATTGGAAAGTGAACAGCTGTGAAATGGTAGTTTTTATACCACTTCTGCAGTTGCCAAAGCAATAGAGAGTCAACGAGAACCTGACTCCACTTACTTGCCGTGTTCCTTGTGGGACGGCAATCACATCAAACAATTGGTAAAATTGAAAGTGCCTGCTTTTAATCCTCTTAACTAGCACTAAACTACCTGTTAAGTATGTTAATGAAGTGGCCCGCCGCTTGGTGTCGGGTCTGCAATCTGCTTGCAGACATGACAGGTCAGAAACTCATACGGAGGTGGGTGTGGAGCGAGATCACGACCCGCTGCCAATCAGGGCCACTTTGATAGTGCACCCGCCTCCAAACCCACACTCACAGGGTTGGGAAGATTCCGGCCCATATGTGGATTGTTTTATTTACTTCATTTTATAATTCATTACACTGCTACTGAAAGCGGTACAGGAGAATAAACACAGGTTAAAATTGGCAAATATTGAACTTTTTCCATCAATTATTAGAGATTTGGCTGCAATTGACATGTTATAGGCACTTCCCATACCATTTCATATGGTACTTTTATTATTTTGTCAAATTTTTGTATTTTATAATTTCTAATTAATTGTTAACATTAGCCATTTTGGCCTTTGAGTTTAATATCAGCAATTCTGAAATGAATGTTATAGCCCACTTAATCCATTAAACAAATAAATGCAACTAGGGTACTTGTTAAATTATTAGGCCACAAAGCTCAAAGGATGGATTATTGAAAAGGTACATGTTTCAAATGGTCAGGAACAATTTCTGCTTCTGGGAACTGCCGCTACAGCACTGAAAGAGAAAATGAATAAAAACCTAAATTTTAACAAAGCGGTCACATCAATATGCACTCTGAAGAGTTAGAGCAGCCACACGATGTCCTGACTATCCTGCTTGTACTTCTTTCTTGCTGTAAGTGGGATGACTATTTTGATGATTACTTTGGCTCACGTGCTTTAGGTATTTTTAGGGAACACAACAAAAAAGTTTTAAAAAATTGGGTCGTAATTTCTGGCCCGTACGGGAAGCACATGCACGAAAACCCGGAACTTGCATTGTCAAGAGTTTTCGACGGATCATCCGTACCCCCGGGAAAGGGGCCTCTGTGGGCAGAGAGCTGGGCTATTTGTCCAACTGCTGCCCAGCGAATGCCTGGTAAAAGTGTAAGGTCTGCTTTTACCAGGCATAAGAGTTTAAAAAAAACATAAAAATCAAATTTTATCATTTATACATTAAAAAACCTGTACAATAAGGAAAGTTTATTTTAGCCCCTTTAAAACATGTACATTTATTTTTCAAAAAAATAAATTTTTGTTTTAAATATTTAATTAAATGGCATTTTAATAAATTTTAAATATGTAATGTTTTTAAAATTATTTATTTGATGCGTGGAGGTATTTTGAGGGTATCCCCATTCATACTTATGGGGTTTCCATACATACAGAATCCCCATAAACATGAATGGGGATTCCCTTCTTTTATTGGTTGGGCCGGCCCGCATGATCCCAGAAGCACTTGCGAACCACGAGCGTCCCTGAGATACGTGAGCCTCTACCCGCGAGCATCCGGAGAAGCCAGGACTGTGAATCTCCTGGACTACCAGGTACACGCGCTTTAAGATGTCCGGTGATCATAAAAGATGCTATATAAATCCAAGTCTTTTTTTTAATCCGTGCGCTTTTCCATTTTCTTCGTACAAGTTTGTTATGATCTTAAACTTTCAATGGGTTGGAGAAGGGAGTTAAAGGAGTGGTTAAAAAGAGAGCACAAACTGCACACATACTGGGCCGAAAATTGTAGCCTCGCCGGGTGCTTACGAAGTGTGCGCAGATCTGGCAAAGCTTTGCAAAAGCCGGTTCCTGGGATGCAATGCGCATGTGCCAAAATCCAGCTTTTCCGATCTGTCAAAATTTCTTCAAACAGATTCTACGCATCCCCAGAGGAAGGTTGTCCACGCAGCAGAGATTGTGCTACATGCCCAACTCATGCCCAGTGAATGTCCTTCAAACTTTTATGCCTGATGTATAGCTTACTTTTACAAGTGTAACACTTATAAAACATAGAAAAATTAAATTTAATCATTCATTTTTATGTAAAAAATCCTGTCCATTAAGGTAAGTTTATTTTTAACCCTATTTTTTTTCTAAAACATTTAATTTCAATTAATTTTAAATTTATGAGATTTTTTTTAATTTATTGTGCTGTGTTTCAGTATTTTAGGGGCTTATTCTCGATAGTAATGGGAACTCTGTACAAACAGAGTTCCCATTATTATCAATGAGAATACTACCTAGTGATTGGTGGTCCAGGCCCACGTGATTGCAACATAGAAGTCTGTATGTGGAAGACAGATCCCTGGACGCTGCGCAGAGAATGAAGGCCTCAGACTGGAATCGTATGTTTCTCCGGGACTAACAGGTAGTTTTGTAGATTTTTTTCGGGTCGGATGCGTTCATACGAAGGAAGCCTTCGATCGCAATTTTCCCCCCCACTGTATCTCATTCATCTTTATTGTGCAGCAAGATCTTATTTTTGCATTATAAATTAAGTTGATGAGAAGCAAACATATGTTTTTGTAATGTACCTGGCTTAACTAATACTGAACAGAATCTTGCTTCACGGTAAATGAATTGAATTTTGTTGCATCTAATGTATATTATCGTGACCCATTATTTCAGTGGAACAGAATTTATTGTTACTACTGCATCAATTGTAGCTCTGCATGCCGCCTCATAGGTCAGTGAGCTTAGCCCAAGAACTGTCCTACTTGTAATTGTGTGTGTTCTTTCCAATACCAAAATGTAATTTTGTGAAAGGGATTCAAACATGGAGTCGCGGGAAAGATAGGCACGGATTTGGGAGGCCTACATTTGGGTCTCGCCAATACTTTATGGAACATTATTACTTGAACAGACATGAAAGGGATGAACTATAAACTGCTTGGCTTGTCAGGAATGAGATAAAAATGATAATTACAAATCCACCACACAGACCTATACAACAGGGTGAAGCAAGGTGGCTGAATTATTTTTCTTTCCGTATTCTCCTCTGTCCTGACCTTACTGGATTACCCAATGACAGAGTAGGAGACCTATTCCAGCTTGTGTCCTTTGAGAAGACCAATAACAGGTGAATGATAATGGCCCAGTGACAACTCTTGCACCCCTCTGTACTTATGTCCTTATTAAAGATTGGAATCCAATGGCTATTATCCAACTTCTACTATTACTTGTTCCGAAGACTACAGTATAGTTTAAGCACAGTAGGTTGTATTCAATTTCTTTCTTTCTTTCAGATGCACTCCATTAGGTCCAATCCTTTTATGAGCCTTCAATTATTCATGTTCATGAGTAACCATATCTTTGTTCATCTATTTTTCTAAACATCTTCTCCATTGATCCCCAATCGTTCAGTTGATGGATTAGTGCTGCAACTTCTACTCACCTGTGCTCCAGCTGGGCCTAGGCTTTTGAGGAATACTAGGACGTCCCACATTGCTGGGCTTGAGAATTTGAGGTGGTGTTTTTGGACTAGTAGGTGTAGTGGAGGAACTTTTAGGCTTCACTGTTTCTGTCTTTGGTTCAGGTTTTGTAAGTTTTTCCGGTGAAGTCAAGCCAGTATCTCCTTTTTGGATTTGTTGACTTCTGGCTACCATAATGAGACAGAAAGCATAGAAAAGAATGTAATTTTAAGAAAGCATTAAAGTTAAATTAAATTGTACTTTATATTGGAAAATGCATGTTCTTTTGAAAAGAAAACAAAACGAAAGTCTGGAATATAGAATGTGTGGAATAATTTCAATGCCATAAGCAATCAGTGCCTTTCCTGACCCAGGAAACATATGAGTCCAGCTGCTTAGAATCCAAGGACAAAGGTTTCCATGAGCACTGTTTCTGCAACTCTGAACACAAAGTTTTAGAATATATCAGAAAACTGCTGTCAAAACAGGAAATGGGTTGGTACTGTTATCATGTTTGTTGTGTTAATATCATCCCCATTATCAACAGCTTTCTACTTATACAATGAGTTTTGTGAATTTAGCAGCGTTTTCAAAAAGTAAATGAGGATATTGTGCTAATATTCTGGAATGCAGCGGGGTGCACAATACCTAAGGCAATGCTTAGGGTGGGTGTCTGTTCAGTGGCGAGTTCTACAGCCCTGGCATTTCATAAGGAGATTCATACTGCATTTTTATGATTCTGGAATTCTCTTTAATGAGGTAACTGTACTTCAGAGTAGTTAACTGTAGAAAAAGCACCTTAGAGCTGCTTGAGAGATGCAATAATGGTTTTCTTGTGGTTGAAGATAAAAATTAAATAATTATTTTCATTCATTCTCGGGATGTGGGTGTTGTTGGCAAGGCTAACATTAATTACCCATCCCTAGTTGCCCTTTGGAAGGAGTGGTGAGCTGCATTCTTGAACTGCTGCAGTCCAAGTGGTGAAGGTACTCCCACAGTGCTGTTAGGTGGGGAATAATTCCTGAATGCTTTGCAATACATCCCAAATTTATTTAATGATAGATCAGCTTTGGAATAGCAATCAGGAATTTGGTAACTTTTTTGGATGCATATTTCTGCTCCAATCTGTTTCTAGATCTGTGGCCGTCACAAATTTTGGCTATCTACTCACCATCCAGACACATAGTAGGGATGCCTTCTTTTGCCACGTTTTGCAATTGGGTTGGAAACCTTCCTGCTCAAAAATGTGTTCACCCGGCTATTAATGGGTTGCTTGTCAACATGGTGGTCTTTACACAGACAGAGGTCTGGATTTTGCTCTCTGTGGTGCAGAAATAACTTTTTCGCATATAGTTGCCCAGAGACTTTTCGCGGGCTTGTCAGCGGGGATTTCTACTAATCTGCTGATTGTTTTAGTGCAGTGCCATCTCTAGGGAATCTGTAGCATCTGTGAACAGGACAAGCAACAGCGAGGCACTTCAACCAATCAGACTGATGCATCCTCACTGAGACATGCAGACTGCAAACCAGGAAGTAAAATGCAGGAAATATAAATTACATGTAAATCCATTTGCATGAAGTGAAATAAAGATTGGGAAATGCTAATGTGATTAAGGGAGAGATAAAAGAGACAAGCAGAAAAAGTTACAATTATTGTAACTATTACTTCAAAATAAAATCGGCAACATTAATTTTCTTCTGAGAGAATAAGACTCCACACTTGTAAAATTAATTTTTCAGGGCCATAGAGGTTGTTCAGCAATAATTATCACTTATTATGCTGTTAATAGCAGCAGCAGCCAAGTTCATGGCACCGTGGGTGGCTCTGCTGTACAGGAGGGCAGGAAAAAGAGTGGGAGAGCTATAGTGGTAGGGGATTCTATTGTAAGGGGAATAGATAAGATGTTTCTGCGGCCGCAACCGAGACTCCAGGATAGTATGTTGCCTTCCTGGTGCAAGGGTCAAGGATGTCTCGGAACGAGTGCAGGACATTTTGAAGAGGGAGTGTGAACAGCCAGTTGTCGTGGTGCATATAGGTACCAACGATAAATGTAAAAAACAGGATGAGGTCCTACAAGACAAATTTAGAGAGCTAGGAGCTAAATTAAAAAGTAGGACCTCAAAAGTAGTAATCTCAGGATTGCTACCAGTGCCACATGCTAGTCAGAGTAGGAATCGCAGGACAGCTGAGATGAATATGTGGCTTGAGGAGCGGTGCAGAAAGGAGTGATTCAAATTCCTGGGACATTGGAACCAGTTCTGGGGGAGGTGGGACCAGTACAAACTGGACGGTCTGCACCTGGGCAGGACCAGAACCAATGTCCTAGGGGGAGTGTTTGCTAGTGCTGTTGGGGAGGGGTTAAACTAACATGGCAGGGGGATGGGAACCTATGCAGGGAGACAGAGCGAAATAAAATGGAGGCAGAAGCAAAAGATAGAAAGAAGAAAAGTAAAAGTGGAGGGCAGAGAAACCCAAGGCAAAAAGCAAAAATGGGCAAATTACAGCAAAAATATAAAGGGGCAAAGTATGTTTAAAAGGACAAGCCTGAAGGCTCTGTGCCTCAATGCGAGGAGCATTCAGAATAAGGTGGACGAATTAACTGCGCGGATAGCAGTGAACGGATATGATGTAATTGGCATCACGGAGACATGGCTCCAGGGTGACCAAGGTTGGGAACTCAATATCCAGGGGTATTCAACATTTAGGAAGGATAGACAGAAAGGAAAAGAAGATGGGGTGGCTTTGCTGATTAAAGAGGAAATTAATGCAATAATAAGGAAGGACATTAGCTTGGATGATGTGGAATCGGTATGGGTGGAGCTACGGAATACCAAAGAGCAGAAAACGCTAGTGGGAGTTGTGTACAGACCACCAAACAGTAGTAGTGAGGTTGGGGACAGCATCAAACAAGAAATTAGGGATGCGTGCAATAAAGGTTATTATGGGCGACTTTAATCTACATATTGATTGGGCTAACCAAATTGGTAGCAATGCGGTGGAGGAGGATTTCCTGGAGTGTATTAGGGATGGTTTTCTAGACCAATATGTCGAAGAACCAACTAGAGGGCTGGCCATCCTAGACTGGGTGATGTGTAATGAGAAAGGACTAATTAGCAATCTTGTTGAGTGAGGCCCCTTGGGGAAGAGTGACCATAATATGGTAGAATTCTTTATTAAGATGGAGAGTGACACAGTTAATTCAGAAACTAGGGTCCTGAACTTAAGGAAAGGTAACTTCGATGGTATGAGACGTGAATTGGCTAGAATAGACTGGCGAGTGATACTTAAAGGGTTGACGGTGGATAGGCAATGGCAAACATTTAAAGATCACATGGATGAACTTCAACAATTGTACATCCCTGTCTGGAGTCAAAATAAAACGGGGACGGTGGCTCAACCGTAGCTAACAAGGGAAATTAAGGATAGTGTTAAATCCAAGGAAGAGGCATACAAATTGGCCAGAAAAAGCAGCAAACCTGAGGATTGGGAGAATTTTGTAATACAGCAGAGGAGGACAAATGGTTTAATTAGGAGGGGGGAAATAGAGTATGAGAGGAAGCTTGCTGGGATCATAAAAACTGACTGCAAAAGCTTCTACAGATATGTGAAAAGAAAAAGAAAAAGTGAAACAAACGTAGATCCCTTGCAGTCAGATTCAGGTGAATTTATAATGGGGAACAAAGAAATGGCAGACCAGTTAAACAAGTACTTTGGTTCTGTCTTCACAAAGGAAGACACAAATAACCTTCCGGAAATACTAGGGGACCGAGGGTCTAGTGAGAAGGAGGAACTGAAGGAAATCCTTATGAGGCGGGAAATTGTGTTAGGGAAATTGATGGGATTGAAGGCCGATAAATCCCCGGGGCCTGATAGTCTGCATCTCAGAGTACTTAAGAAAGTAGTCCTAGAAATAGTGGATGCATTGGTGATCATTTTCCAACAGTCTATCGACTCTGGATCAGTTCCTATGGACTGGAGGGTAGCTAATGTAACCCCACTTTTTAAAAAAGGAGGGAGAGAGAAAACGGGTAATTATAGACCGGTTAGCCTGACATCAGTAGTGGGGAAAATATTGGAATTAATTATTAAAGATGAAATAGCAGCGCATTTGGAAAGCAGTGACAGGATCGGTCCAAGTCAGCATGGATTTATGAAAAGGAAATCATGCTTGACAAATCTTCTAGAATTTTTTGAGGATGTAACTAGTAGAGTGGACAAGGGAGAACCAGTGGATGTGGTGTATTTGGACTTTCAAAAGGCTTTTGACAAGGTCCCACACAAGAGATAGGTGTGCAAAATTAAAGCACATGGTATTGGGGGTAATGTACTGACGTGGATAGAGAACTGGTTGGCAGACAGGAAGCAGAGAGTCGGTATAAACGGGTCCTTTTCAGAACGGCAGACAGTGACTAGTGGGGTGCCGCAGGGCTCAGTGCTGGGACCCCAGCTATTTACAATATACATTAATGATTTAGATGAAGGAATTGAGTGTAATATTTCCAAGTTTGCAGATGACACTAAACTGGGTGGCGGTGTGAGCTGTGAGGAGGACGCTAAGAGGCTGCAGGGTGACTTGGACAGGTTAGGTGAGTGGGCAAATGCATGGCAGATCATGGTGTGGTTATCCACTTTGGTAGCAAAAACACAAAGGCAGAATATTATCTGAATGGCGGCAGATTAGGAAAAGGGGAGGTGCAACGAGACCTGGGTGTCATTGTGCATCAGTCATTGAAAGTTGGTATGCAGATACAACAGGCGGTGAAGGAGGAAAATGGTATGTTGGTCTTCATAGCTAGGGGACTGGAGTATAGGAGCAGGGAGGTCTTACTGCAGTTGTACAGGGCCTTGGTGAGGCCTCACCTGGAATACTGTGTTCAGTTTTGATCTCCTAATCTAAGGAAGGATGTTCTTGCTATTGAGAGAATGCAGCGAAGGTTCACCAGACTGATTCCCAGGATGGCAGGACTGACATATGAGGAGAGACTGGATCGACAGGGCCTGTATTGACTGGTGTTTAGAAGAATAAGAGGGGATCTCATAGAAACATAACATTCTGACGGGACTGGACAGGTTAGATGCTGGAAGAAGGGTTGGGGAAGTCCAGAACCAGGGGATGCAGTCGAAAGCATAAGGGGTAAACCATTTAGGACTGAGCTGAGGAGAAACTTCTTCACTCAGAGAGTTGTTAACCCGTGGCATTCCCTACCGCAGAGAGTTGTTGATGCCAGTTCATTGGATATATTCAAGAGGGAGGTGGATATGGCCCTTACGGCTAAAGGGATCAAGGGATATGGAGAGAAAGCAGGACAGGGGTACTGAGGTGAATGATCAGCCATGATCTTACTGAATGGTGGTGTAGGCTTGAAGGACCGAATGGTCTACTCCTGCACCTATTTTCTATGTTTCTATGTTTACATACGTAACAAAATGAATATTAGAAGTCACGGTGCTATGCAATATTCTCCATCCTAGGTTCCCAGTGGTGCCATGGTGGAACCTGGAAAGAGGGCTTTACACTGGTGATGCTCGTCCCTGCCAGTTGGTAGAATGTTCCACTATGGTATCTCCAGGCAGAAGACCAGTGCGGGGAAATGGAGAGCGTGTAGCAGCAAAGTATATAAGAAATCACTCCATGCATAATGGAACAGTGGGATAGGGATTAAAGCCCCTTGCTGAACTTTTTGATAAAGAACAGTTCTGAGGTTCTGCAGGATCTGTTTCACCTTTAAGATGGCAAATTTATCAATTTCCTTCCAACTAATTGGTCAAGTTTGATGTTACTAGATCTTTGACATGGCAGGACCTTCTTTCTTTCAAGGCAGATGAGAAACCAATATTTTTATTTTATTCCTCTTATTTCAAATAAACCTGGTGAGCTCTGATCATGAATAGCATAATGTACTTGAGATCAGACCTAAGCAAGAGATGATATGCATGGATCCATATCACATGGCTAAGTAACTGCAGGAGTAAGAGCCAAATTGAGATTCTACACTACACTTACCATACGCCTGCGCACTTGCTGTTGGGCTGAGGTAAGTTTGGCAACTTTGTACATGTTCTCTGATTCAACTGATTCTACAGTTGAGTGGACTGTAGCCATGACTGTGAGCACACCTGAATCCAACCATTGCACTGCCTTCTATGCCTGCCAATGGATAGACTCTATCCTGACAGAATTTGCCTCATTATTACACCATACATTGTTTATATGACAATTATATGGCTCCAGGTAGGATTATCAACTAGATCTGACATTATTCACAAGTGACGGATAATAGTCCAGTTGGAAAAAATATGTATTTGTGGCATCTTTCCCAGATAAATTCCTCCACACTTTCCCTGGAGTATTGAGTGACTCATGTATATGGACTTTCTTACACCTGCCAGACCTCCTAGATACTTTGTGGGGAAACAGGGACTGAGAAGTTGCAGGGTTTTTACACTGGGGCTGTATCTATGTTCACCTCTTCTCCATTATTGGTCCTTCTACAGCCTGTAAAGCTTTGCTGTCAGAAATTGAGAGTAATGCTTAATCTCCTCACGTGCATGCGTTCTAGGATTTTGAATAAATTGAATTTTAGTGGTCACATTAGCTTCCTCAATCCTCTCACTGAATAAAATCATTCAGCTTCTAGTTAGTGACTCCAATGCATGTCCTTCTGCAACATTTTTGTTGTGATTGCAACCTTATATTACACACTTTTTATTGTTACCATCAATACCAAGCTCATTCTTGTTCACAGGACTGTCCTTTTCTTAAAAGATAAAACAGAAAATCAACAGTATTTGAAAAATTAGCAGACATCTACTTTTCTTAGAATCCAATGCGCAAACTTAAATAAGTTGGGCATAGCAATTTCTAATATAAACCTAATGAAAAATAATTACAATTCTGTGTATATTAGTAAAGTAAAATGGCAGCCATCTTATAACAGTGTGAAAACTGACAAGCTTAACATGCACTCTCTCATGACACTGGTATATCGTACTTGTGCTCACCTCTACTAGTTTCATCTAGTCGCTCTGCACTTGACACATTTTCATATATCTCCTTGCTTCCAGCTTCATTTTCAAGTTTCTGAGGAGAAGACAACAAAATTGAAGAAATCCTAATAATCAAACCATTAAACCAGTTTCTTAAAAGCAGATACTATCAATCTCTGTTCCTGGGACTGATACAGAAGTCTTTTCTAGATTACTGTTTGAGAACCAAGTTATATTTTAAAATGTGCGTTTGGCACTATTCGAACAGCTGCTCCCATATCTGCATTTTACAAAATGTTGTCATTGCATTGTCACAATGTGGGATTTCTACCTTTCTTTAAAAATGTCGTGCAAAATGCAAAAGCCAGCTTCAAAAAGCAGGCCCCACACTTGACCATTTGCACAAAGTACAAGGGAAATGGCACAGGTTGCATGGTGCATACTCCCAATCTCTTTGAATTAGAAAATCACATTGATATATATAGTCTATCAGGCTAAATAAACAAAATGATTTCATGCAGAAACAAGGGCAAATCAGCAGATATGACTGATTTCAGTATTTCACTAAACTTGATATCATTTGCTACAAAACCACAGTACAAACTATTAGTAGTTATCTTCTGTAATGTTGAATATGATTCAATGACAAAAACCTTTGTGTGATAAATGAACCCTGAGCAGCACTCAATAAGTTCCGAACCTGTGTAACAATACAGCAAAATGGAAACTGAAGAATAATATCACCAATCTGGTTTTATGTCTCTTTCTTTTGCACATTCCACTGGTACAAAGGAAGATTAAATAGGTGTCCTCTCTAATTTAAAAAAAACTATCACTCTAAATAGATTTCAAAGTTATCAGGGCAACCTCTAAGCTATCGAGTGATCAATCAAAATCAGCATCAAAGACAGCTATATCATAGCACTACCTGAGTTGAATAGCAATTCACACTTCATTCAAGTCTCACATATCCGACTAATGCATTAAGGCGGCACAGATACATTAACCAAGGAGATATCTATCTGACCAGCAGCCTGCAGATAGCATTATTCCAGCATTATCTTATAGATAATGGGTTTGAGTTTCTGCTTATTTATAGCAGCGCAATCCGGGTGGAATCAGTCTAATCAGAGTAAAATATTGGGAAATTTTAAACGTAAATGAGTTACCCCCAAAACCACTTATGCTTGTGTTTCCGCAATCTTTTGCGCTCATTTTCTTTTTTTTTTAATGTATGTTTGTTCCGGGCATCACTGGCAAGGCCAGCATTTATTGCCCTTTCCTAATTGTCCTCAAGAAGGTGATGGTGAGCCGCCTTCTTGAACCGCTGCAGTCTTTGTGGCGTCTTACAACTATGTTATGGTTTGCTAGGCCATTTGAGAGAGCAATTAAGAGTCAACCACATTGCTGTGGAATCTGGAGTCACATAAAGGCCAGACCAGGTAAGGACAGCCGATTTCCTTCCTTGAAGGACTTTAGTGAACCAGATGGGGTTACCATGGTCACTATTACTGACACAAGCTTATTTTTTTTCCAGATTTATTTAATTAACTGAATTTAAATCCACCAGCTGCCATGCTGGGATTTGAACTCATGTCTCCAGATTATTAATCCGGGCCTCTGGATTACTAGTCCCGTAACTTAACCACTATGCTACCGTTCTGAGGTCTTAAGCACTCAGGCATTTTTAAAGGTTTTTCCATATCAAAAAATATTTAATTTACTAAGGGCCCAAACTTGGTGGAAGCCAAGTTCCGCCCAAAGGACTGCCAAGATAACTGACGGTACTTTGGGCGGGAGTTTCGTGAAAAAGTTCTTGAAAGACCGCCCGGCGGGAAAAAAACGACTTACACCGTGAATATGGGTGGCAGCGGGCGGGAGCTCCTAATCTTGGCGGCAAATGCGATCCTCGCCAAACTGCCGCCGAGGATCGAGTCGGGCCCAGGGAGGGGGGAGCACATAGTAAGAAAAATTTTCACCAAAAATAACCCCACTAGAAGTCCTTCAGGGGACCCTATACACATAAATCGCTGAAAAAAATTATTAAAAGCTCACTAACCATTTTTTTGCAGGTGTTCTTACTTACCATTGGGGTTAGACCTGCCTTCACGCAGTGGTCCTTCCCCCGTGCTGCCGCCGACTCCTACCCGCACCAATCTTGCAGCTCAGCGGGCGGGAGAACACTTAGGCGACTGGCGCGTCAGCGACCGGTTCCCAGCGGATCTCCCCTCCCGCCAGCTGGAGGCCTGCACGAAAATGGCACCGAGGGGAGAAACGCCCAATATACTCGGCAGCAGTGGGCGGTAAGGTCACCAAGAAACTGGCGAGTGTACACCAATGAAACTATTAAATGATTCAGTATAATTGTTTTCAAGTAATTTCAGTGATTTTAAATCAGGTTACTCAGGTGGAAAACTGGACACCCTTATTAAAAACGTAATTTTGGTGTTAAGCCCATTTTTGGCTGTATTAAAACTGTATCAGGTTACCACTCCTGTATACATAAAGGGATACTTTTTAAATGGAAAGGAAAAAAGAAACAATTATGTTCTACTACGCTGCCCGAATGTGCTGGTTCATGGAATATTTTACGTTTGTGAATATGCACATTAATTTTAGCAGAAACTTTAAATGCAACCTACCCAGCGCGATTTCAAACGCGTGTTGGGCGCAACTTCCCGATTGTGCCCAAAGTGGAAACTCTACTCCAATATATCTAGGAAACCTCTGCCTAACATAGCTAGTTCAAAATGGCACATGCATCCTGAATGCCTGAATTAGAGAAGGAATGTCTGTGATTTCAAAAGTTAAAATAGTTGAATAATCATGGGGAAAAAATACTGCAGACTCTGGAAATCTGAAACAGAAACGGAAAAAGCTGGAAATGCTCAGTTTCACTCAGAAAAAGGAAAAAAGTTGATGTTTTGGATAAAAGCTTTCATTAACTATGGGTCAAACGGTTACTGGAATCTCAACCAAGACATGTTTATTCCAGCTACACACACGGCAAAGTAGCCCTTTCTCAGTCAGCAATAACAGAAACATATATAATTTGTTATCGTACTGGCATACTAAAAATTCATATCTATATTATAAAATATCTTGTCCATTTCATGCACAACCTGCCCACAAACCTTTCTGCTTGCTATCATAACATTCACTCCTTTTAGTTGGGCCAACATTGACAATTGTAAACTGCAATGTCAATATTTTTCATTAAGTTTTGCTATGTCAACTGTCACAATGTACTTACAAGTTCTGGCCACTAGATGGTGCTATGGAATGAATTTCTGTACTCTCTCTCACAATGCATGTGGCATCTCGCATAGAAAAAGCTTATATTCATCAATGGACCATGGGCAACACAACAGGCAATTTACTTATAGAAAGAATAAAATATAGAATTCATTTGGGTACAGCAGGAGGTAGCCTCTGGGATTCTCTCCTAGGCAGGGAGTAGAGTGAAAGTTTGACTGCAATTTCTACTGGCCAATCCCCAGACAGAGAGCTGGGCAGGGGATCATGGTCATACCCTTGGCTTCCTGTCCAACTAGGAAACAAGAGAAAGATGCACATGGTCTACAGTCCATGATAAGATTTGGGAAGGAAGATATTCACGTGAAAGAAGGTCCACCATCAAGATCAGAGAGGACTGAGCAGAAAAATGACATTTAGCCTGTAAACAAGAACAGTGCAGCACGTTTTGTTATGAGGAGAAACTGAATTAAATTGGAGCAAGGTGAAATTTACCATAATTGTTACTCTGTGAGATCACGGACTACAAAATAAGGCAGCTTGATGATTCTTGTCGGGCTTGGTCTCATAAAGAGTGTAGAAACATAGAAACATAGAAAAATAGGTGCAGGAGTAAACCATTTGGCACTTCGAGCCTGTATCGCCATTCAATAAGATCATGGCTGATCATTCCTTCAGTACCCCTTTCCTGCTTTCTCTCCATACCCCTTGATCCCCTTAACCGTAAGAGCCATATCTAACTCCCTCTTGAATATATCCAGTGAACTGGCATCAACAATTCTCTGCGGCAGGGAATTCCACAGGTTAACAACTCTCTGAGTGAAGAAGTTTCTCCTCATCTCAGTCCTAAATGGCCTACCCCTTATCCTAAGACTATGTCCCCTGGTTCTGGACTTCCCCAACATCGGGAACATTCTTCCCGCATCTAATCTCTCCAGTCCCATCAGAATCTTATATGTTTCTATGAGATCCCCTCTCATCCTTCGAAACTCCAGTGAATAAAGGCCCAGTTGATCCAGTCTCTCCTCATATGACAGCCCAGCCATCCCTGGAATCAGTCTGGTGAACCTTCGCTGCACTCCCTCAATAGCAAGAACATCCTTCCTCAGATTAGGAAACCAAAACTGAACACAATATTCCAGATGAGGCTTCACTAAGGCCTTGTACAACTGCAGTAAGACTTCCCTACTGCTATATTCAAATCCCCTAGCTATGAAGGCCAACATACCATTTGCCTTCTTTACCGCCTGCTGTACCTGCGTGCCCACTTTCAGTGACTGATGAACCATGACACCCAGGTCTCCTTGCACCTCCCCTTTTCCTAGTCTGCCGCCATTCAGATAATATTCTGCCTTTGTGTTTTTGCCGCAAAAGTGGATAACCTCACATTTATCCACATTATACTGCATCTGCCATGCATTTGCCCACTCACCTAACCTGTCCAAGTCACCCTGCAGCCTCTTAGCGTCCTCCTCACAGCTCACACCGCCACCCAGTTTAGTGTCATCTGCAAACTTGCAGATATTACACTCTATTCCTTCATCCAAATCGTTAATGTATATTGTAAAGAGATGGGGTCCCAGCACTGAGCCCTGCGTCACCCCACTAGTCACTGCCTGCCATTCTGAAATGGACCCGTTTATCCTGACTCTCTGCTTCCTGTCTGCCAACCAGTTCTCTATCCACATCAGTACATTACCCCCAATACCATGTGCTTTGATTTTGTACAACAATCTCTTGTGCGGTAACCTTGTCAAAAGCCTTCTGAAAATCCAAATACACCACATCCACTGGTTCTCCCTTGTCCACTCTGCTCGTTACATCCTCAAAAAATTCCAGAAGATTCATCAAGCATGATTTCCCTTTCATAAATCCATGCTGACTTGTCACCGCTTTCCAAATGCCGTCCTTCATGATCGATTCTAACATTTTCCCCACTACTGATGTCAAGCTAACCGGTCTATAATTACCTGTTTTCTCTCTCCCTCCTTTTTTAAAAAGTGGCGTTACATTAGCTACCCTCCAGTCCATGGGAACTGATCCAGAGTCGATAGACTGTTGGAAAATGATCACCAATGCAGCCACTATTTCTAGGGCCACTTCCTTGAGCACTCTGGGATGCACACTATCAGGCCCCGGGGATTTATTGGCCTTCAATCCCATCAATTTCCCTAACACAATTTCCTGCCTAATAAGGATATCCTTCCGTTCCTCCTTCTCACTAGACCCAATGTCCCCGAGTACCTTCGGAAGATTATTTGTATCTTCTTTTGTGAAGACAGAACCGAAGTATTGGTTCAATTGGTCTGCCATTTCTTTGTTCCCCATTATAATTTCACCTGAATCCGACTGCAAGGGACCTACGTTTGTCTTCACTAATCTTTTTCTCTTCACATATTTATAGAAGCTTTTGCAGTCAGTTTTTATATTCCCTGCAAGCTTCCGCTTGTACTCTATTTTCCCCCTCTTAATTAAACCCTTAGTCCTCCTCTGGTGAATTCTAAATTTCTCCCAGTCCTCAGGTTTGTTGCTTTTTCTGGCCAATTTATATGCCTCTTCCTTGGCTTTAACACTATCCTTAATTTCCTTTGTTAGCCATGGTTGAGCCACCTTCCCAGTTTTATTTTTACTCCAGACAGGATGTACATTTGCTGAAGTTCATCCATGTGATCTTTAAATGTTTGCCATTGCTTATCCACCGTCAACCCTTTAAGTATCATTCGCCAGTCTATTCTAGCCAATTCACGTCTCATACCATCGAAGTTACCTTTCCTTAAGTTCAGGACCCTAGTTTCCGAATTAACTTTGTCACTCTCCATCTTAATAAGGAATTCTACCATATTATGGTCACTTTTCCCCAAGGGGCTTCGCACAACAAGATTGCTAATTAGTCCCTTCTCATTACACAATACCCAGTCTAGGGTGGCCAGCTCCCTGGTTGGTTCCTCGACATATTGGTCGAGAAAACCATTCCAGGAAATCCTCCTCCACCGCATTGCTACCAGTTAGGTTAGCCCAATCAATGTGTAGATTAAAGTCGCCCATGATTACTGCTGTACCTTTATTGCACACATCCCTTATTTCTTGTTTGATGCTGTCCCCAACCTCACTACTACTATTTGGTGGTCTATACACAACACCCACTAGCGTTTTCAGCCCTTTGGTATTCCGCAGCTCCACCCATACCTATTCCTCAACATCCAGGCTAATGTCCTTCCTTACAATTGCATTGATTTCATCTTTAACCAGCAACGCCACCCCGCCTCCTTTTCCTTTCTGTCTATCCTTCCTAAATGCTGAATACCCTTGGATGTTGAGTTCCCAGCCTTGGTCCCCCTGGAGCCATATCTCCGTGATGCCAATCACATCGTATCCGTTAACTGCTATCTGCGCAGTTAATTCATCCACCTTATTCCGAATACTCCTCGCATTGAGGCACAGAGCCTTCAAGCTTGTTTTTTTAAACACACTTTGCCCCTTTAAAATTTTGCTGTAATGTGGCCCTTTTTGTTTTTTGCCTTGCGTTTCTCTGCCCTCCACTTTTACTTTTCTTCTTTCTATATTTTGCTTCTGCCTCCTTTTTATTTTGCTCTGTCTCCCTGCATAGGTTCCCATCCCCCTGCCATATTAGTTTAACTCCTCCCCAACAGCACTAGCAAATACTCCCCCTAGGATATTGGTTCTGGTCCTGCCCGGGTGCAGACCGTCCGGTTTGTACTGGTCCCACCTCCCCCAGAACCGGTTCCAATATCCCAGGAATTTGAATCACTCCCTTCTGCACCACTCCTCAAGCCACGTATTCATCTGAGCTATCCTGCAATTCCTACTCTGACTAGCAGGTGACACTGGTAGCAATCCTGAGATTACTACTTTTGAGGTCCTAATTTTTAATTTAGCTCCTAGCTCCCTAAATTCGCCTCGTAGAACCTCATCCCGTTTTTTTACCTATATCATTGGTACCTATATGCATCACGACAACTGACTGTTCACCCTCCCTTTTCAGAATGTCCTGCACCATCTCCGAGACATCCTTGACCCTTGCACCAGGGAGGCAACATACCATCCTGGAGTCTCGGTTGCGGCCACCAAAACGGCTATCTATTCCCCTTACAATTGAATCCCCTATCACTATCGCTCTCCCACTCTTTTTCCTGCCCTCCTGTGCAGCAGAGCCAGCCACGGTGCCATAAACTTTGCTGCTGCTGCTCCCCACTGATGAGTCATCCCCCTCAACAGTACTCAAAGCAGTGTATCTGTTTTGCAGGGGGATGACCGCAGGGGACCCCTGCAGTACCTTCCTTGCACTGCTCTTCCTGTTGTTCTTCCATTCTCTAACTGGCTGTGTTCCCTTTACCTGCAGTAAGACCAACTCACTACACGTGCTATTCATGTCATTCTCAGCATTGTGGATGCTCCAGAGTGAATCCACTGTCAGCTCCAATTCCGCAACGCAGTCCGTCAGGAGCTAGAGGCGGATACACTTGCCGCATACGTAGTCGTCAGGGACACCAGAGGCGTCCCTGATTTCCCACATAGTACAGGAAGAGCATAACACGTGTCCGAGCTCTCCTGCCATGACTTAACCCTTAGATACACTTAAATTGGCAACAACAATGCTAAAAGTTACTCACTGATATAGAAGAGAAAAAAGAAAAACTACTTACCAATCACCAGCCAATCACTTACTCCCTTGGCTGTGACGCCACCTTTCTATTTCTTTCTACTTCTTTTTTGCCCTCTCCCTGTAGCTGCACAAGCACGCCTCTCCGACGCACCTCCCGACACCTCTTGTGGCCTTTTGTAGGCCTCTCGCCGACCCCGGACTCACGCCTCTCCGACGCACCTCCCGACGCCTCTCATGGCCTTTTGTAGGCCTCTCGCCGACCCCGGACTCACGCCTCTCCGACGCACCTCCCGACGCCTCTCATGGCCTTTTGTAGGCCTCTCGCCGACCCCGGGCTCACGCCTCTCCGATGCACCTCCCAACGCCTTTTGAAGGCCTCTCGCCGATTCCGGACTCACGCCTCTCCGACACACCTCCCGACGCCTCTCATGGCCTTTTGAAGGCCTCTCGCCGATTCCGGACTCACGCCTCTCCGACACACCTCCCGACGCCTCTCATGGCCTTTTGTCGGCCTCTCGCCGACCCCGGACTCACGTCTCTCAGAGTACATGCTTGGGCACAATGCGAGAGTACAGTATCCAGTTCACACAACATGGGGTTTGAGTGTTACAGCCCCTTGGGTCATGCTACTGTATGACTAGATACTGGACAAATTCATGAGTGAAAAGGATTCTAGATCTGCTTATGAGAGAGCCTGATGACACTGACCCAGAGAGAATATCTAGAGAAAATCTGAAATCTGCAACAATGTTCAATTAAGATATTTGCACAGTGATAATGAGTCAATAACTTTGCAGATCAACAAGTCAATTAAAACATTGTTATGGATTTAGGGTTTTTCGATATGGACCTTTTGATACCTGCTCTTCAGAAGGACTAAGACAGACCTATGGAGTGGGAACTGTTAGGGCAATTTTCGGCCGGTACCATGTGACGGATAAAGGAGTGGACTTGAAACCGTGGATTAACAGGGTGAATAGAAGGTAAAAGAGCATAATGGGTTAATGTATGACCAGCAAAGGAAGAATAACTCGTGCAGCCAGTACAATCAAATCAAAATTACAAGTTGACTAATTTTGGATTGACAGCCTACCCATGATTAATTGTAACAAAATACCAATTGAGTAAAGGCTTCTGGGCTATGCCTTGGGAAAGGATGCAAGGTAGTTTGACTGGAGTCTGCTGGACTGCTCAAGGACTCTTACTCATCCTACTGACAGTGAAACTTAAAGAAAAAGAAAGAGATATTACAGCTGCTGAACTGTGAGAAATGAAAAAAAAAACAGGTCTATACATAGTTTTCTGCCCAGCAACAAACTCGGGAAGAAAAAGGTACAAAACACCCAGACTTGCAGGATAGTCAGGACAAACATGAGAAGAACCTGAACTCTCTCTGGACAAGGACCTGATCACTCTTGGTTCCTGAGGTGTGCACCACAGATAAGGTGGTAAATCTGTTGTGTCTGAATAGCAATAAAATTAGTTAGAGTATTTAAAATCATTCTAAAGTCTCAGTTGATTCGTAACCTTTCAGGCCCAAATAAGAGAAAACCCTCCAATGTAAATTCTTTGGAAGACATTCTGTAATGAAGATACTAATTTACAATATCCAGACTTGTAAATGTATCAACTAATGGCAGTGTATTTTCTGAATACAGCAATTGGAGAGGGCAGAGGAAACAAAGTATGGTGTAGAACTAGGCCCTTGCAGATAGTGGTACACTATTGGACTCTGGAGACTGTAAAAAGGTTTTTTTTTGTTAAAAGTCTTTTGACATTGGAAATTTGCAGTATTTTAATACTTCTTCAAAACTCATGAAGACACAGTAGCCTAATCAGTTTTTTCTAGCTGATGGCGAGTTATTCAATTGTACATGGAAGTTGAACAAATAATGAATAAGGTGTGAAATTATCACTGCACATTAACAATTGTCTGACCAGTCATGACACAAAGGCAACTGTCAAAATGGACTTTGATGTGGGAAAAGTAATGGCACACTTAAAAAAAATTACAGAATGTATAACTATCCTGTGTTCATAGTAGCAGTTCTAACCCAGAAATAGAAATTAATCAAATTTTAGAAAGGCTCAACAGTGCAATTTTTAAACAGAATCCAGTGCTTGATGAAAGATAGCTAAGATGGAGTGAAATATTTCTGGTCAGACCAGTAGCTTGCAATCACTTTTAATGGCTTCTTTTGGCAAGAGTCATTTTGTACACATTCAAACCACACTTTATTAAACATTAAAAATAGCCACAGTGCAACATCATCTCAGCATGTTTGAACACTATTCTAGGGGCTAGATTTTCGAGTTTTATCGATTTCGCGTGGTTTCAGGTGATAATCGCGGCAAAGTTTTTTTTAAACCGCTGGGTCACCGTTGCTACCAGAAGTCACAAATTTTCGCCAAAAGGTGAAAATCCGGCGTTGCACAACAGAATTTGTGCGCCGGAGCCGAAATTTACGGATTGAAAAAAAATCGCACCTTTTGCACATGCGTGATTTTTTTTTTTGCGATTTTTTTTCTTCCCCCTGCGTTTCTGGTCAGCTAACAGGGAGCGCCCTCACATGTGCAGTATGCCCAGGGCTGAATCAGCCATTTTTACATTTGATCCACGATGGAAGTAGATGACAGCAGGCAGAGCCAGAAAGTTCAGCAGTGAGGCAAACAAGGCCCTTATCAATGCTGTTGAAAGAATATGGAGAAAATTGAACAGGAGTACAAGTAGACCCCTCCCAGCGGTTTTTTGAAAAATTTGGACCGGCATAGCTGAGGAGGTCCCCTATATCGACGACATCCAAAGGACACACACAGAGTGCTGCAAGAGGTTTAATGACCATTGCAGGGTCGTCAGAGTAAATAATATTTTTATTGATGCACTCCTTCATTACTTAAATTATAAATCTGACACACTATTTGTTCTCGTGCTGTTGGTATAGGTAGGCTTGGTGTTGCACCCTATTTGCCAGGAATGATCTTTACACTTTATTAAGATTGCTTTCTGAGATCTTAAAAGATGTTTCTGCACTTCGATGTCTTCCTCATGAACCACGTGCAACTTCCAGGACCATTAAACAGAGGACTGGATTAAATACACACAGTATGGTATTAGTGCTTTGGTGGCTATCTGGCTGTGCCACAAGAGCAGATGGGCCCCCTGGTGACCATTCCCATTGTAATTTCTGCAGGGAAAGACGTCCCACAACCGCCGGGAGCAGCGACGGACAGGCGGAGATCTGCCCCGAAGCATGCCTCTGGCAGACATCGAGGTGTGTGTGGCCGGTCTGATCAGTGCCTCAGGGAGGGCAACTGCCCGTGGGGGTGCTGACCCCCCATTTGATAGTGAGGATAAGTCCTGCACACTCCCTGGGCAATGTGAGGTAATGTCTGTGGACTAGGTTTAGGGCAATGTGATGCAGTGTCTGTGGACTACATATAATGGAGTAGCGGCAGTCCTTCAAATGAGCCTGTGCTATGTGACCTCCCTCATGTCACCCTACCCCTCCCCTGCTGCTAACCACTCGTCTGTTGCTTTCCTGTATGGATCTGAGGCATGGACGATGTATAGAAGGCACCTCAAGTTGCTGGAGATATATCACCAACGATGTCTCCGCAAGATCCTGCAAATCCCCTGGGAGGACAGGCGCACCAACATCAGTGTCCTCGTCCAGGCTAACATCCCCAGTATTGAAGCACTGACCACACTCGATCAGCTTCACTGGGCAGGCCACATAGTTCGCATGACAGATACGAGACTCCTGAAGCAAATGCTTTATGCGGAGCTCCTTCATGATAAAGGAGCCAAAAGTGGGCAGCGGAAACGTTACAAGGACACCCTCAAAGCCTCCCTGGTAATGTGCGACATCACCACTGACACCTGGGAGACCCTGGCCAAAGACCGCCCGAGGTGGAGAAAGTGCATCTGGGAGGGCGTTGAGCTCTTTGAGTCTCAACGCAAAGAGCGTGAAGAGGTCAAGCGCAGGCAGCGGAAGGAACGCGCGGAAAACCAGCCCCACCGATCTCTTCCCTTGACAAATATCTGTCTCACCTGTAACAGGGTCTGTGGCTCTCGTATTGGACTGTTCAACCACCAAAGAACTCACTTTGGGAGTGGAAGCAAGTCTTCCTCAATTCCGAAGGACTGCCGATTATTGTGTTCCTAACACAAATGAGGCTGCACACAGGGAGGTTAAAGTGACAGTGACCTCAGTCTTTAATAAGACACTCCAGAGTGAGGAACAGGCCTTAGGGGCTGGCTTATATACAGTGCTCCCAAGGGATGCTGGGATCCCTTGGGACTTCAGGGAGTGAGCTCCCTGGTGGCGGAACATGGGAGTGCATGCTTTATAGATACACAACACTTACTAAGTCCAATCTTTTGTTATTGCTCCAGACACGAGCAATATCACCAAAAGTTCATTTGTCTACAGAGCAACACTAAACATGATTTGAACTTTGCACCTGCATTCTTCCAGAACGTAGGACTGCAGGTCCTAAGGAAATTGCTCCTTACGATAAGGCCTCTGGTCATCTGAAAGTGGCGGCCATGGAGTAACGCGGAATGGCCGCCGACTCTCTGCGGAGGGGCTATCATTTTGGAAATTGCCCTCCTTTACTTTTGGAGCGGTGCTTGGGACCGCTCCGCCCGTTTTGCTGCTGCGGCCTTACCGACCAGTGGTGACCCCCTTGCAAAATTGCCCCTTTTTCGGTATTGCTCCGCGTAGCGGACCCGTCACTGATCGGTGCCCCGGACAGCTTTTGGTGTCGGTACACTCTCTGTGGCAAGGCTGTCCTTAAAGGGGAGGGCGCACTGCCGCGGCCATGTTATTTTTTTTGTCGGCTGACTGCCAGGTCGGTTCGACAATTACACCCGCGGGTTCGGCAGGGCCGCCAACAGGCAGCCTGGCAATCCCTCGTGTACCGGGCTGCTGGTCTGGCTGAAACCCTCCCTGGTGGCCCAGTGTTTGCCACTAAAGTGGCTGCAGAATTCACGGCGGCTCTCCCCTTTTACTGAAGTGGAGAGACATCATGATGCGCCAGCTTGATAATGTCATCAGAGCGGCACCGATGATTGATGGCCTCGGATGCTCCACCCCACCCCCACGTCCGTCCCGCTATTGACGGCTACTCCGCCCCGGCCCCACTTCTGCCCCATTATGAAGCCACTTCCGCCCCTCTGGAAAAAAACCCCTCGAACTGCTGAATGGTGAGCCTGCCCCAATGCATGGGGCGGCCGGAACACATAAAAAACAGTCGGTGCGTCTCGTTTCAGGCGGTGAGCAATTCTGGCTCCCTGATATTTACAGCACTGAAAAAAGGCATTTGATCAATTGTGGCAGTGCTGGCTGTTTGCTAGAGCAATCTAAAAGAAATCCACTGTCAGGCTGCCTCCCAATAGCACTGCACCTTCCCTTGCTTCAAATGTTGATCTCTTTGCTTCAAAGATACAATGGTTTCTACCTCAACTATTCCCTGAGGCAAAGCATTCCATATACCAACAACTCTCTACGTAAAGACATTAGTTTCAACCTCTTCTGTTACTGCCCGTGAGGATTTTCAATTGATGGCCCCTTGTCACTAACTCCCCAGCCTGAGGATAGCAGCATAAGTCATTTACTCATCTGCAGAAGTCTTGCAAGGCTCAAGCAGATAGCTCACTTTTTAAATAGGTGTTGTTGAAAATTGTACCATTTTCAGTGTCCCTCGTGATTTGCTCTTCTAAATCACTCAGGAGTCAATTCATTTGTAGTTATAAAATCAGTAACCTCTGTTGGTAATGAATAGCTTCATCAATGTATAGTGCTCTAACTGCTTTACCTCCAAAATTATGTGGAACAAGGGTAGAGCATATTTATTTCTATCTAATGCATTTTTGTGTGGAGGATACTTACACTGCTTCTCTTAAGAGATCTGGAGCCAGAAATTAATATCGTTTTTAATGGAATTTCTGGCAAGAGGCATATAACTTTGACCTCAGCAAGTACTGACTGCTTATTAAAAGAAATGTACGTGTCTCACAGTGGATGCCAATGCACACGTCAAAACTGGTTAGAAATGATGGGATATATTTTTAATTACCTTTTGTACAGCTGCCCGCTTTTCCTGTTTAGCCTTAAACTCTGCCAGGAGTCCGCTGCCCATAACTTGCACTCCATACCAACGGCCACCTTGTGGGCTGCTTTTACTGTCCAATTTCTCTGCCTTCCCAGAATCCTCGAATAGTGCATCCACAGAATCGGGTATTTTGTGCTCCTCAGAGTGTTCTGCGCTGCCATTTTGTTCCGCCTGCTTAGAATCCTTCCTAGTTAGGTCTGTGGCTGGGCTTTTCATAACACCTTTGGGGGATGATGGCTCCTCTGGAACAATCACAGTCTGCGGCCGTTCAGTTTTGCTGGACCGCGATTTGATTAAGTTTAGGAAACTAGTTTTTTTGGAGTCCTTCCTCTTTTTGTCATCCGAATCACCAGAATCCAGGGGCTCTGAACTCCTTAACGAAAGTCGCCTAAAACATGAATTTTAAAAGAAGAATTGTACATAAAAAGATTTTTCAAACACACTGAACCTAGGGAAAAAAACTCAAAACAGGTGATCTGGTGACCCAAATCACTGATGGATCAGTAAGTAACACTGAGAGTGTTAAGACATAGGTTCATATCTGTGTATATTTGCCTACCTTCTAGCCACTTTTTAGGAAACTAGAAGGATATCTCCTACCAACCCCATTAATCTGCGGAATGTGTGTCTAATTACCTCGAGAGAACGCGGAAAAGTAACCCAATAAAGGCTCGAGAACTTGAAAAAGCCACATAAGTTGTTTTGGTTGGTTTGAGTCAATATAACGTGTTCAGTAGTTTCCTGTCATACATTTATTTAAAATTCTTCAACATCACTGTATGTGGCATTTAAAATATATAAATTTATCAGAAAATGAAATACTGAAATATTCTAATTCCAATTTTACGCACTAAAACAGACTGCGTTATTTGTAAAATATCTGGTCACAGTAGTTTTGAAAGCGGAGAGGGTGAACAACTGATACTTAAAAAAGGAGGCAGACAAAAAGCAGGAAATTATAGACCAGTTAGCCTAACATCTGTGGTTGGGAAAATGTTGGAGTTCATTATTAAAGAAGCAGTAGCAGGACATTTGGATAAGCAAAATTCAGTCAGGCAGAGTTGGCATGGATTTATGAAGGGGAAGTCATGTTTGACAAATTTGCTGGAGTTCTTTGAGGATGTAATGAACAGGGTAGATAAAGGGGAACACTAGTGGATGTGGTGTATTTGGACTTCCAGAAGGCATGTGACAAGATACCACATAAAAGGTTACTGCACAAGATAAAAGTTCATGGGGTTGGGTGTAATATATTAGCATGGATAAAGGATTGGCTAACTAATAGAGAACAGAGAGTCGGGATAAATGGTTCATTCTCTGGTTGGCAGCCAGTAACTAGTGGGGTGCCGCAGGGATCAGTGCTGGGACCCCAACTATTTACAATCTACATTAATGACTTGGAAGAAGAGACTGAGTGTAACGTAGCCAAGTTTGCTGACGATACAAAGATGGGAGGAAAAGCAATGTGTGAGGAGGACATAAAAAAACCTGCAAAAGGACATAGACAGGCTAAGTGAGCGGGCAAAAATTTGGCAGATGGAGTAGAATGTTGGAAAGTGAGAGGTCATGCACTTTGACAGAAAAAAATCAATGAGTAAATTATAATTTAAATGGAGAAAGATTGCCAAGTGCTGCAGTACAATGGGACCTGGGGGTACTTGTGCATGAAACACAAAAGGATGGTATGCAGGTACAGCAAGTGATCAGGAAGGCCAATGGTATCTTGGCCTTTATTGCAAAGGGGATGGAGTATAAAAGCAGGGAAGTCTTGCTACAGCTATACAAGGTATTGGTGAGGTCACACCTGGAATACTGCGTGCAATTTGGTTTCCATATTTACGAAAGGATATAATTGCTTTGGAGGCAGTTCAGAGAAGGTTCACTCGGTTGATTCCGGGGATGAGGTGGTTAACTTATGAGGAAATGTTGAGTAGGTTGGGCCTCTACTCATTGGAATTCAGGAGAATGAGAGGTGATCTTATCAAAACGTATAATGAGGGGGATGCAGAGAGGATGTTTCCACTGATGGGGGTGACTAGAACTAGAGGGCATGATCTTAGAATATGGGGCCGCCCATTTAAAGCAGAGACGAGGAGGAATTTCTTCTCTCAGAGGGTTGTAAATCTGTGGAATTCGCTGCCTCAGAGACCTGTGGAAGCTGGGACATTGAATAAATTTAAGACAGAAATAGACAGTTTCTTAAACGGTAAAGGGATAAGGAGTTATGGGGAGGGGGCAGGGAAGTGGAGCTAAGGCAATGATCGGATCAGCCATGATCGTATTAAATGGCGGAGCAGGCTCGAGGGGCAGCATGGCCTACTCCTGTTCCTATTTCTTATGTTCTTATAAACAGTTGGGTGAATTGCTCTATATTACAAATTCTAATAGTTATTTTGCATTTTCATCTTGACTTTTATAAACATCAGATCTATAACTGTCAGCACAGTCATGGTCTATAGAGTGTTCACCTGTATCTATTGTGGCTTTTGATGGGGGTGGGTGCCACAGAACAAAATATTAATTTTCCAACTTCATTCGTCCACACACTGGAATTAGCTGATGCTAGCACCAATGAAATAGGCATCTTAGAACGATGTTGTAATTTAGTCATGGAGAGGATTAGAATATAATTAGAATTGTGAAGAGCAGTTATTGCATACTTTATTAGCTAGTAGCCCTGTGCTACCTTCAGTTGGGGTCTAATATTATTCTGCAACTGGCCAAGAACCACTAGGGTAAGTTGCTGTGTCTTGAGCCAATATGCAGTTTTCAGATGCAAATGAATACTTCAGATATGGGGGAAAAAAACAACTTTATTATGCCGTCTTCCCCACTTCCCCATTCTGGAGTTATACCAGAGTGATTTCGAAGAGTTCTTGACTGCAGGTTGCAGTAGTTAGCAAGTTTAAACAAAAATAATGGATGACAAACAGCATCAGGTAAGAATGGGAACAGAGAAACAGGAAGAGATGAGGGATTCCTATGTGGAGGTGGAATTATGGTCACAGAATGACAAAGACCATGCATCCGGTATGTAATCTAATATTCACTTAATTCAAACTTCACATGCAGAGGAATAATACTTAAGTATTATAGAACTGAAGGTTGGAAGCCCTTCAATTAACAATAGCAGACAGTCAAAATTCCAGTCAAATCAAACTATCAGATCAAGATACCAAGGGGGGAATTTTAACCTTAAAAAATGGGTGTGTTTAGAGCGTGGCGGTAGTTAAATTGTTAAAAATGGGACCCCCAACCTGATCCCACCTCCAACTTGCCCACTTCTGGTTTTAACAGAGGCAGATGGGGTCGGGCAACCAACAGGCTCCCAGGGGGCGGAACGACAATTTAAATATTATGAGGCTGGAAGACTCTTTTTTAATCTCCATTCTGTTTTTAAACTGCATGTGGACAAGTTTCACATAATTCGTAAAACCCGGCAGTTTCCAGCAAGGAGAGGACTGCTGGATCCAGGGTCCTTCCTAAAACCCCCCGTGATCAGAGACAGAGACAGGCAATCACCCCCACCCCCAGCCCCCCTCCAAGCAATGATGCAGAGACTGGCCACGAGCCTCTGTTGGCCTGCCATGATCTCTCTCTGCCCCCCCCTCACCCCCACCTCCCTCCAATCACCCCCTCTCTCTTGCCACACCCCCCCCGAACCTCGGCCAGATCCACTCAGTGGCCCAGCCCAACCACGGATCCTCTATGTAACCCCTCCCCCCATTCCATTTATAGGCCCAGCCCTCGATCCTCTACCCACCACCTCCCCCCTCCCCCCGACCCATTAACTACTCGGCCTGACCCCCAAATCACTAAACCACCTCTGCGATCCATTTATTTAACGGCCGAGCCACCATGCGAACCCTTACTCTTTCAGCAGTGCGGCCGCAGGCCTACCCGCCCGTCGCCAGCCAGCCAGCCTCTCAATCTGGCTGGTTGCTGGCAGCAAGCCGAGGCCTCGCAAATCAGGCCCTGCTTTAAAGTTAGCAGAGTCTGCGGGAAACCCGAGCTTCCCGACCACCTCAGAGATCCCCTCCCGTCCTCCTCCTCAGAATTCCAGTCCAAGTGTTTGGTAAAAGCAGGAAAGTTATTCCAAGTAGCTGCTTTGCAGAGTGCCATGTTTTCATATTGGCTCAAGAAACAATCTCATCTTTTTCTACTAGTGCCCAATCAGCTAAAGGATAATCTAAAAATAGACATTATACACATCCCAACTTTGCTGATCTTTTTGACTAATGAATTAACTTTAAGTTTTGTAACTAAACTAAAAGAACAATTGGAGATTATGATGTATTCTATGTAAATATAAGGCCAAAGACCTACATTCAACAGAAGAATACTTCCTTTCCAGGGAAGAGGCAATGGGGGCATGGAAGATCTTCAGCATTATTTCCTGTAACATGTGAAACTTTGCCAGAATATTTGGGAAATATGAGTGATGGCTTAACACAGACCTATTTGAATTCTAAACAAAAAAGGAGTATTTACTCCCTCAGATCTTGGTTATTTAGTGCAGGTGTTGTAGTCATGAAATAAAAGACAAGCTAGACCAACAGATAGGGAGCGTGATCTTCTTCACCTTTTGATAACTAACATCTTCAAGGAAAAGCTTAGGTTTGCAGTTATTAATGCTGACATCTGATGACAAAAGGGTGCTTTGATCAGTTCCAGCACCAGCTGTGCTGCAATTTGAGCAACCTCTCACTAGGGGGCTAGATAAATTCAAAATAAGATCTTTCAGGAGACTGAGCTGGAACCTCCTTTTAAAAGGCTTTGAAAGGATGGACCACGGTTGGCAATTTGACTAACATTTTGGGGAATGGCTAAAGTCAATTATTTGTGGGACCAATGAATAAAAAGGTAACCATCCAAATTCCGTTGCACGGTTCAGCATTAACTGGTACAACATTTGGTGTCATGATGACTGTCATGTGGTATTAGCTGTGACAACTACTAGCATAGCTGTCAAGTTAGGAAAAATAGACAGCAAAAGCTGGAAATACTCCACAGAGAAACAAAAGTCAGTCAGTCAATATTTCAGTCTAAGGCCCTTCCTCAGGACTGAATGGTTCAGACATGTTTCTTTGATCAGATTTAGAATTTATAATCATCAAGTTGGGAATGAAAATGTGACAAATAATGTTTAATGGCCTTCAACTAATGAATAAGGTCAGGGAATGCAGAGTCAGGGGACAAGTAGCAGAATGGATAGCTAGCTGGCTTCAAGACAGAAAGCAGAGAGTAGGGAAAAGGGTCGCTATTCAGAGTGACAGAAAGTAGGAAGTGGTGTTCCACAAGGATCAGTGTTGGGACCACTGTTGTTCACAACTTATATTAACGATTTAGACTTTGGAATCAAAAACACAATTTCTAAATTTGCAGATGACACCAAATTGGAGGGGAGATAGCCAATACTGAGGAGAACTGCAACAAATTGTAGGAAGATATTAATAAACTTGCAGAATGCGCATGTAATTGGCAAATGAAATTCAATATAGATAAATCTGAGGTATTACACTTTGGAAAGAAAAGTAGGGAGGTCACATGTTACTTGGAAAATAAGAATCTAAATGGGATAGAGGAGCAAAGGGTTCGAGTACAAAAACACAAATCACTAAAAGTATCGACACAGGTTAACAAGGCCATAAAAAAGGAAACCAAGCACAAGGGTTTATTTCTAGAGGGATTGAATTGAAACATAGTGAAGTTATGCTAAACTTGAATCAAACCTTAGTTAGACCATATTTGGAGTACTGTGTGCAATTCTGGTCACCATATTATAAAAAGGATACAGAGGCACTGGAGAGGATGCAGAGAATATTTACAAGGATGATACCAGGAATGCAAGGGTACATCTATCAGGAAAAGATCAACAGGCTGGATCTCCTTTCTCTTGAAAAGGGAAGGCTGAGGGGTGACCTAATAGAGGTCTTTAAAAATATAAAAGAATTTTGATAAAGTAGATACAGAAAGAATGTTTCCACTTGTGGGGAAAAGCATAACTAGAGGCCATCAATATAAGATAGTCACCAAGAAATCCAATAGGGAATTCAGGAGAAACTTCTTTACCCAAAGAGTGGTGAGAATGGGGAACTCTCTATCACAGGGAGTGGTTGAAGCAAATAGTATGGATGCATTTAAGGGGCGGTTAGATAAGCAAATGAGGGAGAAGGGAATAGAAGATGAAAGACGGAAGGAGGCTCGAGTGGAGCATATGAACTGATTGGGCTGAATGGCCTGTTTTTGTGCTGTATATCCTATGTAATCCATTTAAAATTTTAATCCATTACTTTCAATTCTCATTGGTCTCATATCAATCGATGCAACTTAAATATAAAAACTTACTTCGAATCCATTCGTGTTATCTTCTTCGTAAAAAATTCATCCACTCCCTCATCAACTCTATTCGTAAGGCCATTCTGTTCACCCTCCTGGGACTCAGCTGCAGAAAGCTGACAGAGAAAATGATTGTCTTATTGTTAGTTCAGAAACATAAAGCAAATGGAAGTCATTTGTCAAATTAAGTTTGGATCAATCCAGCTGTACAACTATCAGTATGTTATTCAGAAAGCTTGGGTTCAGATGTCTGTCAACATTGACTTAAACTCAACTACTAGGTTCATGTTTTGGCAGTTTTTGGCCATGTTGCTAAATAGGCTTCCCCTTATTGAGTAAGCACTGCATAATAAGGAACCTACCGATAATAAGGAGGGTCTGTTGCTCTACTAAGTGCAAATCAAGTAACCCAGGAGAGTGGCAAAATTACCCCAGAAAAAAAATATTTAACAAGAACAAAACAAAATACTATTTACCTACTGCAGGTATTTGATACATCTTTTCTCGTTCTTAAAATATAGTTCAATCTCTGTGCACAAGTTAATACTCTGTATTCCATTGGAGGAGGGGGATTGAGGGGGGGTGGGACAACATCTGGGATAGTCCTTTTCAAGGATTCACATCAATCTGTGGACGTGGATCAGATGCTCTTGCCAAACGCTATTGCATACAAGGATTTTGTTCTGAATCACAGCTTAACCCTTAGACCAAAGAACGTAACAGATAGTGTAGATACCACAAGAAAACTTTGACATTCTCATTTGTTCTGCCGGCACATAGAAGACAGGACCAAAAGTAGTACAACACTGGAAGAGGAAAACTATGATGATCCAACTGCACTGAATGGTCAGATCTGCTGCGTTAAGTAGCTACCTTGCAAATAGTGTCAAAGCAGTCTTTGTGGGTGCTGCACCACAAGTCAGGACTTGCTTTCCTAGTTGGGTCCTGACACCCAAGAGAATAACAAGCAGGAAATTCATCATACCTGATAAAAGTCTTGTGAATATCAAAACACGGTTCCTTTCAGTGGAACAACTTAGTGGTGTTTATAATATTGGCATCGCTAGCTCCTGAGATAAATGAAAGTCAAATACAACTTTGAGAAATGTTATGAAGTTCTAATTGCTGTCTTACCTTGCTGGGACTACCAAAGAACATGAGGCAGACCTGCTATTGAAATATGAAGCTCACAATTGTGCCTATTGATACAAGAACAGGATGTAGTAATGGACTCAAATAAATCAGAAGTTGCAATGGGTATGACATTTCGCACAAGAATCAAGTTCTAATGCAATCTTAGCTGTCTGACCAAAGGTCTGGCTTCCCAGAGGCCTTTGTGAACTTGTATAACTAGCTGTTCACCAACTGAATTTCCCACCAGCAGCAAATGATAGGTTACAATTGGTGCCACAAGAACTGTGCAATTTGGGTGACAGAGACTGAGGAAGGAATAAATAGTTATGATCGCCAGAACTCGTTATTTTAATGGGTGATAATACTGATCCTGACACTAAGTAAACTATTTTTCAGTTAGAACTACAGGATTATAAGATGTGGGAATGGTCAATAACGGAAGAAATAAACCCTGCTTGTTTACGCCATCTCTCGCTTTCTCTCTCCAGGCAATAAATGCTGCTCTAAATCTGAGATTTATGTGTCACAAGTCAAGCCTGACCACTGTCTGGGTCTTCTGAATAATCCCGATACAAAAGGAAGTAGATGAAAGGGAGGCAGGAACTTCTTGTTTCAGGAGATTAATGCAATAATTGTGGGAGACTTCAATCTTCATACGGCCTGGACAAATCAAATTGGCACAAGTAGTTTGGTGGACATGTTCATGGAATACATTTGAGACAGTTTCCTAGAACAATACATCATAGAACCAACCAAGGAAGGTGTTATTTTAGAGCTTGTCTTATGTAATGAGACTGGGTTACTTAGTAAATTTATAGTATGGGATCCTCTGGGGAACAGTGATCATAATATGATAGAATTTCATATTGAGTTCGAGAGTGACGTACTTAAACCCAAAACTAGAATATTATACTTAAAAGGAGCCACTTACACAGGTATAAAGGGCGAGTTGGCTAAGGTAGACTGGGGAATTAGATTAAAAGGTATGATGGTAGATAAGCACTGGCAAACATTTAAATAAATATTTTCTAATTCTCAACAGAAATATACATTCCATTGAGGAATAAAATCTCCATGGGAAAGGTGATCCACCCGTGGCTAACTAAAGAGGTTAATGATAGTATTCGATTAAAAGAAGAGGCTTATAATGTTGCCAAGAAGAGTAGTAAGCCTGAGGATTGGAAGAGTTTTAGAAACCAGCAAAGGATGACCAAAAAATTGATAAACAGGGAGAAAATAGAATATGAATGTAAACTAGCAAGAAATATATAAACAGATTGTAAAAGCTTCTATAGTTATGTAAAAAGGAAGAGAGTAGTGAAAGTAAATGTGGGTCCCTTGGAGGCCGAGTCCCTTAGAGACTGATACAGGAGAAATTATAATGGTAAATAAAGAAATGGCAGAGACGTTAAATAAATAGTTTTTTATCTGTCTTCAAAGTAGAAGACACCAAAAAATACCTGTACCACAAATAGTGAGGAACTAAAGATCTAATGGGAATGAGGAACTTAAAAGTAATTAACATTAGTAAAGCAAAAATATTGGAGAAAAATGGGACTAAAAGCTGACAAGTCTCTTGGACTTGATGGCCTATATCCTAGGGTTCTAAGAGAGGTGACTGCAGAGATAATGGAAGCATTGGTTGTGATCTTCCAAAATTCCCTAGATTCTGGAATGGTCGATTGGAAGGTACAGATAGTGGATTGGAGGTTACAAATGTAATACTGCTATTCAATAAAGGAGAGAAGAGAGAAAACAGGGAACTACTGGCCAGTTAGCCTAATATCAGTTGTCGGGGAAATGCTGGAATCCATTATGAAGGAAATGGTAACAGGACATTTAGAAAAAGGCAGAGTCAACTTGGTTTTATGAAAAATAAATTGTGTTTGACAAATCGATCAGACTTGTCAAAAGGCATCCGATAAGGTGTCACATGATAAAGGGTCAGGGGGTTGGGGAGTAATATATTAGCATGGAAAGAGGATTAATTGGAGGACAGAAAACAAAGTGTAGGAATAAAATGGTCATTTTGAGGGTGGCAGGTTGTAACTAGTAGGGTGCCGCAAGGATTGGTGCTGGGGGCTCAGCTATTTACAATCTATATTCATGACTTAGATGAAGGGACTGAGTCCAATTTTGCTGACAATACAAAGCTAGGTGAGAAAGTAGGCTGTGAGGAGGATACAAAGAACTTGCAAAAGGATATAGACAGGTTAAGTGATTGGCCAATAAGGTGTAAGATGGAGTATAACTTGGGGAAATGTGAAGTTATTCACTTTGGTAGGAAGAATAGAAGAACAGAATATTTTTAAATGGAGAGAAACTTTTAAATGTTGGTATGCAGAGGGATTTGGGTGAAGCACAGACAGTTAACATGCAGGCACAGAAGCAATTAGGAAGGCAAATGGTATGTTGTCTTTTATTGCAAGGGGCTGGAGTATAAGAGTAAGGAAGTCTTGCTGCAATTGTACAGGGCTTTGGTGAGACTACACCTAGAGTATTGTGCACAGCTTTGATCTCCGTACTTAAGGAAGGATATACTTGCCGTAGAGTGGGTGTAACGAAGGTTCACTAGATTCATGGGATGAGAGGGTTGACCTATGAGGAGATCTCGAATAGAACGGGTCTATATTCTCTGGAGTTTAGAAGAATGAGAGGTAATCTCATTGAAACATGCAAGATTTTGAGGGGACTCGACAGGGTTGTTTCCGCTGGTTGGAGCGTCTAGAACTAGGGGACATAGTTTCAGGATAAGGGCTCAGCCATTTAGGACTGAGATAAGGAGAAATGTAATCACTTAGAGGGTTGTGAATCTTTGGAATTCTCTACCCCAGAAGACTGTGAATGCGCATTATAGCCGATTCCTGCTCTTATTTCTTATGAGAATCGCAGACCGTGTGATGATATTACTCAATTGTCTTGCCTCTTGCAACTGTATCTTGGCAATAATCTTTTCCTAACACACCCCACACTAAGAAACCCCATATGCTTTGTGCTGATGTTTCTTAATATAGTCCCTGTATTTGCCTAACAAAGGAAAATTTCCCTGCAAAAAGAATTTTGCCCATAGATCTAAAGGATAACCTTAAAATCACAACTAAGCATTTCTGTACATTTAAATACGCCAGGGTTCTAATTGCAGCCTCTCATCAAAAATTATTTCAGATTGTCACAATTGTCTGCGTGATGTCATGCAAATGATGTCATGCAATTTTGCAATGAGTTCACCCAGACAGGATAACTAACGTTTACTGCCATTTATTTGTAAGTGCATGATTTTATCGCAAAAAGCTACAAAAGCCATTGTATTGTACTTCGAGTCTGCATCTTCTTATCTCAGGTGTCCAGATTCTTGAATTACATCAGGATATATTGTATGTTGAATCTCATTAAATTTTTGACAGTAGAGTAAAAAGGATATTGTCTGTAGTCATAGCAATTATCAGCCCTGCAAGGGCTGAGGAAATCTTACTCAGGTTTTCTCAAGATCAGCTTTGTAGTCATAGAATCATAGAAGTTTACAGCACAGAAGGAAGCCATTTTGGCCCATTGTGTCCATGCTGGCCAACAAGAGGCTATCCAACCTAATCCCACTTTCCAGCTCTAGGTCCATAACCCAACAGGTTAAAGCACTTCAGGTGCACATCCAAGTACTTTTTAAATGTGGTGAGGATTTCTGCCTCTACCACCCTTTCAGGCAGTGAGTTCCAGACCTCCACCACCCTCTGGGTGAAGAATGTTCCACTCAAATCCCCTTTAAAGCTTCTACCAATGACTTTAAATTTATGCCCACTGGTTGTTGACCCCTCTAAGGGAAATAAGCCCTTTCTAGCCACTATATCTAGGCCCCTCATAATTTTATATACCTTAATGAGGTCTCCCCTCAGCCTCCTCTGTTCCAAGGAAAACAAATCCAGCCTATCCAATCTGTCCTCATAGCTAAGATTCTCCACTCCAGGTAACATCTTCTCTGTACCCTCTCCAGTGCAATCACATCCTTCCTGTAATGCGATGTCCAGAACTGCACGCAGTACTCCAGCTATGGCCTAACCAGTGTTTTATATAGTTCAAGCACAATCCCTCTGCTCTTGTATTCTATGCCTCGGCTAATAAAGGCAAGCATTCCGTATGCCTTCTTCACCACCTTATCTACCTGGCCTGTTACTTTTAGGGATCTGTGGACATGCACTCCAAGGCCCCGTTGTTCCTCTACACTTCTCAGTGTCCTACCATTTAATGCGTATTCCCTTTCCTTGTTAGCCCTCCCCAAATGAATTACCTCACACTTCTCTGGATTAAATTCCATTTGCCACTGCTCTGCCCACCTGACCAATTGATATCTTCCTGCAGTTCGCAGCTTTCTTCTTATTATCAATCACACACCCGATTTTAGTATCATCTGCAAACTTCTTAATCATACCCCCTATATTCAAGTCTAGATCAGTGATGTATATCACAAAAAGCAAGGGACCTAGTACTGAGCTCTGCGGAACCCCACTGGAAACACCCTTCCAGTCACAAAATCAATCAAATATTACCATTTACTTCCTGCCTCTGAGCCAATTTTGGATCCAATTTGCCACTTTGCTCTGGATCCCATGGGCTTTTACTTTCATGACCAGTCTGCCATGTGGGACCTTATCAAAAGCTTTGCTAAAATCCATATACACTACATCATACGCACTGCCCTCATCAACTCTCCTGGTTACCTCCTTGAAAAATTCAATCAAGTTAGTCAATTATGACCCTCCCTTAACAAATCCGTGCTGACTGTCCTTGATTAATCCATGTCTTTCTGAGTGAAGATTTATCCTGTCCTTCAGGACTTTTTCCAATAATTTTCCCACCACTAAGGTTCGGCAGACTGGCCTGTAATTACTCGTCTACCCCTTTCTCCTTCTTAAAGAATGGTACCACATTAGCAGTCCTCCAGTCCTTTGGCACCACACCTGAAGCCAGAGAGAATTGGAAAATGATGGTCAAAGCCTCTGCTTTTTCCCCTTTTGCTTTGCTTAACAGCCTGGGATACATTTCAACCGGGCCTGGGGACTTATCCACTTTCAAAGCTGCTAAACCCCTTAATACCTCCTCTCTCACTATGTTTATTTCACCTAATAGTTCACACTCCTCCTCGATAGCAGTGTCTGCATTTCCCCTCTCTTTTGTGAAAACAGACGCATGGTATTCATTAAGAACCATACCTGCATCCTCCGCCTCCACACACAGATTATCCTCATGGTCACTAGTAGGCCCTATCCTTTCTTTAGTTATCCTCTTGCTCTTAATATATTTATAAAACATCTTTGGGTTTTCCTTGATTTTACTTGCCAAGAATTTTTCATACTCTCTCTTTGCTTTCCTAATATCCATTTTAATTTCACCCCTGCACTTTCTATACTCCAGAGATTCTGCAGTATTTCGCCCTCGGTATCTGTCAGAAGCCTCCCTTTTTTTCTTTATCCTACCCTGTATGTCCCTAGACATCCAGGGAGCTCTAGATTTGTTAGTCCCACACTTTTTCTTTAAGGGCATCTATTTGGTCTGAACCCTCCGGATCTCCTCCTTGAATGCCTCTTCACTGCTCTGACACTGATTTATCTTCAAGTAGCTGTTTCCAGTCCACTATGGCTAAATCACCTCTTAGCTTAGCAAAGTTGGCTTTTCCCCAATTTAGAACTTTTATTCCTGGTCTATCCTTGTCCTTTTCCACAACGACCTTAAATCTAATTGAATTATGGTCAATAGCATCTAAATGCTCTCCTACTGGAGCTGGAGCGGTGGGCTCTAGGACATCGTGGGCCACCCCGACCTGTGTGAGAACATCTCCGCAGGTTGGGCTATAAATAGAGCTGGAGCATGCCACTGAAGATTCCAGCGTGAGCTGACACAAATGTGCGACGGCTTTGAGGTGGGCAACTGGGTGAAGTCATCAGCACCCAGGTCGCTGTTTGAAGCATGGGCAGGAACATCGGCTGGGCCCTGGTCGAGCAGAGGAGTGGGAACGTCGTGGCGAACTTGCGATGAGTGATCGGGGCGGAGGAGCGATGAGAGATCGTGGCGGAGGTTCTGTGAATGTTCGGTGCAGTGGGAGATCATGGCGGGGGTGCGGCGAGTGTTTTTGTGGCGGAGGAGCGGCGAGAAATCGTAGCGGAGGTGCGGCGAATGAGGGTACGGGGCCCAGAAGAGCCGAGGGCCCAGGGGCACACTAGGTCCGTGCAGCAAAGCAGGTCTCCAGTCGTCCTGGTTAACCCTTGCCACTGTCAAGCCCATGTGGTGGCTGACGTGCAATGGTCACCACACATTAAAAAAATCCACGCACATGCATATTTCACCCCTTCAATTGGAGTTCAAGACTGGAACATCGGGTCCTTCATTGAAACATCTGTGAACTCATGTAGAAGCAAGTCATCCTCGTTCGAGGGACCACCTATGATGCTCTCCCACTGATATCCCTTCCACCTGCCTAGCTTCATTCCCTAAAACTAAATCCAGAACCGCTCCCTCCCGTGTTGGGCTTGCTACATTCTGGCTAAAAAAGTTCTCTTGAATGCATTTTAGGAATTCCGCACCCTCTATACCCTTCATATTAATTTTTTCCCAGTTAATATTAGGATAGTTGATGTCCCGTACTATTACTGTCCTATAGTTTTAAATTTGGCAGGTGCTGGTGGAAATGGGGTTGTGGGAAAGAAGTGAAAGAGTGTAAAACCTTGCCGTCCAGAAGGCTAAGAGGATAGTTTCTTCCAAGCAAAATTTGCAAGGACATGAAGACCAAATTTCAAATTGGACAAAATATAGTCATACCTAACAGACCTTGAGGTTTCAAAGAGATAAGTGACCAAGTGAGACTTATAATGTTTATTTGACCCAACTGAAGCCAGTCTAGGACTGGCAATGTCAGACACTAAGCACCTGCCAGACTTGTCCTAACTGATGCTTTTGCCAATTTTATCATATGAGAGTGTCTAACCTTTTGAAGAAGTGTGCCAAATACACATGGCTAAATCAGTGAGTGGGCTATATATGGTTACAAGATCTTTATGTACACAAAAAGTAAGATCCACAAAAAGCTGTAGCAGATAGTAATACTGGTATTATGATTAGCTAGGTTGTGCGAAGTCTTTATGGTCATCAGCAGAGATTTTGATTATTCTTCTTTCTTAGAGGACTCAATTGTCTATTTGATACTGGGTGATGTACCCTTGGAAGAGGTGGAAGTTTCTTTGGAGAATTCTGCCTGGGGATCCCTTAAATGATATTGCCTTTCTCATGGCTACCTGAAGCAACGGTCTGTGCTTGTGACAAGGTATGGTCAGCAAACAGACTGCAGTCTCTAAACATATGTAATTTTAATTGGAGGTGTATTAATGTGGAAAATAAAAATAAATAGTTCAGAAATAAGGAATCAACACCGATGAAAGAAAAAAAAGGCAACTTGGAAAGAGATTGCAAAAATACTATTAATCACAGAATCACTGATAAACATGATTAAACTATGGAAAGCCATTTATGAACATCTTTCTCACAAGCTGTTGCAAATTGCAAAACAGGAAAGACCATAGAGCAGTTCCAGAATTCAGTCTTAATTTGGGCCCAAGTTTCCACAGGAGTTGCTCCTATTTTTTTGGAGCACCTAGTTTTTTTTTTGGAGTATCCTAAAAATTGCAATTCTCGACATTTAGTTTGCTCCAGTTTCAGTGAGTTAGTTCAGTTTCTTTTTAGTTCAGTTTTTTTTTCCAAAAGGGGGCGTTACCAGCCACTTACGCCTGTTTTGGCTATTTAAGCAAGCTTAGATAGCGAAAAGTTACTCCAAACTAAGTTAGGCCAGCGTATGTGTCCACTTTTGTACGCTCAGAAAAACCTTGCGAACACTTTAGAAATCAGGTGCAGATAGCCAGAGATAGGGAGAGGAAGGGAAGTTAGGGGGTTTTCCAAAGCATTAAACACTTCACTTTTAACAATAAAGAACCATCATCAAAATGACAGTGTTATGATAGGAATGCTAGTTTTTTTTTAAAATCCCAAGCAGCGAGACTGGACAGGGTGTAGGTGCCATCAACCTGATGAAACTGAGTATATTTTTAGTAAAGATAGCTAGATATTAAAGTACTGGAAAATCTTTGAAGATTCTTTTCTCCGCTCCCCCCGCCAGATCAAAACTCTTCCCCCGCCTCCCCCGCCCCCCCCCCCCCACCCCGCCAGATCAAAACTTTTCCCCCCGATCAAAACTCTCCCCCCCCCCCCCCCACCCCACCCCCCCGTCGAAGCAAAACTCTCCCCCATCAAAACTCTTCCCCTCTTGTAGCCCTCAGCGCGGGAAGGCAGCAGCCGGCCTGTGCGGCAGGCCACTCAGCCTGGGATAGGGATGGCGTGCTCCGGGCCTCTCCCACACAACCTGCAGAGTGTCGCAGAGATTCGGGCTGCCAGGAGCTATTGTGCATGCGCGCACACTCTAGCGCGCATGTGCAGTGGTCCCTGCACTGTTTCCAGCGCCGAGCCTGTCTCCGCCCCCCCCACCCTTTGTGCTGCACTGCATCAAGCCCGAAGACGTCCTGAGAAGCGTAAGTTTTCAGCGCCCTTTTTATTCTAGAACGTCGGCACACCTCATGAAACTTGGGCCCAATGAGGTGGCTGAACTCTTTCACAATTACCCAAACTGTCTTGTGGTTTTGTCTTCCCGGATTTATATGCTAATTTATCATTTGTACACAGAGATTGAATAACAAGTCCAAATAAACAGATTTTTTTCTAAACTCTCCACTGTTACTTTTCTCTAGGTAATGTAAGTGAAACTAAGGGAAGGAAATGCTGCAAGGAAAGCCCTGTTGGCCCATTCTGTTGGGGTGATCACAGTGTGCAACAAGTTTAATGTCTAACTAGAACTTGAAACAAGATACAGAACCACTAACTAAAAGTGCTGCACACAGAGGACAGCATAAACTTTATCACAATGCATTCTTTAGTTTATAGGATCCCAGAAATGTTTCCATCCATTAACTAAATGAGGATAATGGTGATTGTGAGCAGGCTTTCCTTCAAACTATACCTCTAATCTTGTTTAGGTCAGTGGAAACTCCAGCTTGGACACTGATTCCACAGCATAAGGTTCCCAAAAATAGAAACCTTTAAGATCTAGAAAGTGACTACTGATTTAAGATGCATTTCTACAAGCTACGACTAATATTCCAATTGCTTTAGTTACCTTGAAGCCATTCTTTTCGGATGTAATTGCAACACATTACCACCTTCTCAAAGACAATTAGGGATGGGCAATAAATGCCAGTGATGCCCAAATCCCAGGAACGAATAAAAAAAACCACATTCAATGGAGGGTATTATTCTGTAGTTAAAAATGCTTTCCATAAAGAAACATAGAGATCCTGATGTACTTCTCAGCTAAAAAATACTGCCCTGCTAATATACATTCTTATTAATGATCACATGCAAGAGTTCCACCATGCTGATATCAGACACATCCATCTACGGTACTAGGCTCCATACATTGAATAAAGAAGAAAAAGAAATGGAAAATACAGCGTAATATAAATAAACAATGGTTCTTTGAGCACAAAAGACTTACAGCCGTCTTGCTTGGTGGTAGCTTTTTGTTCCTCTTGGGTCTGGATTTTGTATAATGCTCCAGTTTCTTTACTTCTTCTGAGGGTAGCTCAGTCATCATACTGCTGGGCCGTGATGACCTTTCGTGCTTGCTGTAAATGCTTGAAGCAGGAGCTGACTCATCAAAATGGACCGGGATCTCCTCCAGTGCCTTATCTAGGTCAAACTCCATCTCTGTACAAAAAATTGGGATTACTGGGACTCTCAAATATTTAATAGGAATATTGATCAAATTTAGAGAATGTAGCCGCCAATAGCAGTACCCCATTAGTACTCTATAATATAATTATCTATAATAAAATTAGTGATTGACTGAACACGCATCAGCAGAAAAATAATTGTAGCTTTAATTAACAAATTAGTATGTAGGGCTACAGGAGCATTTGCATTATCAGAATTCATTATAATTAAAGAAGGAACACTAATACAATTTTATTTTGTTTTATTTATGAAGTGTTTAATTTTTTATACATAGAAACATAGAAAATAGGTGCAGGAGTAGGCCATTCGACCCTTCGAGCCTGCACCACCATTCAATATGATCATGGCTGATCATTCACCTCAGTACCCCTTTCTCTCCATAGCCCCTTGATCCCTTTAGCCGTAAGGGCCATATCTAATTCCCTCTTGAACATATCCAATGAACTGGCATCAACGACTCTCTGCGGCAGGGAATTGCACAGGTTAACAACTCTCTGAGTGAAGAAGTTCCTCCTCATCTCATTCCTAAATGGCCTACCCCTTATCCTAAGACTGTGTCCCCTGGTTCTGGACTTCCCCAACATCGGGAACATTCTTCCTGCATCTAACCTGTCCCATCCCATCAGAATCTTATACGTTTCTATTAGATCCCCTCTCATCCTTCTAAACTCCAGTGTATAAAGGCCCAGTTGATCCAGTCTCTCCTCATATGTCAGTCCTGCCATCCCTGGAATCAGTCTGATGAACCTTCGCTGCACTCCCTCAATAGCAAGAACATCCTTCCTCAGATTAGGAGACCAAAACTGAACACAATATTCTAGGTGAGGCCTCACCAAGGCCCTGTACAACTGCATTAAGACCTCCCTGCTCCTATATGCAAATCCCCTAGCTATGAAGGCCAACATGCCATTTGCCTTCTTCACCGCCTGCTGTACCTGCATGCCAACTTTGAATGACCGATGAACCATGACACCCAGGTCTCATTGCACCTCCCCTTTTCCTAATCTGCCACCATTCAGATAATATTCTGCCTTCGTGTTTTTGCCCCCAAAGTGGATAACCTCGCATTTATCCACATTATACTGCATCTGCCATGCATTTGCCTACTCACCTAACCTGTCCAAGTCACCCTGCAGCCTCTTAGCATCCTCCTCACAGCTCATACCACCACCCAGTTTAGTGTCATCTACAAACTTACACTGAATTCTTTCATCCACATCATTAATGTATAATGTAAAGAGCTGGGGTCCCAGCACTGAGCTCTGTGGCACTCCACTAGTCACTGCCTCCCATTCCGAAAAGCACCTGTTTATCCCTACTCTCTGCTTCCTGTCTGCCAACCAATTCTCTATCCACGCCAGTACATTACCCCCAATACCCTGTGCTTTGATTTTGCACACCAATCTCTTATGTGGGACCTTGTCAAAGGCCTTTTGAAAGTTCAAATACACCACATCCACTGGTTCTCCCTTCTCCACTCTACTAGTTACATCCTCAAAAAATTCCAGAAGATTTGTCAAGCATGATTTCCCTTTCACAAATCCATGCTGACTTGGACCGATTACGTCACTGCTTTCCAAATGCGCTGCTATTTCATCTTTAATAATTGATTCCAACATTTTCCCCACTACTGATGTCAGGCTAACTGGTCTATAATTACCCGTTTTCTCTCTCCCTCCTTTTTAAAAAAGTGTTACATTTGCTACCCTCCTGTCCATAGGAACTGATCCAGAGTCGATAGACTGTTGGAAAATGATCACCAATGCATCCACTATTTCTAGGGCCACCTCCTTAAGTACTCTGGGTTGCAGACTATCAGGCCCTGGGGATTTATTGGCCTTCAATCCCATCAATTTCCCTAACACAATTTCCCGCCTAATAAGGATTTCCTTCAGTTCCTCCTTCTCACTAGACCCTCGGTCTCCTAGTACATCCGGAAGGTCATTTGTGTCTTCCTTCGTGAAGTCAGAACCAAAATATTTGTTCAATTAGTCTGCCATTTCTTTGTTCCCCATTTATAAATTCACCTGAGTCCGACTGCAAGGGACCTACGTTTGTCTGCACTAATCTTTTTCTTTTCACATATCTATAGAAGCTTTTGCAGTCCATTTTTATGTTCCCGGCAAGCTTCCTCTCATACTCTATTTTCCCCCTCCTAATTAAACCCTTTGTCCTCCTCTGCTGAATTCTAAATTTCTCCCAGTCCTCAGGTTTGCTGCTTTTTCTGGCCAATTTATATGCCTCTTCCTTGGATCTAACACTATCCTTAATTTCCCTCGTTAGCCATCTTCCCTGTTTTATTTTTACTCCAGACAGGATGTACAACTGTTGAAGTTCATCCATGTGATCTATAAATGTTTGCCATTGCCTATCCACCGTTAACCCTTTAAGTATCATTCGCCAGTCTACTCTCGCCCACTCGCGTCTCATACCATCGATCGAAACAAATGGGCCAAGACACAAATCTGGGGACAAAGGACAGCAATACCTTCTCTTAAAAATATGTCGTCATACTGGCACCATAGAAGGCGCTTGAGGCATATATGGGCTTGCTTTGTAAATGGATCACAGTTCTTTTGAAGGAGGGAAGCCAAATTGGTGAATGAAGGAAAAAAAATAGAGACAAGAGCCAGAAGCTCCAAGTCAGAGAGAGCTGGAAGCAATGTAGGAAGGAGCTTCAAATATAGTTTGACTTCAGCAGGCAAAGAATAAGAAAGATCACACCAAAGGGTTAGCTGATCCATGATAGATATGGTCACCCTCATTCTTTAAATATATTTCAACATCTACATCAATGGAATGCCCTGCCAAATGAAGTAAAAAAAATATCTGGGACATTGTCCAATCATCAACAATTAACTGCGATACAATGTTGGTCAGGTGATCTTCCCCACCCTAGCTGTAGAGAACAGCCTCATTCTGAACCATACCATTAATTTTTACAAGAAAATGCACTAGAGGGAAATCTATTGAAGTTTAAAATAGACCGGGGCCGAAATTGAGACCTATCAGCTGGCGCATTTGTGATTTTCTGTGTTTTTACTACCGTCTCAGAAGAGGTCGACTCTTGATCGATATTCAGATTTTTGTCCTTTTTTTCCCGAGCGGACCAGAAGTCGGTTGTAATGGGGGAAGAAGTGTGGCAGTAAATGCTGGTGAGGGGCGGAAGTGGAGACGGGACGGATTCTCCGCCGCTGTCACTCAGCAGTGGAGCGGTGGTGACATCATTGCCCCTGCTTTAAAGGGGAGATAATCGGCCATTATTCAGGATCGGCCACTGGGCCACCAGTGAGGGTTTTGGCCAGGCCAGTGGCCTGGCACCCAAAAGCGGGTGCCAGGCTGCATGTTGGTAGCCCGGCCGAACCTGGGGGCACAATTGTCCGGCTGACATGGCGGCCGCGGCATTGGGCCCTTGCTTTTAATGGTCACTGCGCAGCCAGGGCTCACAGTGAGAATAGAAGGTGTACCGACAGAGAAAGCTGTCGGGCGCACCGCTCGGCGGGGATTCGATTTTTCGGCCTGAATATGGACGGAATGAGGGTCCCGGCGGTGCACACACTGATGGCCACTCGACAGTGGCGGGGCGGAAATGGGGACCGCCAGAAAAAAAACCCTGTTTAATTTCGTTTGCGGCAGCCACATGACCAGAAATTGGCGGTCACTGGATTCCACCGCATGGCCGCCGCAAACCGGCAGTAATGGGCCTTATCCGGAACCGGAATTTCGGCCCCACCAAATGCCAAACTCACTGCATTAGATCAGAAAGAATTCTAAAAACAGGTAGAGTGGAGCTTTGCAGGCTTTGGAGGCTGAGTTGCATCGAATGAGAAAAACCATACCTAAAGCTGGTAACCGAAGAATCCTCCTCATTCATTCAACCTCTATAAACTATACTAGAAAACACTCAGATAATTTATACCTGATTAGTTAGGTACCTCGTCGATAGTGTTGACAGGAATTCTTGTGCATTTTGGCCTGTAAGGCAACCTCACCATAAAGTAACAAAGTCTAACTGCTGGCCGTAGTAGGTAATAAATAGAGGTATATTCTACAAATAAATAACCACAATATCAGCATCCAATTATTTATCAACAGTGCAAGAAGGATTCCAAGACACTTTACCTGAGGGAGAGGGGAAGAGAGAAATGGACACACAGTAGGAGTTAGGAAGCGAAATGGGATGTCATAAAAGGTGCATAGAAGACAAAGATGCGAAGAGATTATTATTAGGTGGAGAGAGATGTGGCAATGTTTAAGAAGAGACTGTTGGGAGTGATGGCTGAAAGCTCTACCAATAAGGGAGGTGCGGCATAGTGGGCCAGAGTCAGAAGAATGGAAGATGCTAACTACAATGTGGAGCTGAGAAGGTTGCAGGAGGTAGGATGGGACAAAGTCATGGAGACTTGAAAATAAGAACAAAGGTTTTAAGATCAATGGGGGGTGGGAATTGGTAATAGAGGTGATAGAGACATATGGGCCCAAATTTCCCCAGGAGTTGCTCTGCTTTTTTTGGAGCAACTTGATTTTTCTGGAATATCTTTTTAGTTGCAATTCTGGCTATTTAATTTGCACCAGTGTAAGTGAGTTAGTTAGGTTGGGGGAATTTGAGCCGATGGTGAGAATTTCTGCAGTGGTGGGAATGAGGTAAGGATGGAAAAGTGCGATATGGAGGTGTAAAAAAAAACAATCAAAATAAAAAAAATCTTGTCAAAATTAAGCGAGTACTTTAAGTAGAAGCTTGAGAATGATTGCCAGAGAGTTGACCTTACTCTATAGCCAAAAGGTCCAGTGCCTGCCTAGTAGTCAAGAGTTAGCTGAAGAAACTCAAGGGACAGACAACTGAAGGTTCAGAAGTCAACATTAGAGTGTAGCACACTTGCTGTTGGGCCCATCAGGCTTGGTAATATATGGCCTTATATTAAACTGCCCAAACGCTAAGCAAAGTAAGATTGTGCTATCAGCAAATCATGATATCTGCTAACCCTGCAGACTGAAATAAGAGCAAACAGACAACAATCTTCACAGGAAACAGTATGAAGTTGCAAGAAACACTGTCTTAAATGGGTCCAACATTAGCTTTTGTCTCGTGATGGAGGAGGTGATGTTGACCCTGTGGAATCCTCCATTTTTCCCCCACCTTTTGGACACAATTTGGAATGTGTCTTAACTTCTTTAATCATTCCCGAAACATTTCCAATCAAATTGTCTTTCTGATTTGGACTGCTAGTAGGCATCGTCAAATAACTGGAAGCTCCTTTGTGTAAAGGTTCAAGTAAGTTATTCTGGTCCTTCCAACAAAACAGCTGATTTGGAACAGGTCCTTCTGCTAATTTCTGTTGATATGCAAATTAGACTAATGGGGGTGGGCTACTGGAAAGATCCATACCAAGTACTGGACCTCCCCTCAACACCCAGCATTAACCAAATGTGGCCTTGAGTTATTTGAACACACAAGGAAATGTACTTGGACTGAAAGTTGATGACATTGGAGGTGGAAAACTACGTAAAAACAATAATTAATTTTGCAGAAACCTTTTGCAAAACTATCCAATGCAATGATGTAAATGCATTAGTTAATTCAGTATGCAGGGAAGACAGTAGAAATTGCAAAAGAAATTAAGAAAAAGAACTGCTGTCATTAAACTTTCATATACAGGAAGAAGACAATGGACTGAATTTTAATGGGGATGCGGGTGGGATGGTGAGAAAGGGGTGGGGAGGGGGGACTCCAAAGCAATCGGGAAACCTGAGAGAGAGGGTTTCCCAAAGGCAAGGCCTGATTTTCATAGGTTACCACTGTTTCCTACCCGCAGCCAGCCAAACTGAAAGACTGGCTGGCTGCGGGTGGGTAGACCTGTGGCACTCAGCTGCAGAGAGGGGGCGGGGGGAGAGACTCGAGATAGCACAGGGTGGTCCGGAGGAGCTGTGGGAGGATAGGGACAGCCGGCAACAATCGGGAGAGCTGCAGGAGCTGGAATGGGGCAGCTAGCAATGATCGGTGTGCCAGAGGAGCAGGGAGGCCAGGTGAGCATCAGAGGGCCATGAGCGGTTGATTTGGAGGCTGGAGGAGCAGGGAGGTGGGAGGTGACCATCGGAGGGTTGAAGCATCATATCGGTAGGCCAGGTGTTATCATTGGGGGGCCGGGAGTGGCTGATGATTGGAAGGCCGGAAGCAACATGATCGGGGAACTGGGAACAGCATGATTTGGGAGGGGTGGGCCGGGAACAGCATGATTGGGGAGGGGTGAGCCAGGAGCAGCATGATTGGGGGGCCGGAACAGCATGGGGGGGGAATCGGAGGCCTGTTCTGGGGGAGGGGAGGTTCCCTAATTGCAGGGGTTCGGTCCAGTAGATAAGCATAAAGGCACTTACTTCCTGGTTCCAGCAGCCCTTGCCTTATGTTAACTGGCAGGTTTCACGAGGCCTGCAAAACCCGACCAGCTGAAATTAAATTTAAAATGGAGGTTAAATCAGAGGCACGGCAACCTCATTATATTTAAATGGGAGACTTGCCTCCTGGGAGCGGGTTGGCTGGCTGCCTCCCCTCGCCCCATTCCGCCTCCATTAAAACCGGAAGTTGGCAGGTTGGAGGGTTCTGGTCAGGATTCATACTTTTAACACTTTAACTTCCCATCTGACTCAAACCCACCCGCTTTTCTGGGTTAAAAATATCCCCAATCTGACTGAGATCCCATCCATTAAAAGGAATGGAGTGATTTCCGGGTGGTTTCGCCTCCAATTGATGGTGCAGAATTCTTTTTGTGGAAAGGTTGCAGGAATCTCATCCTTCCCCATTGCAATTATTGGTCGTGAACTTTTATTCTATTCCTTTTGCTGAATATACTAGAATAGGAGAAAACTGAGCCAAATAGTTCTCAATATATTTACAAGTAGTTAATTTTGGAATATAAATACCTGCATTCTGAAAATCTTGATGTTTTATTTCTCTTCGTCTTTTATTGGGTATAAAATAATGTGCAACAAACTGAATTATAACTTTCTCTCAGTCTATGAAATTTTTGCAAGATGCTATATGGGCAATTGAATAAATGTATTTATATTTTATTGTGATAATCTACTAACCATAAACTTGCAAATTGGCAAGTTTAGCTTTTAGCGAACTGCAGTACTATTTGAGAGGATATCCTAAAATACTTGATCAGAATTTCTTTTTCATTCAAAAAGAACTATGTAAAATATTCATCCTTAAGTTGCAATCTGTAATTTTCTAATTGTGTTTGCAAAATATTTGATTTTTTTTTTAAAGATTCAAATCTGAGAAATTAAAATGTCCACCATCTGTTTGAATCAGTTGCACACACATCGATTAACCACAAGATGGCGGTGTTTACCCATGAGCAGTTCCTCAGAGTTTCCAGCAGGAAGTAATAACAGAATATTCTTTATTGACCGTGGCGTGACTTGTTAGAAATAAATTTATCTGTCTTCTCTTCCATCTGAAACTTAGGTAGTTACAAAATAGTTGAGTTACACTAGAAAAAGGGGACTCCCTCTATTACTACAAAAAGTTGTCAACTCAATATTTGGCCTAAAATTACTTGGGAAAATGACCACAACTTTAGCCAAGGCATTTTTTTTTAACCGTATACTTATTTTCTGGCAACATTTCCAACAACTGTTTTGAGAGTTACATTTTTTTAGCAACACAGAAATATTTAGAAAGCTGCATTTGGGAACAATGATCAACTTGGGGTTGAAATGATCAGATTTTACAAAGAAAATAAGTTGAACACATTGGATAATCATTTACCAAATGCTCGGGAAACAGGGCGGAGCATTCTGCTGTGGATACTTTTCCTCTTCGACTTGGGAGTCATCTGCCACACAAAACATCATTCCAGTTAATCATTAAAGCTTAAATAATATCCTCAGAAGTTGCATACTCGAAGCTGCATCACATGCATGTTTTTCGAACAGAAATCGAGTACTGGTTGAACTTGCTTTTAGATGCATTACAGTTTTTTTTAAATGACCTGCGCTAAGGATGTAACAATAGCCGAGTAATTGTTCTGGCCAATATTTATCCCTCAGTCAACACCTCAAAACATTATCTCATCATTATCACATTGCTGTGTGTGCTTGGCTGCTGCATTTCCTACATTACAATAGTGACTACATTTCAAAAAGCACTTCATTGGCTGTAAAGTGTTTTGGGACATCCTGAGGTCATGAAAGGTGTTATATAAATGTAAATCCTTCTTTCTTTAAAATGACTTACAAAAACTCAAGACATTTTCATAATATTAAGCGTAACTTTAGGAAGGCATGCGTTGGGGAGGCACAAGTCATTTTCATGGACAAAAAAAGCAACATCTCTGCAAACAGGGCTATTCATAATCTGTATTATACATGATGCACTCCTGCCTTCTATATTCGCACATCAGACCAGATTCAGTTGGCCAGTTCCCCAAATAAGTCAGTCCCCACAGAGGTTACAGTTGAATTTAGCATTGCATATATTTAATAGTTAATTGCTGAATATTCAGTACTTTCATTGTAAAATGGCTCACTTCCAAATACATACATATACTTTTAAACCAGCTTTCTCCTCCATGCAGGATTCAAATGGTCAAAGTTCTTTGTCTGTGCACATTTTATTTAGAAAGATTATTAATACTTACTACATTACATGTGAAGCACAAAGTGGTAATCATTGTAACTTTCTGCCTTAAAATCAAAATCTGCTGACTGAAAAGAGTTTATGGTATAGTCTGGAATTGAATGCTGTATTTCCCATTATATGTATAGTTTTCCTCATTCTTGGAATGTAATTTTACCTCCATGCACAAGTAAGCACTCTGCCAAATGGGGAAAACAAATAGGACATTGTCCCTTTAGAAGTCTGATACCATACAGCAGTTGTTTTGTTTAAGTGGCTTTTTCCCGCAGGTTTGTAAACCAGGCCTTGCATTGAAGTCATACTTTAATCCTTGAGTCGAGGAGGAAGTAAGAAACTTAGAGGCTTAATGTTAAGATCAGCTTTGAACAACACTATAGCAGCAGAGCAGCGGTGAGGTCGGGGCGAAGGAGCAGCGAGAGATTGTAGAGCGACGTGATCGGGGCCCAGGAGAGGCGTAAGTTCGGGCCCAGGGGCAGCACAGGCCAGCCAACACTGCGATATGTGTGCCCACTAGGTCCGTGCAGCAGAGTTGGTCTCCTGTCGTCTTGGTTAATCCTTGTCACTGGACCACACTATCAAGCCCGTATGGCGACTGGTGTGCAACGGCCTCCACACATTAAAAAAAAATCCACGCAGAAGCATCTTCCACCCTTGAATATGCATGTAGTTCTGGACCTGGAATATCAGGTCCCTCATTGTAACACCTGTGAACTGATCCCTTTTTGGCGTGGAAGCAAGTCGTCCTTGATACAAGACCACCTAAGAAGAAGCTGTTATCTGTTCAAATTGGTAATTCAAGACAACTACACTGAACCAGAGAGAAACCTGGTGTATAATCACCCAACATGTGGTCACCTACATGCAGAGTGAGATCTTATCTATCCTGATTGTGCAACAAAGGAATATTTAGTACATATTCTCTACAACCCAATCTGTTTATCTGCATTTAGGGAATTTACTCAAGGCTTTGTTACCAAATAAGGCAAGCCATTGCTTGGAATGACAAAGCTCTTTTGAAACAGAACACTAGAATTCTGTGATCAACAACAAAGTAGTACATCTGTCCATGGAAGGGGCACATGATGGCAGGTAAAACCTTGGCTCTCATTTCCTTAGGTAAGTGAAGCATTATTTTAGGCAACAAAGATAGATGTGTCAGGTAACTTCCCTGTAAAAATACCGAACATAAGAGGACCCCACCAGAAGTGCATGAATTACCCTCACTCTGCAGGCTGAAAGCAGCAGCAAACCAGAAATTTAAGAATTTTAAGGATGCAAGAATCCATAGGGGGCTACCACAAGATCATTCAACACAAAATTCAAATCCCAGGTAGGGCATTAACTAACCAAAAGATTAGACTTTGCAACTGTTTGATTAACCCAAATCCACCTGGATGTTCATCAACTGAATGTCCCAGCAGGGAAGGTGTTAATCGACGAGTACCATGTGTATCATACATCATCTGGTGACAGATTCTGAAGAAGCAACTGTAAATGTTGGAATATCTGACCTGCAATGCCCTAATGGGTTGTAGTCGTGGACCTAATGCCGATGTACAATTCTTTTTCATTTAGTCCTGTAGGTTTTTTTTTAAAAGATAGAAGGCTTTTGAAATGCCAGTAACACATTCAGTACAGCAAAAAAAAAACTTCAGTTAGTATGCATATCTGAAGAGCAAAGCTCTCAAATAGAAGCTCGGAGGAGCTCGATGCCACATCTGTCACTTCAACTCTGAAAACAGATCCTGTCTGTATGAGATTTGAAAAGTTTAATTAATTCTCAGAGTGAGAAAGTCAGAACATTACGTTTTCCCAAATAGTAAGGGGTTACTCAGATAACCATGATCTCCACTGTTTGGATCTTGTGGATCTGTTTGGATCAAGGTTCTTAGATTCAAGATGGGTTGAAAGCCTTCTAGGGGTTTAACAATAGGTGTAAATACAAAACTCTTGAGATCCTGAAGCAGACAAGCCTGCAAGGTAGCCATCTTTGGGCTGCAGAACAATCACATTTATCAAAGGGCACTGGTTGCTTGCTTCTTTGTGCCAGGGCTCAACCACTGTCAGCTTGAAAATGATTTCCAATAAAAGTGAGCTACAGTTAACACTGACCTGTTCCATTTATTTGTGGATGAATTTAACCAAAGGGCCTCAGATTAATTTTAAGGGTGCTTTAAACAGAAAATAATTTACTTCAGGGACAGCCTCAGATATAATTTTTATTTTGAGGGGTGGGGGGGGGGGGGGGTTGTGGGATTTGTGTCTTATATGAGTAATTTCCTATATTTTCACAATGTGAAACAATATGGAGGATATACCATGATGTTGCGTAAAGTGGAAGTCCAGATAAATGATGGAGTTTAAAATCTGGAAATTTATAGGAGAAAGAAACCCAGGATGAGATGCATGCTTGTGTTAGCGTTCACTGGGATACACAGGTCCAAGTCATAAGCATCATGGATTTTGCAGTTGTCAAACGAAACAGGCCTAGGCTTCAAAACTTAAAAGAGCAAAATTCCTCTTTATAGTCCATGAGTTACAGCAGCCAGTAGTTACAGCCTAATTGCAAACCATCGACTTTTCAGTACTTGCAACTTTTGCTGGGCTGGCTAGTGATTCATGCCAACAATGTGCCAATAAGGGAATAGAGTCCTATCAAAATCCAGCCATGTGTGAAGCAAGATCTCACATGGCTGAGCATTTGAAAATAAAACTGCCCTGAAAGGCTCTAAGAAAGGATCCTTAGTCAGGTATTTTGCTTCCCCAATGCTAGCAATAAGGATGCTCAGGGTAATGATACTAGATTTTGTGAAATAAGTTTCCAGGAAAAGCCACTGGGAGAACTCCTCTGTTCTTCCTTGAATAATGGCATGTGATCTTATATGTCCATTAGTGGGCCACACAGGGCCTTGGTCTCATCCAAAAGATGGCACCCCCGACAGTAGAGCAATCCCTCAGTACTGCACTGAACAGTCGGCGAGATTATGTGCTCAAATCTCTGGAATGGAGCTTGAATCCATGACAACCGAGTTTGAGGTGAGCCAAGGCTGATACACAAGCCCTAACTTTTCAAATCTTTCTTTCTTCATAACTGTAGCTCCTATCCCGTGCAAGATGAAGCCGATTGGTGGGAATAAAGGCCAGTTTGTTATCCCTCAACACAGGAGCTTAAAAAAGAGCTCAGTTTTAAAATATGAGGGCAGAGTTTAATATTTATAAACTCAAAGCATTCAATTTGCAGGAGGCCTCATTTTAAAAACAAAGTGTAATGAAAGGAAATCATCGGAATACTTGTGTTACGGAATAAACTTCTGTAAATCACAATTTTAACCTATCGATTCCTGGATGTTCTTTCAAACAGGAGTAACAAAAATGAGCAAGCTAACATTCTTATGCCCAACTGAATAACTGACTTAGCTTTGTATTTACATGTGAATGGAATGCAGAGATCGCTCTTGATATGACTATCCTAATATCTTATAAATGGAGGCTACTTACACAGTCAAATTAAATCAGCACTTAACAAAAGATCGAACAGCAGTTTTGCCAGGTGTGTGGAGTCTTGTGTGTACAAATTATACCACAAATGGGTCACTTGGCTTCTAAAAACTGGAAAGAATTTGAGGCTGGCCTGAACAGAGCCCATGGATGCATTTGTGGTATTTCTAAATAGTGATTTCACACCAACATTACCAACTTCTGACTCACTCACTGGTTTTGCAGCAGATTTCAATTGTGATGCAAAAATATCATACCGCAGCAAGCTACTGTGCACCCACTTTATAGTGAATGACTAATTAGTCACAAAATGCTGGAAGGCATGGATAAAATGGATGTAAGCAGGTTATTCTTTATAACTGTGATTGTGCAGTTGGAGGACAAGAGCAGTAAATTGGCAAGCCTGAAGCAAGATTACAGATTAGAGGTTGTTCCTGTTCTCACAGTAATAGATTGTGTGCATGAGATTCCCATCAAAATAAGTCAAAGATGTGCCAATTACTTAACTTATTTTCCAAGTAGCTGGATTAATATCTAGTTATAAAGGTGTTGAAGGATACAGGCCCAAAACACAGATGGACGACTGCGGCTCCAGTTTTGCTTGAGGAATATTGAATGAGGGGCATAGAGTGTTTAACAGTATTACACTGATGTTCCTTGGTTGAACTGCCGAATGTTAAGATGAATGAGAAATTTCATTGCATCTACACTTTGATGTATTTTCTTTGATTAATTGTCTTCTGCAGGAATTTGAATTAATGAATGCTCATCAGTGTGCGTATTATATATGCACTAATGGAAGGAGCAGATTTGATGCAACAATTTTAGCATCCATATATTAATGCACAAGTATGGTTTACCTCAATCTTTGCATGAAATTCAACTTTAGATACAACTGAATATGTTATGATCCAAATGCAGTGGGACATTGTCGCTTTAAGAGCCTGAAGCTAATCAGTGGTTCTGTTGATCATGTGTAGCTCCTTAACTCCTAGATAAACCTACAGCTTCCCTCTGTGCCTCTCTTGGCATCTTATGAAGGGCCAATCGGGGCAATCGTTGCTGCCTCCTTAAGAGCAGCAACCCCAACTGTCCCATCTACTCTCTCACCAAACTTCCCGTCCAACATGCCCACTGGGGGCTAATCCTGCCAATCTACTCCTTGTACAACCCTCCCCCCCACCCCCCCCAGCGCTGATCCTGTGGACATTGACAGTAGAGCAGCCATCAATGACCCTCTCGGCATCTCCCTCAAGAATGTCCATTTACTTGCAAACAAGACCCTTCCCATCCATGAGCTTATCGTGCCTGATGGCATCAACATCATGGCCCTGATGGAAACTTGGTTGAGGGGCGATGACACCTTATCCCTAAATGAAGCTATCTGCCTGGCTATACCTTCCACCACTTGCCCTGCTCAGACCGCTGTGGTGGCAGTGTGACTCTCATCAGCAAATCATACCTTGGTCTGTCCCCCTACTCCTCCGACACTTTCTCCTCCTTTGAGCATCTCACCCTATTCCACCCCTCTCACCTCTCATTTAAAATGCTCGTTCTCTACCGCCCACCCAAGTACCATAAAAATGTAATTACCGATATTTCTGCACTACTTTCCTCCCTCTGCCTCTGCACCGAACGACTTCTCCTCCTCGGTGATTTCAATCGCCATCTCAATTCATCATGCTCTCTCTCCTCTGAGTTCACTAGCCTCCTATCCTCCCTTAATCTCTCCCTCCATGTAAATTCCCCAACCCATATTCACGGCTAGCCCCTCGATCTTGCCATCTCTCATGGCCTCGCTATTCTCATCATGTTAATCTCAGATATGCCCATCTCTGACCACTTCCTCATATCGTCCTCCACCCACATCCCCCTTCCACCCTGCCCCCCTGCCAACCCTACCTCCTTCTGTGTCCACCCCTGGAAAAAAGTCTCTCCCAACTCTTTTACAACTGCACTATGAACTCCCCGCTGTCCAGCCTTTGGCCCTCCATTTACCTTGGCATTTCTGCAGCTACTGATCTGCTCAATCACACCCTCACCATTACCTTTGATGCCCTAGTCCTTGTTAAAACAATTACTCTCTCCCACCCTGGCTGTTCTCCCTGGTACGGCCCTGATTTTCACTCCCTTAAGTCCAAGGGGCGCAGAATTGAACGGATATGGCGAACAACTGGTTTAGCCATTCACCGCGAGATCTAGCTGGACTACATAAAGCATTATCTGGCCCTGCTCTCGTGTGCCAAAATCGCTCACTATTCCAGAATCATTCTGGAATGTAAAGATAAACCCCGGCTTCTATTCTTCACTGCTAACCATCTTTTTAAACCCCTCTCCCCAGTCCCCACCCCGATCTCCAACAATAAGTGTGAGGAGCTCATGGACTTCTTTATCTCGAGGACTGAGACCATCCGTTCAGCCGCTTCTGCCTCTTTTCTTCTCTCCCTTCCCCAAGCCCACCGGGCCAAACTTCCTCTTAGGATCCCCCCCTGCTCTAGCCCTAACCTCACATCTTTCTCCAGTTTCTCTCCGATCTCCCCTCATGACCTTTGAGAGTTCATACTGTTCATGAGACCCACTTACTGCTCCCTTGACCCTATTCCCACCAAACTTTCTTTTCTGGGTCCCATGATAGATGCCATTGTTAATGGTTCTTTCTCCTCAGGTACTGTCCCCCCCTCTCCCTCAAATCTGCCGTCATCACCCCTCTCCTCAAAAAAACAACCCTCGACTCCTCCGTCATTGCAAACTACTGCCCTCCATGGCCTCGTCCCTCCCTATCTCTGTAATCTCCTCCAGCCCCACAACCCCCCGGAGATATCTGTACTCCTCTAATTCTGCTCCCTTGAGCATCACTGATTATAATTGCTCAACCATTGGTGGCAGTGCCTTCTGTTGCCTCGGCCCTTAACTCTGGAATTCCCTGCCTTAATCTCTCCACCTTCCTATCTCTCTTTCCTCCTTCAAGACTCCTAAAAACATAACCTGTTTAACCAAGCTTTTGTTCCCCTGCCTAATTTCTCCTTATGCGGTTCGGTGTAAATTTTTAAAATCTCATAATACTCCTGTGAAGCGCCTTGGAACATTTCACTATGTTAAAGGCGCTATATAAATACAAGTTGTTGTTCTTGTTAACACCTCCAGTATATATTATTCTGGCAGCGAGTTGCAGTAGCATACTATGATTGAATTTGATATTAGATTTGTGAGGGAGCAGAGAGTCACAAACCAGAGTTTTAAATTTAAGTAAGGCAAACTTTGAAGGGTGACATTCTAATTCTCAGAACTGTTCGCGTGACAACTGCTGGCACAAAACCATGCAATTTATTTTCAAACTGTAGGAAAGTGTCATGTGAGACGTCATGTGGTCAAACCTCCAGTATTATGTCCACTTAGAATCGGCAACACTAAGCACACGTGGAAACAAGCTAGTTGCAAGCCCATGTGTCTTGGCTCAGTGATAATACTCTTGCCTCTGGGTCAGAAGGTCGTGGGTTCAAGTCCCTGACATCTAGGCCTACACTCCAGTGCAGAACTGAGGAAGTGCTTCACTTTTGGAGGTGTCTTCTTTCGAAAGAGACGTTAGACCGAGACCCCACCTGCCCTCTCAAGTGGACGTAAAAGATCTTATGGCACTATTTTGAAGACGAGCAGGGGAGGTATCCCAGTGCCCTGGCCAACACTTATCCCTCAACCAACACCTAAAACAGATGGTCATTGCTGTTTGTGGGAGCTTGCTGTGTGCAAACTGGCTGCTGCATATCCTACATTGAACACTTTAACTACTTCACTGACTGTGAAGCACTTTGGGATGTGCTGAGGTTATCAAAGGCACAATATAAATACAAATCTGTCTTTCTTTCTTCTTTCTTAAAGCCAGTTGCAGAATGGCATAATTAGAGGTCCTCTATGTTAGAAAAATATGACCTGTCCACTCATGGAACTGAGCTCTAGAGATTGTGGGAGGAATTTGTCAAAAGAAGTGCAAAAATTGAATATAAAAGACTTTGTTGTTGTTGTTGTTGTTTAAAAACACAAGCATTCTCCTTAACACGTTTTTTTTAATGTGCAGAAGTAAGCTTAAATAATAATTTCAAACAGACTAATCGCTTTATATGTAAGATCAATTTTCATTCTAGCATATACTCAGAAATAATCGAAGCACATCTCTGAATTCTCTCATGGGACTCCCATGCAACACAAAAGCAAATGAAGCAAAAAAAGGCAAATAAACTGACCAAGAGTAGACTGCAAACACAGTAATACTTACACTGGTACAGCAGAGAGTCTCCATGCAGCAAAAGGAGAAATCAGAAAATGGAGGAAGAGAAGACATGATGAAAATGGTTTTGTATTTCAGAAAGAAAATGTAACCAGCACAAAAGAAAATACACTGCAGCACCATTGTGTTTAACATTCAAAGCTTAGTGAATCAGAAAAGGCACAGACAGCAACAAATTATAAAGTAGACTTGTTGATCAGATTTAAGCCATAACAGAGAAAATCATCAATACATTTCACCAATATTCAATATGACCAATATGTTTAGCAAACTATACACAAGCACCAGGCACTGAAATGCTGATAGAAGCATTAACATATAAATGCAATTTCTAAATGATCTATTTGGCTTCATCCATTCCCTCCACAAGAGTATGAGAACATGACCTCACTGGTACTGTTCTGAACTAGCGCATGGGGGTGGGGAAATGGGGGCATGAGATAGGTTGATTAATTCGTCCTTCCTGCACCTCAACTCCTCTCAGTATCTCTGTAGAAAAATGCTTCATAAAATGTTATGTTCTGGAAAAGTGAAATGATTTTCACTGCAAAGTACGGGGTTCTTCACTGAGAGGGGAAAGCTCCAGATTCAAACCCACTTTCTTCCACTCTGTGGTGCAGTGAGTCAGCACAGAGCTCCAACTGAACTGTGCTGGATGTAACACTGTAATCCTATGCATTATGCCCTGCTTGTACTGGATCACAGAATATTGGAGCCGAACTTGGTGGACTTAATGCCCGCTGCCACCGAGTTTTCTGGGCGGTCTCCCCTCCGAGCGAGTTTGGTGGAGGCCTCCCGCTGGCAGGAAGGGAATACTGCTGGGCACTGCCCTCTGATGAGCAATGTGCAAGTGTCCTCTCACCCGCCAAGCTGCCAGTTTGGTCCGGGCGGAAGTTCGCTGCAGCAGGGGAAAGGGCCGCTACGTGGAGGCTGGTCTAACCTCAACAGTAAGTAAGACCACCTGCAAAAAAGTTAGCAAACTTCTTTTCTTTATTTTTTTCAAGTGATTCAGATGGATGGGGTTCCCTGAAGATTTTCCAATGTTTTTTTTTATTTTGGGGAAATTTTAAATTTTATCTGTTCTCCCCCTCCCTGGGCCCGACTCAATCCTCGGCGGTACTTTGCTGAGGATCGCATTTGCCACTGAGATTGGAAGCTCCAGTCCGCTGCCTCCCATATTCAGTCGCTTTTTTGCTGCCATCCGGTCTTTCCAGGACATTTTCAAGAAACCTCCGCCCTAAAGTCATCATCATCATCATAGGCAGTCCCTCAAATTCGAGGAAGACTTGCTTCCACTCTCAAAGTGAGTTCTCAGGTGAATGAACAGTCCAATACGGGAATTACAGTCTCTGTCACAGGTGGGACAGACGTTTGTTGAAGGAAAGGGTGGGTGGGGAGTCTGGTTTGCTGCACGCTCTTTCTGTTGCCTGCGCTTGTTTTCTGCATGCTCTCGGCAACGAGACTCGAAGAGCTCAGTGCCCTCCCAGATGCTCTTCCTCCACTTAGGACGGTCTTTGGCCAGGGACTCACAGGTGTCGGTGGGGATGTTGCACTTTATCAGGAAGGTTTTGAGGGTGTCCTTGAAATGTTTCTTTTGCCCACCTGGGGATCGCTTGCCGTGTAGGAGTTCCGAGTAGAGCCACGATCTCAGCGGTCCTTTGGGCGGAACTTAGCTTCCACCAGGTTCGGGCCATTATACTTTATATTTTTATTTCTGAGCATATCATTGCAGCTATTATTCACACAATACCATGCATTATTTGCAAAATTAGAATGGTACAACTCCAAGCCCAAACCATTTACAGTGCAGATTATAATGTTTACTGTTAATAACACCCTTTCTTACTGAAATAATCTTGCCTCTGCCATCAAGATTGAAGTTTAAACATCTACATTTAATCTGTTGCCAAAGAATTCAAAGAATTTCAAGGAATTTGTCCTCAAGTGTAGATGATAATAAAATCATAGAATAGTACAGCACAGAAGGAGGCCATTCAACCCATCAAGTCTGCACCAGCTCTTTCAAAGAGCAATCCGCTTAGTCCCACTCCTCGACTCTTCCCTCATATCCCTACAATTTTTTTTCCAATACCTTTTGAAGGCTACTATTGTGGCTATTGTGATGATGATATTACGTCCACCATCTTTTTTGGCAGAGCATTCCAGATCCTAACCACTCGTTGCGTAAGAAAGTTTTTCCTCATGTCACCTCTGGTTCTTTTGCCAATCACCTTAAATCTGTGCCCTTTCGTTGTTGACCCTTCAACCATTGGAAATATTTTATCTTTAATTACTCTATATAAATCCTTCACGATTTTAAACACTTCTATCAAATCTCTTCTTAGCCTTCTCTCATCCAAGGAGAACAACTCCAGATTTTCTCCAGTCTATTCACATATGGAACAGAGGAGGCTGAGGGGAAACTTAATTGAGGTGTATAAATGAGGGATCTAGATTGAGTGGATAGGAAGAACATATTTCCCTTAGCAGAGTGGTCAATAACCAGGGGACATAGATTTAAAGTAATTGGTAGAAGGATTGGAGGGAAGTTGAGAACTTCTTTCACCCAGAGGGTGGTGCAGTCTGGAACTCAATGCCTGAAAGGGTGGTAGAGGCAGAAACGCTCATTACATTTAAAAAGTACTTGGATATGCACCTGAAGTGCTGTAACCTACAAAGCTACGGACCAAGAACTGAAAAGTAGGATTAGGCTGGATAGCTCTTTTGGCTGGCACAGACACGATGGGCTGAATGGCCTCCTTCTGTGCTGTTAATTTCTATGGGCCCAAGTTTCGAGCCGCGCCTAGAACGGCGCAGTCCCGACCTGGACGCCTGTTTTTCGCGCCACAAAGTGCGCCTAAAAAAAAGCTCCAGATTCTCCAGCTCCCTGCAGGTCCTCTGGCCCTCGGCGCAGCGCAGCAGGAGCTGTAGGGGGCGGAGCCAGGTCCCTGCGCTGAAAACAGTGCCGGGACCTCTGCACATGCGCGCTACAGTGGGCGCGCAAGTGCAGTAGCTCCAGGCGCCCGAAACTGTGTGGGAGGGGCCCGAAGCACGCAGCCCCTAGCCCTGGCCGAATGGCCTCACTGGGGCTGCGTGAATAAGGCTCCTCCCACGGTCAGCTCCCGCTTCCTCCGGACCCGACTTGACTCCCGCTTCCCGCCTCCGGACCCGACACCCGCTCCCCCCCCCGGACCCGACACCCGCTCCCCCCCACCCCCCGGACCGGACCTCCCTCCCCTCGACCTGACCTCCCTCTCCCTCCCCCCGACCCGACCGACCTCCCACCACACCCCCCGACCCGACCCAACGCCACCTACCTGTAAATCTGGTGCTGGGGACGGGCCCTGCCCGAAGTCTCAGGCCCGGCCCGTTCAGCCTCCCTCCCCCTTCTCCTTCCCCCCCACCCCCCTCAATCACCTTCCCCCCCACAATCTCCTTCCCCCCCACAATCCCCTTCTCCCCCCCTCCACAATCCCCTTCTCCCCCATCTCCTTTCCCCCCTTCCCTCCCATCCCTCCCTCTGCTCCCCCCCTCTCCTCGCTGTCAGAAACACAGACACTGACAGACAGAGAATGAGACACACAGACAGACAGAGAGATAGAGACACTGACAGAGTCACACTGAGGGGGGCATCCCAGCACGCTGCTGCAGTCGGTAAGTAGAAAATGTTTTATTTATTGATTTAAAAAAAAAAATTAGTTCTTATAAATTTTTTTTGATTGATTTATTGGTTGATTTATTGATGTATTTATCATTTATTATTGATGATGGCTCTTTATTTGTAAAACTGAAGTGTGTTTAATGTTTGTAAACTTCCCTTTAAACACCCACCCCCACCATTCCCTACGCATGATTTGTAACCTACGCCTGATTTTCTAAAGTGTAGACAAGGTTTTTTCGAGCGTATAAAAATCTTCACTTACTCCATTCTAAGTTAGTTTGGAGTAAGTTTTCACTGACGAAACTTTGAAAACAGGCGTAAGTGGGTGGACATGCCCCCTCTTGAAAAAAAAATTCTGTTCCAAAGTGAAACTGTTCTAACTGACTAGAACTGGAGCAAACTAAATGACGAGAATTCCGATTTCTAAGATACTCCGTTCTACACCAGTTGCTCCTAAAAATCAGGAGCAAATCATGTGGAAACTTGGGGCCTATGATTCTACAATTTAAATAAATGTTCCTCGTCATGGCTAAAACAGATCTGCTACTGATTCAGATTGTCCAGTTTCATTACAAGTTTAGCACTACTCCAAAGTCGTTCTGTCTTTACATGAGACACTAAACTTTTCCAGTAAGAATCATTTATCAAGGCCCACACTGAATCTGAAGCAAAGCAGAATGAGACCACACCCCACTTGCCCCTTCCCCCTTCAGGGAGTCTCATTCAGCACTGTCAGGTTGAGCCTTGACTTTGGATTTAGGCTGCATTTACACCTTAACTACAGTTTCGATGTTATGTGAAACAACCTCACACCGACATTACATTGCAGTGCAAATGCACCCTGTGACAATCTCAAAGAGACCCATGATCTTAAAATATAGAATTCTTTATTCCCCATTGGAAAACCTTTATTCCTCTTCCACCCACAACAGATAAATTCGCTGATGCACTTAAAAGTGAAGTATTATAAATCATTGCCTCAATGAACCCAAACCTCCATTAAAATGTCATGATGATCTGGAAAAATGAATTGATTTTCAATGTAAAATTAGGGATTCCGAATTTGGACCTAAGGCAGCAAATTGAACTTATTGAACTTATTTTTGCAAGTGTCATGCAAGTGACAAGCATATATTTTCAAACATCCTATGGTCTCTTATGTTTTCAAAACACATTGCAAATAGTTTAACTTAAAGCCACTACTGAAAATCCATCAATTTGTCTTGTCAAGCATTTCAGGATCCTGGTGAGTATTTCCCGCACAGACATGTTGGATCGAAAGGCATGCTCCTGTGTCGTAAATTTCTGTGATTCTATAAGAATTAAATTATACAAGCAACAGAAGAATTTAACAATAGTATTTAAATAAAAAGTAATGCATTTCAGTTAACACGCTCCGCCATTTGTCTCACACATACGGCAGCTCACCCTCAATCTCCTTATATTTTTAAGAACTTGCTGGATTTGCCCATTATACTTGCCAAAGATTTAGGGCTCATGCTTAACAGCGCAAGTTCCCTTTTAACAATGTGGTAACTGTTAATGCAATGCCAATCAACCTCTCTGACTAAGAAATTGAACAATGTAAATTGTTATCTCATTCCCACATGTAGTCACTTCTTCTTAGAGATTTTTAAAAGTTTATTTTTATTCTTACTTTTCCTTCCATAAGAACATAAGAAATAGGAACAGGAGTAGGCCATACGGCCCCTCGAGCCTGCTTTGCCATTCAATAAGATCATGGCTGATCTGATCATGGACTCAGCTCCACTTTCCCGCCCACTCCCCATAACCCCTTATCTTTTAAGAAACTGTCTATTTCTGTCTTAAATTTATTCAATGTCCCAGCTTCCACAGCTCTCTGATGCAGAGAATTCCAGAGATTTACAACCCTCAGAGAAGAAATTCCTCCTCATCTTGGTTTTAAATGGGCGGCCCCTTATTCTAAGATCATGCCCTCTAGTTCTAGTCTCCCCCATCAGCGGAAACATCCTCTCTGCATCCACCTTGTCAAGTCCCCTCATAATCTTATACGTTTCGATAAGATCACCTTTCATTCTTCTGAATTCCAATGAGTAGAGACCCAACCTACTCAACCTTTCCTCATAAGTCAACCCCCTCATCCCCGGAGTCAACCTGGTGAACCTTCTCTGAACTGCCTCCAAAGCAAGAATTTCCTTTCGTAAATACGCATACTATCCTTTTGTGTTTCATGCACAAGTACCCTCAGGTCCCGCTGTACTGAAGCACTTTGCAATCTTTCTCCATTTAAATAATAACTTGCTCTTTGATTTTTTCTGCCAAAGTGCATGACCTCACACTTTACGGCATTACACTCCATCTGCCAAATGTTTGCCCACTCACTTAGCCTGACTATGTCCTTTTGTAGATTTTTTGTGTCCTCCTCACACATTGCTTTTCCTCCCATCTTTGTATCGTCAGAAATCTTGGTCACGTTGCACTCAGTCCCTTCTTCCAAGTCATTAATATAGATTGTAATAGTTGGGGTCCCAGCACTGATCCCTGCGGCACCCCACTAGTTACTGGTTGCCAAACAGAGAATGTACCATTTATCCCGACTCTCTGTTCTCTGTTAGCCAATCCTCTATCCATGCTAATATATTACCCCCCACAACACTGTGAACTTTTATCTTGTGCAGTAACCTTTTATGTGGCATCTTGTCAAATGCCTTCAGAAAGTCCAAATACACCATATCCACTGGTTCCCCTTTATCGACCCTGTTTGTTACATCCTCAAAGAACTCCAGCAAATTTGTCAACCATGACTTCCCCTTCATAAAGCCATGCTGACTGCCTGACCGAATTTTGCTTTTCCAAATGTCCTGCTACTGCTTCTTTAATAATGGATTCCAACATTTTCCCAACCACAGATGTTAGACTAACTGGTCTATAGTTTCCTGCTTTTTGTCTGCCTCCTTTTTTAAATAGGGGCATTACATTTGCAGTTTTCCACTCTGCTGGGACCTCCCCAGAATCCAGGGAATTTTGGTAAATTACAACCAATGCATCCACAATCCCTGCTGCTACTTCTCTTAAGACCCTAGGATGGAAGCCATCAGGTCCAGGGGATTTATCTACCTTTTAGTCCCATTAGTCCCATTATCTTACTGAGTACCACCTCCTTAGTGATTGTCTCTTTTTTTTCTCACTTTCGTAATCCAATCTTGCTTTATCTCTCCTTATTTATTTTTCTAAACCTGATTTGACTCTAATTTCATCCACTCTTATTTGTCATTCCTGTTTTTTTCCTCAATTCTTAAATCCCTTTGGTTAAGGAGATAGATACACTATTGGTCCCATCGTTCACTAAGGTCCCAGATGTGCCGCTGCCCTCACTGTGCCGTTATCAGCTTGTACTTCCAGCAAGTTATGACCTATATTATATTTGAGCTGATGGATGCAGGAAAAAGTCTAACGGCGCATGCCGCGAAGTGCCCCGCTCCAGTAAGATTTAGTCCAATGTTACTAATGGTACGGAATGTGCATTCTACTGCTCAGTATTGCCCTGTTGACTTTGGACACAATACACGTTGCAAATTGTGAGTAGTAACTATCACTATGTTTGCCTAGCATGTCACATCTAAAACATTACCAACTTTCAATCAGTTTTTAACTATTTGAAATGTTTATCTTCACAACCAAAGAACATCAGTCCAAGAATCTGTTCAGACCTGCAGCAATCCATTCATAGTATTAGTTATTTAACTTTGCCAACTTCAAGAATATTGGTGATAAATAGCCAATCTGGCCCTGCATCCATTATAATTTCCCTCGAGCAATTGTGTCCATAAAAAGGCTTGACTGGGTGAGAAGGTTGTCTGGATTTTTACTGTTGACTGCAAATTTGCTTTGAAAATAATCATCTCCATGGGTACTTGGGTTCTGAAGCATGCAGCACTACCATGCATACAAGTATGCCAACAGGCTCACTGGATCAGTGCATGCTCTTTCAATTGGCGTGCAAACGAAACAATTCTTATAAGCAGGCAAAGACCATTAGGCCAACAAGACTGTCCCTTTTCCATAGATCAACTGCAATCAACTAACTTCTCACCATATTCTTCAATCCCTACTTTCTTTGGAAAGGACTCTGATTGGCTCTAACACCATTTACACCATCTTCTTTGATGGTCTTCCCTTGTCTTTATTTTACAAATCTTTTGACCCTGAATTTGCGGTCAGTAAAATGGCGAACAGCGTATGCTGTCATGTTGCTTTTGAAACTGTCAATGACAGCTCCGAAACTGGCTGCACTGTGCCCGCTAATCACCCCCCTCCCCTCCCCCGCCGCCACCCCCAGAGGCAGCAATCAGTCAAATCTCGTAAATCATTGAAATTGACGAAAACGTTACCTCTTCCGCAGTACATACGCTGCTAAATTCCCCACTAAATGTTAGACCCAAGGGATTAGGTGCAACTGGAGTTTTAACAATGTATTGACTGCTAAACAAAGGGTAAGAGTCTAGAAAACTAATTTTAATTTTGTGCAGTGTGAAATTTATCCATTTTAATAAAAATTTAAATTAAGAAACTTTTCAAAATATTTTAAACTTTTTAAAAAATATTTGTGCATTTTTATTTCAGGTTTGCCTTTTCCCCATGTTAGAACCCCAATCTTTCTTTTGCTCTCTCTAACTATTTAAAAAAGTTATAGTTTTAAGAACTTACGCATCTCCTTATTCGCTGTGAGAATTCTGCCTTTTGATTGGCTGCTTAGACAACCCATTGACATAACAGCAGTTCAAACAAAGAAATTCCCATTGAGTTCCGTTGGGCTGGAAATTGATCAAAATTTCTCGGCAATATTCTGGTGGTAAACGCTGATTGTGTTTTTAGTACCGTCGGAATACCGCTAAGAATGAAACCTGCTAGTTTCATCAAAATTTGACCGGCGGTGGCAGTAGCGGTAAGTATCTGGCGGTGGCGGTATTCTAAATCATGTTAGGCTGGCGTCCGGGAAAACGGGCCTTCTACGCATGATAGATTTTTTTTCTCTGAGATTATTTTTTCCTGTGATTCGGGGTCAAGGGTCACCCACGCATGCACAGAAGACCCGTTTCAGTGAATGAGAGGGGGATAGAGAGAGAGAGAGAGAGAGAAAGAGACAGGAGAGTTAAAAAGAGGTTGTCGAGCTTCAGAAACGAACAGAGGACTTGAATTATAGAATTATAAAAATATAAAGATAAAATCTACAACTGTTAAAAGTAATATTTTGAATATTTTAATACAAATAATGCAGAGAGAAGGAGAGGGAGATGTGGAAAGAGGTAGGGGGAAGGAGGAGGGCCAAGAGATTTTCTTTGGATACCCAAGAGGCACTAGTCCACGAAGTTGAATCTAGATGGGGTCAACGGACCTGGGGTGGGCAAGGGTAGCCCTGTCATCTGGATGTGGAGGGAAATTTCGCAGGCGGTGTCCTCTGTGGCGCAGGTCCATTGGGGGTCAAACCAGTGCCGTAAGCAATGGAACTACATAGTTTCGGCCTCGAGAGTAATAATTTTAATCATGCACTTCCTCATTACTTAAAATGTAAATCTGACACGTTAATGTAGGTAAGCTTAGTGTCACGCCTTATTTTTCATCAACAATCTTATTGCGATGGTTTTCTGAGATCGTGTACTTATACGTGTTCATCATGCATCATGTGCATCTTAATGGTACATTAATAGGACACTGAAGAAAGGATTGGGGATGGCTAATTGGGGATGTCTATCTGTGTGTTTGCAAGAGTAGCTGGGCAATGAGGTTAAAACATTGCTATTGTCAGCTTTACAGAAGAAAATATCCAATAATTGGGCTGAGCAGCGGTGCATGGGTGGAGACCCACCAACCTTTACTGAGTTGTCTGACCTGGAGGAGCACGCCACAGCCCTAGTCGGAGCCCATAATCTTACGGCTACCCGTGGTGGTGCCGATCCAGTGACAGCAGAGGGTAAGTCGTGCAGAATCCCTGGGCATATTGCGGTCATGTAATTTAATGTTATGTCAATATAATGTAATGCAATGCTGGGGTCATGTAATGTAATGTCCTGCATTTCGGTTTCGGTAAATTTCATGTATTGTCTCTCAGCAACATATAATGCAGTAGTGGTGGTCCTCTAGATAAGCCTGCGCTACGTGAGTGTACTCATGTCACCCTGACCCCTCCCCTGCTGCGAAACTCTCACCTTTTTTTTTTCTAGTTGTACAGGAGGAGTCGCAGGACGAAGAAGAGGACTTGGAGGAAGAAGAGATGTGCCTCTACAAACTATGGTGGTGGTGGGTGGGGAGATGTTAGAAGTGATGCAGGAGGTGGTGGAGGTGGTTAGTCAGGGGTCGGAAATTTTATCTGCGGCCATCTCTTCCTCGTCGGGATCCCTTTTTGTTGGGTTCCCCTTGGAGGAAACAGTGTGCAGCAGCGCACCCAGAGTGTTCCAGCCTGTATGCTGAATCTGCGGAGGTTGATCCGGCAAGGCAGGTATGCTCCACGACAGGCAGACGTCGACCTGGACATGGTGGGATTGCCTAGGGCGAGCGTTGACGTAGGTCGAGAGCTCCTCCAGGCCATGGGTGGCATAGCCGGGAACATCGCCGCACAATCCGCACGTCAATTGAAGACCATGGCGGAGCTGATTGCGGCGGTGCAGTGAACCGCCGATTCCGTCGATGCCATGAGGCAATTGATGGTCTCGGAAAATGGCACTGCACCCCGGAGTGTCATAGCACCCAGGCCAACAGCACTTGAGCATTGGGAGGAATTTATCACTTTCAACTCTGAAGCCGGGTCTTCCACACCATGAGCTTACCCAGTACCCCCAAACATGGCGCTGTCATTGTCGCCCCACCTGTTGCGCGAGGTACTCTACTGCACAATGTCATGATCCCAACACGAATAGGGCAGGGGTAGGGATAACGGGAAGAAGCAATTGGGGGTAAGGAGTTGGGGGGGGGGAAAGGCAGCGGGAATGGTGCCCGCAGGTAAAATTGGAGCCGAGTGGGGGGGTGTTGTGGGTGTTTGTTGATTTTTGTGGGTGTTTGTTGTACTTTCAGATTTCTATTTCAATCAAAAATTGTTGCATTTTTGGGGGTGTTAGTTGTTGTTGTTACTGCTTGTTTTGTTTTGTTATATTTCTATGAAAAATGTTATTTATTTAATTTTAAGTTTTATAAAGTTGTACAAAATAAAAAAATTTTATACAAATATTTTATTCAATGCAAGATGTACGCATCATGGATGCTCCCTGGAAAATTGGCATTTACTGCCATGATGTGCTGCGTGTGGTCGACGACGAGCTGCACATTCAGGGAGTGGAATCCCTTTCGGTTTCGGTAAACCTCTAGCTCCTCTAACGGTGCTCGCAGGGCGATGTGCGTACCTTGAACCTTGAACATGGCATCCTGAATCTTGGGTAAGTTAGCAATTTTTGAAAAACCCAAAACCCTTTCACTCTGCGCCTCCCTGGTCATGGGAAGTTTATAAAGTCCATCCTGTGTGTGTAAAGCGCATCAGTTATCTGCCCAATGCAACGATGTGTGTGTGCTGAGAGATGCAGCATATATCGCCAGCTGATGCCTGAAGGGAGCCGGATGCATAGACGGCAAGTGCCGCAGTCACTTTCACCTTGATGGGCAGTGCGGTCCAGTTGGTGCTGGTAGGCTACAGGTCTGCTTTTATGAGCTGGCATATCTCATGGATCACCTCTTTTTGGAAGTGCAGTCTTCTAACGCACCATGTATCAGACAGTTGCAGGTATGAGCGCTTCTCCCTGTAAATCCTTTGGGGGTAAGGCCTCCTCCTCCTCCTCCTCCTCATAAGTCTGCAACCTCTTTGATTGACTCATAATTCTCTTCAATAAACCTTCTTCCAGTTCTATTCTGCATCAAATATGTAGTCTGCAATATTGGCAGAGAAATTACAGGCCCCATTCCTTTTAATGTCCTAAAATGTCCTTAAGTATCCATAAATGTCCTCAAATAACCATAAATGTCTTTTAAAGTAACCACAATGTGCTCAGATTCTCTCAAAAAAATTTGAACACCTTTTAAATGTACTCACAAATAACTTTTAAGCTCTCACTAACTTCAAACAGCCTTTCCTCAAGATCCTCCGATTTTCAAAATGGCATCCCTACCGCTGGGTTAGGATCAGGTAAGACACGGGTTTGGGCGATTTGATGAATTTACCGTCGCTGATGTTTTTGGATGGTATTTGGGCATTGCACGAAATATGACGTCAAAATAACTATTGTAAAAAATGGGCGGGCGGTATTGTTTACCGCTGGCGGTAATTGACTGCCGAATTTACCGCCAGCGATATTTGGGTGGTAATTTTGAGTTTGTGCGTCATTTCAGAAGTAAATGGACGGTAAGAGGGCGGAAAGGTGATGAATTTCTCGCCCTTTGAATTGAATTCAAGGTCGGAAAGCACGAAATTCTCGACACAGAGATTGCGAAATCCTTGTGCGAAGTGTACTTCGGGGCCACGGCGAACGCCTTCAATTCGCTGCTGACCGCAAATTCCAGGCCATCATCAAGGGTGAGAAAGTTCTGCTTGATTTCCCTTTTCACTCCGAACTATCAGCTAATGCTCATTGCATTTGAAACCCTAATCATAGTTTTTTTTTTTTATTGCCTTTGAGGAGCAATATCCTCTATATGATGAAATGATCAGACTACCCATAGTACTTGAGATAGGGTTTGACCAATACTTTCTACTAAGACCTTATAACCTCTTTTGATTTGTATTGTATCCCTCTCCTGATGCACCACATTACCTTGCTTGCCATTGTTACCTTGCTTGCCATCGTTACTGCAGCTAAGCACTGTGCTGAGAGTTTCATGGATTTATTCACTCTAACCCCCAGCTCTCGTGTTATAAGCACGCTGTATAGCTGCTTCATTTAACAACTCTACTGGTTCTTTATCTCTATTATTATAAAAAATGTATGACTGAACCAATTTGTAAGCAAGTGTACAAAAAGATCATAGCTTTTAAAACGACCAAAATAATTAACTTTGGTTAGATAAATGCATGATACAAGGTTCAGAGTTGGCAGTAATAAAATATTGTGCTATTTCTAATAAGTCCATCAAAAAATGTTAAATTATTTGAACTTTACAATGATCAATGGACTGCAAATATATTTAAATAAAAGTCAAAACTGCTTTAGTTACTACACATTTAAAAGTTATAGAATTCAAATTGATGAAGACAGGTAGAATGGAAGACAGTGATCGTCTGCAGGCTCAAACATTACACAACCAAGAATAGCCCTGTCTCCACCTCGCATCTACCTACAAATACTACCAACATGAAAATTGGATGTCGAAAGGGAGAAGATTAGCTTGTGTTTTTCCTCCCCAGCCCAGGTACACTGAAGCAAGTTGCAATGATTGTAGTGTAGCTATGGTTAAGATCAGCTAATTCAGTATTGTCCAGGGATTGAACTGACGACCGTCCTAATTTGTATGTCTCAGTGTCACACCACTGAATCATTGAAAAAATATCCCTACAGAACAAAACATATCTGTAATATAACTTACAATAAAGAAGATACCCAAAAGGCGCAAGACCCATTTAAACTAGTACAGCTGAAGAATGGACTCACATAGCTTTGGCGACAGCTTATTTAATCAATTGAATTTTTAAACTGTTCATTGAAAACTGCTCATATCAATTTGATGGTACCTGTATTATGATTGATGCTACATTTGTTTATTTTTTTAAATGCAAGAGAAGATTGTATTTTTAAGTGAGCATTAGATTAATGCACTATAAACATCCTGAATGATGGACCACTTCATACAAAGTTATGTCTGGCAGCAGCTCAGACAAGTCATTCCCAAATGACCAAGCTCCATTATTGAAAATGGGAACAGACTGATATATATTATAATTAATTCAGGGTTACCTAAATCAATTACATTAGAAATACATGCAGTAAATGTCAAGGCAGTGTGCCTGAATTTATTGACTGAAACCAGAAGCTTACCTCCTTAAGCTAACCGTATGTAAATGAAGGCTGGGAGAATAATACAGAGAACACATTTCAAAGTTCACTAAAAAAAAAATGCAACCAGAAAGCACATCATTTACAGCCCACCTCATGAAGCTTGAAATCAGGGGCCAAGGGTTTAAAAGATGAATACATGAAAAGAAAGCAAAGGAAACCCATCAAACAAACCCCAGTCAAGTATGGTGCAACCACAACACCACCTGCCCACCCCTGAGCAATACGTTCTCCTAGGACAGACGTGAAAAAAGCCAGAGAAAAAAAACTCTGGGCAATTCAGGAAAACTCCTCTCTAACCGCGAAGGCAAGCTCCTGGAGAACTCTGTTCCTCATGACTCATAAATAACTAACTAATAGGAACATAGATATATTAGGAACAGAAGTAGACTATTCAGCTTTGGGTAAAAAGTGCTTCCTAATTTCGCTCCTGAATGGCCTCTTTCTAATGTTAAGTATACGCCCCCTTGTTCTGGATTCCCCCATCAGAGGAAATAGTTTCTCCATATCTACCCTATAAAATCCTTTTAATATTTTAAACATGTCGATCAGATCACCTCTCAATCTTCTATACTCAAGGGAATAAAGCCAAGTTTATGCAACCTGTCCTCATAATTTTACCCTCGAAGACCCGGTATCATTCTGGTGAACCTGCGCTGCACCCCCTCCAAGACCAATACATCCTTCTTGAGGTGCGGTGCCCAAAACTGAACACAGTACTCGAGTTGGGGTCTGACCAAGGCTCTATATAACTGAAGTATAACTCCCTCCCCTTTGTATTCCAGCACCCCTTGAGATAAAAACCAACATTCCAATAGCTTTGGTGATTGCTTACCCCATGTGACTGGACATGTCTTCTTCTCTAAAAAAAACTTGTCAAGCTCCTTTTTAAAGGACAGCAGTGACCTAATACTCAGAATTTTTTTCTAGGTGATGACTTTCTATAAAAACAAATCCTTCCGGGCACCTAACCTAACCCTGCCTGTGTATTTTGCAGGCATGACTTCTAGTCTTACAACCCTTATATATTTCAAATTTATTTTCTAACCTTACTGTATCCAACTCCGAGTTTAAAAACTTCATCCATATTGCCTCTAAGTCTGCATTTTCCTACATAAGTAATTAATTTATGGAGCCTATTCTCACAACTAAGAACTTAAAAGATGTGGGAGCCAAAATTCAGCTATCCAAAAAGGCCACTTACCACCAGGAAGCGGCGGCGGAGTCGAGCGGCTGCCAACTTCTGGTCCAATGGCCGCCACGATTAAAATTCACCTCGGGGATTTTTCTGGCAGTTCTCATTTCCGCCCCGCTGCTGCCGACCATCCTAAGTGCATCATTCAAAGGGTGCACCGCCCGATCTCCCGCACCTCCACGGCACCCCCCGCGAAATTTAACTGGAAAAATCATAGATTCGCCACGCGGTGCCCCCGACAGCTTTTTCTGTCGGTGCACCTTCCTTTCACTGTGTGAGCCACGGCAGCATGGCGGCCCTTTAAGGGGAGAGCGCACTGCCATGCAGCCATGTTTTTTTTTTGCCAACTTCCTGATCGGCCGGACAATTATTGCCCCGGGTTCGGCCAGGCTGCCAGCATCCCCTCTAGGATGCCAGGCCGCTGGCCCGATCGAATCCTTCCCTGGTGGCCCAGGGAACTAAAGCAAAATAATCGCTGGTTCTCTCCCCTTTAACTTAGGGGAGAGACGTGGTGACGCACCACTCCCATTTTCGCCCCTCTAGAGTACTTACCTCCGCACTTCGTGTCCACCTAGTCTTATGTGACGGTAAAACACTTTGAAAACAGTAAGTGCGCCAGGTTTCTGGCAGGGGTGAATTTCTACCCCTTGGTATCATTGTAGTTGCCTTGCGTTTCACCCTATCCACAACCTTAAAATCTCTCATCATGTGCGGGGACCAGAACTGGACAGATTAAGTCAAGTGAAGACATACCAATGTTTGATATTGTCTAAGAACAGTCTTTTAGAGAACCCCACCCTCATCTCTCTTGAGAATTTCCAAATCAGAGCCTGGCTCTTTAGCATTCACTACTGAACTCACAAACTGTTTCATTTGCTATTGCTATCAAATTGATGTTGATTGTCACAAAACTTTATAAAAACAAGCAGATCCAGCATGACATTGCTTATGGTTGATACATGGCTTCATAAGGATAGGAGTATTATAACACATAATGTATTACTCTGCTGCTAATGGAATATTGTAATCTGCCCTATCCCTTAAAGCCACAGATCCTTACCGCAGCTAAAAGCATAATCTGTGATCAATTAGAAGTCGTTGCTGCTCCGAAGGAAGTTTCTTGCTATATTGGCAGCTAAATCCCCAGGCTCCGTTCTTGCCTCCCGCCGCATGCGGTTAGCTTTTCTAGTAGCCCTTTTTGGTGGGTGCGTGGGTGAGAGTGGGGAGAGGAAGGGTAGACAGATATGCTGCAATAACAATCAAGGAAAGTTCTTATCACTGACCCCTCAAGCACCATTTTTTCTTTGACTGAAAGCTGCAAGTAAACAAACTATGGATGCTCTTTCTCACACGGATTGTTTTTCAATAATGGAAATCACACACTGGGGCCTGGAACTAGCTGAAGTGCTCTTGCAGCGAGCTGGCTCGGGCTCGATGGGCCAAATGGCCTCCCTGCATGCTGTAACCATTCTATAACTTATTGGTCACAAATATTAGATGTAGACTAACTGTATGTGTGTATGTATGCAACACCTAAACAAACATTTTGGATACTAGCAGCTGCCTGACAGTTACATCACCAAGAATGAGTTTACAAAACCAGAGGAAAACTCAATCAAGAAAATTCAGTATGAATGGGCAACTTACAATGTCTCTATTGAAGCACAATACCATCAGCAAAGCATCAGTGCTATTTCACCAATCAACTCACATTAAAAATTGAGCCGCAATTAATTGCTGCCTAAAACATAGAGGCCTAGTGTTTCTGCTAGGTTGCGCTGGTATTTCCAAAATCAGCAAAACCAACGCAAAAGATCGAAGAATTTCAAAAGCACGTTATGTTCAGTGCAAGTCGACCTTCCGTGAGCTGTTGGCTAGCTTAAAAACCATTAGCACGGATTTTCCGGGGCCTATGATCGTGTACGCGGCCATAAGTGCCCCACAGGTTCCGGGTTTTGAACTTGCGATCTGCCACGTTTCAGCTTGACAGTTCCATCGCATCCTCGGGAAATGGACATTTGCTGGTGGAGAATTGGGCTCTTTGCCCAACTACTGCCCAGTGCTTGTCCGTGAAACTCTTACTCCTAGTAAAAGTAGGCGTAGGGCCTTCTTTTACCAGGCGTAAGAGTTTAAATAAATATTACAATAATTAAAAAAAATTATTTAAACATAAAAAAAACTTTTAAATTAGTTGTGTTATTTAAACCCCTTTAAAACATTAAAATTTAGTTTTCAAAAAATTACATTTTAGTTTTAAATGTACAGTTGATGCTTGGATCGCCAATTGCGCCCAAAGCAGCAACTCTTGGCCATAGTGTTAGATAATACCGCCTCATCAGTCTACTCTCAATCATCAGCAAAGTGATGGAAGGTGTCGTCGATAGTGCTATCACGCGCCATTTACTCACCAATAACCTGCTCAATGATGCAGTTTGGGTTCCGCCAGGACCACTCGGCTCAGACCTCATTACAGCCTTGGTCCATACATTGACAAAAGAGCTGAATTTCGGACATGAGGGGAGAGTGACTGCCTTTGATATCAAGGCAGCATTTAAACGAGAGTGGGATCAAAGAGCCATAGTAAAATTAAAGTCAACGGTAAAACTCTCCACTGGGTGGAGTCATACCTAGCACAAAGGAAGATGGTTGTAGTTGTTGGAGGCCAATCATCACAGCCCCAGGACATTGCTGCAGGAGTTCCTCAGGGCAGTGTCCTAGACCCAACCATCTTCAGCTGCTTCATCACCTTCCTTCCATCATAAGGTCAGATGTGCGGATGTTCGCTGATGATTGCAGTGTTTAGTTCCATTCCTAACTCCTCAGATAATGAAGCAGTCCATGCCCGCATGCAGCAAGACCTGGACGACATTCAAGCTTGGCTGATAAGCAGCAAGTAACATTCACGCCACACAAGATCCAGGCAATGACTATCTCCAACAAGCGCGTGTCTAACCGCCGCCGCTTCAGATTCAACAGCATTACCGTCGTCGAATCCCCCACCATCAACATCCTGGGGGTCACCATTGACTAGAGACTTAACTGGACCAGCCACATAAATACTGTGGCTGCAAGAGCAAATCAGAGGCTGGGTATTCTGTGGTGAGTATCCCACCTCCTGACTGCCCAAAGCCTTTCCACCATCCACAAGTCAGAAGTATGATGAAATACTTTCCACTTGCCTGGATGAGTGCAGCGCCAACAACATTCGAAGCTCCAACATTCGAAGCTCTCCATCCAGGACAAAGGAGCCCGCTTGATTGGCACCTCATTCACCACCTTAAACATTCACTCCCTCCATCACTGGCACATTGTGGCTGCAGGGTGCACCATCTACATGAGACACTGCAGCAACTCGCCAAGGCTTCTTCGACAGCATCGACCAAACCCGCGACCTCTACCACCTAGGACAGGGGCGCAGGCAGATGGAAACACCTCACCCCTAAGTTCCCCACCATCCTGTCTTGGAAGTATATTTCTGTTCCTTCATCGTCGCTGCGTCAAAATCCTGGATCTCCCTCCCTAACAGCACTGTGGGAGTACCTTCACTACAGTGACTGCAGCAGTTCAAGAAGGTGGCTTACCACCACCTACTCAAGGGCAATTAGGGATGGGCAATAAATGCTGGCCTTGCCATGAATGAATTAAAAAAAATATGCACTGCTTAAGACTTCAGACTTCTGAGACATTCGGACACAGACATGATCCATATTTCATATACACACAAATATTATAGAAAGTCAAAGTGAGTAGTATATAAGCTTTTAATTGAGATCGGTTCAAAGTTATTACACTACTTATCTGATCTTCCTATTACCAGAGACTTGCTTATTCACCATAAACAGAAGTCAAGCAGCAGCTCCTATCTGCCAGAACCTATGAAATTTTGGTTAATTATGTGCATGTCTAATTCCTAGGCAACTTTTTCCAACAAAAAAAGCAGGTAGAGTCAAAATTGCCTGGCACATACAGCGCCATGTTATTTTACCCTGCATAAAATATTCAAAATTTAGTGGCTTTCATCTGATAACCACTCTCAATCAGATGGCTCTACATATAATTTTTTACCCTTCAAATTCATTATTTTAATTAAATGAGGATCAATGATGGAAAACTTTAGTGATGAAACTTAAGAATGATCACAGCTTAGGATCATTCCAGCAGAAGCAAACAGAAAGGAGCATCATAAAATCACCTTCAATTATAAAATTTATTGTACAATATATGCTTTATGACTGCACTGCAAGCTATTTGAGAAGTACTTGGAGAGCATCGGGACAGTGTTCTGTTGTAAGCTGCACGTTCTAGTTCCAAATACACGAGCTGCTGAAGCTCTGGATAAAAATCACACTCGCCTTGTTTTGCTAACACGCATAATGGTTTCTGCTGCTGGGAAACCCCCAGAATGTGGCTCCGACATGTCGGTGATGTCAACATGTCCAAACTCATCAAGGTTCTGAATTCAATTAATTTCAATCGGATTTTTTTTCAGCAAAGGCATTGCAAGCTGTCAATGTTAGTTTGCTTTAAATATTTTTCCAAGTCTACGCAGATAAATCGAGTTACTGTGGGAGAGTTTTATTATTTAGCTCTTCCCACTGATATAAATGAATATCACAGTCTTATTGTACACAGTACTGTGGTGGATAAATAAGACACTGCGTTCACTTTTTTTGTTACCAAAATAAGATTGCACAAAACATTAAACATGTAAAGTTCATTTCTTTTCTGTGCTCAAAGATAGCATTAATAGCCTCACATAAGGCAAACAGAACGTATCAACAGGAACAAACAAGTTCCACATTGACTTTAAAAAAAATTGAATTTACGTACTATTTTCTTTAGGATATATGTTTCTGGCAATAAACACAATAAGTAGAATGGACACCCAATACACAAGACTCGGTTTCGTGTATTATTGCCGATCAAGCTTACCATGCAGGTATCCAGTTCCTCGAGCCTCTCCAATTCGGTCAGTTCCTCAGCAGTGACAGCAAGTCGCTTTGTTGGCTTCTCTTCCAACACTTCTATTTCTGTGGACTCCTGACGTGGTAGTGGCTTTCCACGCTTTGTCAGATGGTTGGCCTATTGTAGGAAATGGGGGCAAATATATCAACAGCAATAAAGGAAATATACTACCACCTGAAACATATTTCTTGTTGTCCAAATTCTAGACAGTTTGGTGCTCTTGTATGATAATATTGGTATTTTTTTGCATTACTAATGGATTAATATTCAACTTTCATCAATTTATATAGGCATTATTTCAACTTCCTCAGCAAGGAATGTCCAAGCAAGACTTACTTCAGTTATCTAGGAAAGGGGTGAGGAGCCTTTTAAGGCTCTAACACGCTAAAGGTTTTGAAAGGTGTCAAAGTTCAATTAGTTTAAATGTTTTACAACTTGAACACAAAACATTTCTTTCAACATGACATAGCCTTATGTAGAGCAGATGCGCATGAAAGTGCATAAGACGAATCTCTTTTAAGATGCTGCTTTTTAAAGTTGCACAAAAAGGGAATGGCCATTAAGGTGGTATTTTACAGTTACTCATCAACAGCAAAATCTTGAACAACTTGTATTCCATAGTCATGCACCAGGAAAAGTGTTTGAAGACCAGACCTTCAAATCTGTTACCAAGCTCATGGTCTACAGGGCTGTAGTAATACCCGCCCTCCTATACGGCTCAGAGACATGGACCATGTACAGTAGACACCTCATGTCGCTGGAGATATACCACCAACGATGTCTCCGCAAGATCCTGAAAATCCCCTGGGAGGACAGACACACTAACGTTAGCGTCCTCGACCAGGCCAACATCCCCAGCATTGAAGCACTGACCATGCTTGATCAGCTCCACTGGGCAGACCACATTTTTCGCAAGACACGAGACTCCCAAAGCAAGCGCTCTACTCGGAACTCCTTCACGGCAAACGAGCCAAAGGTGGGAAGAGGAAACGTTACAAGGACATTTTCAAAACTTCCCTGATAAAGTACAACATCCCCACTGACATCTGGGAGTCCTTGGCCAAAGACCACCCTACCTAAGTGGAGGAAGTGCATCCGGGAGGGCTCTGAGCACCTCGAGTCTCACCGCCGAGAGCATGCAGAAATCAAGCGCAGGCAGCGGAAAGAGCGTGCGGCAAACCAGTCCCACCCACCCTTTCCCACAACGACTATCTGTCCAACTGTGACAGAGACTGTGGTTCTCGAATTGGACTGTTCAACCACCTAATAACTCATTTTTAGAGTGGAAGCAAGTCTTCTTCGATTCCGAGGGTCTGCCTATGATGATGATGACTACAATCAATCTATCCTAAACAATCTTAGTAAAGTTTAGCTAGCAATTATTAGTATGCGGCTAAGATCAAAGTACTACAACACTCTGTATGCAGTTTTGGATTCTATTTTATTTAAACTGCCACAAGTGAAGCCTGTAAATTGATAAAACCTGGTGGAAATGGTACTGCATATTTTTATCAGATAATCCTCAATAACAAAATGAAATTAGTAACATATAATACACGTGGAAACTGTGGTGAGAATGAAGTTTTGAGTGACATCACTAGTACTGACAAGTGTTGTCCTGCTTATTACACCTGGAGCCTTGATCACTCTAAAGCTCCTCAAGCCTATTGATTTCTGTCCATAAATTCTGTAAACCCAATATAAAAGCAGCTAAAAACAACTTAATTGATCATCAAATGTTATGCTCCTGCCCTTCTAGCAGCCACCACTTCAGCATCACTAACAAAATGGTTTTTCACAACTAGTGAATCTTCCTTTGGTAACCCTTCAGCCCTCTTCCCACCCTCCACCTGTCTCCCTTCATCCTGCTACCCCTGATGGCACAAATGCTAACCCTCCTGATGTTACATTTGCTAAGTCACACTCCTCTTCCCTGCCCCCAATGGTACAGTTGCTAACCTCCAGAAAGCTAAACATTTTTAGATCCTTTCTTCCTCCAACTCCAATCTTGAGGTTGTTAACCAAGACCATCTCTATCCTGTTTGGCCATGACATCCAAATAAAACCTGATAAATTCCCATTTTCCTCAATATATGTGCATCTGAAGTTATTCTAGTCCTATGCCAGCTCTTCAATCTAATTTTCCCTTATCTTTGAAAATCTGCTCGTCTTCATGCTACCCATCTGGTATCCCTCTTACATTTATAATTACCATCTCAGTGATCTTTTATCAATTCTTATAAAAACTTCAGTTCATCTGGCATTATCCACTACTTTGAAAGTTGGCTTATTCCACAATTGCCAAAACAGTTTACCAGCATGGCCGTTTCACTGGTGATCTTGTTGCCAAAGTGATGCAATTCTGATCTTGAAAACACAGTGAATCATCCATCATCTCCTGGAACATCGCCAAAGGCTTTCACTTTCTAAAGCTGTCACGGTATAGTACTGTGTACGTATAAGCAGATTGCTAACTTACAGCCTCCTACTAAAGCTACACTCATTGCAATATTATTTCTTGTCAAGTTGTTGTGGTGTAGTTGTGGCTTGTCCTTGGACTCTCTTTTCGTCCTTTAAATTTAGGGTTTCCCAGGGCTCAGCTCCCTCTTCATATCCATGGCCTCCTTCATTCATCATCCAATCCTATCCTGCCCTTTTCTATCATCAACTTTGTTCAGACTGTATTCCTTCAGTGCTTGCTATCTTCAGTACTCTCGCAGTGCACTGACTGAATCACATTTTAATTTCCGTGGTCATCAATGGGACAATGAAAATCTTGTTTCTTTCAATTTTTTCAAAGAAACCAATGTCTTTGTCCTCCACAAGTCTAACCAACAGCGACCACCTGTTAACTTTGTTGTCCCGTACTTATTGCTGTTTCATTCTTGGCCACAATATTGCTTCTGACCTCAATTGGCTTCCAGTTAAGCATCACCTCGATTTTAAAATTCTCATCCTCGTTTTCAAACCCCTTTATGAATTTGCCCTTCCCAATCTCTGTAAATGCCTCCAGACCTACAACCCTATGAGATATCTGCACTCCTCGAATTCTGGCCTCTTGAGCATCCCCGATTTCAATCGCTTCACCATTCATGGCCGTGCCTTCAGCTGCCAAGGCCCTAAACTCTGGAATTTCTTCCCTAAACCTCTCTGCCTCTCTTTCCTCCTGTAAGATACTATTTAAAACCTACCTCTTTATGACCAAGATTTTGGTCATCGGTCCTATTATCTCCTTATGTGGCTCAGTGTCAAATGTTGTTTTATAACGCTCCTGTGAAGTACTTTGAGACATTTTACTACATTAAAGGCACAATATAAGTTATTGTTGTTCTTGCTAAACTATATACACAAACAAAATTGTTTAAAAATATATGTACAGTTTATATTTTTTGTTGCATAAATGCTCAAAATGCAGAGGTGTGTTTTATCATTTTTATCTCAACAATGGAGTGAAAACTACTTCAACAGGCACAGGAAGAATATAAACGAATGAAAATAGGCACAGAGATTGCGATGTGCAATTACCCTGCGGCCGTTCAATGTAATGCAGGCAGCACGCATTCTTCGTGCTGCCTGCTCTTTATAACATTTGATGCTTGCATCCAGTGCTAACTATGCTGTTCATTGACTGCATGCATCAGCAGGGGGCCCAATATTGTTACTTGTTAGTACTGCTTAAAGCTAGCCTGCACTGCTTAAAGAAATTGTGTTAGGGAAATTGATGGGATTGAAGGCCGATAAATCCCCAGGGCCTGATAGTCTGCATCCCAGAATACTTAAGGAAGTGGTCCTAGAAATAGTGGATTGGTGGTAGAAATAGAGAATTGATGGTCATTTTCCAACATGCTATAGACTCTGGATCAGTTCCTATGGATTGGAGGGTAGCTAATGTAACCCCACTTTTTAAAAAAGGAGGGAGAGAAAACAAGGAATTATAGACCGGTTAGCCTGACATCGATAGTGGGGAAAATACTGGAATCAATTATTAAAGACATAATAGCAGCGCATTTGGAAAGCAGTGACAGGATCGGTCCAAGTCAGCATGGATTTATGAAAGGGAAATCATGCTGGACAAATCTTCGAGAATTTTTTGAGGATATAACTAGTAGAGTGGACAAGGGAGAACCAGTGGATGTGGTATATTTGGACTTTCAAAAGGCTTTTTGACAAGGTCCCACACAAGAGATTAGTATGCAAAATTAAAGCACATGGTATTGGGAGTAATGTATTGACATGGATAGAGAACTGGTTGGCATACAGGAAGCAAAGAGTGGGAATAAACGGGTCCTTTTCATAATGGCAGGCAGTGACTAGTGGGGTACCGCAAGGTTCAGTGCTGGGATCCCAGCTATTTACAATGTACATTAATGATTTGGACGAAGAAATTGAATCTAATATCTCCAAATTTGCAGATGACACTGAGCTGGGTGGCAGTGTGAGCTGTGAGGAGGATGCTAAGAGGCTGCCGGGTGACTTGGACAGGTTAGGTGAGTGGGCAAATGCATGGCAGATGCAGTATAATGTAGATAAGTGTGAAGTTATCCACTTTGGTGGAAAAACAGGGAGGCAGAATATTATCTGAATGGTGACAGATTAGGAAAAGGGGAGGTGCAACGAGACCTGGGTGTCATGGTACATCAGTCATTGAAAGTTGGCATGCAGGTACAGCAGGCGGTGAAGAAGGCAAATTGCATGTGGCCTTCATAGCGAGAGTATTTGAGTATAGGAGCACGGAGGTCATACTGCAGTTGTACAGGGCCTTGGTGAGGCCACACCTGGAATATTGTGTACAGTTTTGGTCTCCTAATCTGAGGAAGGACATTCTTGCTATTAAGGGAGTGCAGCGAAGGTTCACCAGACTGATTCCTGGGATGGCATGGAGAAAGAGTGCATCGACTAGGCTTATATTCACTGAAATTTAGAAGAATGAGAGGGGATCTTATAGAAACATATACAATTCTGACGGGATTGGACAGGTTAGATGCAGGAAGAATGTTCCCGATGTTGAGGAAGTCCAGAACCAGGGGTCACAGTCTAAGGATAAGGGGCAAGCCACTTAGGACCGAGATGAGGAGAAACTTCTTCACTCAGAGTTGTGAACATGTGGAATTCTCTACCACAGAAAGTTGTTGAGGCCAGTTCGTTAGATATATTCAAAAACGAGTTAGATGTGGCCCTTACGGTTAAAGGGATCAAGGGGTATGGAGAGAAAGCAGGAATGGGGTACTGAAGTTGCATGATCATATTGAATGGTGGTGCAGGCTCGAGGGGCTGAATGGCCTACTCCTGCATCTATTTTCTATGTTTCTATGCATTGTGGCTGCTGGACGTGCTGACATCATTTGGAATAGTGCTGTGCAACAAAGAACAATGGTTCACCATGGGAAAGAGTGTGCACCAAGGTTTTCTGATGCTGCACTGGAGGTCTTCGTGGAGGAGGTGGAAAGGAGAAATGTCCTATATCCACAGATGGGCAGGAGGCCATCCAGACACAAGATGGCAAGGCAGTGGAAACAGATAGCCGTGGAGGTAAATGCCAAGAGTTTAGCATCAATGATCTAGATGCAGTGCCACAAGAAGTTTAATGACCTCACAGGAGTGGTCAAGATCAGTGAATGCATTTTAAATGCCTTATCCTATCAACTGCACCACTAGTCTCAGCCACTGCTCAATGCACCACATCCCCATCACTCACCTACCAACAATCTCTATCAATCAGGACTCATACCTAATGTTCATATGCTTCACTTCATCCTCACACACTTAGCGTTGCTGCAAACCTCACACCCACATCTCATGGCACATACTACCAGCTAATCAACCATGACAGCCACATCATCCAAACATATTGCATGACACTCAGTGACTCACTTCCCTCTCTCTTGCAGGAGAAGGTGGTGTTTAACCAGATGCAGCAGGAACTAACCGGAGGGGAAGAGGCATGCCTGCATGTTCTAACACCCATGGAGGAGACGGTGCTGGCCAATAATGGAACAGCCATTGCTGAGGCTGTAGCTAGCAGTGGCGCTGAAACCATCAAAGATGACGGTATCCTCATACCCAATTCTCCTTTTCACATCCCACTTCTCCCTCATCTCACAATCTCTTCTGACTTATAAGCTGCAGATGGTGTAAGCATGCATTTGTTACTTTCCCCTCTTCCCTCACCACAACCTTACCTTTGTCCCTTTTTCCTTTCAGATACCCAATAACTGCAACCTGGCCAGGCAGTGGAAGAAGTCCAAGAAAAAAGTGAAGATGAAGGGACACCGTCACTTGATTTCAGTCACAGCCCCCTGCTCAGGGCTGGATATGCATATGGTGAGATATATATGGCATAAGTGTGCTGCAGCCAGGTTAGGGGGCAAGGATAGCGCAGGTGCCAGCTCGCCGGAGGCTGAGGTCGTACATGAGTTCTATTGCAGAGAACTCAGATGAGGATTTTGATGGGCCTGGCTCCAGAAAAAGGCAGATGGGTGCACACAAAAAAATGCTTGGTGCATTGGGACGCCTGCCAGAAAGCCTGCCTTCAATGTCAAGGAGCATGGAGGAGTCCAGCACCAACTTGGCACAGGACTTTGTGCAGAGCCTGAAGCCCATCCTTTCCAGCATGGAAGTGGTGGTCAACCCAGCTAACACACTTGTGGACCCAACCATGATGCAGTGTCTGCTGGCCGATGTCTCAGATTCCATTGCACCGCAAGCAGCTTCCACCAAAAGTCTTGAGTATCGCAGTCGAAGCTCAGACTGATGTCATACAAGCTCAGATTTCTGCCATCATGGCTGTGGATATCAGTGTTCAAAGGGGCTTGCAGCATGTCACAGCACTCCAGCAATCTATCCTCCAACAGATTACTAGGATAGCTGAGTTGTCACCCCAGGGTGTGGCAGTGGCTCCACGGAGCACAAAGGTGCTGTCCTCTCTCAGGATGACAGCATTCGTGATCCCATCCCACTTTGCCAGTGCCCTTGCTTTTGTCTGTCACCCAGTCAGCCCAGACTGCTGCCCCCCATGCCGAACTGGTGCAGTCTGAAGTGGGGCAATCTTTGCCCAGAGCTGCTTGAGGTCATCCTCCAAAGCCATCTGCATTCTCCTCCACTGATCCATAAAAATTCATCAGCCTTCTACCAGACGTGCTGCAGCCACTGGTGTAGCACTTCAGCACTCGGACGGGCAAAGGCACATAGAAACATAGAAAATAGGTGCAGGAGTAGGCCATTCGGCCCTTCTAGCCTGCACCGCCATTCAATGAGTTCATGGCTGAACATTCAACTTCAGTACCCCATTCCTGCTTTCTCGCCATACCCCTTGATCCCCCTAGTAGTAAGGACCTCATCTAACTCCTTTTTGAATATATTTAGTGAATTGGCCTCAACAACTTTCTGTGGTAGAGAATTCCACAGGTTCACCACTCTGGGTGAAGAAGTTCCTCCGCATCTCGGTCCTAAATGGCTTACCCCTTATCCTTAGACTGTGACCTCTGGTTCTGGACTTCCCCAACATTGGGAACATTCTTCCTGCATCTAACCTGTCTAACCCCGTCAGAATTTTAAATGTTTCTATGAGGTCCCCTCTCATTCTTCTGAACTCCAGTGAATACAAGCCCAGTTGATCCAGTCTTTCTTGATAGGTCAGTCCCGCCATCCCGGGAATCAGTCTGGTGAACCTTCGCTGCACTCCCTCAATAGCAAGAATGTCCTTCCTCAGGTTAGGAGACCAAAACTGTACACAATACTCCAGGTGTGGCCTCACCAATGCCCTGTACAACTGTAGCAACACCTCCCTGCCCCTGTACTCAAATCCCCTTGCTATGAAGGCCAACATGCCATTTGCTTTCTTAACCGCCTGCTGCACCTGCATGCCAACCTTCAATGACTGATGTACCATGACACCCAGGTCTCTTTGCACCTCCCCTTTTCCTAATCTGTCACCATTCAGATAATAGTCTGTCTCTCTGTTTTTACCACCAAAGTGGATAACCTCACATTTATCCACATTATACTTCATCTGCCATGCATTTGCCCACTCACCTAACCTATCCAAGTCGCTCTGCAGCCTCACAGCATCCTCCTCGCAGCTCACACTGCCACCCAACTTAGTGTCATCCGCAAATTTGGAGATACTACATTTAATCCCCTCATCTAAATCATTAATGTACAGTGTAAACAGCTGGGGCCCCAGCACAGAACCTTGCGGTACCCCACTAGTCACTGCCTGCCATTCTGAAAAGTACCCATTTACTCCTACTCTTTGCTTCCTGTCTGACAACCAGTTCTCAATCCATGTCAGTACACTACCCCCAATCCCATGTGCTCTAACTTTGCACATCAATCTCTTGTGTGGGACCTTGTCGAACGCCTTCTGAAAGTCCAAATATACCACATCAACTGGTTCTCCCTTGTCCACTCTACTGGAAACATCCTCAAAAAATTCCAGAAGATTTGTCAAGCATGATTTCCCTTTCACAAATCCATGCTGACTTGGACCTATCATGTCACTTCTTTCCAAATGCACTGCTATGACATCCTTAATAATTGATTCCATCATTTTACCCACTACCGATGTCAGGCTGACCGGTCTATAATTCCCTGTTTTCTCTCTCCCTCCTTTTTTAAAAAGTGGGGTTACATTGGCTACCCTCCACTCTATAGGAACTGATCCAGAGTCAATGGAATGGTGGAAAATGACTGTCAATGCATCCACTATTTCCAAGGCCACCTCCTTAAGTACTCTGGGATGCAGTCCATCAGGCCCTGGGGATTTATCGGCCTTCAATCCCATCAATTTCCCCAACACAATTTCCCGGCTAATAAGGATTTCCCTCAGTTCCTCCTCCTTATTAGACCCCCCGACCCCTTTTATAACCGGAAGGTTGTTCGTGTCCTCCTTCGTGAATACCGAACCAAAGTACTTGTTCAATTGGTCCGCCATTTCTTTGTTCCCCGTTATGACTTCCCCTGATTCTGACTGCAGGGGACCTACGTTTGTCTTTACTAACCTTTTTCTCTTTACATATCTATAGAAACTTTTGCAATCCGTCTTAATGTTCCCTGCAAGCTTCTTCTCATACTCCATTTTCCCTGCCCTAATCAAACCCTTTGTCCTCCTCTGCTGAGTTCTAAATTTCTCCCAGTCCCCAGGTTCGCTGCTATTTCTGGCCAATTTGTATGCCACTTCCTTGGCTTTAATACTATCCCTGATTTCCCTTGATAGCCACGGTTGAGCCACCTACCCTTTTTTATTTTTATGCCAGACAGGAATGTACAATTGTTGTAGTTCATCCATGCGGTCTCTAAATGTCTGCCATTGCCCATCCACAGTCAACCCCTTAAGTATCATTCGCCAATCCATCCCAGCTAATTCACGCCTCATACCTTCAAAGTTAGCCTTCTTTAAGTTCTGGACCATGGTCTCTGAATTAACTGTTTCATTCTCCATCCCAATGCAGAATTCCACCATATTATGGTCACTCTTCCCCAAGGGGCCTCGCACAACGAGATTGCTAATTAATCCTCTCTCATTACATAACACCCAGTCTAAGATGGCCTCCCCCCCTAGTTGGTTCCTCGACATATTGGTCTAAAAAACCATCCCTTATGCACTCCAGGAAATCCTCCTCCACCGTATTGCTTCCAGTTTGGTTAGCCCAATCTATGTGCATATTAAAGTCACCCATTATAACTGCTGCACCTTTATTGCACGCACCCCTAATTTCCTGTTTGATGCCCTCCCCAACATCACTACCACTGTTTGGAGGTCTGTACACAACTCCCACTAACGTTTTTTGCCCTTTGGTGTTCTGCAGCTCTACCCATATAGATGCCACATCATCCAAGCTAATGTCCTTCCTAACTATTGCCTTAATCTCCTCCTTAACCAGCAATGCTACTCCACCTCTTTTCCTTTTATTCTATCCTTCCTGAATGTTGAATACCCCTGGATGTTGAGTTCCCAGCCCTGATCATCCTGGAGCCACGTCTCCGTAATCCCAATCACATCATATTTGTTAACATCTATTTGCACAGTTAATTCATCCACCTTATTGCGGATACTCCTTGCATTAAGACACAAAGCCTTCAGGCTTGTTTTTTTAACACCCTCTGTCCTTTTAGAATTTTGCTGTACAGTGGCCCTTTTTGTTCTTTGCCTTGGGTTTCTCTGCCCTCCACTTTTCCTCATCTCCTTTCTGTCTTTTGCTTTTGCCTCCTTTTTGTTTCCCTCTATCTCCCTGCATTGGTTCCCATCCCCCTGCCATATTAGTTTAACTCCTCCCCAACAGCACTAGCAAACACTCCCCCGAGGACATTGGTTCCGATTCTGCCCAGGTGCAGACCGTCCGGATCGTACTGGTCCCACCTCCCTCAGAACCGGTTCCAATGCCTCAGGAATTTGAATCCCTCCCTGCTGCACCATTGCTCAAGCCATGTATTCATCTGAGCTATCCTACGATTCCTACTCTGACTAGCACGTGGCACTGGTAGCAATCCCGAGATTACTACTTTTGAGGTCCTACTTTTTAATTTAGCTCCTAGCTCCTTAAATTCATTTCGTAGGACCTCATCCCTTTTTTTACCTATGTCGTTGGTACCAACATGCACCACGACAACTGGCTGTTCTCCCTCCCTTTTTAGAATGTCCTGCACCCGCTCCGAGACATCCTTGACCCTTGCACCAGGGAGGCAACATGCCATCCTGGAGTCTCGGTTGCGGCCGCAGAAACGCCTATCTATTCCCCTTACAATTGAATCCCCTATCACTATCGCTTGCCCACTCTTTTTTCTGCCCTCCTGTGCAACAGAGCCAGCCACGGTGCCATGAACTTGGCTGCTGCTGCCCTCTCCTGATGAGTCATCCCCCTCAACAGCACTCAAAGCAGTGTATCTGTTTTGCAGGGGGATGACCACAGGGGACCCCTGCACTACCTTCCTTGCACTACTCTTCCTGCTGGTCTTCCATTCCCTCGCTGGCTGTGGACCCTTCTCCTGCGGTAAGACCAACTCGCTACACGTGATACTCACGTCATTCTCAGCATCGTGGATGCTCCAGAGTGAATCCACCCTCAGCTCCAACTCCGCAACGTGGACCGTCAGGAGCCGGAGGTGGACACACTTCCCGCACATGTAGTCGTCAGGGACACTGGTGTTGTCCCCGTGTTCCCACATGGTACAGGAGGAGCATATCACGTGACCGAGCTGTCCTGCCATGACTTAACCCTTAGATACACTTAAATTGGCGACAACAATGTTAAAAGTTACTGACTAATAAAGAAAAAGAAAATGGAAGATAGGCACTAAGGGAATGCACAATGATGATTAGTTTAATTTTGTATGCAATATGGCATGATTTAATTTATAAATTTTGTTTGGAATGTGTATTTTGTGTTGGCTTTTATTTTTGCATTTTGACCAAGAAGATGATGTCATGGTCAGTGACAGGAAGAAGGTAAGTGGTGTGGGACAGTTGGTGAATGGGGAATTGGGGTTAGGTTACTGATATTGCATTTAAACTAGTTCTTCATGTACAGCCAAGGCACAAAGGGGCTGTCTAGGTTGCAGCCTCCCTTCCCTGTCCACCTCTTACTTGTCCTCCTCTTCCCCTTCCTCCCTCTTGTAGCAGTTTGTCCTGCTCTGCGTGGCCTCTGCACATTCTCTCAGTCATGCTCAATGCCAAGAGGAAGGCCTACTGGTGTACATTGTCTGGGAACAACAGGTTTGTGTAGAAGCCTTGAAGTCAGTAAAAAGTACTTCAGCACCTGCCACACCACTCCCAGTAGGCTTTTGAAACTTGAAACAACTATGGAAAGCACCAAAAACATATAGAATTGTAGCAAAAGCCAGAAGAAATAAACCAGCAACTAACCTGTAAATAGCTGATGATCCCTTTAAATAGCGCTGGTAGGGGTTCCTTCCTGCTGCTGAATGCAGCTGTGCGAGGTTAAGAGAGGGTGTCGACTGGAGCGTGGAGCTCCAAAATGGCAGCGTTGGTGTTGACATCATGATCTGCCTACTTTGCATACTTCCGGCAGATGCTACGTGCACTAACCCCTTTACCAAGATGGCGTCTGGCGCGGTGTGTGTCAGAAGTGTGCGTGCGCGCCATGGACGTCACTTAGAAACCCTAAGAGCACTCGTTGTGCCCAAAAAACAGGCGCTACTGAGCCCAATTTGCCCACCATACTCTAGACTGCTGTTGCACGCATATTCTATTTTTGTATTTCAATGATAGTTAAGTATTTGACAGATTAGATAAAGTAATCCATAAGTGTAAATTAGTAAAATGAATTTGTTTATAACTGTCACATTTTGTGCTCCAAAAAGAGGAGCTGCAGATAGATTCAAGTGTATGTTACATGCAAAATATTGGTACAATATACATTTCTACACATTACAAGGACCAACAGAATAATATTAAATTATGCAATCTAAAAGAGTTAATGTGCCCATTAGTCTTGTTGAATATATTTTCCTGTTCTACATTTTTTCTGCAATTGATACCAACAATGAGAAACTATTGTTATGAAGAAAGACCCGAGATACTTGGACTATTTCCATTAGAACAGACAAGGCTAAGAGGAACTTTAATATGAGTTTTGTTTTTAATTACAAAAGATTCTGATAGAGTGAATGGGTAAAGATTATTTCCTCTGGTTTGGGTGTCAGTGACTGGGGTCAATTTAAAATCATCATTAAGAGAGTGAAGAGAGAAGTTAGGGGAATTACTTTACACTGAAGGATGCTGGAGCATGTAATGATTTTCCACAGGGAGTAATTGAGGCAGAGACCATTGTACTTTTTAAGAGAAAAATGGATAAATACTTGAAGCAGGGGAAAATATATGGTTGTGAGGAAATCCTGGACTGGCAAGATTAATTTTGAATTGTTCTAGCAAACGGGCCAGCACTGGCACAATGGGCTCAAGTTTCGGTCTGAGTTGCTCCTATTTTTTTGGAGCAGCTAGTTTAGAATGGAGCATCTTAGAAATTGCAATTCTCGGCATTTAGTTTGCTCCAATTCTAGTGAGTAAGAATAGTTCCATTTTAGAACAGATTTTTTTTTTTTTTTAAAAGGGGGCATGTCCAGCCACTTACGCCTGTTTTGCAAGTTTAGGCAGCGAAAACTTACTCCAAACTAACTTAGGATGGAGTAAGTGTAGATTTTTGTACGCTCAGAAAATTCTTGCCTACACTTAGAAATCAGTCATAGGGAATGAGAGATTGGGGAGGGAAGTTTACAAACATTAAACACCACTTTTACAAATAGAGTCATCATCAATAATAAATGATAAATAAATCAATAAATCAACCAATAAATCAATCAAAAAAAATTAAAAAATAAAATTTTTTAAAAATCATTAAATAAAAAATTAAGTTTCTACTCACCGACTGCAACACCGGGAGCCCTCCAACAGCGTGCTGGGACGGGGCACCTCCAGTGTCTCTCTCTCTCTGTCTCTGTCAGTGTCTCTGTGTTTCTGACAGCAAGGGATGGGGGGAGGGAAGAGGGGGGAGGGGGTGGGAAGAGGGGGAGGGGGGGGAAAAGAGTCTCCCCCACACAGCCTCGGGGGCCTGGAGCTACTGCACATGTGCACACACTCCAGCTCACATGTGCAAAGATCACGGCACTGTTTTCAGCGCCGGGACCTGGCTCCGCCCCGACCCCTTGTGCTGCGCCACGCCGAGCACGAAGACGTCCTGAGGAGACCGGAGAATCACAAGGTAAGTTTTCGCCGCCCTTTTTCTTCCAGAAAGTCGGTGCACCTGATCGAGATGCGCCATTTTTCCAGAGGGCGGAAACTTGGGCCCAATGACTTTCTTTTGTGCTGTGAATTTTTAGGACTCTGCTTCATCCCATGCATTAGAATTTCTCCAAAATAAGATATCGCCAGTGTAAATGATTTAACTTTACGCTGGTGTTCCAGCATGAGCCAGCGTTATTCAATTTAGTTACAGGGATGGTCTTCCATTAAAACTGAAGTTGGAGGAGGAAAAAAGTACCCAAAGCTAATACTTCTGGACGCTTAACTATTATTGTGAGGAAGAATAGTTCAATCACATGTAATGCCAATGTGATTGTTTTCACATCTTACTTTAAATACTTACTTCTTTTACCCAAATTAAAAAATTTCCACCTATCATTTCACTACACATCAAAAGCACATAACATAGGTAAATAAGTGGTAAACAAATACAAACATTGCAGGATTGCCACTTACCAGTTTGTACTGTGAGCTTGAAAGTGCTTCTAAAATTTCATCTACAATATGGTCGGACAGAAACGATGCCACAGTCAGCTTGACCTCGCTGCACAAGAATTGGGGAAAGACAACAGACTGTATTAAAAAACCCTCGACAACATCGAACAAAATGCATTATGTTTTCCAGAAATATTTCCTTGTGCCATAAAGCTTCCTTTACTCTAAGCAAAACTCAAGATCACCTTCTCCTGCACCAGTAAAGCATTTTCACTACCCACATCAAGTCTGCTCAATTTAGAGTGAAATTATAATGAGCTTTGTACGAGGAACTGCGTGACAGCACCCTAATAGGTTTCACATTGGGCCCTTTACCAACCAGAGGGTAAACCTTTAATTCAAGCCTCAATGGGCAAGCAAAGAAATGTAACTAATTTGCCTATTTAAAAAAAAATACAAAATCTACTATTTATTTATTTTTTAAATGATAGATTTAAAAAGATTGTAATATTATGCATTTTGAAATCTCAGCCATTGTAATATTGGATGGATTAAAAAAAAGTAGTCATAAAAACTACACAGTTCAGTAGAGAGGCTTAGTAGAATTATGCAAAACTTGAATTTTAGATCAGGAATTTTTTTCACGTTATTCACTTTGCTCATCCTTTTCAAAAACAATCGTCCCCCTTATTGCCAAATAAAATCCAAAACCTAAGTGCTATAAGTAAGCGCAGCCTCTGGATCAACGCTTCAAACTTGGAAAGGACTGTATTTCAATCTGTCAACAAATATTAAAGAATAACTATTCATTACAATCATGCACTTCAAAGTTTTCCTTTTAGATCAAATCTATTACACTTCCCAAATCCTATTCCACATGGATATTTAATTAATATGCAAATGAGATCACAAAAAGCAAAAGACAATCTTTAACAGGATGATGCAGCAGTGTGCTGCCTTGAAGCACATACATACATACAATACAGAATGATGTGACCCATTCATACCCTCACTCCTAAATTACAATGTGAGAGCTGGTACTTTCCAAAGGGAGAGGGGGAACAAAAATAATGCAAGAAGAAAAGGCCATTTAATCCAAACACATGGTTTTTAAAAGATGAGAATTGCACAAGATAAATACAAATGAGAAATGTTATTCATCCATCTTAGCTCATCTGTACGAGAGAAACATTTGCAGTCCCCTCTAACCACACTTCAGGAAAGGATGTCAAGGCCTTGGAGAGTGTGCAGAGGTGAGTTACTGTAATGATACCAGGGATGAGGGACTTCAGTTACATGGAGAGACAAGAGAAGTTGGGATTGTTCTTTTTCGAGCAGAGAAGGTTAAGGGGAGATATTTAGAATATAGAGGGAGAAACTGTTTCTACTGGCAGGTGGGTCAGTAACCAGAGGACACAGATTTAAGGTAATTAGCACAAGAGCCAGAGGGAAGATACGAGGAGAATTTTCTTTACGCAGCGAGTTATGATCTAGATGCACTGCCTAAAAGGGTAGTGGAGGCAAATTGAATAGTAACTTTCAAAAGGGAATTTAATACTTGAAAAGGAAAAATTTGCAGGGCTATAGGGACAGAGTAGGGGAGTGGGACTAATAGAATAGCTCTTTCAAAAATCTGGCACAGGAAAGATGGGCCAAATGCACTCCTCCTGTTCTGTCTGATTCCATGATTCTAGGGCTCCAACTTTCCATCAGTGAGCTTGTTGGACTTGGAGGAAAACTCCTGCTCCATCTGGCCCACAAGCAATGCTGTAAATGCACATACCTTATGGATCCGGCCCTTCTTGCCTCCTTTTACTTGCCGGTGTTCCCGAGGCCCGGGAAACCCGGCCAAATTGGGTAAAAAATAAAAAGCCTGTCAAAACGGCGGCACGCAGCCTCCTTAAAAGCTTTTACCGACCGACAGGATGTCGGAATGCTGGGACTTTGTCTCCAGTGGGTGTTTGCTGACTGTCCGAGTGATTCGATGTTGCCATCTGTCTTCGTTGTTCCCTTTCGATATCTTTGGGCTCTTGAGAGCAAATTGGTCGCCCCACCATAGTCCCCGCCCCCCAACAACCTGCCACCCAGATGTGGTTGGGTTTCAAATTTTAACTTCTGACCTGACCCAAACCCACCTGTTCCTGGGGGTTAAAATTACCCCCAACATGTGGCTATTTTAATTGAAGATTGTCGGTATGATAATAACCCAAGTTGCCTTCTGACAATCAATTCCATTATTTCACCCATTATTCAGCCTTGGCTCAGTGGCAGCACTTTCGCCTCTGAGTCAGAAGGTTGTGGGTTCAAGCCCTACACCAGAGACTTCAGTACATAATCTAGGGTGACACTGAGAAAGGTTCCATCATTAGGATGAAATGTTAAACCAAGGCCCGGTCTGCCCCTCATGGAATTATCTGAAGAAGAGCAGGGAGATCACCCGATACCCTGGCCAATATTATTCCTCAACCAACCACTAAAATTGGCTATCTGGTTACTTATCCCATTGCTGTTTGTGGGAGCTTGCCGTACACAAAAATTGGCTGTGTTTGCCTACATGGCAACAGTGACAACACTTCAAAAGTATGTCACTGGCTGTAAAGTACTTTGGGGTGCCTAAGGACATGAAAGAAGCTATATAAATTCAAGTTTCTGTATTTATTTATTTAACGTTAATTCTGTTCCTCTCTCCACAGACACTGCCTAACTTGCTGAGTATTTACAGCATTTTCTGTTTTTATTTAATATGTCTATAACTGCGTGGATTAGATTAAGTACCTCTTTTGAATATGAGTATTATGTTGCATTGTTTTCAATCCAGTGGTGTTTTCCAGCATTCAGTGACTCCCTCAATGACTGTCAGCACTTCACACATTTCTTGTCTCTCTTGCTCTGGGATAAGTACCATCTGTTCCAAGTATTTGCTTATTTTGAGCTCTTTCCATCTTTCTAGATTCTATCTCATTAATGTCATACTGTAGAATCTACCCAACCTATTTGATTGCCCCAAAAGTGAGTACCCATAGGACAAAACAGGACAAAAGATCCAGCCCAAGCAGCTCTCACATGGATTATAGTGGAGAACATGATTTGGCGATAGCAGGCACTTTGTATCAACACTTCAACTTCTACAATCAATCCTGGTGCTTATCAATCTTGTTAGTAAAGCCAGTCTAAATTTTAGCAAGTTCAAAGCACTGATAAAAATGCTGAAGATTATAAAGCTTATCTAATAAATAAGTCAGTGGTACTACCATACAGACTGGATTTTTAAATTCAGAATGACTTAATTTGCCCCAACAGTTTATCATTAAGTCTGAATTAGATATATAATTTCAAGCATAATTTTACTGTACTTTCTGACGACTACGATTACGACTGATGTACAATAGAATCAAGTATCAAAATACCTAATTTTATTAAGAATATCGATGCCCGATTGCTCAAGTAGAACATTCTTGACAAAAGTCCGAGGGATGGAAACTTTCTCGGTGCTGGCCTCTATTAAATTCTGGCGCAGGTGGGCTTTTTTCATCACATGAGGGCACAGTCCCTCAGCTGCATCCACCATGGACTCCAACATAGTCTATAAAGCAAAGATGAAAAAACTCAAAAGGGAAAGGACTTAAAAGTTTTTTAAAAATAAAAGCTGTCGTCAACAGTGGAAATAGCAATGTAACATTTAAATAAGGAGAAGTTAAAATGGGGGAAAGAAAACAAGTTATTAAAGTATATGCCTGAATTAGTTAAATGGTAAAAGGACGAAACCCAGTGCTCTACCACTTAAACAAGTATTGACTCAATATCCTTGAGGGGAAGTTCTAAGAAATAGCCAATTATGAATAGCAAATAATAGCAGAATATGCAACCAGTACTATCTCCATTTTATAAAAAAAGAGATCACACCCGTCACCTGATTAAGTAACACATTAGGGAAGATATAAGATTTCAAATATTCTTTAGTCAAATTTCTAAAGTCATTAGCTGAGATAAAGTTTTGTTGACCAGCTTTATACTACAATCTTTAGAGGACAGCGATGTGCACAACAGGATGTAGGTGAATGTACAACTGACCTCACCTTTCCTAACCTGGTTAGGGCATTAAAACGCTTCGTGCACTGAAGCCAGGACCGTGACACAATGCTCCTGCTGCTGACCTCCTCGGCCACCTCCAGCCACACCTTCTTTGTGGCAGTAGTGAGTTTCTTCCTCCGGATGCTGGAGAAGAGTATCTCTCTCTGACTCTTTTTCCAATTCTGACGAAGGGTCATCAACCTGAAATGTTAACTCTGTTCTCTCCCTCTGACCTCTCCATCCTCGGCCTCTTACCGTTCCGATGAAGCTCAATATAAGTTCGGGGAACAGCACCTCATCTTTCAATTGGGCACTTTACAGCCTTCTGGACTCAACATCGTGCTCAATTTCAGACATAACCTCTGCCCCTATTTTTTTCCCATATGGCACCTGTTGTCTCCTTTTGTCTCGCACCATCATCCCTTTTGTCTTTTAATCTCCCCTGCTTTCCATCCTATCACAGACCTTCCCTTTTGTTCTTGCCTCTCCTCCCCCTTTCGCTTCATCTACACTTACTTAAAAATGTGTTACATCTCTAATTATTTCCAGTTCTGACGAAAGGTCATCGACCTGAAACATTAATTGTTTCTCGCTCCACAGATGCTGCCTGACCTGCTAAGTATTTCCAGTGTTTTCTGCTTTTATCTCTCTGACTCTTCATTGTACCCAACAGTACATTAAGCAAGGCTTCGTTAAAGCAGAGCACAGCCTTGGAAAGTCCAGAGTCCATCTTCTGCAACTGCAGTCTCTGTGCAAAACCTCCCAACTCTTCCAAATTCCATCTTTGGTTTGCTCCTTTAAATACTTGAGTTGCGATCGCATCATACAGGTCCGCACAGCGCCCCCTGCTGCGCATTCAGCACCAAACCTGCAAGTAATATTCTAATGAGGTGGCTGCATTAAAATGCCACAGACAGACACACTGAAATTATTTCCCGGTTTCCCATGCGATATCGGATGACTTTCCCCCACCACACCCTCCGAACGGCCAGGCAGTAATATCGGGGTCAAAGAGTCTGACAACACAATGGCAGTGATGGGGTTGAATGAGATGATGACGCAGTAGAGCTGGGTGTCAGTATACAAGTGCAAGTTAATCAGATGTCTGTGGATGATGTCAGCAAGGGTAACATGTGGATTATGAAAAGGAGTGCAGAGGCTATGGCGTGGCTGCAGGAGGAGAAGTAATTGCTTTCACATGCGAGAACTTTCACGATGTTGGTAGTCTATTTTGAATGTGGAACACATCACAGCCGAGCTCCATACTGCTCTTGCCTGACGCCCACACTTCCAGCAGGGATCACAGGATAGAAATCAGGAGCAGGAAGCCTAACTAAGTTCCTGGCCTCCCTAGCACAAGGTACAGAGATTAATTGTAATGTCCCTAATGCCACCCCAGCCATGATCAGCTAAACGCAGACTGGCCTCTTTCCTGAGTCAGAAGGTTGTGCTCTGTTGGGAGGTGCTACCTTTCAGATCAATCTGTCCTCTCGATAAGTGTTGACTACGACAGCAGAGCTCAATTCTGTTCTCCAGCAGCGTCCACACAAGCTCTTTCCAGTTTAGGTCGCTGAATAATAATTATTTATAGGGTTGAGGACTGATTTTTTTCTTCCTCTTCCTAGTCCAGCAGCATGGAGGCCAATTATAGTGCCCAAATTTCTGCCTTGGCTGAGATCCATGTCTGTACACACCAGGAATCAGACCGAGCAACTTCTGGTCCATATGGTTTAGTGCTTCATCAGGTAATGCCGTTACCCACGATAACGGAAGTTATTTTGCATCTATTTTAACTGTAACACTCCCGCATCATTACCTCGAGTCTCCCTCAAGAATCTATCCTTGGCCCCCTCCTACCTCTCATCTACATGCTGCCCCTCAGCAACATCATCCAAAAACAGTCAGTTTCTACATGTACTTTAACGACACCCAGCTCTACCTCACCACCACTTCCCTCAACACCTCCATTGTCTCTAAATTGTCAAACTGCTTGTCCGACAACTAGTAATAGATGAGCAGAAATTTCCTTCAACTAAGTATTGGGAAGGCCGAAGCCAATGGGGCCAAAATTCACTGCCGCCTGAAACGAGTCGCACCCACCACTTTTGTTGTGTTTTCACCGCCGCGGTCGATAAGGTGGTCTCCTGCGCGAAATTCAGCTCTTTGTCATTTTTTTTCGAACAGACCGGACGGAAGTCAGTCATAATGGGGGCAGAAGTGGGGCGGAGAGCAGAAGATTGATCACAAGAGGGGCGGAAGCAGAGGCGGGACGGAGTCTCCGCCGCTGTCAGTGATGTCATGACGCGGGTGCGTCACCAAGTCTCTCCCCTTCACTTAAAGGGGAGAGCTGCTGCGAGCTCTGCAATTATTTTAGTTAGGACCACTGGGCCACGAGGTAGGATTTTACAAACATAGAAAATAGGTGCAGGGGTAGGCCATTCAGCTCTTCGAGTCTGCACCACCATTCAATAAGATCATGGCTGATCATGCAACTTCAGCACGCCATTCCTGCTTTCTCTCCATACTCCTTGATCCCTTTAGCCGTAAGGGCCATATCTAACTCCCTTTTGAATATATCTAATGAACTGGCCTCAACAACTTTCTGTGGTACAGAATTCCTCAGGTTCACAATTCTCTGAATGAAGAAGTTTCTCCTCATCTCAGACCTTAATGGCTTACCCCTTATTCTTAGACTGTGACCTCTGGTTCTGGACTTCCCCAACATCAGGAACATTTTTCCTGCATCTAACCTGTCCAATCCCGTCAGAATTTTATATGTTTCTATGAGATTCCCTCTCATTCTTCTAAATTTCAGTGAATATAAGCCTAGTCGATCCAGTCTTTCTTCATATGTCAGTCCTGCCATCCCGGGAATCAGTCTGGTGAACCTTCACTGCACTCCCTCAATAGCAAGAATGCCCTTCCTCAGATTAGGAGACCAAAACTGTACACAAGTGCAGTAAGACCTCCCTGCTCCGATATTCAAATCCTCTCATTATGAAGGCCAACGTGCCATTTGCCTTCTTCACCGCCTGCTGTACCTGCATGCCAACCTTCAATGACTGATGTACCATAACACCCAGGTCTTGTTGCACCTCCCCTTTTCGAATCTGTCACCATTCAGATAATATTCTGCCTTCCTGCTTTTGCCACCAAAGTGGATAGCCTCACAATTATCCACATTATACTGCATCTGCCATGCATTTGCCCACTCACCTAACCTGTCCAAGTCACTCTGTAGCCTCTTAGTATCCTCCTCACAGCTCACACTGCCACCCAGCTTAGTGTCATCCACAAACTTGGAGATATTACATTCAATTCCTTTGTTTAAGTCATTAATGTATATTGTAAGTAGCTGGGGTCCCAGCACTGAACCTTGCGGTACCCCATTAGTCACTGCCTGCCAAGGACCCGTTTATTCCTACTCTTTGCTTCCTGTCTGCCAACCAGTTCTCTATCCACATCAATACATTACCCCCAATACCATGTGCTTTAATTTTGCACACCAATCTCTTGTGTGGGACCTTGTCAAAAGCCTTTTGAAAGTCCAAATACACCACATCCACTGGTTCTCCCTTGTCCACTCTACTGGTTGCATCCTCAAAAAATTCTAGAAGATTTGTCAAGCATGATTGCCCTTTCATAAATCCATGCTGACTTGGACCGATCCTGTCACTGCTTTCCAAATGCGCTGCTATTACATCTTTAATAATTGATTCCAACATTTTCCCCACTACCGATGTCAGGCTAACCGGTCTATAATTCCCTGTTTTCTCTCTCCCTCCTTTTTTAAAAAGTGGGGTTACATTAGCTACCCTCCAATCCATAGGAACTGATCCAGAGTCTATGGAATGTTGGAAAATGACTGTCAATGCATCCACTATTTCGAGGGCCACTTCCTTAAGTACTCTGGGATGCAGACTATCAGGCCGTGGGGATTTATCGGCCTTCAATCCCATCAATTTCCCTAACACAATTTCCTGACTAATAAGGATTTCCTTCTGTTCCTCCTTCTCACTAGACCCTCGGTCCCCTAGTATTTCCGGAAGGTTATTTGTGTCTTCCTTTGTGAAGACAGAACCAAAGTATTTGTTCAATTGGTCTGCCATTTCCTTGTTCCCCATTATAAATTCATCTGATTCTGACTGCAAGGGACCTACATTTGTCTTCACTAATCTTTTTCTCTTCACATATCTATAGAAGCTTTTGCAGTCAGTTTTTATGTTCCCTGCAAGCTTACTCTCATACTCTATTTTCTCCCTCCTAATTAAACCCTTTGTCCTCCTCTGCTGAATTCTAAATTTCTCCCAGTCCTCAGGTTTGCTGCTTTTTCTGACCAATTTATATGCCTCTTCCATGGTTTTAACACTATCCCTAATTTCCCTTGTTAGCCACGGTTGAGCCACCTTCCCCGTTTTATTTTTACGCCAGACAGGGATGTATAATTGTTGAAGTTCATCTATGTGATCTTTAAATGTCTGCCATTGCCTATCCACCGTCAACCCTTTAACTATCATTCGCCAATCCATCTTAGCTAATTCATGTCTCATACCATCGAAGTCACCTTTCTTTAAGTTCAGGACCCTACTCTCTGAATTAAATGCAAGTCTTTCCTCCTTCTCTGTTTGTGTAGCTCAGCTACTCACAAGATAAACTTCAGCTGATTCAGCAAGGGAACATCTAAATGGTGGCCTGACAGACCAGTAAACTCGAGGCCACAGCCTCACAAACTTTCTGGGTGAACTTCCTTTCTGATTTTCAGCTACTCATGGCAAGATGCAATACGCTACATTAGTGCTACGATAGACATTGGCCCAGAATTTGCGGTTGGAGGCTTCCTACGGGCGGATGCCTCTGACCACAAAAATTTCTATGAAATATCTGGTGGTCCCAGAGGTTCAGAGATTTGTGGTCCTGGGCCGCTACGCGAAGGCCTGCATAGCCGCCCATGTATTCCAGGAGCGTATGTGCTTAGTACGCGTCCCTGGGATCACGTGGGCCGGCCCAGCCAATCAAAATCGGCGTATTTCCATTCATACGTATGGTGAGTTCCGTTTCTATGGAGCTGCTATAACTATGAATGGGAATATGCCGAAGAACACACAAACACATTAAAAAACACATTATATATTTAAAATGCAATTTTTATTTAATACACAAATGTATTTTTGGGGAATTTAAAAAATATATATTTTTTAACAGCTAAAAATAAACTTACCAAAATGGACAAGGTTTTTAATATACAAATGAGTCATAACATTTTATTTTTCTATTTTTTAAAACTCTAACACTTTTACCAGGCGTAAGAATTTCAAGGGCATTCGCTGGGCAAATAGGCCAACTCTTCGCCCGTGGAAAACTTTTTCCCCCGAATCTTCTTGACAGATCGCAAGTTCCAGGTTTAGGTGCATGTGCTTCACATACCTAAATCCAAACCTTGCATGGCCCCTACGGGTGCGTGCACACTTCATACACACCCGCAGGGGACGCGAATTCAGGCCCAATGAATGAACTCAGGTATTTTCGTCTGTTGAATTTGCTAATCTTAGCTGGATTTTGTCAAAAGAACAATTTTCTTGTCCTTTTAACTACAATCTGACCAGTAGTACTTTTCAAATTGGTAAATGATGTCATTTGTTAATCTCAAGAGTTTTTTATATCACGCTTTCACCAATTACAATGAATCAAGTAAGCTGCAGTAAATCCCGTTGAAATTTCTACAATTATTTTACTGAAATATTTCACATCCAAGGGCAGTTAATCCAGTTGCCTTCAGTTTTGCACATTTGCTTCACCCAGCCAGTCAGTTTCATATTGCTTGATATATTTGAACATATACACAAATAAATCCTGAGATGCATATTGATGAACCTACAGCATTTGATTTTAAGGCATGATGCTCCATAGCAATCTCTCTGCCTCTCAGGAGAGCCTTCCAGTCAGCACACATATTTTGAAATAGCACACCGCTTGAAATCACCAGTGATTAACAGGGAAGCAGGCAGGGAATTTCTCTACCCTTTAGCTACTAATGACAACATTGGGACTACTTTATTAACTGTTCAATGCCCAGGAATGTGCCATCTTCTGTAATACTCTGTCATTCGCATTCAGTGCCTTGCACTAGATGCAGTGCTCTCTATGTTATTGAAACTCACACAAACCTGAAGAGTAATCAAAACAATTCTTATTTTTCTGTTGCAGAAGATGGAAGCTTCCTCTGTGGGGAAAATTCTTATATCAAGGAGGTAGTTATCCTGCAAATTAGTTGAACACAAATGCCAAAGGATTAGGAGGGGGTGGGGTGATAATTGATAGGTAGCAAATGTCTTAAATTAATCAGATTCATCTTTACCAACAACCACAGATTGCGGTTATACTCTCCCATGAAGTGAGAACATCTATCTCACTTCACATAAGTACTCTTACTACAGAAATTTCATTTCAAGGAAAAACTAGAATTAACCAAATATTCTTGGGTGCCATTTGAATGTTCCTCAATAGACGTCAAATTGCAGGAACTAAAAGTGATATCACATAGGGCAATAGTGGTAGATGAGTGAAAGCATACAATCCCTGATGGAATTGTAGCCAAAAGAGATCTCGATATTCCTGATCAATTAAAGATCATTAGCATTTTAATATGTACATCAAATCTTCTCTGCATGGTCCAAACTCTTTCAGCCTTTTTTACTAGAAGAAAGCCAACCATGGCCTACATATACTGACGTCAGGACTGCATAGGGGAGTTGGACCTCCAAGAACAGCATAGAAAATGTGGTTATACTGAGGGATGAGAGCTTACATAGTGGCTGCTCTCAGATTTGTTCAACAAGTATATTTAATAATTTTAATTTTAGGCATGCAAGAAACAATGCATAATGTGTCCCATATTCTTTTCTCTAAACAGCCACTGCCTGCTCTTATGTGGATATCTCAGCCTCAGACATTTCCATGGTGAGAGGAGCAATTCTTACCAAGTTAGCAGTGTGAAAATACTGCAAGGTATGTATAATAAAAAGCTAGTCATTATTGGAAGATTAGAAATTAATCTGATGTGTTAAGGAAACAAGTGTCCCAACAGAAATTCTGGCACAAATCATATTTTGATACTTCATGCAGATGAAACATATGCAGCAAAGTGAAAAGAGGGAGTTATTGGATTTGCCCCAGTTGGAAAATGTGACACCAGATCAGAATCAAACACTGTTAAATCACACTGTGACATTACATTTTTAAAAAACTGAAATTTTAATCGGGAGTTAAATTTTTTAAAATCACATCAAACTTTGCAAAAACTGAAAAAGATCAGCGCTTTTATAGTTTCCCTGAAAATGAAAGTCCCCAGTTGCTGGATGAAATACGTTAAATAAGCAACTAACACAAGTGGAATCCTTTGCCAAGAGAAACTACTCACAATTCACTTTATTCGGTAGCGCAGTGAATGTCAGCAATACTTGGAATATTTGGTCCACATTGATGAATTCCATCCTGTTATTTAACTGACCCAGATGTTATTCCTGTGTCAATAAAAGACAAATACCCTGCCTGCTTCAGTCAGCCACTATTAGTGGCCAAAATTATTTTGAGATTCTATGACTCCTGAGGCACAGAAACACAGCAAAAATTCCAGTGTCATCGTAGAAGCACAATGGTGAAAACAAAGATTAACAGTTTTAAATTTGAGTAATCTAGTGACATTTTATCCTAACATTGCAGTTTCCACTGAACAGCCAGTTTGCATAAAAAGTAGCACTGTGTTGATTGGAATTCCTACTTCTTACATAACCATAAATGTGCCAGGCTTGTAATTACTTGCAGCTGAATGCATATCTCTGATGAAATTAAATCTAGATTAGCGTATGCAGTTTGCATTCACATAAATCACACTGCATAGCATAAAATGAATACAACACCAGCACGACACAACTCCTTAAATACTTGTGATTGGAGTCTTAACCTCCAGTTGTTACAATCACATAGCAGATACCTTGAGCTGTTCGTCTACGACCCGAGTGACTTCTCCAGCCATGGATTCCAATTTTTCTTGAATGGGGTTGGATGAGCTACTGATTCCTGCCCAAGAAGCTCCTCGCAGGTGATAAAGACTTGGCAACAGCTAAAGGCAAAAGGCATTTCATTGTGAGAAGAAACGGTACCTGAATTACACATTTGTTTATCCTCTGTTTTTAAGAATACTACAGCAGATTAAGTGCAGTTGGCTGATTCCTTAACAGCTCAGCTGGTTTATCCAGAGGTAGTTGAGTAATGCATACCAAGTCTAAGAATCAATCCCTGATTTCAGCCAGGTCAAGTCCTACACTGGAATATTGACTACCTGGGTGAGGCTTCATCGGTGGCCAGAGTGTGTCGAGCCATATCCCAGGGAGTAATCAGTATGTCAGGACAGGAAGGAAAAATTGGAAATAAGTGACAAATATATTGAGTTATCCACATTTTAACCATATGGACAATATTGTTTCCCCCAATACCCAGTATAATTTCAGACTATCCATAAACAAATCACAATGCCCACTTCTTCACATAGTCCAGAGATCTTGAAATTGTTAATAATACTTACTACAAAGTACTTTCTCTGTTATGTATTTGTTATGATTTACTGCAGGGAGGGTGTTTAACCTGGATAGAGTAACAGCTAAAGGTGTTTTGAGTAAGGACTTGCTCCAGCCTATAACTGAACAATATTAACACATAAAATAAATAGCTTTCTTTAAGCCTTATACAGTATGACTAAGAATGATTAGAACACTCTAGTTGTGCCTCAAGGGTGTTTTACTAAGGCAGAGACAATGACATATTGGCAAGACAAAGCAGAGGGAAGCGCCATGTCTCTAACCTATATGATCTGTGATCAGGGAGACCCAATACTGTCACTCTTCATCAGTTATCTTCACTTGCAGCATTGCAAAATTCACAAAATAATCTATATACAAATTAAATACTTTGTAGCAACTCAAATTTTTATTGGTTTTCTACAACAGATTTTTTCAATTTCATAAGATCACAAGATAGAGATGAGGTAGGGCATTCAGTCTGATCTCAATTTCTCCATCTAAAATGACCTTGCAGCCCTCCCCTACTCCCAATTACAGTATCCGCAGTCGAGGATTTTTCCTCCACTACCCCAACTGGAAGTCCATTTCAAGTATTGACATTTTCTGACATCAGTCCTAAATTTGCCATTTACTAGTTTTTACACGTAGAATCATATAGATTTGCGGCACAGGAGGAGGCCATTTGGCCTATCATGTTTGTGCCGGCCGAAAAGAGCTAACTAGTCTAATCCCACTTTCTTGTTCTTGGTCCGTAGCCTTGTAGGTTATGGCATTTCAAGTGCATATCCAGGTACTTTGTAAATGTGATGAGTGTTTCTGCCTCTACGACCCTTTCAGGCAGTGAGTTCCAGACCCCCACCATCCTCTGCCTTGGTGGGATCATTAGTCCAGGTCTTTGGATTACTAGTCCAATAACATAATCATTATACTACCGTTGCCATAATGCCACATAAAAAAACACAGAATTTGACGTACTCAGGCATCAGGATTTAGACATAAACTGATGAAATCTTGGAAAATGATTCCCAAAATACTGTAAGAATTCCATGCAACAAAAATGGAATTTGACTTATTCACTTCTGGTAAAACAGAACACACAACTCTACACCAATTATGTATGTGCATGGGATCCTGCCAGTCGGAAGTGCACAGGGACAGAGAAATCTTTCTCAAGGTGACAAACACTACAATTAGTTGTGAAAATAGAAATAACCTAGATTGAAAATGTCCTTTTTAAAATGATCCATTTGCTGAAATAGAGAGCAGATAAAAAGTAATTGAATAAGCATTGTCCAGCTAAAAAACACACACACAGATAGAAGGTATCAATGGGCTAAAGAGTAGGTGGAGTGCAACAGTGGGTGGAGGGTGGAATTTTGACAGCATCTGTTTGGTTTCCATGTGAAGAAGTGAATTTAGCATTAAGGTTATAGCAAAGGAACAAATCAAAATCTTGAGTCAATGTTGCGGATATCCCTGTAACTGATGCAATGGATGCACTTGCCCATCTCACATAGACAGCCAGCTGATTTGTAAGTATCTCACAGCGGGGATGTGCCTAACGTGCACAGCTCCAGTAACAGCAAAGGTTCATGAAAAAGGTGAGCCCAGTATTTGGCAATACATTATGTGCTTTTTCCAAAAAGGTGCTTACCCCAAACCTTGCCGACACTGGTTTCAGATTATTAGCCGTGAATGAAGAATCATAAATGGATGTTTCATGAAACTTCTGGTGTAAAATAAATCCTTACATACATTTAACTGTCAAACAATTTCAGGTCTCACCGTTTTGGAGTTTTTGGCATCCCTCATAAAATTTTCAGCTAGTCGCACATCCTCTTGCACAGTGTCGACATCTGAATTTCTCAATGAGTTGAGGTGATCCTGCACTTTTACACACATCCGGTCAATCATCTGTTGATAGAAACAGCAGCGTCAAATCCAGAACATCTAGCACATGTGCCTCACGTGCTTCAGAGTTTCATGTTCCTGATCAAGTAACCAGGTTCTTAAATCATCTGGAATTATTTTGGCCCTTATGATTAAATGACGAAGTCCTTCGTAGCGTGATATGCCTTTGCTTTCTAGCCGGATTTCGTCAAACTGATTAGCCATTTCTCTATAAGTACTATCTGGATTTGTTCTTCAATTTTTATATTTCTGTCTATATGATTCTGCTGTTAAATTGTAACCCTTGAAAATAGCATGCTTTATAATATCACAATCCATACCATCAGCATAACTAACACAAGAAAACACTGCAAGAGCTTTTCCATTTAGTGATGTTCAGAGTCAGCTGGCCTGTTCATTTTCATCCTTTCTGTGACAACGGGCTAACAAATGCAGGTATAAAACTATCAATATCATGCCTACTACTACGATCACTCCCTGCCCAAACACCCCCACCCACTCCCCCGCCCCTGCAGCTCTCATCATTCAACTACCATTCCTTGGCCAATACTACATTTTCCTGAAGCACAACCCTCCCCATTCCTTTTTTAAAACTGCAATCATAAAATGTCTGACCCGAATTCTACCCTTTCGGAGGAGAGAGAACCATTAACAATATCCAAGTTTTGGATGAGCCATAACTTTTAGTTGCTTAACATCGGCAAGATTAGTTCCTGATAGAAACCTCATGCTATAGATGCCAATTCCAACCCTCTTCCTGAACATACCCAATACCCTCTCCCAATCCCACCCCTCGAGCCTCTCACTCAGATGTACAACTTTCGATGTCCCGTTCAAGCACAAACTGAGCTTGAAACTTCACATCTGGTCCACTGCCAAGTCTGCTTACTTCCATCTCTTGGTTTATACCTCATCCTCATCCCTTCCACTGCCTAAATCCTCATTCACTCTTTCAAATTGTCTCTTGACCAGCCTACTCAGTTCTACACAAAAGCCAACTCGTACAAAACTCTGCAGCAAGTGTCATTGAGTTTAAATCTCATACTCGTGTTGACATCTCTCAATCACTGGCTTCACTTCAGCTCTGCAATCTTTTCCACTCCTATATTTCAGCGTATGCCCTCTGCCCATCTGACTCTGATGACAGAGCCTTTGCTCACCATGCTACTACACTCTGAAATTCTGTATATAAATCTTTGCTTCAGTACTCTTTCCTTCCTCATCAAAATGTACCTCAAAATGTCTTTAACCATATTCTCTCTTGTTTCCTGCCCTATGTCCGTCACTCCCTCTGCAAAGCACCTTGGCACTTTGTTACTTACATAAAAGACACTCTACAAATTTAGATTGATATTGAAGAATAAAAGAACAGTAATCTGACCCAGCCTCAATCTAACAGAACAATACATGCACAGTTCATCACAATGGCAAGCATTTTTTTCCCCCAAACTAGAGTTCGAGTTTTATTATTGAGCCATGGAGTATTGTCAAAGAATGGACTTGAAGCAGCGTAAATTTGTGACAAAAGAGGAAACATCCATTACTGAGAAACAGGAGAAATCCAAATATTAATAGCAAAAATAATCAGGCAGTGATTTCTATTTTATTACATCAAATGTAAACAGGAAATGGTAGGAATATTAAGCACAGCTTTAGTGGGTTGCAAACCTGCCTGCTTATAACTAAAGAATTGGACCGAACATTCAGAAGTATCTGTAAGTTACTTTGACAGTCTGAAATGCAATTGGAGCAAGCTGCCAAAAAGGTTAATCCATTTAACAAAGGAGCAGGAAATATTTTCAAGTGTGCTTGCACGTTCTGAATTATTTACTGGTTTCAGTCATGTTTGACTGCATCCTCACCTGCTGTGTCGTGCTGGTGACAATGCCCTGTTGTAACCTGTAGGCCTGTTCCTGCAGATACTTCCTGGTCTCATGATTCCGCAGCAGATAGTTCTCAATCTAGAATGAGGACAAAAAAAAAAAAAAGACCTTTTCACACGGCCATTGCTCATCAAAGTTCAGAAGTATCAAAACATTCCAGGAAACAAATATTAAAACGGTTAGAAAAAAATTGCATTCCCTTGTGCAATCACAATAGCTAAAGGGTCTGTACTGGTAAATGACTGGTTCAAATACCAACCTACCCTGCCAACATGATCAGGGATTCAGAGCACTAGAACAATACATTATCATCTAAAAGAGCATTCAAAGGACATGCAACTTTGTGAAGCAGAGGTGCTCGAAAGGGATGCCCCTCTTCAATGACATTCCAGGGACTGAAAAGGGACAGACTGGTGCCATGCCACCAGAATTTGTTTGTTTAACCAAATGCTCCAGACCTATTTCAGGTGGAATACACTACTGCCATATACTTAAATGGCTATGATCTCAGCCTCCTGGTTTCTCTTGCGATCAAATTGCTATTGGTCAGGACGAGGTGAAGTCAGAGAAACATCTTTTGTCAACAGGAGAGGGAAAAGCAAACTGGTACTGTTCAAATGACTTGAGAAACCTGCTTCGAAACTCCAGTTAAGGCTTGCTGTGTATACAAGGATACAAATGTTATCTGTATACATTGAAGAGTGTTGTCATGATTATCAAAATCTCTATACTACATACACGAACCACCTACATATATAAGATATCTATATAATTTAAGATGCGGAACAGACCATATTCACGAGTAAAATCTTTTCATATATTGTAATAGTACCTTTCAATTCCATGAAATAGCTGGCTTATGCAGACTATATATAGTTACAGCTCTGGATCTACACTTTAGATCTTGGAAGCAGTAGCAAGATCAAGTGACAAAATTTGGATGCTACAATAAAAAGGTAAACTCGAAGTAATCAGTCAGCTCAGAGTGAGAGCTGAGTGATAGGAAAGGGGATGGATTTGCATGTGGAGATTAAAGAATGAAGGAGGCCATTATCAAAGGAGGTCTAATATTGATAAATTCTTCAATTGGGCAGGCAATTGCTCCAGTGCGAACCCTCAAATTAACCCTCAATTAAGTGTATGCAACAGATAAAATAAAAAGAACTGGGCACCACACCTTAGGAGAGCAATTGTGCCCTCATACCAATCAACGCATTGTACTCGCTTGAATTTCAAGCCTTCAGCATGGAGGCTTTACTTAATGATTACAGCTTATTCATGAATAATTCCCGAGATAGTGAGGCTAGTCCTCTTTAAAAAAAATAGCTATCTTGTCAAATGGAAGTTCCGGGTACATACTTGGCCCTAAATCTGAGACAAAAGGTCCTACTGTTGTGGATTCCAAATTGATTGATCAACAGTGAACCCCAACAACCAGATTTACTTGCTTAAAATATTGTGTAATGTATTTGCTTCATGGGTTCTTTGCTTAAGAATTCATAGCAACACATTGCTATTAAGAACTAGTTGGTTTATTAACAAAGGTTTAACAATCACACTACACATTACCAGTTCATCCACTCGGCTCACAACTGCACACCTCATCGTGGATGACTGAGACCCAACTGACTGGGGTTTTATTGAGTCTTGTGAACATCACTTGACTGGCTAAGCCACTCACAATGCAACAGCTCGACAAACCTGTGCAGGTTACATATAGATGCCAGAATTATTATTGGTTAGAGTTTATGGACAATCTTGGATATCTAAGTGGAAAATATACAAAAACCATCACGTATTCTGGTCCTACTGTCCTGCCTCAATAATCTTCTATTATTAAAGATTGCTATGACATTTAATTCTGAATAACTACATTTGTTTAAGATAAAATAGGCTCTCAGTGCAAGATCTACTCCCAAGGCTAGATCCATTTTCTGTTCAAGGCATTTTCTTTGACAATCGAAGTGTAGTGGTTATGGAATTAGCCTAACAGCTCAGAGATCGTGAGTTCAAATCCCACCATAGCAAGTTGTGAAACTGAACTCAATGAACCTGGTCAATTGAGAGCTGGTACCAGGAAAGAAATGACCATCGAATCTGCCAGACATTTATAAAAACTGAACATGCAGTTCAGGAAAGGGAACCTGCCACTCCTAATCAGTCTGGCCCACACGTAACTCCAGTTCTAAAAGTGATTGGATTCTCGATGCCTTCCAAAGTGACCTACCAACTTTGGAAGGCATCAAGCAAAAAGGTTGGCCCACTCAGGAATGAAAATGGTGGGCAATATAAGGTATAATTGCTGAGAACAAATACTGAGTTTATAAAAAAATTCAGTACCTCTGCAAGGCAGTTAGCAAAACAGGTAATGATGTTTTGTCAGCACAAATTATCATTCTGCATTTTGTCTTCACACGTGAGTTGGGAACACCTATTTAAAATTTATATAGCTAATTTAGAAATTTAGAACTCAGCAGAGGAGGACAAAGGGTTTGATTAGGGCAGGGAAAATGGAGTATGAGAAGAAGCTTGCAGGGAACATTAAGACGGATTGCAAAAGTTTCTATAGATATGTAAAGAGAAAAAGGTTAGTAAAGACAAACGTAGGTCCCCTGCAGTCAGAATCAGGGGAAGTCATAACGGGGAACAAAGAAATGGCGGACCAATTGAACAAGTACTTTGGTTCGGTATTCACGAAGGAGGACACGAACAACCTTCCGGTTATAAAAGGGGTCGGGGGGTCTAGTAAGGAGGAGGAACTGAGGGAAATCCTTATTAGCCGGGAAATTGTGTTGGGGAAATTGATGGGATTGAAGGCCGATAAATCCCCAGAGCCTGATGGACTGCATCCCAGAGTACTTAAGGGGGTGGCCTTGGAAATAGTGGATGCGTTGACAGTCATTTTCCAACATTCCATTGACTCTGGATCAGTTCCTATGGAGTGGAGGGTAGCCAATGTAACCCCACTTTTTAAAAAAGGAGGGAGAGAGAAAACAGGGAATTATAGACCGGTCAGCCTGACATCGGTAGTGGGTAAAATGATGGAATCAATTATTAAGGATGTCATAGCAGTGCATTTGGAAAGAGGTGACATGATAGGTCCAAAGTCAGCATGGATTTGTGAAAGGGAAATCATGCTTGACAAATCTTCTGGAATTTTTTGAGGATGTTTCCAGTAGAGTGGATAAGGGAGAACCAGTTGATGTGGTATATTTGGACTTTCAGAAGGTGTTCGACAAGGTCCCACACAAGAGATTGATGTGCAAAGTTAGAGCACATGGGATTGGGGGTAGTGTACTGACATGGATTGAGAACTGGTTGTCAGACAGGAAGCAAAGAGTAGGAGTAAATGGGTACTTTTCAGAATGGCAGGCAGTGACTAGTGGGGTACCACAAGGTTCTGTGCTGGGGCCCCAGCTGTTTACACTGTACATTAATGATTTAGATGAGGGGATTAAATGTAGTATCTCCAAATTTGCGGATGACACTAAGTTGGGTGGCAGTGTGAGCTGCGAGGAGGATGCTGTGAGGCTGCAGAGCGACTTGGATAGGTTAGGTGAGTGGGCAAATGCATGGCAGATGAAGTATAATGTGGATAAATGTGAGGTTATCCACTTTGGTGGTAAAAACAGAGAGACAGACTATTATCTGAATGGTGACAGATTAGGAAAAGGGGAGGTGCAAAGAGACCTGGGTGTCATGGTACATCAGTCATTGAAGGTTGGCATGCAGGTGCAGCAGGCGGTTAAGAAAGCAAATGGCATGTTGGCCTTCATAGCAAGGGGATTTGAGTACAGGGGCAGGGAGGTGTTGCTACAGTTGTACAGGGCATTGGTGAGGCCACACCTGGAGTATTGTGTACAGTTTTGGTCTCCTAACCTGAGGAAGGACATTCTTGCTATTGAGGGAGTGCAGCGAAGGTTCACCAGACTGATTCCCGGGATGGCGGGACTGACCTATCAAGAAAGACTGGATCAACTGGGCTTGTATTCACTGGAGTTCAGAAGAATGAGAGGGGACCTCATAGAAACATTTAAAATTCTGATGGGTTTAGACAGGTTAGATGCAGGAAGAATGTTCCCAATGTTGGGGAAGTCCAGAACCAGAGGTCACAGTCTAAGGATAAGGGGTAAGCCATTTAGGACCGAGATGTGGAGGAACTTCTTCACCCAGAGAGTGGTGAACCTGTGGAATTCTCTACCACAGAAAGTTGTTGAGGCCAATTCACTAAATATATTCAAAAAGGAGTTAGATGAGGTCCTTACTACTAGGTGGATCAAGGGGTATGGCGAGAAAGCAGGAATGGGGTACTGAAGTTGAATGTTCAGCCATGAACTCATTGAATGGCGGTGCAGGCTAGAAGGGCCGAATGGCCTACTCCTGCACCTATTTTCTATGTTTCTATGCCTCTGCATATTGTTAATTGTGTGCTAATTTACTGGAATTCTTTGAGGATATAACGAGCATGGTGGATAGAGATGTAGCGATGGATATGGTATATTTAGATTTCCAAAAGGCATTCGATAAGGTGCCACACAAAAGGTTACTGCAGAAGATAGAGGTACGCGGAGTCAGAGGAAATGTATTAGCATGGATAGAGAATTGGCTGGCGAACAGAAAGCAGAGAGTCGGGATAAATGGGTCCTTTCCCAGTTGGAAATTGGCGGTTAGTGGTGTGCCACAGGGATCGGTGCTGGGACCACAACTGTTTACAATATACATAGATGACCTGGAAGAGGGGACAGAGTGCAGTGTAACAAAATTTGCAGATGACACAAAGATTAGTGGGAAAGCGGCTTGTGTCGAGGACACAGAGAGGCTGCAAAGAGATTTAGATAGGTTAAGCGAATGGGTTAAGGTTTGGCAGATGGAATACAATGTCGGAAAGTGTGAGGTCATCCACCTTGGGAAAAAAAAACAGTAAAAGGGAATATTATTTGAATGGGGAGAAATTACAACATGCTGAGGTCCTTGTGCATGAAACTCTTTTGAGTTTATCTGTAAAATAAAAAAACATTAAACCATGCCACCCGCCCTGGATGACACAGCAGACATTTACAAGGCCCTTTTTTTCCCTTTTTTGTTTTTTTTTTTGTGTTTTTCTTTTTTTTTTGGTTTTTTTTTGGGGCGCTAAAATCACATTTTTCCAAGTGCCCCCTATAAAAGGGGAGGGGGACACTAAAAGCACCGGCAATTAAAACAAATTAAACTTTAAAACGTAAAATCAAATTAAAATTTGGTTGCCGGGCGTGATGATGCACTCCAGTCCCTCCGGTGCCCACCTCTCGCGGAAGGCCGCGAGCGTACCGGTGGACACCGCGTGCTCCATCTCCAAGGACACCCTGGACCGGATGTAAGAGCGGAAGAGAGGCAGGCAGTCAGGTTGAACGACCCCCTCGACCGCCCGCTGCCTGGACCGGCTGATGGCACACTTGGCCGTCCTTGTGCATGAAACTCTTTTGAGTTTACCTGCGAAAACATAAAACATGTATCCGTGCCACCCGACCTGGATGACACACACAAGACATTTACAAGGCCCTTTTTTTTTTTTTGGTTTTTTTTTTTTTTGTGGTTTTTTTTTGGGCACTAAAATCAAATTTTTCCTTTTTTCCAGTGCCCCCTAGAAAAGGAGAGGGGGACACTAAAAGCACCGGCAATTAAAACAAATTAAACTTAAAAAACGTAAAATCAAATTAAAATTTGGTTGCCGGGCGTGATGATGCACTCCAGTCCCTCCGGTGCCCACCTCTCGCGGAAGGCCGCGAGCGTACCGGTGGACACCGCGTGCTCCATCTCCAAGGACACCCTGGACCGGATGTAAGAGCGGAAGAGAGGCAGGCAGTCAGGTTGAACGACCCCCTCGACCGCCCGCTGCCTGGACCGGCTGATGGCACACTTGGCCGTCCTTGTGCATGAATCCCAAAAAGTTAGTTTGCAGGTGCAGCAGGTAATCAGGAAGGTTCATTGCGAGAGGGATGGAGTACAAAAGCAGGGAGGTCCTGCTGCAACTGTACAGGGTATTGGTAAGGCCGCACCTGGAGTACTGCGTGCAGTTTTGGTCACCTTACTTAAGGAAGGATATACTTGCTTTGGAGGGGGTACAGAGACGATTCACTAGGCTGATTCCGGAGATGAGGGGGTTACCTTATGATGATAGATTGAGTAGACTAGGTCTTTACTCGTTGGAGTTCAGAAGGATGAGGGGTGATCTTACAGAAACATTTAAAATAATGAAAGGGATAGACAAGATAGAGGCGGAGAGGTTGTTTCCACTGGTAGGGGAGACTAGAACTAGGGGGCACAGCCTCAAAATACGGGGGAGCTAATTTAAAACCGAGTTGAGAAGGAATTTCTTCTCCCAGAGGGTTGTGAATCTGTGGAATTCTCTGCCCAAGGAAGCAGTTGAGGCTAGCTCATTGAATGTATTCAAGTCACAGATAGATAGATTTTTAACCAATAAGGGAATTAAGGGTTGCGGGGAGCGGGCGGGTAAGTGGAGCTGAGTCCACGGCCAGATCAGCCATGCTCTTATTGAATGGCGGAGCAGGCTCGAGGGGCTAGATGGCCTACTCCTGTTTCTAATTCTTAATTTTTATGTTCTTATGTGCTTCATGCTGCCTAGGAACAACCACCCTATCATGAGGGGGGGAAACAACTGATTACCAGAATGAAACATGGCAATAAACTTTGCTGCCAGTTTGATCAAGGGTTTATCATCATTTAAAGGCAATAACTCTCTCTTGGTTATCTCAGTTTTCCTTACAAACTTCAGCGAAGAGATGCATGTCCGGTATAACTGCTGCCATGAATCCCAGGAGCCACCTGAAACATTCCTGGTTTGGCTCATTTTCAGCTTCAATTGGCTGCTGGTGCCTGGTTTTAAGATATGTATGTCTGATCATCAATTTTCCCTACGAGCGAACCCACAATTTGATGAATTTGCATAGCTGTGCTAAACTTAGAAGTAGGAACTATCTTGCATTCCAAATTCACTGGAAAGCAGTCTACAAAATCAGAGTTTTTACTCTTGATACTCAACACAAGGGCTCAAGTACTGAGAGCCAGAGAGTCCAGGAAGATAGTAAGTGGGTGGCCATCTGGCAGGATAGGAAGAAGAGGCAGGTTGTGTAGAAATCCTCTGGTAGTGTGGCGCTCACAAACCGCTTTTTAATGCTGAATACCAGAGAGGGTGATGACACCTCGGAAGAGTGCAATCTCGTGCAAATCCACGGCACTGTCAGGTAATGGGGGACACACAGCAAAGTGCCAATCATTCATAGGCAGTCCCTCGAACGAGGATGACTTGCTTCCACAAGAGTTCACAGATGTTTCAATGAAGGACCCGATGTTCCAGTCCTGAACTCCAATTGAAGGGTGGAAGATGCCTGTGTGTGGACTTTCTTTAAACGTGTGGTGACCGTTGCACACCAGCCACCACACAGGCTTGACAGAGCTAGGCCTTTATCAAGTGGCAAGGGTTAACCAGGACGACTGGAGACCTGCTCTGCTGCACGGACCTGGAGCACACACATATCGGAGTGTGGACTGGCCCGTGCTGCCCCTGGGCCCTCGGCTCTTCTGGGCCTGGTACGCTCATTCGCCGCACCTCCGCCACGATCTCTCGCCGCTTCCCCGTCACAAACATTTGCCGCACCTCGGCCACAAACTCTCGCCGTACCTCCACCACGAACTCTCGCCGCTCCTGCACCACAAACATTCGCCGCTCCTCCGCCACGAACTCTCACCGCACCTTCGCCATGAACTCTCACCGCTCCTCCGTTACGATCACCCACCAAATCTCAGCCACGATCCCTCATCACTCCTCTGCCCAGATCACTCGTCCCAAGTCCGTCACGACCTTCCCACTCCTCCGCTGTACCAGGGCCCCGCCGATGCTTCTGCCCACGCTCCAAGCGGCGACCTGGGTCCTGATGACGTCACCCAGTCGTTCACCTCAAAGCTGTCGCACATTTGTGTCGGCTCACGCTGGAAGCTGCAGTGGCATGTTCCAGCTCTTATACTCCCGACCTGCGGTGGTGTCCTCTCGCAGGTCGGGTGGCAAAGTGTAGAAATGCAGTGGTCAATGGGGATTCAGTAGTCAGGGGGATAAGACAGGCATTTCTGCAATCATCGGCATGAGATGTTGCTTTCCAGGGTAAAGGATATCACAGGATAAAGTGCAGAACATTCTGTGGGGGAAGGGGAACAGCCAGAGGTTGTGGTCCGTGATGGAACCAATGACATAGGTAGGAGAAGGGTTGAGGTCCTGTAGTCAAAGTTTCAGGAGCCAGGGAGGAAATTAAAGAGCAGGACTTCAAAAATGGTAATCTCTGGATTATTACCAGTGCCACATGCTATTGAGTGTAGGAGCAGTAAGATAAGGCAGGTCAATGCATGGCCGGAGAAATGGAGGGAGGATTTCAGATTCCTGGACCAGTTCTGGGGCAGGATGGTCCTGTACAAGATGGAAAGGTTGTATCTCAAAAGGTATGAGACCAATGTCCTCGCAGGAAGGTTACTAGTGCTGGGGGGAGTGATTAAATTAATTTGGCAGGGGGAGGGGCACCTGGATGAAGCATTAGAGAGAAGTATCAAGGTGCACAGAAGACTGGGAGAGACAAACAGCATTAGAATAAAGAATAATTCTGAAATAGGAGGCATGAGACGGGGGGAAATGTAAGGCAGACCAAGATGGGTTTCAAGTGCATGTTGGTAAATGGAGCGTGTTAAATAAAGTTGGTGAACTTCAAGCACAAACTACCACATGGGATTATGATATAGTGGCAATAATGGAGACCTGGCTCAAACAAGGGGAGGATTGGGAACTTAATATTTCTGGTTACATGGTATTCAGGATAGTTAGGGAAGGAAAAAAAGGAATGCAGGTGGCAGTATTGATTAAAGACCGCTGCAGCATTGAAAAGGTACTTGAGGGTTAAAAGACAGAATCTATTTGGGTAGAATTAAGGAACAATAGAGGAGCTATTACGCTGCTGGGGGTGTACTATAAGCCACCAAATAGTCGGAAGGAGATAGAGGAGCAAATTTGCAGGTAAATTGAAGAAAGATGCAACAAACTTAGAGTAGTGGTAATGGGGGACTTCAATTATCCTAATAGAGGCTGGGAAAATAACAGTTCAGAGAGAAAAGAGGGGAAGGAATTCCTGAAATGTGTCCAAAAGTACTTTCTTGATCAGTATGTTTCCAGCCCAACAAGGAAGCAGTGCTGGATCTGGTTCTGGCAAATGCGATGGAGCAAGTTAAGCATGCTTCAGTGGGGGAGCATTTGGAAAACAATGATCCCAATAACATTTGGTTTAGAGTAGTTATGGAAAAGGACAAGGGTTAATTTCGGTGAGCTGAAAGGGGATCTGGCCCAGGTGGATTGGAATCAAAGATTGGCAGGTAAAACAGTAAACGAGCAATGGGAAGCCTTCACAGAGGAGATTGTTGGAGTACAGACTAGACACGTTCCCACAAGGGGGAAAGAAAGAAAGACTTGCATTTATATATCATCATCATAGGCAGTCCCTCAGAATCAAGGAATACTTGCTTCCACTCCTGAAGTGAGTTCTTTGGTAGCTGAACAGTCCAATACAAGAGCCACAGTCCCTGTCACAGGTGGGACAGATAGTCGTTGAGGGAAGGGGTGGGTGGTTTGCCGCACGCTCTTTTCGCTGTCTGCAATGGATTTCTGCATGTTCTCGGCGTTGAGACTCGAGGTGCTCAGCGCCATCTCGAATGCACATCCTCCACTTAAGGTGGTCTTGGGCCAGGGATTCCCAGGTGTCAGTGGGAATGTTGCACTTTATCAGGGAGGCTTTGAGGGTGTCCTTGTAGCGTTTCTGCTGCCCACCTTTGGCTCGTTTGCCATGAAGGAGCTCCGAGTAGAGCACTTGCTTTGGGAGTCTCGTGTCTGGCATACGGACTATGTGGCCTGCCCAGCGGAGCTGATCGAGTGTGGTCAGTGCTTCAATGCTGGGGATGTTAGCCTGAATGAGGACGCTGATGTTGGTGCGCCTGTCCTCCCAGGGGATTTGTAGAATCTTGCAGAGACAGCGTTGGTGATATTTCTCCAACAACTTGAGGTGTCTATTGTACATGGTCCATGTCTCTGAGCCATACAGGAGGGTGGGTATTACTACAGCACTGTAGACCATGAGCTTGGTAGCAGTTTTGAGGGCCTGGTCTTCAAACACTCTTTTCCTCAGGCAGCCGAAGACTGCACTGGCGCACTGGAGGCGGTGTTGGATCTCATTGTCGATGCCTGCTCTTGTTGATAGGAGGCTCCCGAGATATGGGAAGTGGTCCACGGTGTCCAGGGCCACGCCGTGGATCTTGATGACTGGGGGGCAGTGTTGTGCGGTGAGGACAGGCTGGTGGAGGACCTCTGTCTTACGGATGTTTAGCGCAAGGCCCATGCTTTCATACGCCTCAGTAAATACGTCGACTATGTCCTGGAGTACAGCCTCTGTATGTACGCAGACGCAGGCGTCGTCCGCGTATTGTAGCTCGACGACAGAGGTTGGGGTGGTCTTGGATCTGGCCTGGAGACGGTGCAGGTTGAACAGGTTCCCACTGGTTCTGTAGTTTAGTTCCACTCCAGCGGGGAGCTTGTTGACTGTGAGGTGGAGCATGGCGGCGAGAAAGATTAAGAAGGGGGTTGGGGCGATGACGCAGCTGTGTTTGACTCCGGTCCGGACATGGATTGGGTCTGTGATGAATCCGTTGGTAAGGATCACGGCCTGCATGTCGTCGTGGAGCAGGCGGAGGATGGTGACGAACATTTGGGGGCATTTGAAACCGAGGAGGACGCTCCATAGACCCTCGCAGTTGACAATGCCAAAGGCCCTTTTGTAAGGTCGAAGGCGGCCATGTATAAGGGCTGGCACTGTTCCCTGCATTTTTCCTGGAGCTGTCGCGTTGCATAAATCATGTCCGCTGTGCGCCGTAATCCTCACTGTGACTCCAGGAGGAGCTCCTCGGCCACGGGAAGAAGATGGTTGAGGAGGACTCTAGCGATGACTTTCCCAGTGGCTGCCGCAGTCAGACTTGTCCCCTTTTTAAAAGATGGTCACGATTACTGCATCTCTGAGATCACCCAGCATGCTCTCACCCTCCAGATGAGAGAGATGAGGTCGTGTATTCGCGACAGAAGTGCTCGCTGCCATACTTCAATGCCTCAGCAGGGATTCCATGTGCACCCGTAGCCTTGTTGTTTTTAAGCTGCCTTATGGCTTTTTCTACCTCGTGCAGTGTTGGGGTCTTACTGAGGTGGTGGCGGGTAGCATGCTGCGGGATGGAGTCGAGAAAACGCGAGTCAAAGGCAGAGTCTCGATTGAGAAGATCTTCGAAGTGTCCCTTCCAGTGGGCCCTGACTGCCTCGGTGTCCTTGATGAGTGTTTCACTGTTCTTGGCCAGCAGTGGGGTGGGTGGCCCGTGGATGGCCTTGACTGCGATGAAGAATCCTCGCACATCATGGTTGTCGGCCAGCTGCTGTATCTCCTGTGCTTTCTTCATCCACATGCCTTTCACGACCACCGGACGTCTCAAAGCACTTTACAGTCAATGAAGTACTTTTGGAGTGTAGTCACTGTTGTAATGTACGAAACACGACAGCCACTTGCACACAGCAAACTCCCACAATCAGCAATGTGACAATAACCAGATAATCTGCTTTTGTTATGTTGATTGAGGGATAAATATTGGCCAGGACACAGGGATAGCTCCATTGCTCTTCTTCGAAATAATGCCATAGGATCTTTTACCTCCACCTGAGGGCAGACGGGACCTCGGTTTAACTTTTCATCTGAAAGATGGCACCTCCAACAGTGCAGCACTTCATCAGCCACTGCACTGGAGTGTCAACCTAGATTTATGTGCTCAAGTCCCGGAGTGTGTTACCCACTGAGCCACAGCTGATACATCTAGAAAGGGGGAACAGATGGGCATTCAAAACTAGAGCTCATTGGATGATTAAAGATATGGAGATTAAAATGAAACAGAAAAAGGGGACTTATGATAAATGTCATACTCATAATACAGTAGTGAACCAGGTATTGAAAAAAAATATTCGTTCATAGGATGAGGGTGTCACTGGCAAGGCCAGCATTTATTGCCTATTTTGATTACAAAAAGTACAGAGGAAAACTAAAAAAGGAAATAAGAGGAACAAAGAGTGTGTATGAGAATAGGTTAGCTGGTAACATAAAAGGCAACCCAAAAGTCTTTTCTAAATATATAAATAGGAAAAGCTTAGACAAAGGAAGGATGGGGCTGATTAGTGATCAAAAAGGAGATCCTCTTGTGGAGGCAGAGGTACAAAATGAGTATTTTCTCTCTTCATTAAAGAGGATGCTGCAAATGTCACAGTAAAGGAGGTGGAGAGAAAATGGAAACAATAAAAATAGATAAAGAGAAGGTACTTAAATGGTTGGCAGCAATCAAAGTACAAACGTCACCAAATGGATGGAATGCATTCTAGGTTGCTGAGGGAACTAAGGGTGGAGATAGCCACAATCTTCCAATCCAATCCTTCTCAGATGTAGCGGTGATGACATAGGACTGGAGGATTGTAAACGTTACACTCCTGTTCAAAAAAAAGAGAGGGATAAACCCAGCAACTACAGGCCAGTCAGCCTAACATCGGTAATGGGGAACTTTTGGAGACAATAATCCAAGTCAAAATTAATAGTCACTTGGAAAAATATGTGTTAATAAATTATTTGAACTAACAAATAGATTTGTTACAGGTAAATCGTGTATGACTAACTCGACTAAGTTCTTTGATGAAGTAATGGAGAATATTGATGAAGATAGTACGGTTGACATTGTGTATATGCACTTTCAAAAGGCGTTTGATAAAGTACCACATAATACACTAGTTAGCAAAATTGAAGCCCATGGGATTAAAGGGGCAGTGCCAGCATGGTTGCAAAATTGGCTCAGAGACAGAAAGCAGAGAGTAGTGACGAACGATTGTTTTTCAGACTGGAGGGAAGTATATAATGTTATCCCCAAGGGGTCAGTATTAGGACCACTGCTCTTTTTCAGATATATTAATGTGCTGGACTTGGGTATGCAGTGCATAATTTTGAAGTTTACAGATGACACAAAACTTGGAAATAGTAAACAGTGTGGAGGATAGTAACAGACTTCAGGAGGACATAGACAGACTGATGAAATGGGAAGACACATTTCAGATGCAATTTAATGTAAAGAAGTGTGAAGTGATGCATTTTGGTAGGACGAATGAGAAGAGGTACTATAAATGAAATGGTACAATTTTAAAAGGGGTGTATGAACAGAGAAACCTGGGAGTGTATATACACCAATCTTTTAAGATGGCAGGACAAGTTGAGAAGGCTGTTAAAAAAAAGACTGGATTTATAAATAGAGATAGAGAACAAAAGCAAGAAAGTTATGCTGACCGTTTATAAATCACTGGTTAGGCCTCAGCTGGTGTATTGCTTCTAATTTTGGGCTCCACACTTTAGAAAGGATGTCAAGACCTTAGAGAGGGTGCAATGGAAATTTACGAGCAAGTCTTCAGTTATGTGGAGGGACGAGAGAAACTGGGGTTGCTCTCCTTCGAGCAGTGAATCATAGAAATAAGTAAAAAGTAATTGAAGGGTGACGTCACAGACAAGAGGGTAAGCGATTGGCCGTTGAGTGGTGAGTAGTTTTCTTTTCATTTATCTCTCTTCTTGTTCTTAGCAGTAACAAACCTTGTAATTGTTGCCAAATCAATTAATTTAAGGGTTAAGTCATGGCAGGAGAGCCCAGACCCATGTCATGCTCCTCCTGTGCTATGTGGGAAGATAGGGACGCACCCAGAGTCCCTGATGACTATTGTGTGCAGGAAGTGCATCTAGCTGCAGCTCCTGACAGACTGCATTGCGGCACTCTGGAGCATCCGCGATGCTGAGGATGTCGTGAATAGCACGTTTAGTGAGTTGGTCACACCGCAGGTAAAGATTACTCAAGCAGAAAGGGAATGGGTGACCATCAGGAACAGCAGTGGAAGGAAGGTAGTGCAGGGGTCCCCTGCAGGCATCTCCCTCCAAAACAGATATACCACCTTGGGTATTGTTGGGGGTGATGACTCAATACGGGAAGGCAGCAGCAGCCAAGTCCATGACACCAGGGGTGGCTCTGCTGCACATGAGGGCAGGAAAAAGAGTGGGAGAGCTATAGTGATAGGGGATTCTATTGTAAGGGGAATAGATAGGCGTTTCTGCGGCCGCAAACGAGACTCCAGGATGGTATGTTGCCTCCCTGGTGCAAGGGTCAAGGATGTCTCGGAGCGGCTGTAGCGCATTCTGGAGGGGGAGAGTGAACAGCCAGCTATCGTGGTGCATATAGGTACCAACGATATAGGTAAAAAACAGGATGAGGTCCTACAAGCTGAGTTTAGGGAGCTAGGAATTAAATTAAAAAGTAGGACCTCAAAGGCAGTAATCTCAGGATTGCTACCAGTGCCATGTGCTAGTCAGAGTAGGAATGGCAGGATAGCTAAAATGAATATTGGCTTGAGGAGTGGTGCAGGAGGGAGGAATTCAAATTCCTGGGACATTGGAACCGGTTCTGAGGGAGGTGGGACCACTACAAACCAGACGGTCTGCACCTGGGCAGGACCAGAACCAATATCCTAGGGGGAGTGTTTGCTAGTGCTGTTGGCAGGGGGGATGGGAACCTATGCAGGGAGACAGAGGGAAGTAAAATGGAGGCAGAAGCAAAAAATAGAAAGGAGAAAAGTAAAAGTGGAGGGCAGAGGCAAAAATCAAAAAGGGCCACATTACAGCAAAATTCTAAAGGGAAAAATGTATTAAAAAGGCAAGCCTGAAGGCTCTGTGCCTCAATGTGAGGAGTATTCGTAATAAGGTGGATGAATTAACTGCGCAGGCAGCTATTAATGAATATGATATAATTGGGATTACGTTGACATGGCTGGGAACGCAACATCCAGGGGTATTCAACATTCAGGAAGGTTAAACAGAAAGGAAAAGGAGGTGGGGTAGCGTTGCTGGTTAAAGAGGAAATTAACGCAATAGTAAGGATGGACATTAGCTTGGATGATGTGGAATCTGTATGGGTAGAGCTGCGGAATACCAAAGGGCAGAAAACGCTAGTGGGAGTTGTCTACAGACCACCAAACAGTAGTAGTGAGGTTTGAGACAGCATCAAAGAAGAAATTAGAGATGCGTGCAATAAAGGTACAGCAGTTATCATGGGCGACTTTAATCTACATATAGATTGGGCGAATCAACCTGGTAGCAATACAGTGGAGGAGGATTAGGAATGGTTTTCTCGACCAAAATGTCGATGAACCAACTGGAGGGCTGGTCATCCTAGACTGGGTGATGTGTAATGAGAAAGGACTAATTAGCAATCTTGCTGTGCAAGGCCCCTTGGGGAAGAGTGACCATAATATGGTAGAATTCTTTATTAAGATGGAGAGTGACACAGTTAATTCAGAGACTAGGGTCCTGAACTTAAGAAAAGGTAACTTAGATGGTATGAGACGTGAATTGGCTAGAATAGACTGGCGAATGATACTTAAAAGGGTTGATGGTGGATAGGCAATGGCAAACATTTAAAGATCACATGGATGAGCTTCAACAATTGTACATCCCTGTCTGGAGTAAAAATAAAACGCGGAAGGTGGCTCAACTGTGGCTAACAAGGGAAATTAGGGATAGTGTTAAATCCAAGGAAGAGGCATATAAATTGGCCAGAAAAAGCAGCAAACCTGAGGACTGGGAGATATTTAGAATTCAGCAGAGGAGGACAAAAGGTTTAATTAGGAGGGGAAATAGGGTATGAGAGGAAGCTTGCTGGGAACATAAAAACTGACTGCAAAAGCTTCTATAGATATGTGAAGAGAAAAAGATTAGTGAAGACAAACGTAGGCCCATTGCAGTTAGAATCAGGTGAATTTATAATGGGGAACAAAGAAATGGCAGACCAATTGAACAAATACTTTGGTTCTGTCTTCACGAAGGACGACACATATAACCTTCCAGAAATACTAGGGGAGGGTCTAGTGAGAAGGAGGAACTGAAGGAAATACTTATTAGTCAGGAAATTATGTAAGGGAAATTAATGGGATTGAAGGCCAATAAATCCCCAGGGCCTGATAGTCTGCATCCCAGAGTATTTAAGGCAGTAGCCCTAGAAATAGTGGATGCATTGGTGATCATTTTCCAACAGTCTATCGACTCTGGATCAGTTCCTATGGACTGGAGGGTAGCTAATGTAACACCACTTTTTAAAAAAGGAGGGAGAGAGAAAACGAGGAATTATAGACCAGTTAGCCTGACATCAGTAGTGAGGAAAATGTTGGAATCAATTATTAAAGATGAAATAGCAGCGCATTTGGAAAGCAGTGACAGGATCGGTCCAAGTCAACATGGATTTATGAAAGGGAAATCATGCTTGACAAATCTTCTGGAATTTTTTGAGGATGTAACTAGTAGAGTGGACAAGAGAGAACCAGTAGATGTGGTGTATTTGGACTTTCAAAAGGCTTTTGACAAGGTCCCACACAAGAGATTAGTGAGCAAAATTAAAGCACATGGTATTGGGGGTAATATATTGACGTGGATAGAGACCTGGTTGGCAGACAGGAAGCAGAGAGTCGGGATAAACGGATCCTTCTCAGAATGGCTGGCAGTGACTAGTGGGGTGCAGCAGGGCTCAGTGTTGGGACCCCAGCTATTTACAATATACATCAATGATTTAGATGAAGGAATTGAGTGCAATATCTCCAAGTTTGCAGACGACACTAAGCTGGGTGGCGGTGTGAGCTGTGAGGAGGATGCTAAGAGGCTGCAGGGTGACTTGGACAGGTTAGGCGAGTCGATAAATGCATGGCAGATGCAGTATAATGTGGATAAATGTGAGTTTATCCACTTTGGTGGAAAAAACATAAAGGCAGAATATTATCTGAATAGCGGCAGATTAGGAAAAGGGGAGGTGTAAGGAGACTTGGGTGTCATGGTACATCAGTCATTGAAAGTTGGCATGCAGGCACAGCAGGCGGTGAGGAAGGCAAACGGCATGTTGGCCTTCATAGCTAGGGGATTTGAGTATAGGAGCAGGGAGGTCTTACTGCAATTGTACAGGGCCTTGGTGAGGCCTCGCCTTGAATATTGTGTTCAGTTTTGGTCTCCTAATCTGAGGAAGTACATTCTTGCTATTGAGGGAGTGCAGCGAAGGGTCACCAGACTGATTCCAGAGATGGCGGGACTGACATATGAAGAGAGACTGGATCGACTGGGCCAGTATTCACTGGAGTTTAGAAGAATGAGAGGGAATCTGATAGAAACATATAAAATTCTGATGGGACAGGTTAGATGCAGGAAGAATGTTCCCGATGTTGGGGAAGTCCAGAACCAGGGGTCACAATCGAAGGATAAGGGGTAAACCATTTAGGACAGAGATAGAGAAACTTCTTCACTCAGAGAGTTGTTAACCTGTGGAATTTCCTACCGCAGAGAGTTGTTGATGTCAGTTCATTTGATATATTCAAGAGGGAGTTAGATATGGCCCTTACGGCTAAAGGGATCAAGGGGTATGGAGAGAAAGCAGGAAAGGGGTACTGAGGTGAAAGATCATCTATGATCTTATTGACTGGTGGTGCAGGCTCAAATAGCCGAATGGCCTACTCCTGCACCTATTTTCTTTGTTTCCATGTTTCTAAATTTACAGTGCGGAAGCAGGCCATTTCAGCCCATTGTGTCCATGCTGGCCGACCAAGAGCTATCCAGCCAAATCCCACTTTCCAGCTCTTGATCTGTAGCCCTGTAGGTTACGGCACTTTAAGTGCACATCCAAGTATTTCTGCCTCTACCACCTTTACAGGCAGAGAGTTTAAGACCCTCTGGGTGAAGAAATTTTCCCTCATATCTCCTCTAAACTTCCCCCCAATTACTTTAAATCTATGCCCCCTGGTTATTGACCCCTCCGCCAAGGGGAACAGGTCCTTCCTATCCACTCTATCCAGGCCCCTCATAATTTTATACACCTCAAACAGGTCTCCCCTCCGCCTCCTCTGTTCCAAAGAAAACAGACCCAGCATCTCCAATCTTTCCTCATAGCCAAAGTTCTCCAGTCCAGGCAACATTCTTGTAATTCTCCTCGGCGCCCTTTCAAGTGCAATCACATCTTTCCTGTAATATCGTGACCAGAACTGCACACAGTACTCCAGCTGCGGCCTAACCAGTGTTTTATACACTTCAAGCATAACATCCTTGCTCTTGTTTTCCATGCATCGACTAATGAAGGCTAGTATTCCATATGCCTTCTTAACCACCTTATCTACCTGGCCTGCCACCTTCAGGGATCTGTGGACCTGCACTCCAAGGTCCCTTTGTTCCTCTACACTTTTCAGTGTCTTACCATTTAATGTGTATTCCCTTACCTTGTTCGACCTCCCCAAATGCATTACCTCACACTTATCCAGATTGAATTCCATTTGCCACTGTTCTGCCCACCTGACCAGTACATTGATATCTTCCTGCAGTTCGCAGCTTTCTTCTTCATTATCAAACACACAGCCGATTTTAGTGTCATCTGCAAACTTCTAAATCATACCTCTATCATTCAAGTCTAAGTCATTGATATATACCACAAAAAGCAAGGAATCTAGCGCTAAGCCCTGCGGAACCTCACTGGATACACCCTTCCAATTACAAAAGCACTCAGCAACCATTATCCTTTGCTTCCTGCCTCTGAGCCAATTTTGGATCCAACTTGCCACTTTGCCCTAGATCCCATGGGCTTTTAATTCCGTGACCAGTCTGCCATGAGAGACCTTATCAAAAGCTTGATAAAATCCATATACACTACATCATACGCACTGCCTTCATCGACCCTCCTGGTTATTCCTTGAAAAATTCAATCCAGTTAGGCAGACATGACCTTCCCTTAACAAAGCCATGCTGACTGTCCTTGATTAATCCATGTCTTTCCAAATGAAGATTTATCCTGTCCCTCAGGATTTTTTCCAATCATTTCCCCACCACTGAGGTTAGGCAGAATGTCCTGTAATTACTCGGTCTATCCCTTTCACCCTTTTTAAAAGGTTAAGGGGAGATTTAGTAGAGGTGATTAAATCATGAAGGGTTTTGATAGAGTAAATAAGGAGAAACTGTTTCCAAAGGCAGAATGACACCCTCAAAGCCTCTTTGATAAAGTGCAACATCTCACTGGCCAAAGACCGTCCTAAGTGGAGGAAGTGCATCCGGGAGGGCGCTGAGCACCTCGAGTCTCATCGTCGAGAGTATGCAGAAATAAAGCGCAGGCAGCGGAAAGAGCGTGCGGCAAACCTGTCCTACCCACCCTTTCCCTCAAAGACTATCTGTCCCACCATTGACAGGGACTGTGGTTCTTGTTTTGGACTGTTCAGCCACCTAAGGACTCATTTTAAGAGAGGAAGCAAGACTTCCTCATTCCGGAGGGACTGCCTAGGATAATGATGGTCGGTAACTAGAGGGCTCAATTTAAGGTAACGGGAAATAAAAAGAGGCGAGATGAGGAGAATTCTTTCTTTACGCCACAAGTTGTTATGATCTGGAATGCATTGCCTGAAAGGCTGATGGATGCAGATTCAATAACTTTCCAAAGGGAATTGGATAAATACCCTGTAACTGAAGGGAAATATGTGCAGGGCTATGGGGAAATGGCAGGGGAATGGCCTCTTTCTGTGCTGTTTCATTTTGAGATTGTATTTCAAGTTCTACTTTGTTGAATCACCACAGCTGATGGAAGGAAAAGGAATGGGGGTATCCGTCCCAAATGAGGAGGAATCATTCTTTGCTTAAAACTGAAACTAGCAATAGTCTTTAAGAAAGGCACGCATCATCACTTACTCCCATTTACATAAATTACCATAACACGGGACCATATATTCTGGCTATAGATTAATTGGAAAATCATCACTTGATAAAGTTTTTAATAATTATAATACCATTTTAAATCTGTCTGAACCTCATCACAAATGCTTTGGCACTGAATACACTGGTAGTTAGCACTCACATGGATAAGCTAAAGTGTCTCAAATATGATGCAGGCATTCTACAAATTGATAATTTACTTTAGAAAAGAGTAACCAATACTTTGGAGTGACTTTAAAGCCAGAATCTAATGACAATTATCTGAACCCCAATTATATTTGTGCTTTGCAATCAAAGCCTGCAGTTTAGAGAAAAGTGGATGGGATTGCAGAATACAATCCCCAAAACACCAGTAAAATCCCAGAAAATGCCACGTAATAAAAAAATGGAATTAGACATATTCAATCATCACAAGTTATTTATAAACTGACGGAATCAGAGTGAAATTTCCAAAACCTGGTAGAAATCCTGTGCAATAAAAATATAATTTGATGTATTCAGTTTGACAAAGGGTCTACATCTGAAACTGTGAACTCATCTGTTCTCATCACAAATGCTGATTAACCTACTGATATTTCCAATCAATTTATGCTTTTATAACACAAAACAAGGGCCTTGCTGATAACAACCTCCAGATAGCTATCACTCGCCATTGGAAAATGATTAGGGCAATACATCCACACACACCAGCAGCACATTTCACCAAGCTTCCAGGTCAATTATAGGAGCAGACAAAACAAATGAGTATCAAATTTGGGAATACTCCCAGAGAATGGAATGGAAAGAATTTGAAGCCACATTTCCTTCAAACTACCCACGCTGCAAATGATAGCATTAGTACTTATACAGTCTAGTTTTGCTAATTCAAAGTCGACCTATTTGAATTATTGCATAATGGAACTTCTTTTAATGCTTAAAAATTATGGGCCCAAGTTTCCACAGGTTAAAAAACGGGCGCCCCTCCGAGCTGGGCGCCCGTTTTTTGCACCTAAAACGGCGCCTAAAAAAAAACTCGCAATTCTGGAGCGTTCTGCAGCTCCTTGTCTGCCTGGCGTGGCGCCCAGGGGGGCGGAGCCTACACTCGCGCCGATTTTGTAAGTGGGAGGGGGTGGGTACTATTTAAATTAGTTTTTTTTCCTGCCGGCAACGCTGCGCGTGCGCGTTGGAGCGTTCATGCATGCTCAGTGTGAAAAAAACATTGGCACTCGGCCATTTTTGTAGTTCTTTGTAGCTGTTTAATTTTTGAACATTTTTTTGATAAAAGCACATTAGCACTTGCAGCCTTCTCACTGTCTCCTCCCCCCCCCCCCCCCGCAGGAACGGAACGGCTGCAGAATTCTCCGTGCCTGAAGCACTTTCACACAGGTAGGAAGATGGTTTATTTAATCTTTTCTTTGCTTATAAAATGTTTATTCAGGTTGGATTTATTTGTATAATATTTGTAGAAGTATAAATAAGGATTTATTGTAGAATTTAATGAGTTCCCTCCCCCCCCCACCTCGTTCTGGACGCCTAATTTGTAACCTGCGCCTGATTTTTTAATGTGTAGAACAGGTTTTTTCAGTTCTACAAAAATCTTCACTTGCTCCATTCTACTTTAGTTTTGAGTAAGTTTTCACTGTGGAAACTTTCAAATCAGGCGTCAGTGGCCGGAAAAAAATGTGGAGAATTGCGATTTCTAAGATAGTCCGTTCTCCACCAGTTGCTCCTAAAAATCAGGCGCAAATCATGTGGAAACTTGGGCCCTATGTGCTGGGTTATTTAAATTGCTTAATTTGCATTCCTGGGTAATCTAACATTTAAGTGCAAAAAATGACTTGGAATGAACTGGAGTAGACTTGTGTATGTACAGTTACTACCAAGAGTAGTCTCTTCATAAATTAAGGAAAGTAAATGCAACACTTCGATGGGGCAGATGGTTAGGAGAATAATGGCACTGTTTCTGATCCCCCCCTCTGACTAATCCTATCCACGGTATAATGCTCCTTCAATAATCTCACTTAGTTTTATGGTCAAAACATTTTATGGTGACCATAGTGCTGCAATCAAATATTAGTTTCTTGTTAGTTAAGCTGCCAATTTCACATGATGGATGCTTTCGCCTATAGAATCTTTGCAAACTGCTATACTTGTCCCATTATTTTCATCAATGTCTTTCTCTGGGAGGTAATGTAAAACTTGGGTCACCATTTTCAGTTGGCAAGATTATCGTATCAGACAGCGGGTGAAGGCTAAGTTGCTTGAAATACACAATGGAAATGGTAGGAGAGATGTTCTACCTTTTGCAGTGCTTCCTCTGTTTTTTCTGGATTGGCCTTCAGTGCTTGTGAGGCATCATTGACAGGAATAGGCATAAACCTTAGAGTATAGTTCCTGTGAATAAGAAGCACAGAGTTAATACCAATTTATTCACATCATGTACGTGCTGCTTATTTTAATTACAAATATAGTTAAATGCAGAAGAATACATAGATGTGTTAAGCCTTGCCTTCGTGATAGCACTCTCATCTAAGTCAGAGGTTGTGGATTCATCTCCACTCTAAAATTTGAGGACATAATCTACCCTCAGTGCAATACTGAGGGAGCACTGCATTGTCAGAGGTGCTGTCTTTTGGATGTGATGTTAAATCTTTCAATTGAAGTGGATGCAAAAGTTCCATCACATTATTGGGAAAGTTTTCCCAGTGTCCTTGCCAACACCCACATTATTGGGAGAGTTTTCCCAGTGTCCTAGCCAACACCACTAAAACAGATTAAGCTGGTCATTCATCTCATTGTTGTTTGTGGGCCCTTGCGGCGTGCAAGTTGGCTGCTGTATTTGCTTATATAACAGTGCATACAGTTCAAAAGTAATTTGTTAGCTGTAAAGTGTTTTGGCACATTTAGAGAACATGAAAGGAACTATATAAATACAAAGCTCCTTTTTTCTTACCAGTCACTCTGCTTAAAATTAAGACGTATTTTACAAAGCCTCTGAAATTTAACGCCGTGTTTAACTTGGGTCAAGAATTCGTGCATCAAAAACCCAAAACTCTCTCTTTGGAATGAAAGTCTTCACTCTGAATTAAAGGTCCAGTGTGAACTAAGTTTGAACAATTTCAGTCCAGTTTCCAGTACATATGATTCTTGTTGTGTGTGGAGAAAGAGTCAGACTGAACACTGTGAGCTCAAAGTAAAGTGTGACCTTGGTCTTTTATTGCAGGTCTCCACAGTGTCTCTCCAACCTGTGATGCCTCCTTAAATAACTGTGCTCCCAAGGGATTTTGGGATCCCTTTCGACTCCAGGGGATGAGCCCTTTGGTGGCTGTACAGAGTAAATACAAGTACACATATATAACATTCCCCCCAAAAGTCAATAGTGTACGATTTACAATGTGAGTTGATCTGGGGCCCTTCTTGCCCTGGTTGATCGTCTCAGTGTGAAAGCTGGTATTGTTGAATCATTTGTTGGGCCCTCACTCGGCTGCTGTACAGCTGGCCTTGCTGGGCTGCCTGGTGTGTTGGGCCCTGCAGGGCTGCTGTGGATGATGGGTTCTGCTTCGTGGTCAACCGTGGTGTCGGTTGCCACTGGTGTGTGTGTTGGGGATCAAAAAAGGTAGGGTCCAAGGTGGGTTGCTCAGGGTAGTCCGTGAATCCGAGTTTGATTTGGTCCAAGTGTTTCCGATGAATTAGTCCATTTGAAAGCTTGACCCGAAACATCCTGCTCCCCTCTTTAGCCACGATACTGCTGGGAAGCCATTTGGGACCTTGTCCATAATTTAATACAAATACAGGATAATTGACTTCAATCTCACGTGACACATTTGCGCTATCATGGTATGCACTTTGTTGAAGCCGCCTGCTCTCTACCTGTTCATGTAGATCAGGGTGAACTAACGAGATCCTTGTCTTAAGTGCTCTTTTCATGAGCAGTTCAGCAGTTGGGATCCCAGTGAGTGAGTGTGGTCTCGTACAGTAGCTATGCAAGACTCGGGATAGACGAGTCTGCAGTGAGCCTTCTTCAAGCCTTGCTTGATGGTTTGCACTGCTCTCTCTGCCTGACCATTGGACACTGGTTTAAACGGGGCAGATGTGACATGTTTGATCCCGTTACGGGTCATGAATTCTTTGAACTCAGCACTGGTAAACCATGGCCCGTTGTCGCTCACCAGGACATCGGGTAAGCTGTGAGTGGCAAACATGGCCTGCAGGCTTTCAGTAGTGGCAGCGGACGTGCTAGCCGACATTATCTCACATTCAATCCACTTGGAGTATGCGTCTACAACCACAAGGAACATTTTACCCAAGAATGGGCCTGCATAGTCGACGTGTACCCTAGGCCATGGTTTGGAGGACCAAAACCATAAACTTAGCGGCGCCTCCCTGGGTATATTGCTCAACTGCGACCATGTATTACATCTGTGAATGCAGGACTCTAAGTCCGCATCGATACCGGGCCACAACACGTGGGATCTGGCTATCGCTTTCATTATTACGATGCCTGGGTGGGTACTGTGGAGGTCATTGATGAAGTTGTCTCTGCCCTTCTTGGGGACCACTACTCTATTGCCCCACAATAGGCAGTCTGCCTGTATAGACATTTCAGCTTTGCGCCGTTGGAACGGCTTTATCTCTTCCTGCATTTCCACTGGGATACTAGACCAGCTCCCGTAATGCACAAAGCTTTTGAATGGAGAAAATAAGGGGTCCTGGCTTGTCCAGGTTTTGATCTGCCGGGCAGTGACGGGTGATTGCTCACTCTCAAATGCTTCCATAACCATGGCTAGATCTGTGGGCTGCGCCATTTCCACCCCCGTGGTGGGCAATGGCAGCCTACTGAGAGCATCGGCGCAGTTTCCTGGCCTGTGGCGGATGGCGTAGCTGTATGCGAACAATGTGAGCGTCCATCTCTAGATGCGGGCCGATGCGTTGGTATTTATCCCTTTATTCTCGGAGAACAGGGATATAAGTGGCTTATGGTCAGGTTCCAATTCGAATTTTAGCCCAAACAGGTATTGATGCATTTTCTCTACCCCATCGACACACGCTAACACTTCTTTCTCAATCATGCTGTAGGCTCTCTCAGCCTCAGACAGACTCCTAGATGCATAAGCAACCGGTTGCAGTTTCCTGAAATCATTAGCTTGTTGCAATACAGACCTGACGCCATATGACGATGCATCATATGCTAGTACCAAACGCTTACATGGATCGTACAACACAAGCAATTTGTTTGAGCATAACAATTTTCTCTCTTTTACAAAGGCATTTTCTTGGCTTTTGCCCCAAACCCATTCGCCCCCTTTTCGTAGTAAGACATGCAGTGGTTCTAGCAGTGTGCTGAGACCCGGTAAGAAGTTACCAAAGTAGTTCAGGAGTCTCAGAAACGACTGCAGCTCCGTCACGTTCTTTGGCCTCGGTGCGTTCTCGATTGTCTCCGTCTTCACGTTGGTGGGCCTGATGCTGTCCGCCACAATCCTCCTTCCCAGGAACTCCACTTCAGATGCCAGGAAAATGCACTTCAAGTGTTTTAACCTGAGCCCCACGCGGTTGAGTCGACTAAGAACCTCCTCCAGGTTCTGCAGATGCTCGACTGTGTTCCGACCTGTGACCAAGATGTCGTCCTGGAAGATCACGGTGTGCAGGACAAACTTCAGTAAGCTTTCCATGTTTCTCTGGAATATCGCCACCGCTGATCGGATTCCAAACGGGGATCTGTTATAAACAAAAAGACCTTTGTGCGTGTTGATGCAGGTGAGGGTCTTCGATGATTCCTCCAACTCCTGCATCATGTTGGCTAAAATTAGATCCAGCTTCATGAACGTCTTTCCTCCCGCCAGCATTGCAAAGAGGTAGTGGTCAGCATTTGGTAGTGGGTATTGGTCCTGCAGGGAGAAACGATTGATAGTTACTTTGTAATCGCCACAGATTCTGACGGTGCCATCTCGCTTGAGGACTGATACGATAGGACTGGCCCACTCGTTGAACTCGATCGGGGAAATTATGCCCTCTCTTTGCAGCCGGTCTAGCTCGATCTCTACCCTTTCTCTCATCATGTACGGTACTGCTCTCGCCTTGTGATGGATTGGTCGCGCCCCCAGAATTAGGTGGATCTGCACTTTTGCTCCTGGAATTTCCCGATGCCTGGTTCGAACAGCGAAGGAAATTTGTTTTAAGACCTTGGCACATGAAGTTTCATCAGCAGGCGATAGCGCTCGGACGTCGTTCCAGTTCCAGCATATTTTTCCCAGCCAGCTCCTGCTGAGCAGCGTGGGACCATCGCCCGGTACCACCCAGAGTGGTAGCTTGTGCACCGCTTCATCGTAGGAGACCTTTACGGTAGCACTGCCGATTACAAGAATCAGTTCTTTCGTGTGAGTTCTTAGTTTCGTGCGCACTGGAGTTAAGACTGGCTTTTAGGCCTTGTTGCACCACAATCTTTCGAAAGTCTTTTTGCCCATGATGGACTGGCTCGCGCCCATGTCCAGCTCCATTGACACCGGGAGTCCATTTAGTTCAACATTCAGCATTATCGGGGGACAATTTGTGGTGAATGTGTGCATCCCATTTACCTCTGCCTCCTCAATCTGAGGCTCTGGTTCGTCATGATCCTCCATGGATCTGTCCTCCTATGCAACATGGTGGTTTGCAGGTTTAACAGGCTTTGCAGCTCACCTGCACACTCGTTGGAGGTGTCCCATTGTTCCACAGCTCTTGCAAACGTACTCTTTGAATCGGCATGAATGGAAATGGTGATCACCCCTGCAGTGCCAAAAAGGTGTTAATGGCCTTGCATTCATCACCCTTGATGGTGGACTCTGAGACATCTGCGGACGTGTAGCTGCAGGTATGTGTGACCTGCCTTGTACATTACCATTCAAAAGCATCATCACTTTGTTCACAGTATTTGTAGCAGCAGTTGTGTGCTGAGAGATTTGCTTCGTATTGTCACTGGTGGCAATGAATGCCTAGGGCTATCGCTATGGCCTTACTCGAGGTTGGGGTCTCTTCAGTCAAAAGCTTGCGAAGTATGGTTTCGTGGCCAATGCCAAGTATGAAAACGTCTCTGAGCATGTGCTCCAAATGTCCTTCAAATTCGCAATGTCCTGCAAGACGTCTTAGCTCGGCGACATAACTTGCCACTTCCCGGCCATCAGATCTTTTGTAGGTGTAGAACCTGTACCTTGCCATCAGAACGCTTTCCTTCGGGTTCAAATGCTCTCGGACCAGTGTGCACAAATCGTCGTATGATTTCTCCATGGGTTTCGCTGGAGTGAGCAGATTCTTCATGAGGCCATATGTTGGTGCCCCACAGACAGTGAGGAGGATCGCCCTTCGTTTGGCAGCGCTCTCTTCCCTATCTAGCTCGTTGGCCACGAAGTATTGGTCGAGTCGCTGCATAAAAGTTTCCCAATCATCTCCCTCCAAGAATTTCTCCAGGATGCCCATGTTCTCTGTATCCTTGGGTTCGCTATCTGTATCTCATCACCAGTTGTTGTGTATGGAGAATGAGTCAGACTGAACACTGTGAGCTCAAAGTAAAGTGTGACCGTCGTCTTTTATTGCAGGTCTCCAGAGTGCCTCTCCAAACTGTGAAGCCTCCTTAAATACCTGTGCTCCCAAGGGATATGGGATCCCTTGGGTCTCCAGGGGATGAGCCCTCTGCTGGCTGTTCAGAGTAAATAAAAGTTTACATATATAACAACTCCAGTATATAACTGAGTACATTTTGGACAACATGACTGTGTAGTCATAATGATGGCTATTGGACGGCACAGAAAGATCAAATCACTGTTGTGTGAATAGTTTTCTTTGGTCAAGATACCCAAGTAATTCTAAAGGAAGTTGCGAATGAAAGGCAACCATGCTACACGTGAACACATACACACGATGCACCTGAATGATTAACCTAATGTTCAAATGCTGATCAACCCCAGATGCATTTTACATATTTTATGTTTTTATTGTGTGTTCAGCAACCATGAGGATCCATTACCGGGCCGAGATCTCAGCAACATGGTCTGATCACGCCATCTGATGATGCATCATCAGCCGGTTTCCTTAAAGGGGCCATGTCCATTCTGACAATTGTGCTGTCAGTGTTCTACAGCACTGAGCTGCTGCAAACACCGACAAGCACGACACAAAGGTGCACGGCTCACCCAGGCTCTCTCATGACTCCCTCCACAGCACAGGAAGGTTGTCTTCCCTTCCAATGGGCGGAAGAGACCACCCCAGAAGATCAACAAAGCCAGGTTGCACATTGCACAGGAGGAAACAAGCAGGGATGTCGTCAGTAGTGCAAACCTTTCAATGATTATGGTAGATCATGAAATGTTACTGCATAGCCACACACAACCTCATCCTGCTATGCCACGCATCACATCCCCATCGCTCTGCCTTCCCTACCCTATTCTTGCACATCCATCCTCACACCAACTTACCTTACACCTCCACCCATCCCTCTCTATTTATATTATCACTTCCCCATCTCATTAGCCACCCCTCACACTCGCCCTCATCCTTGTCCAATCATTCAAACTAACACACAAGGATAGACAGTTGGGTACTTTAGCGAATGTTCGTGTAAAGTTTCTATTAATGTGTTGTCAAGTATTTAAAATCTTGGACAGATTTGTGTGCACCTTTGAAAGTTGTCTTAGTGAGTTCCAGTGAATGGTGAGATATAACGCCCCCACCTTCCCTGCGCACCCCCCCAGCCCCCACCCCCCCCGGCCAATGGTGATGAGTGTGAAAGGAATGTCTTGGACAATGTAGGGAAACTTTATGATGTTAGTGTGTGGGGTAGTGCCAACCTGATGTATCATATGGCAGCCAGAGTGTACAGTGTTAACTGAAGCAAATCTGGACATGGGGAAGCCATTGCTGGCGTCCCAGGCAGCAACGTGCACGAGCGATGATGCCCTGTGTCCAGTGTAGCATCAGTTGATTGCTGAGAAGATCGGTGTTGATGTTGGTGCTGCTAGTGTGCCCAGTGATGCTGGTGTTGGGGCTGATCATGTTAGGAATCTGAGGGCCAAGCTAAGATTTTTTCAAGGGCACCTATGCTGATGGAATTGATGGCAGGTGAGGGTGAAATGACAGAAACAATCTGTCAATGGTGAGAGAGGTGGTTCCAATGAGGTGACACTGGATAGAGAGTTTGCTACAAACATTTGCTAGCTGCATAAAGGTCAATCTGTCTTCTAAATGCAGTAAGCAACTGCTTTTAATCTTGCAAAGTGAAGACCTATGAAATGGGAGCTTTCATAGACCATGTGCAGCTGTCAGGTTAGTGAATCATTTGATGCTGACACAGCACTCGACCCCCTTACCTGACGTGATAACCGTGCTCTGGGAAACACGTTAAAACCCTGGCAGAATGATAAGTACATGGTAAAATCCTGCTTTACCAAGCTTTTAACTATCTAAATTGGCTGACCTGCCGCTTGGTGTCGGGTCTGTGAACCATAGCCAGACCTGACACTTTGAAAATTGACAAGGAGGCTGGTTCAGAGTGGGATCCCGCCCTGCTGTTAATCTCAGTCGTTATGCACTTGCAGGGCTGGTAAGATTCCGGCCTCATAGTGTGAACTGGTGCACTGCAAATTTTCTGTCCATTAACTGTCTTCACACAGTGCATGCTGGACAAGGCCCCATGTCTATAGCATACATTCGAAAAATCGGCCCCACTGGGTCCACTTTTCATAGAAATTTAAAAACGAAAAACATGAGTAAATTTCACAAAACTTTGCATTTTGAACGTGTTACTAAGGAAGAGGGTTTTCAGTCATGAAGAGACTTGAAAAGTTAGGGTTGTTATCAGAAACTTTAATCTTCCACAAATTCCTAACACTGTGACAAAATAGGGAGGGTTTTCCTACTTAGAAACTTAGGGCTTAAAATTGGCCCACCTCTTTTTTCGGCACACTCATCAGCGATGCGGCAACTTTATGGGCTGAAAAGTGCGCCGATCCCCCGATTCTGGCCGCTGCATTGCCTCTCCTGGGGCTTGGCGCGACGTGGCCAGTCAACTGGGGGGGGCGGAGTTAGGGCCCTGCGCCAGAAACAGTGCCGGCAGCTCTTCACATGCACGTTGGAGTGTGCGCGCATGCGCAGTAGCTCCTGCCCCCAGCCTCTGTGTACATACTGCAACGTGGGACCCGATGTGCCCCACCCCTATCCCAGGCCGAGTGGCCTCCCGCACTTGCCGGCCCGCTGCCTTCCCAGGCTAGAAGGCCACAACAAGCAGTTTGGTTTGGGGCCCAAGCTGGGGCGGCGAGTTTTGATCCCGGGTGGGGGTCGGGGGAGTTTTGATCCCGGTGGCGGGGGGGGGGGGGGGTTTGATCCCACGGGGGGGGGGGGGATTCCGAACTGCAGGGTGAGTTCGATCACCGACCCCATGGGGATAGAGGGTTCCGAACCCCGACCTCGAGAGACGATCTGATCCCCAGACATGTCCGATCTCTGACCCCAGGTGCTGTTCTAATCCTGGAGGGTCTGATCCCTGACCCCAGGAGGTAGGGTTGTTTGTAAGGGGCGGGCTGATGGTGGGTGAGCTTAGGCAGCTGGGAGAACAGAAGAACATAAGAATCACGAGCAAGAGGTACTTCTATTTTTATTTGGATATTTTGAAAAAATTATGTAAATATGTTTTGTCTCTTTACTTCTTTTATTTTTGTAATTTAAGCTTCCATGAATGCTTCTGTTTTATAGTCAATTAACTTTGTGAAGTTTGTCATATGATGTCCTGTAAAGCTGTTTGATCCTATTCACATTCTTTAGTCAAGTCATTAAGTTCTGCTGGCCTTTGATGTACCTACCTACCTGCGCTGATTTCTTAACTCTCCGCAAGGGTTTTCTGTGCGGCTACAAGTGGCCACATACGTTGGCATAAATTAGTTTGGAGTAACTATTAGCTGTCCAAAGTGGCCTAAATGGCCAAAACGGGCATAGGTGGCTGGTAACGCCCCCTTTTGAAAACAACTAAACTAAATTTTTAAAATCCTAACTAACTCACTTACACTGGCGCAAATTGAATGTGCAAAATGTGGATTTTTAAGATACTCCAGAAAAATCAAGTTGCTACAAAAAAAACGGAGCAACTCCTGGCCAATGTTGAGCCCATCGGAACTGTTGGACAAAAAAAAAACAAAGTCTATCCAGATCACCATCTACCATCCTGGTAGTTGCATGATACAATTATAATAAAGTTGTTGACTAATCATAGCAATCAATCTACAACAGACCTAAACATGGCATAAAGAAAAGCTCAGTGGGCAAGTGCTTTGGGAACCACATCATGTCTCAAATTCCTCATATATTCTATCCCAAAATGTTATTTTCTGAAAGAAATATATCTAATTTGCATTTGAATGAATCAATGCTATCTGCTTTCGCGATCTCCCTTGGGAGTCTGTTCCATAGATTGACCACTCACTCACTGAAATATTGGCCTGGATTTTGCTGTGAGCTGCAAAGGAATGGCTTTCGCCGTTCACCTCATGTACAGATGCTCACAGACTTTTAGCATGCTTGTCAGTGGAGGTTTCTACTCTTCTGGCGTCTGGTTGAATTCAGTGCACTCTACAGGGAATCTATGGCATCGGTGAGCTGCAAGAAAGCTATTCGACCAATCAGATTGAAGAATCCTCACTAACAAAGCAGGTAGTAAAAAACAATAAATATCAATTATACTTAAATCATTGTACAGGAAGTGAAATAAAGATGATGTCATACACATGGGATTAAGGGAAAGACACAAAAACTATATGAAAAAAATAACTCATTTAAAAAAAAAATCTGCAATATTAATTTTCTTCTGAGGGATGAAAAGCCACACTTGTAAATTAATTTTTCAGGGCTAGAGAAGTTGTTCAACAGTAATTATGACTTACTACGCCATTAAAATTTATCCTGATTGAACAAGGCTTAAGTTTGTCATCGGTCTTTAGTGCGATAATAGTGGGTAGTTCATTTAAGCTCACACCTTAACAGTGATTTCTGTGCCGATTCCATCGGCGAAGACTACAACAGCACAGCCTGCGGAGGAGCAGGGTAGCACCAACAGAAACTTCCGGACTTCTGGATTTGGCTGATAGCCTCGCCATTATTAGTACAGCAAAATCCGGGCCAATGTTTTCCCAGATTAGTTTTGAATTTACCCTCCCCCCTGCAAGCGCAGGCTATGTGCTCTGGTTCTAATGTCAGGACAAGGTGAAACAGCTTGTCAGGGTCTGCACTATCTAGTGCCTTTAGAATCATGCAAACAGCAATTAAATCAACTCTCAACCTCTGTTCCAATGAGAATATACCCAATTTACATAATCATTCCTCATAATCCAATTTCTCCATCTCGTCAATCATTCTAGTTGTTCTCTTCTGTATCCTTACTTTATATTACACTATTTTTAAAGCTAGAGTTAAAATAGATGCAGTTTTTCATTATCCAATTCCGTTACCCTGGAGATGAATCGACTATGACACTAGGTCATGCATTATGCCAGGATACAGGGGTTTTGTTTTGGTTGCTAATTAAATTGCATACAATTAAGAAACATTCCAAAAGTTTTGGACAAATTCAATTCAAGTAAGCTTTTATTGCCATATACAGTATTTAAGCAAAATTAGTCATATTTACAAATTAAAGGCAACAAAATAATATAGGAAATGCAAGAGGAACTCTTTTACTAAAAGGGTGGTCAATATGTGGAACAGATTGTCACAGCATGGGTGGTGAGACAAGAAACAAGAAGGAACTAAACAGATTCTGGTCAACAAATGGGATTCAGGGTTATTTGGAATGCACCATGGGAATACTATAAATCGGTGGGCCAGATGGACCAAATGTCTTGTCCTGCCTGAACTGTTACTATTTCAGACATTAATTGGCACTTGGAACCTGAAAATATGCTTATCAGCATTCTGTGTAATAATTCTTTAATCATGGAAGACTGACAATTCTGACTTTGAAACCTTGGGGTTGGGTTAATTCTGCCACAGGTTTCAGTTCTGGTAGAAAGTCCAAACTCATTGGAAGAGTTGAGTTCTGCAATGTTCATGTACAACATTGTGTGCAGAAAGACAAACCTGTTTCATTCCAAAGTCTGAATGTTTATCAGACACCAAGAAATACATTATAAAAATATTTTGTGGACCGATTCTGGCTTATCATTTTTAAATATTGCGCTGACTGAGTATATGACTATCATTTGACTTCTATGCTGAAATTAACCCGTAAATGAATCTAACCAAATAGTTTTATCATATACACATTGGTCTGTCTGTGTGGCATTTTTTATCTTTATGTAGAAATAGGAAAATGTGGTGGGCAACCCCATGTGATCTCCAATGAACTATACTGGAATTAGAAGGTAATTGTTAATCCTGGGCTGACCAACCCATATACATCTCATATAAAGGCACAGATAATAACAGATACTAGGGAAATGGCCAAACTATAACCAACACTATTTTAAGATAACACTAAGTTTTATAGTTTGTATGAACATACATGTACGACAGCGAGGAAGATTGAGAAGAGGGTTGAAGCGATGATGCAGCCCTGTTTGACCCCCGGTCCGGACATGGATTGGATCTGTAATGGATCCATTGGTAAGGATCATGGCCTATGTGTTGTCATGGAGCAGGCCACAATCAATCTTCCTCATTGCCATGCTCCACCTCACAGTCAACAAGCTCCCCGCTGGAGTGGAACTAAACTGCAGAACCAGTGGGAACCTGTTCAACCTTCGCCATCTCCAGGCCAGGTCCAAGACCACCCCAACCTCTGTTGTCGAGCTACAGTATGAGGATGCTGCCTGCGCCTGCGCACATACAGAGGCTGAACTCCAGGACATAGTCGACATATTTACTGAGGCTTACGCTAAACATCCGTAAGACAAAGGTCCTCCACCAGCCTGTCCTCGCCGCACAGCACTTCCCCCCCAGTCATCAAGATCCACGGCGTGGCTCTGGACAACATGGACCATTTCCCATATCTCTGGAGCCTCTTATCAACAAGAGCAGACATTGATGACAAGATTCAATACCGCCTCCAGTGCGCCAGTGCAGCCTTCGGCCGCCTGAGGAAAAGAGTGTTCGAAGACCAGGCCCTTAAGTCTGCCACCAAGCTTATGGTCTACAGGGCTGTAGTAATACCTGCCCTCCTGTATGGCTCAGAGACATGGACCATGTACAGTAGCCACCTCAAGTTGCTGGAGTAATACCACTAACGATGTCTCCGCAAGATCCTGCAAATCCCCTGGGAGGACAGGCGAACCAACATCAATGTCCTCGACCAGGCCAACATCCCCAGCATTGAAGCGCTGATCACACTTGATCAGCTCCGCTGGGCAGGCCGCATTGTCCGCATGCCAGACACGAGACTCCCAAATCAAGCACTCTGCTCGGAACTCCTCCACGGCAAACAAGCCAAAGGTGGGCAGAGGAAACATTACAACGACACCCTCAAAGCTTCCCTGATAGAGTGCAACATCCCCACCGACACCTGGGAGTCCCTGGACAAAGACCACCCTAAATGGAGGAAGTGCATCCGGGAGGGCGCTGAGCACCTCGAGTCTCATTGCCGAGAGCATGCAGAAATCAAGCGCAGGTAGCGGAAAGAGCATGTGGCAAACCTGGCCCATCCTCCCTTACCCTCAACGACTATCTGTCCCACCTGTGACAGGGATTGTGGTTCTTCATATTGGACTGTTCAGCCACCTAAGGACTCATTTTAAAAGTGGAAGCAAGTCTTCTTCGATTCCGAAGGACTGCCTATGATGATGATGACATGAACGACATTAAACATTTTTCAATTTCATTTAATTGACATTCATTTAACAGTTTCAAAGATCTCATTAGGACCCACATTGAAAACAGTTTCCAGTACCATTCGGAGACATGGACCCTTGTTAGAGGAATTCTGCAACCATAAATAGCATACTTAACTTGCATTGATGAGAGTGGCAATGAAAGTACATACTGATTGCATTTGAAACAACATTACACTTTAAGAAAAGTAGCTGATATGTCCACCTGAATACTGGTTCATCAACCTCTCCCCAGCTTCCACCCACTCACAGGAAAGTTAATAACTACGTGAAATTTCATTATACTAATCTCCATTGCAATCGGCAACTGCTCGTAACAATCAAAACCCTGCTAATGATCAACCATTTGAGACTATGTTGTTGCACGTGCTCACAGTGCTCAGTGCAATTTGGTTGTTGATAAATGTAGTGGCAGTTTTCTACTGCTGAAAGACAATTGCTTTTGTTGTAATATTGTTGACCTGTCATTCAACAAATGAATAATGTCATTACTAATGGGGTTCCTAATTAGCCTTAAGTGGCTGAATGTAAAAGCATCTGCAGGATGCCAAGGACTGCCTGCACAACTGTTCAGCTCCAGGAACTTGAGCACAAAATCTCGGCTGACACTCCAGTGCAGTACTGAGGGAGTGTTGCACTGTCGGAAGTATGCCTTTCGGATGAGATGTTAAGCCGAGGCCCCATCTGCTCTCTCAGGTGGACGTCTCCTCCCAGAGTTGCAATGCGGATTCCAATCACTAAGAGGCACAACGGACATGACCTTCACCGTGTGACAAATCCAAGAATAATGTAAGGAGCAGCATCAACTTCTGTACATGGCTTCCTTTACCTCACAAAGGCTTTCGACTCTGTCAACCATGAGGAATTATGGAGTGTCCTTCTCAAATTTGGCTGTCCTGAAAAATTCGTCACCATCCTCCGCCTGCTTCATGATAACATGCAAGCTGTGATCCTTACCAATGGATCCACCACAGACCCAATACAAGTGCAAGCAAGGCTGTGTCATCGCACCAACACTCTTCTCATTCATCCTCGCTGTAATGCATCATCTCACCCTTAACAAGTTCCACACTGGAGTGGAGTTAATCTACAGGACAAGCGGAACATTTTTCAATTTCCGATGCCTCCAGGCCAGATCCAAGGTTGCTCCAACCTCTCTCATTGAATTACAATATGCAGATACCGCTTGCATTTGTGCACACTTGGAGTCCGAACTCCAAACCATCATTGACACCTTCACTGAAGCGTACGAGTGTCTGGGCCTCAAATTAAGGTGCTCTACCAACCTGCCCCTGCCACACAGCACTGCTCCCCAGTTATCAAGATCCACGATGAGACCTTGGACAATGTGGACGACTTCCCATACCTTGGGAGCCTTCTATCAGTAAGGGCAGACATTGAAGACGAAGTCCAACACCGTCGTCAGTGTGCCTGTGCAGCGTTTGATCTCCTGAGGAAAAGACTGTTCGAAGACCAAGATCTCACACCCGGCACCAAACCTATGGTCTACAGAGCAGTAGTGATATCCGCCTTCCGATATGCTTCAGAGACATGGACTATTTACAGTAGGCACCTCAAAGCACTGGAGAAGTACCACCAACTTTGTTTCTGCAAAATCCTGCAAATTCATTGGCAGGATAGGTGCACCAGCGTCAGAGTTCTCTCTCAGGCCAACATCCCCAGCATTGAGGCATTGACCAGGTTCGATCAGCTCCGGTGGGTGGGCCACATTGTCCGCATGCCCGATGCTAGACCCCTGAAGCAAGCACTCTACTCCGAGTTACATCATGGTAGGTGAGCATCAGGAGGGCAGAGAAAACGCTTCAAGGATACCCTCAAAGCCTCCTTCAAAAAATGCAACATCCCCACCGACTCTTGAGAATCCTTGGCCGAAGACGGCTCAAATTGGAGGAGGAGCATCCGAGAAGGCACCGAACACTTCGAGTCTATTCGCAGGGAGCACGCGGAAGGCAAGTACAAACAGCAGAAGGAGCGATTGACAAAACAAGCACCCGGTCCACCCGTCCCTCCAACCACCGTCTGCTCCACCTGTGACAGAGACTGTAGATCCCGCATTGGTCTCATCAGTCACCTTAGAACTCATTTTAGTGTGGAAGCAAGTCATCCTCGACTCCGGGGGATTGCCGAAGATGATGATTGGTGTTGACCTGCCATTCAGCAAATGAATAGCTAATGACTTAGGATTCCTAATTAGCCTTAAGTGGCTAGATGTAAAAGCATCTGCAGGATGCCAAGGACTGCACAACTGTTTAGCTCCAGGAACTTGAGCACAAAAATCTAGACTGACACTCCAGTGCAGTACTGAGGGAGTGCTGCACTGTCGGAGGTCTGCCTTTTGGATGAGATGTTAAACCGAGACCTCGTCTGCTCTCAGATCCATGGCACTATTTCAAAGAGCAGGGGAGTTATCCACGGTGTCCTGTCTAACATTTATCTCTCAATCAACATAGCAATAACAGATTATCTGTTAACCGCAAGAGACTATGGAGCGTCCTCCTCCGTTTTGGCTGCCCTCAAAAGTTTGTCGTCATTCACCGCCTGCTCCATGACGGCATGCAAGCCGTGATCCTGACCAACCGATCCACCACAGACCCAATCAACGCCTGGACCGGGGTCAAGCAGGGCTGCGTCATCTTCCTCGCTGCAATGCTCCACTTCATACTCAACAAGCTCCCCGCTGAAGTGGAGCTAAACTGTAGAACCAGTGGGAACCTGTTCAACTTTCGTCGCCTCCAGACCAGATCCAAGACCGTCCCAACCTCTGTCGTCGAACTACAGCACGTGGACGACACTTGCATCTGCACACATTCAGAGGCTGAACTCCAAACCATCGTCAACATCTTCACTGAGGCGTATGAAAGCATGGGCCTTACACTAAACATCCGTAAGACAAAGGTCCTTCACCAATCTGACCCTGCCACACAGCACTGCCCCCAGACATCAAGATCCACGGCGCAGCCCTGGACAACGTGGACCACTTTCCATACATTGGGAGCCTATTATCAGCAAGGGCAGACATCAATGACGAGGTTCAACACCACCTCCAGTTCGCCAGCGCAGCCTTCGGCCACTTGAGGAAGAGAGTGTTCGAAGATCAGACCCTCAAATCTGGCACCGAGCTTATGGTCTACAGGGCAGTAGTGATACCCACCCTCCTGTATGGCTCAGAGACATGGACCATATACAGTAGAAACCTCAAATCGCTGGAGAAATACCACCAGCGATGCCTCCGTAAGATCCTGCAAATCGCCTGGGACGTCAGTGTTCTCGATCAGGTCAACATCTGCAGCATCGAAGCACTGACCACACTCATCCAGCTCCGTTGGGCCGGCCACATTATTCACACGCCCAACACGAAACTCCCAAAACAAGCACTCTACTCGGAACTCTTACATGGCAAGCGAGCCCCAGGTGGGCAGAAGAAACATTTCAAGGACACCCTCAAAGCCTCTTTGATAAAGTGCAACATCCCCACCAACACCTGGGAATCCCTGGCCAAAGACCGCCCTAAGTGGAGGAAGTGCCAAAAGCATGCAGAAAACAAGTGCAGGCAGCACAAGGAGCGTGCGGCAAACCAGACTCCACCTACCCTTTCCTCCAACGACTGTCTGTCCCACCTGCGACAGAGACTGTAATTACCATATTGGCCTGTTCAGTCACCTGAGAACTCACTTTTGAAGTGGAAGCAAGTCTTCCTCGATTTCGAGGGACTGCCGATGATGATGAACAGATTATCTGGTCATTATCACATTGCTGTTTGTGGGAGTTTGCTGTGCGCAAGTTGGCTGCCACGTTTCCCACATTACTAAAGTGACTGCACTCCAAAAGTACTTCATTGGCTGTAAAGAGCTTTGAGACATCCGGTGGTCGTGAAAGGATCTACATAAGTGCAAGTCTTTCTTTCTTTCTTTAAAACAGCTGTGCAGCGCTCCAATCAGAATGCTGGTTTTGGGTTGAGAGCAATGAATGGATAAAATAAAAACACTAGTTCGAAAAAAAACTAGTTTTCTTCGCAGCATATCAGAGAGAAGCTAAGCAGCTTCTTAATGCAATACACATTATCGATCAGTGGATCAGCAGTACACACTGGGGATTACTACTTTCTGATATACTGATCAGTTGGTTACAGTGATCATTTGGGCTACTGCCCAAATTGATCCCTAACTGGATTTTACTCTAAGCATTATATTTCACAAGCACAGAGATGGAAATGGCTATCCTAAAGATCTGTGATCTTTAAGTAAACTCTGCCATTAGGAACAATGACACATAGCAGCTCTTGCCTCACTTGTCTTTTATATAAACATATTTGAATGGCGCCAACAAAGAGACCCAGATCATGGTATATGTAGATGAAAGGCACGTCCACTTACTTTTTAAATTGGTTGGACAGCGCATCTGAGATGGATGCTATTCTGGATGTAATCACTGCATTATACAAAGGGGCCGAAATTCATCAATTCACTGCCAACTGCCGCCCACTGCCGGCAACATTGCACTTGCAGATCCGCCCAGTGCGTCTTTCGAGGTGGCCTGGAGAGGGCGGGAGGGGAGAGCTGGCGGGAACTGCCCACTGGCACAACTGACCTCCCGTCTGCCGAGCTCCCATATTGAGGCAGGCGTGAGTTGGCAGCAGAGTGGGGGTGGACCACTGCAAGAAGGCTGGTCTGTCCCCGACGGTAAGCATGAAGAAACTGGAAAAACGGTTAGTGAACATTTTAAAATTATTTTTCCACAGTGACTTACCTGGATGGGGTCCCCTGAAGGTCTTCCGATAGCTTTTTTTATTTTTTTACTGATGATTTTTTTTTCCAGGTCTTCGACCCTCCCTGGGCCCAACTCTATCCTCTGCGGCACTTGGGTGGCAAGCACCTCTGCCACCGAGAATGAAACCTCCCGCCCGCTGCTGCCCAGATTGGCAGCGTAAGTTATCCATTTGCTGCCCGCCGACCTTCGAGGGACCTAGATGATGAATATCCTGTCCAAAGTACCATCCGGTACCTTGGCGAATATCGCTGACACTTTGGGCAGCACTCGGGCAGGCGGAGGCCTTGATGAAAATTGGCCCCAAAGTGTCTGGAGAAATGCAACACTGTTTTGGAAAAATCTATTTACTCAGTACAGTTTCAACAACATTGGTATAAATTAAGACTTGCAAGCTCATGCATGTGCCAATGTGTTAAAAACAATGTTTAAAAAAAAATAGCGCCGAGCATTAACACAAATTTACCCACTTTCACTACAATGGGAAATAATTTTACCTTAATTATAGCATGCATTTAGCTATCCTATTGGAAAACTCCAAGCAGGATTTCAAAAGGAATAAAAAGTATGTCAGCCTTGATTTTTTTTAAAGATTGTCATATAACTGGTTGAATCTTCTTATTACTCAAAAGTAGTTCCAATACTTTTAAATGACTAATAAAATGCCTGCGTCTGACTTTAAAACATGGGTGTTGCAAACGTAGATACTGGTTGGTGAACACATTTTTAATCAATATTTTACAGCATGCAGCTGCAATTGAATCAAGGGGCTAAACTACTTAATACTTCTGTGATTAATTCAGTCTCGAGTGCATATGTGACCTATTCAAAACACTTACATTTTCTTCTTTTCTAAAAATCAAATTTCAGTTAGGGACGGGTCTGTATCGCCTCTTGCAATCCTGAAGCCACCTGCCAAATTTTCAGTCCTCAACTGAAGTACTATCAGTACTGTAGATATTGTAATTGGATACAAGAGACTGGTGAAACAATCAGCCAAAACTGGCGGATGATGGGGAGATTGGGACAAGGCCCCGTCAGCCTGGAACAACTACCATCATACACAGAGTTAGTGAAAAACAATGAGAATGAGGCAGAAAGAGAATATAGACAGAGGTAAAACAGTGGAACAGATGACAGTAAAAGCCTGAAATAAAAGAGGCAGACCCCTTGGGAAAAATAAATGATCTAGTATGCACAAGTACGTGGCAGTGCAGAGCCAAGGAGGTAAACACAAAAACAAACAGAAGACAGCCATATGAAAATTGCAGATAAAATAAAAATGTTAAATTTTAACTTTTACTGCATGCTTATGCCATCACATCACTGAAAATTCTGGACGCAACCAGGCCTGGGTAACAGAGCATTTAATTCATTGCGAAGAGTGGCACAATGGGCTGTATTTTCGGCTTCTCCGTTTTCGGGGCGAAAACGGAGGCAGGGCGGGAAAATTACCGCCCAATTAGCGTTACCGATTAATTGCTTAACTTTCAGCAGGGGTGCAGCGCAAAGGGAAGCATTGCACTATTTTCATGCCACAAAAACGGGATCCTCGCTAACTTTAGTGCGGGGCTAGGAGCACCCCGCGAGCCCTTGGGAGGGGGAAAAAAATTCAAAAAAACATTCAAAAAACATTGCCATCACCCTTACCTGACAAATCAATGCAAAAGTATAAAAAAATAAAAACTTTAACTTATCTTTTTTTTAAAAAGTTTTGTCCAGCTTGCTGCTGCCTGCAGGGCTGAACGCCATGTTTTCCCTGGCAGTCATCGGGGCGCAGCGTACGGGTTGGGTGAATCTCGAAACTCGGACGCTGTCGCAATGTGAGTTGGTCCACCCCGGTTCTTCTAAGCGCCGCTGCAAAAACCGAGCCGAGGATTGCAACTGGGTGAAAAACAGCTGAGCACCCCATTTTTCGCCACGGAGGGTCAAAACGCGGCGAAAACCCGGTCGCAAATCATCCGAAAATCCAGCCGAATATATTAACGCGTCAGAATGCATTGTGTGGTCCATCGCCACATGAATTTGCCAATGTTTGTTGCACCAGCAAAAAGAATCACCAATCAAAGACCAAATATTCTTTCTCCATATGGTGAGAAAATCAGAAAGTGCCCCTTCCTGAAACACTCTTATTTGTTACAGAGCAGAATTGGCAAAGGTCTGGATTGGGATATTATAAAGTAATTGAAATCTAGGTAGTTCGGGCCAGACTGTCCATTTTTTAAAAAAATAGCAAAAGTTAGGGTAGTTATCTCAATTTCTCACCTTTGTAATCCCCTTTATATTGTATATAAGATAGCTTTATTTGGTCAACCTTAAACCCCACTGATTGCATGCTATTCCTTTGCACTATGGAATTGCAATAACCAACAACAATTTGCATTTATACAGCGCCTTTAACTTAGTAACCCTAATTTAATGTATGTTGACTTCAGCTACTTGAAAGGCAATGAAGATCAATGAACAGAAGATTACTGAAAGAAATCAAATGTTAAATTATTCAAGTACCATTTAAAAATTAGTCAACTCCGAGTTTAATGCTCAGAACATAACATGTATTATACACACACTTAAAACTTAAACTTTCCAAAATGATTGCCCGTTATGTTGAAATAAATGTCCTCCTTAATGGCCGAATGGTGCCGAATAATAAACTTGTAAGAATTCAATATTTAGTAAAGCAGATATTCAGATTCCTTTTAAACTAGTGATGCCCCAGCCAAACAAAACACAATTCGATAACAAAAATGGGGCAATAATATTCATTCATGTCAAAAAACATTTTTTTTTCAAATATCTTACTCCTTTACTTGCTTGCATGAGTGAAAGACTCTGTCGACATCAGCATATCAGTGAATTATGTTATTTCCCCAAACAATCGTAATACCAAGAGTAATACAATGTCATCTTTATTGTAATGATGAATCACTCCTCCCCCCCAATAATATTAATCTGCTGAATTATCGAAGTATAAATAGAAAAGACTAAATTAAAAGTGGAACAGAGATAAATGCTCTTAACCTTCTTTACTAGAGCAGGTTCCGTACAATCTCAAGAATAAGTCACCACAAATTAGATGAGATAACACACCTGATGAGTATAAATCATAACTATGGCTGCTTAATGGCAGATAAAGTACCGCTGAACATTTCCACTGCTATACTCCCTTAGTATTGTACTGTAGTGCCAGTCTAGATTATGTGCTCATGTTTCTGGAGTGGTGTTTAACCAACAACTTTTGACTCAGAATCGAGAAAATTACTACTGAACCAAGCCTGACACTGGACATTCTTGGCTAATGTGCAATTCTCTGACATAGGAGTTGAACCCAAGTGGTCTTTGTATTTGGAGGAATAAAGTTTGGGTATTCTTGTTACCAACATTGTCTTCCATTGAATGAGTTTGACTGACCCCTTGAGTCCTGTCATGAGTTTGTAGCAGCCTTTCTGTTTTGAAATCATGTGATAATAAAAGGCAAAGAAAACAGAATTGACAAACTTCTATTACTGACATTGATTCATGACACTTGATACAGATTTAAATAAGAGGCTGGCATTGAGCAGAGGTCAAAGAGTTGTCAAGTGGAAGGGAACCGATTGAAGCTGCGTTACATTATAATTTGAAGATCTAACAGTAGCAGTTGTTCCATTGATGAGAGTTTTGGTTAATTATAAATGAATTGACTTTTTTTTTTAACTTGTTTAATACTTGACCAATTTACAACAACTGCACAGTAATGAGATTTGATCCAAATCAATTAAATGCTCAGCTTACTGGTTTTTAAACCAATATGGCTGTAATGATAATCTTTCTGATGTGGCAACACCGCTCTACCAGAAATCGAGGATTACATTCTGGGACAGCCAAATTCAATGTTGAGCAGATCAATCTAAAATAATTTAGTTGTTGACATGAAGTGGGTTAAAGCAGGGCAGAATAGATACTCCTGTATAAATCTTACAGCAGTGGAACAACATAAATTTATATATATATTTTTATAATCTATTCATTCTTGGGATGTGGGCATTGCTAGCAAGGCCAACATTTATTGCCCGTCCCTAGTCGCCCTTTGAGAAGGTGGGGGTGAACCACCCTCTTGAACCGCTGCAGTCCATGTTGTAAAGGGACTGTGCAATTAGGTGGGAATTCCAGGATGTTGACCCAGCGGTGATGAAGGAATGGCGATACATCTCCAAGCCAGGATGGTCTGTGACTTGGAGGGGAATTTAGAGAAAGTGGTTTTCCCATCCACCTACTGTCCTTGTCCTTCTAGGTGGTAGAGATCACAGGTTTGGGTGATGCTGTCAAAGAAGCCTTGGCAAGTTGTTGCAGAGCATCGTGTAGATGGTACATACTGCAGCCACAGTGCGCCAGTGGTGGAGGGGGTGAATGTTTAAGGTGGTAGATGGGCTTCCAATCAAGTGGGCTACTTTGTCCTGCACCTGTATTCACTGGAGGTTAGAAGGATGAGAGGGGATCTCATAGAAACATATAAGATTCTGACGGGACTGGACAGGTTAGATGCAGGAAGAATGTTCCTGATGTTGGGGAAGTCCAGAACCAGGGGACATAGTCGTCGGATAAGGGGTAAGCCATTTAGGACTGAGATGAGGAGAAACTTCTTCACTCAGAGAGTTGTTAACCTGTGGAATTCCCTACCGCAAAGAGTTGTTGATGCCAGTTCATTGGATATATTCAAGAGGGAGTTAGATATGGCCCTTAGGACTAAAGGGATCAAGGGGCTATGGAGAGAAAGCAGGAAAGGGGTACTGAGGTGTATGATCAGCCATGATCTTATTGAATGGTGATGCAGGCTCGAAGGGCCGAATGGCCTACTCCTGCACCTATTTTCTATGTTTCTATGTCCTGGATGGTGCCTAGCTTCTTGAGTCTTGTTGGAGCTGCACCCATCCAAGCAAGTGGAGAGTATTCCATCACACGCCTGACGTGTGCCTTGTAGGTAGTGGAATGGCTTCAGGGAGTCAGGAGGTGAGACACTAACCACAGAATACCCAGCCTCTGACCTGTTTTTGCAGCCATTGTATTTATGTGGCTAGTACAGTTAAGTTTCTGGCCAATAGTGACCCCACAGGATGTTGATGTGGGAGATTTGACGATGGTAATGCCATTGAATGTCATGGGGAGACGGTTAGACTCTCTCTTGTTGGAGATGGTCATTGCCTGACACTTGCGTGGCGCAAATGTTACTTGCTACTTGTCAGCCCAAGCCTGGATGCTGTCCAGCTCTTGCTGCATGTGGGCACAAACTGCTTTATTGTCTGACAAGTTGCAAATAGAACTGAACACTGTGCAATCATCATCAGGATATACCTGGACAGTTTTCCACATTGTCGGATAGATGCCAGTCTAAGTTCTAAGTTTCAGCTAGTCTTGGAGCACAAGTCTTCAGCACTATAGCCGAGATGTTATCAGGGCCCACAATGTTTGTTGTATTCAGTGCGCTCAGCTAAGTATTATCACATGGAGTGAATCACATTTGCTGCAGACTGGTATCTGTGATGGTGGGAACCTCTGGAGGAAGCCAAATTGGATCATTTACTTGGCACTTCTGGCTGAAAACAATTGCAAAGACTTCAGCCTTGTCTTTTGCATTCACATGCTGGGCTCTGCCATTGTTGAGGTCGAGAATGCTGATGGAGTCTCTTCCTCCTGTTAGTAGTTTAATTGTCCACCACCATTCATGACTGAATGTGGCAGGACTGCAGAGCTTTGATCAGATTCATCGGTTGTGAGATCGCTTAGCTCTGTCTATAGCATGCTGCTTCTGTTGTTTAACATGCCTGCAGTCCTGTCTTGTTGCTTCACCAGCTTGGCACCTCATTTTTAGGTGCATCTGGTGCTGCTCCTGGTATGCATTTCTACAACCACGGTTGGTCACCTTGCTTGATGGTAATGGCAGAGTGGGGGATATGGTGGGACTGGGGTTACAGATTGTGGTGGAATACAATTCTGCTGCTGCTGATGGCCCACAACACCTCATGAATGCCCAGTTTTGAGCTGCTTTATCTGATCTTAATCTATCCCATTTAGCACGGTGGTAGTGCCATACAACATGATAGAGGGTCTGCTCAGTGTGAAGGCAAGACTTGGTCTCCACAAGGACTGTGCAGTGGTCACTCCTACCAATACTGTAATGGACAGATACATCTGTGACAAATAGATTGGTGAGGTGGGATCAGTGGGACAGGACATATGCAGGGATGGTAATGGAGGAGTCTGAGACGTTGGCTGATGGGTATGATTCTGTGAGTATGACTATGTCCAGCTGTTGCACAACTTTGGCACAAGGACTTAGCAGGGTCAACTGGGCTGGGAGTGCCTTTGTTGTGCCCAAATCCGATGCCTAGTTCGAAGTTGAGTGATCTGTCCAGTTTTATTCTGATTGTACTTCTTTGTAGCGGTTTGATACAACTGAGTGGGCTTGCTAGGCCATTTCAGAGGGCAGTTAAGAGTCATCCACATTGCTGTGGGTCTGGAGTCACATATAGGCCAGACGTGGCAAGGTCTCCTAAAGGACATTTGTGAACCAATTGGGTTTTTATAACAATCTGATAGCTTCATGGACACCATTACTGACACTAGCTGTTTATTCCAGATTTATTCATTGTTTTTTTAAAATTGAATTCAAATTCAGAAACTGCTATGGTGGCAGTTGAACTCATGTCTCCCGATCATTTGTCCAAACCTCTGGATTAATAGTCTGGTAACATAACCAATACATTACCATACCCAGTAGCACCTTTAACATAGAAAAATCATGCAATACAAGCATCAACAACTGTAGCTTTTACTAAATGATTTGAAATACCACCTCAAGCAAATCAGAGATTATATATTTACATCATTAAAAGCAAATAATCTGGTTGTGTTACCTACTTTTCCAAAGCCACAGCAATATCCTGAAAGCCCTGCGCGGTTATGTTATTCTTGTCCCAAATTACTGTCCTGTTGAAAGAGGTCAGCCATTTTTCAATAAGACATTTACAATATTTATTGCATAAAATCATGCCCCAGAGAGACAGTAAACAAACATTAATAGTTTAGGGTATACCAGCTGTAGTTCTAGTTAGTACTAGCTGATCTCCCTTGGTATTGCTCAAACAATCTACAACATAGCTGCAATGTTTAGCTGCAAGTTGCCCTGTCCCTTCAAGGCCACAGCTCAGGTATTCCCTGAGGAAGTTGCCTGAACAGGTCCTGAAGTCAATTAAGAGGACAATCGTTGTTGTTGCAGATCTCCCTGGATTGCTTGCTGCTATTGTCCTCTCCTTGTTACCAAATTGAAAATAAACAAGAAAAACTAGCTTTCTTTCTCTTATAACAAGATAATATAATATAATATAAAGATCAGTCCTGAAGAAAAATTATTTGCAGAAGCATAATTTTACCTCAGCTTAGTGTTGATTTGTAGGGCCTTCCCCAGCATCTTAGCACCAATATCTCCCATTCCATTCCCACTGATGTCCACCTTAGTCAATGAAGAATTGCTTCCCAAAGCGTTAATTATTATCGTTAATTCTGTCTTAAGCTTTGAATCTGCTAGGGATAGTGACTCTAGCGGCTACAAGGAATAAAAAAAATGTATTAGCTTGACATCAAATTATTATTGCAGAAAATTTAAAAAAATCTTATCCATAAGGATTTTTTTTGTTCATTCTTATTGATTGTTCTTACCAACTAAGTTAAGTAACAGTGTATAAAAGCTGCTCGTTAAACCATAAAGAAAAACTGCACACAGTTTTACATGCAAAGAGACTAAGTCTCACATCAATATCACTGAGCAGGTTGCCGTCCAATTCGTCCCCAGTCCAATTTCTCCCCCTGCAATAATTAGCATAATGTCATCTATAGAAGTAATTACTGGTCTGTAGAAGTTCAGATAATTTAATAACATAAAAATAACAGATTATTACTTGAATATTGATCACGTTTCCCACTTTCAGATGGGGGTTATTTTTTTAACTGCCCAGATGCTCTACTTCCTCATGGTATGGGAAAGCAAGCTACTTCCAAGCCTCATTCAAGAGTACTCAAGTCAACCACCGGAAGTTACACAAGTGTGATTGCAGTTAACCGATCCTCCAACTTACCTTACCACCTGATGAAAAGTGTCTTGCTTCTGCTTAATGCCAGATCTCAGTGGTTTCGGAAAGATCAGGAACTAACTGCGTGGGCCATATCCTGCTGCTCAGTAGTAGAGCACACTGGTATACCATTACACTATGCCAAGAGTCACATTTCTTGGGCATTGCGCACAAAAGTGTAAGGGCCCCGAAAAATGTTATCCAAACTCAGATTATTTGAAGACTTTTATGTTAAAGGTGATCAACAACTCTCATCTTGCTGACTGGATTGCTCTCTGGAATTGGGATAATTTTGAAATGCAAAAATGGACTTAGGCACAATATTTTGAGAAATAAAAGCAGTCCAATAAGAGTTTAAGTAGAATGAACAAAAATATGTTGATAACTTGAATTAACTTGGAACTTTGTTAAGTGGTAATGACCATATTGTATTGGACATGTTGTCCAAGGCCACACCGTGGATTTTGATGACCGGGAGGCAGTGCTATGTGACAGGGTCAGGTTGGTGGAGGACCTTTGTCTTACGGATTTTTAATGTAAGGCCCATACTTTCGTATGCCTCGGTGAAGATGTTGACAATGGCTTAGCGTTCAACCTCTGTATGTGCGCAGACGCAAGTGTCATCCGCTTAGTGTAGTTCGATGACAGAGGATGGGACGGTTTTGGATCTAGCCTGGAGGTGGTGAAGGTTGAACAGGTTCCCAAGATCCTGCAAATCCCCTGGGAGGATAGACACACCAACGTCAGTATTCTTGATCAAGCCAACATCCCCAGCATCGAAGCACTGACCACAGTCGACCAGCTCCATTGGGCAGGCCACATTGTCCGCATGCCCGAGACAAGACTCCCAAAGCAAGCGCTCTACTCAGAACTACTACAGGGCAAGCGATCCCCAGGTGGGCAGAGGAAACGTTTCAAGGACACCCTCAAAGCCTCCTAGATAAAATGCAACATCCCCACTGCCAACTGGGAATCCTTGGTCAAAGACCGCCCTAAGTGGAAGAAGAGCATCCGGGAGGGCGCTGAGCACCTCGAGTCTCGTCGCTGAGAGGATGCAGAAAACAACTGCAGGCAGTGGAAGGAGCGTGCGGCAAACCAGACTCCCCACCCACCCTTTCCTTCAACGACTGTCAGTTCCACCTGTGACAGAGACTGTAATTCCTGTATTGGACTGTTCAGTCGCCTGAGAATTCACTTTGAGTGGAAGCAAGTCTTCCTTGATTTCGAGGGACTGCCTATGATGATGATGATGATGATAGTATTGGACAGTAAAGCTCCACCAGGGCTCATAAATGAGATGGAATGGTAATATAATTGCATGTGTAAAATTGGATCAGAGGAAGAGATTGAGGATATAACATAGAAACAGGGAAATTACACCACCAAATGCGAATTTTTCTAAAATAATTTCCCAAGTGATTATAGGTGGATTCCAGGAAGTCGACCAGGGGTTAGAAAAAAAATGAGAATGCATCCCTGAGCATGATTCACAAAATAATTTCAATGTAGTTCTGATGTACATTCCAGAGGGATGGAATTCTGAGGTACACCAAAGAATAGAAATCGAAGCCATTGGAGGCAATGTAATATTGACAGTTTGACATGGAAAGTGTAGAACTTTGGAGTTGGACTGTGGAGCAAAATGGTCATTCAAGACAGATAAAGTGGTCAATAGCACTAAAGGAAGTCGGAAATGTTGAGCACAATGAAGACAATCGACAAGTATCATAGTCATACAAGATGTCATTGATGACTTTGACTTGTGTGACCTTCAGTTATGGGTGGGGTGGATAACTGATTGGATAGCGTCGAACAGGGAGTGATGCGAGAGGCGAGAGTGTAGTTACAAGGCAATGACATGTTCCCGGACCTTAAAAAGAAAAGGTTGAAAATCGAGAAATATTTGGAGTTGTAGATGGTGATGGTAATTTCTTTGAAGAAGTGGGGGTTGTGGGTCGGAGGTGATAAAGCAAAGAATAAGGATAGGCTGATAACGTCAAGTGTTTGGACTGTAGAGGGTCAGAGGAAGCAAGTGGTGGGCTTCATGGATTAGATAAGTTTAGACATGATGGAAAAATATGAACAATGGACTAACGGGGAGGTATCAGAGGAGGCTAAGGCAATAAAGCAGATATCTTGACTTTGAACATGAAAAACAAGGGAAGTGAGGAAGTACTGGAACCATATATGGTCCTAAATCCTCACATAAAATACTGATGTGTTTTTCTGAAAAGTTTCTAAATCATAGAACAGCAAGTCATTGCAAAAATCTAGCTGACTACTGAAGATTTTAGCCTGGAACTAAAAATACAATTAACTCACACCTTCTTTAAATAACAAACCTAACTGAAGTGTAGCTGAATTTGACACAGGGTCCCTAGTGCCAACAATGTTATGATGGACTCTTATCCAAATTATTAACGACTGTTGGTGACATTACCAAGGTGACAATGTTTTACAAGATTTCTCCCTGCCAGGTAATGAAGCAAAAATATGAGGAAATTAATGTAGCATTGCTGTCCATATTTTTCAATCTTTAACCAGATATTCATTCAGCTCTTCTTCAATACAATTAATTTAAGTAGCATTAATATTTTCTTCTACACATCTCATTTCTCTGAAATGCCAAGTCTCACTTCAGACTGATTAATTTTATACTCCTATCCTCTAGTTCTGCATCACAACCTAAATGAAGCCCAGTTATCTCTGCCTTATTTATGTCTTTTATCTTTATAAAGACTTAAATGTTGCCCTCTCTCAATCATCTTTTGTTCTACCTCAAATTGCTTTAAGTTCCAGAATTATTTTGCTACCTTCTAATGTACCATATCTAGTGCATCAACATGCTTTTGAAGATATTCTTTTGAAATTCATGCTGACTATTCATGATTATCTTTTTGGTTTCTAGATGTTCTATGTTCTATTTTCTCATTTAGTAGGGATTCCATTACTTTTCCTACCACTGATGTTAAGCTGACTGGTCTAGAATTCCCTGGACATGTTCTATCCCCTTTCTTAACATTTTTAGCCTACATGTTTTTTTCCCCACAATTAATAAATTTCCAATAGATATAATAGAAGGTCATCTCAATTTATTCTTGCTTGAACATCAAGTTAAACTTCAAAACTTTAAAAAAAACTTACTGATTCTTCATCCTGAATCATCTGTACAATGTTATCAAGCACAGGTGCAAGATTCCTGCAAAGAAATATTTACTCACTATTAGTTCAAGGGATTCCTTAATTATGAACATATCGTTAAGTTCCATATTGGAATGAAGCTCTATAATCAATACCAATTGTAGTTTAAAAAATTCCCCCTTCTTCTATTGAAGGCACCAACTATTGCTGAGGTACACTTCCACAGGCACTGGCAGCCCTTTGGTACCTTGACCAAGTGGCGATTATTCACGTCAGGTATGAACCTAGACAGATTGGGTAGACTATTTGGCTATGGAGGTTATCATATTCATGCCCTATCCTATTCTCACTAAACATTCACATGAGTGAACTTTATAGCAGGAATCACTGACAGCAGTCACGAGCAAGAAACATGGCTCATTTCTCATTTTCGGCCTCCAAGGACACCGAGTTTGCAGCACCCTTGCTTTGGCTGAGATCAGCAAACTAAACATAGACGAGGAATTGAACATGGAACGTTCTAGTCTGTATATCTTATTGCTGAGGAATGCACGGGCAGCACAGAACTAACCAGCTTCATTACATATTAATTGGTGCCATTTTCAAAAACGCAAAAAATTGATGAGAGCAGTGAAAGTAAATATTAAATGTGTAAGAGTATTATTCATTGTCTCAGTGTGATGGATTGTTACAACAACAGCGTGCATTTATACAGTGCCTTTAAATGTCCTTGGATGCTACCCAGGAACGTTATCGGACAAAATCTGAGCAAAAGAAAGGAATTTGGAGAAAAAGGTTAACACTGGATTTTATATTAAAATACAAGTCAGAAGTTCATTATGAAAAAAAAATATGGGCAAATTTTTTTTTAAACTCAGTTGTGTTTGCATTTAGAACAGTTGCAAATGTATGCTGTGGTCTAATGACAAAGCCAAAAAGATGAAAATGAACCAAAAACTAAGATCCAAGATTTAATTGCCTACTAAAGGGCAAGTACCCAATCTTCTTTGTGACAGTGTCATACGAGAAACATCATACTTTAAGAACATAAGAAATAGGAGCAGGAGTAGGCCACTTGGCCCCTCAAGTCTGCTCCGCCATTTAATAAGATCATGGCCGATCTGATCATGGACTCAGCTCCACTTCCTGCCCGCTCCCCATAACCCTTTACTCCTTTATTGCTCAAAAATTTGTCTATCTCCGCCTTAAATATATTCAATGACCCAGCCTCCACAGCTCTCAGGGGCAGAGAATTCCATAGATTTACAACTCTCTGAGAGAAGAAGTTTCTCATCTCAGTTTTAAATGGGCGGCCCATTATTCTAAGACTATGTCCCCTAGTTTTAATTTCCCCTATGAGTGGAAATATCCTTTCTGTCTCGACCTTGTCGAGCCCCCTCATTATCTTATATGTTTCAATAAGATCACCTCTCATTCTTTTGAACTCCAATGTCTATAGGCGCAACTTATCCTCATAAGTCAACCCCCTCATCAATCTAGTGAACCTTCTCTGAACAGCCTCCAATGCAAGTATATCCTTCCTTAAATACGGAGACCAAAACTGTACGCAGTACTCCAGGTGTGGCCTCACCAATAACCCTGTAGCAGGACTTCTCTGCTTTTATACTCTATCCCCCTTGCAATAAAGGGCAACATTCCATTTGCAACACTAACACTCATAATTAAATATCAGAAGGAGTCATGACCAATTGTAGCCTTTGAGGTCAAAGGGAAACAGATAATTGGACTAGGGCACTCAAATGTAATTCAGTTCCATTCTGAAGTCATGCATTCTGCCCTTACTTTTATATTTCCATTATAAGCTCCTTTGTCCACAATTGTGTTGGATTCTGTCTATATAAACATATCACACTGCAATTATACACTCCAGCCAGTATAATGGAAAAAGTTGACAGGAAGTGCATGTGGATGTATTATCTATACATTATATAGATAGCTCACCAGATTATAAAATTATGGGAGTTGGGGGTGTATTGTGTTATGCATGTGGAGGCAGAATGTCATTCGTGGAAATACAATCAAGTCTGATGACTTCAATGTGCAAAAGTACAAATTTAAAGCACGAATCACACAGTACACACGGGCGGGAACGCCAACTGTACAATAAAGCTCCAGTTGTTTTCTCGCTGGACCTCACAGCTCTCCTGCTTTTGTGGTTAGTCTCATTTGCACATGGTCCCACAAGATAGAAAGATTCACCACATGCCACAAGTCTTTTTCAATCTGGATTTTTTTTTTAAACTGCTTTTTACACACTTCGTTGATCGGCTTGATTACAAACTAATAAGTACAGCCTTCTGCAGAGCATGACCAACATAATGTGATGAAGAGCTACAAACAAATCATGGTCAAGAAGGACAATGTGAACTGTGAGGAACCCTCCTGCGATATCCCAGATGCTGTATAACTTGAGGCATCAATTTCCCCATCAACGAACTAACATGTTTGAGGTGGTGATATTCAGAATAATGTTTTGATGTGGTTCCCTTCCTGTATAGGAGAAGCATTAAAAGGTGTGGTACCCTGAAAGATCAATTTCATGCCTTTATGGTTTTTCAATGATGCACAGTTACTAAAATTTTCAAGAACAGAATTCGCAAACTGTAACTGCCATTGCACATTTGCATAACTAACAGAACAATTATAACAAAACTAATATTATGGATATACAAAATTATACGGGCGAGAATCATTTATTATAAAAGGCCTGCATTATTCTGCTTTGTGGGCAAGGCTAGAAACCATAGCGATTGAAAATCACAAAATAAAACTGGCGAGAAATAAACAGCCAATTCTAGTTGGATTTTTTTTATACCTTCATTAACATGTTACCTTTCAGCTTAGTTAACTTACGCTAGGAGTGTCCAAGCTTTTGTTCCCCATGGGCTACTTAGGGTACATAAATGAAACCTATTAATCTGCATCCATCTCAAGCTGTCAAACGAACTGGTCCAAGTGTTATGATTTAGGATTTATTCACTAATAAGACATTGTAAAGAACAGCTCGTTCCTGGCTCTCAAAGTTCAAAGAAGACAAATCAGCAAGTAAGAAATATAAGCACAAATGAAACCGAGTTGCCTGAGCCATGTGGACAAAGGCTGGATATGGCCCACAACCACAGGATGAACACCACTGGTTGAAGCATAAACCTATGTGAATGTGCAGCAGCGAGCGTTTTATACCACTTCATGTTGAATTCCATCACAACAGCCAAGAGCAGCGCCCAGGAATTTGTCTGGAGTTGCTCCCAGTCTGCCGCACTTTCAGTGAAGTTGTGGCGGCGAAGTGGGAGCAGCACCGTGGAAATTCCCTGTCTAAGTATCCCTGATGATGGTCCAACCTACACAATGCCCAAGCAGTATCCATGGCTCATGATAACTTTACTCACTGGCTTAGAACCCTGCTTCCACTGAAAGTGAATGCAGGGTCAGTCTCAAGTTTCTAATACTTTTCTGGATTTTGGAAGCAAACCCAAAAACCTCTGTGCTGAAATTACAAATGCTGCTGAGATTTTCAGTACTGAACATGCCCAAAGTCTTACACGCAGACAGGAAACAGTTTTTCCACTAACAAGTCAAGGGCCCTGAACTTGGTGGACTCACCGTCCACTACCGGCGAGTTTTGTGGGCGGTCTCCCCTCGGTGTCAGTTTTGTGGAGGTCTCCCGCTGGCGGGACCCACTGGGGACCGCCCGCTGACGTCCGCTAGCGCGCAAGTGTCCTCCTGCTCGCTGAGCTGCCAGTTTGCTCTGGGCGGGAGTCGGAGGCAGCAGGGGGAAGGACCGTAGCATGGAGGCAGGTCTAATCTCAACGGTAAGTATGAAGACCTGCAAAGAAAGGTTAGTAAACTTTTTTTTTGCAGCGATTTAGGTGGATGGGGTCTCCTGAAGGTTTTCCAGTGTTTTTTTTTCTCGTGTAAATTTAAATTTTTGTGTGTTCCTCCACCCTTCCTGGGTCCGACTCAATCCTTGGCGGTACTTTGGTGAGGATTGCACTTGCTGCCGAGACTGGGAGCTCCCGCCCAGAATCATGGCGTAAGTCGTATTTTTGCCGCCGGATGGTCATTCCAGGACTTTTCAACGAAACTCCCACCCAAAGTACCGCCAGGTCTCCCAGCGGTCCTTTGGGCAGCACTTGGGTGGAACTTAGCTTCCACCAAGTTTGGGCCCCAAGTCACTTATTCATTCATGTGCCAGATGGCACTGTACAATACACTGGGAAAAAAGTAATAACCAAACTAAAAATGTGACTTCATGGACCCAATATTGATATGAAGGGGGCTTCCGAGTGGGGGATTGGAATTACGTGGGGGAAACCTGGAACTGAGTAGGTAGGAATTTGCGATCGCAACTGAATTGTACCAATTAATTTTGACTTCCGTTTTCGCGACTCCAAGCTGCGTAATTGGCGTGACGTGCACCCATATGATGCCATCTCATCTGCATTTAAAGGGACAGTTCACAAATGGAAATTGGAGGTGTTCAGGATGATGGCCAACATAGAGCAAGGATTTAATGACGTTTCACTGGAATTACTGCTAGGTGACGTCAGGAGTAGGAGGGATATACCTGTCCCCAGCAATGGGAGAAAGGAACCTGCTGCTCTCACCAAGAAGGTATGGTCACATTCACTGAATACACTGCATTCGTCGGGTGAACACCTCACCTTCGCTCACTCACAGGTTTGTTTTTTCGCCCCTTGTAAAAAGAGAGCGCAAAACGCAAGGGAGAGGGATAGGACTGGAGGTGGACTGCCACAAATAGTCCAACTCACTGATGTAGAGGAGGATGTCCTGGAGATAAGTGGCATATCTGCATCCCTCTCAGTTGGAGATCATCATAGGCGGTCCCTTGAACGAGAATGACTTGCTTCCACATGTGTTCACAGATGTTTCAATGAAGGACCCGATATTCCAGTCCTGAACTCCAATTGAAGGGGTGGAAGATGTTTGTGCATGGATTTTTTTAATGTGTGATAACCGTTGCATACCAGCCACCACACGGACTCGACAGAGCTAGGCCTGTATCCAGTGGCAAGTGTTAACCAGAAGGACTGGAGACCTGCTCTGCTGCACTGACCTAGTGCACACACATATGCAATGTGGGCTGGCCGGTGTTGCTCCTGGGCCCTCGGCTCTTCTGGGTCCGGTACCCTCATTTGCCGCACCTCCACCACGATCTCTCACCGCTCCTCCGGCACAAATATTCGCTGCACCTCCACCATGATCTCTCGGCACTCCTCCGCCATAAAACATTCAGTAGTGATACAGTCAGTAACACAGGGCGCTGGAGAAGTTGCAGTCTCAGAGACCTGACTTTCAGCTTCATGCTGCCTTCCCCTGAATTTACAAGCATCCACCAACCTATGATCATCCAGGCGAGAGGTTACTGAGTGACGGTGTGCTCAGTTCATCGCCGATCTGTGCACAGGAACAGGAGGAGGCCATTCAGTCCCACGAGCCTGTTACATATGAACAGGAGGAGGCCATTCAGCCCCACTAGCCTGTTACAAAACAATATGAGGAGGCCATTCATCCCTTCAAGCATGTTGCACAGGAACAGGAGGAGGACATTCAGCCCCTCGAACCTGTTACACATGAACAGGAGACTGATTCAGCCCCCTCGAGCCAGTTACATTAGGAACAGGAGGAGGCCCATTCAGCCCCCTCAAGACTGTTACACAGGAACAGGAGGAGGCACTTTTAGCCCCTCAAGCCTGTTACATAAGAACAAGAGGAGCCACATTTAGCTCCTCGAGATGGAGAGACAGGTAGCTCACAGACAGCTGGTGACAGAATTACAAATATCTTTGACACATATATGCTGACTTCATTTCATCAATGACTGAACTATGAGAAGACTAAGTACAGTGATTGTCAAGATTGTGACTTTGCCACGATTAAATCATATCCCTTTTTGTCTTCCAGGGAACTCTTGCACAAATGTTGCAGGACACCCATGAGGATGATTCTTCAGAATACCTCATACCTTCAAAGAGTGCACTGTCACAGGACGTACATCCATGCACCAGCACAAATACTCGCACTTCAGTGGCTCCAGTTTGAGAATTAGTTGGGTTTTCATCTGGTGATTCACAGCACACAAGTGAGCATGAGCAGACACTGTGGCAGAGACAGCTGTGTAGAGTCCACATCGGGAAGCAATCCTCTCCAATTTCTCCTCAGCTGGGCACAGATGCTGAACCCTGGAGGCTATCGTCGAGAAGGAGAATGCTAAAGGTACATCAGCAACTTAGCCAGATACTGACAGATGTGCCATGAAATGTTCCCATTAAGCTACAAGGCCACACAGTGTTCTGGAGTTCCTGTGAACCCCTTAAAGGGGCCACGCACCCAAAAAAATTATCGGAAACATTGGTGCCACGAACGCACTCCACAATAGCGGAGAGGGTAGAGGAGTCCAAGTCGATCACTAGTGGATTGGTGGCACAGTGAATTGTGAGAATGCTTGCCTTGGAGAGAGATTCAGTCTCCATGGAGCTTCAAGGCTCTCAAATGAGTCCATGCAGACAGTGACCATGCAGAGTTTGAATGCTAACTTGTCTGCCGCCATTGACAGCGATGACAGACACCTTATCTGTGGCCTTACAACGTGTCACTGATCTTCACCAATCTGATCTGCAGCGGAGTGGTAGAAGTGATGTGGTGCTGGCCCAGGATAGGGATGATGGAGAAAGGGGGCATGGAAGTGGGAACTCCACTCAAAGCGCTCCCACTTCTCATATGTTGCCCTCCTCCCATCAGCCAGTGCCCAACATGCTGCCTTGTTTCCTGATGGATGAGTTTGCCCCTGCACAGGTGCCGGTAGAGCAGTCTTTGGCAAGGCCCTCAGGGCCTCTAAAACCCAGAGGTCGTAGGCCAAAAGCATATCAGCAGTCAGAGCAGGATTCTGAGCAGCCTGCCTCTATCGCTGCGCAAACACAGGACGCCCCATGTAGAAGTGGTAGGAAGCGCAAATTGAAGAAATTGTAATTCATCAAGGATGTGCACATGGGTGTTTGACAAAATGTTATGTTAAGTTTCCTTTTTTAATGTGCAATCGATGATACCCTGTACCTGGGGGAATCTAGCCAGAGAGGTGAATCTGAGTGCCTGCTCATTCTGACTAATCTTATCACTGTGAAAATTTACATAATTGTCGGCCTTGGCAAACAATCCATCAGTGACCTGCATTATGCATTTACATGCAACCGAGTGGGCGGTCCTAGATATGTCACCGGTATCATTCTGGAAGAATCTGGAAAAAGCCAAGGGCGATGGTCACTTTCACACCAGGCCCAGCAGGGAGCAGGGCCTCCTGTAGGAGACTGTAGATGTCAAGGAAGATTTCTTCTGAGAAGTCAAGGAAACTGAGCCTCTGTCTGTAAACCCTGCGACATGGGTAATGCCTCTGTGACGTCAGATCCTCTTTTGTGAACCTCCCTCCTGTGCAATTGCTGATCCCACCACAGCACGTCGTCACTGCTGCGGATGGTAATGGTCTTCCCTTTCTGAGGTGCTGTCAAGTACATCCATGGCGTCTCCTATCCTGATTTTGGCAATCTGAAATCCTCAAAAGGGTGAAAAAAGCTGTATCCACACAAACATTCTTCACTCAACATTTGCCAGGGGGAACTGAGACACCAGCTGCAGTAAGTGAGCTTTTATTCAGATGGGACAATAAGAAGTTTAAATACCCACCTGAACTACTGCTTAAACTCACCTCTGTTTCCCTGGTCGGTTTCCCAAGCCCTGGGAAACCAATGCTGGAAACCAATGCTGCTCACATTCAAATTGGAGCCAAGTTAAAAATAATTTAATGAACTCATTAACCTCTCCTAAGCAATAGAAAAAATGCTAGAATCTATTATTAAGGACATGGTAACAGGGCACTTAGAAAATAACAATCGGATTGGGCAGAATCAATACGGACTTATGAAAAGGAAATCATGTTTGACAAATCTGTTAGGACTTTTTGAGGTTGTAACTCGCAGAATAGATAAGGGGGAACCAGTGGATGTGGTGTATTTGGATTTTCAGAAGGCATTCGATAAGGGTGCCACACAAGAGGTTATTAAACAAAATTAGAGCTCATGGGATTGGGAGTAATATACTAGAATGGATTGAGGATTGGTTAACGAACAGAAAACAGAGTAGGAATAAACGGGTCATTTTCCGGTTGGCAGACTGTAACTGACGGGGTACTACAAGGATCAGTGGTTGGGCCTCAGCTATTCACAATCTATATCAATGATTTGGATGACGGGACCAAATGTACTATATCCAAGTTTGCTGACGATACAAAGCTAGGTGGAAATGTAAGTTGTGAGGAGGATGCAAAGAGACTTCAAGGTGATAAGGGCAGACTAAGAGAGTGAGAACATGGCAAATGGAACATAATCTGAAGAAATGTGAAGTTATCCACTTTGGTAGGAAAAATAGAAAATGGTGAGAGATTGCAAAATGTGTGGTGTTCAGAGGGATCTGGGTGTCCTTGTACACGAATCACTGAAAGTTAAGATGCAGGTACAGAAAGCAATTAATAAAGCAAATGGTATGTTGGCCTTTATTACAAGAGGGTTTGAGTATAAGAGTAAAGGGGTCAAATTCAGGGTCCCTATAAGGCCCGTTACTACCGTTTTGCGGCTGCCATGCGGCAGAATCAAGTGGCCGCCACATTCCAGTCCATTGGCCGCCGCGACCCAAATTCAGCTCGGGGATTTTTCGACCTGACCCTATTTCCGCCCCACTGTTGCCGGCCACCACAAGCGCGTCATCAAAACGCGCTCTGCCACTCTACCGCACCTCCAAAATACTCCGACTCAAATTCAAGTAAAAAATCAGCTTTTTCTGTCAGGGACCATCTCCTCACTGTTTGAGACCAGGCAGCACTGCCACGGTGTTTTTATTTTTGCTGGCCGACTTCCCGATTGGCTGGCAAAATATTGCCCCCCAGGTTCGGCCGGACCCCCTCTTGGATGCCAGGCCACTGGTGCGGCCGAAACTCTCCCTGGTGGCCCAGCAGGCGAAACTCAAAAATCCATGATTCTCTCCCCTGTAACGGAGGGGAGAAAGCCTGGTGATGCACACACACTGTAACAGCAGCGGAGACTCGATCCCACCCCAACTTCCGCCCCTCAGCATGAATTACCGGCACACTTCCGCCCCCATTATGACCGACTTCCGGTCCAACGTTGAAAAGTCTTTTAAGTCCTGAAAATCGATCGGACGGCCGCCTCATCGCTCCCGGCGGAAATACCAGGTAAATAATCATGGTGTGCCAGCTTTCCGGCATGCCTGAATTTCGGCCCCAAGATGTCTTACTACAATTATATAGGGCCCTGGTGAAACCATCACTGGAGTATTGTGTACAGTTTTGGTCTCCTTATCTAAGAAAGGATATACTTGCCATAGATGGAGTGCAACAAAGGTTCACCAGACTGATTCCTGGGATGGAGGGATTGTCCTATGAGGAGAGTTTCAGTAGACTAGGCCTATATTCTCTAGAATTTAGAAGAATGAGAGGATATCCCATTGAAACATACAAAATTCTTACAAGGCTTGACAGTGTAGATGCAGGTAGGAAGTTTCCCCTGGCTGAGGAGTCTCAGAATAAGGGGTCGGCCATTTAGGGCTGAGATAAGGAGTAACTTCTTCACTTCGAGGGAGGTGAATCTTCAGAATTCTCCATCCCAGAGGGCTGTGGATGCTCAGTCATTGAGTATATTCAAGACAGAGATCGATAGTTTTTTGAATATTAATGGATTCAAGAGATATGGGGATAATACAGGAAAGTGGAGTTGAGGTAGCAATATAAAATGTGCTGTACTGTATAAATTTCACAATGACTAGGAACAAGAACTAAAGCCACAGTCAGAATCTAAAATGCCAGGTTCAAAGTGTTTCCAAATTAAGCTTAATCTATGCCAATTATAACCCTTCAAGGTGGTTTTTTTGCACACACTTCAAGCAAGTTATAAGAACAGACATGTACTGATGTGTTGCATTTCCAGGCTCTTGTAAAATGGTTATTTATATCATTCTGGTGTGAGGTACATTTGGAATCATATGGCCAAGTGGAGGAACATTTATTTCTAGAAAAAAAGCTGCTTTGCCCGATAGCCATCCCTGACCTGCAGTAATCTGGAAATCCATTCATATCTCCAGTGAGATACAATAAACTCAACACTGCTGCCTCAGAATTTAAACTTCTATGATTTAGACGATCTAAACTCCAGCACCCGCTCCTCCCTATCTCCGAAGCCCAAATGTATCTCAACACTTTATTGGAATTGCTATGTTAATACTTAAAAAAAAACTTATATAGGGCCAAGCTTTAATATACAATACAAGTAAATAACAACCAGTAGCTTAACATTGGCCAGCATCAACTAACCAGCCCCCACGCACATCCCACCTCAAGATATTCAAATGTTGTTACTACAGTGTTACAGGGAAACTTTTTATCAATTTCAATTTTCTCTCTTGAAGAGAAGACATTGTTGTGCAGTTCCATGGCAGTTCCAGCAACTTCCCTAAGTGCTCATGTCAGCATATTATTTAATCACTGCTGGCATCACAGCCAAATTCAATCCTGTCCTCACCCACTGTCTACACATGCACATTTTCAGCAGGAGTCAACCTGGCTTATTTTTTCCCCACTCTAAGCAGTGCCACTGACTCCAACTAGTGCACCAACTGAGATCAGCACAGTCTGGGAATCAAACATGGAATCCACTGGTCTTTATGGGTTATTGCTAAACTGGGCAGTGCTTGATGTACATTGTGATTGGAAAACCAATTTTTTTTTGAATCTAGAAGGTAAACTTTCTATTTCTAATCCAGGTCTACACAACAAATAGCTGGAAGGGCAGATGGCCTGCCATCAGACCTCTGCTAATTGGTTCAAACTGGCTACTAGGAGTTGTAGGAACATAAGAAATAGGAGCAGGAGTCGGCCACTTGGCCCCTCGAGCCTGCTCCATCATTTAATAAGATCATGGCTGATCTGAACATGGACTCAGCTCCACTTCCCTGCCTGTTCTCCATAACCCTTTATTCCCTTATTGCTCAAAAATCTGTCCATCTCCACCTTAAATATATTCAATGACCTAGCCTCCACAGCTCTCTGGGGCAGAGAATACCACAGATTTACAACCCTCAGAGAAGAAATTCCTCCGAATCTCAGTTTTAAATGGGCAGCCCCTTATTCTGAGACTATGGATCCAAGTTTGACCTCCCCCACCCCCCCGCTTAGAACGAGGTGCGCCAACTTTGTAGAAGAAAAACCGCGCCTAAAACTTACCTCGGTATTCTCCCCGCTGCTGGAATGTTGCAGTTGCAGGCCCTTGGCGTCACGCAGCACAAGCAGTGGGGGGCGGAGCCAGGTCACAGTGCTGAAGTGCTGGGACCTCTGCACATGCGCGCTAAAATGTGCGCGCATGTGCAGTAGCTCCTCGCCCCCACAATCTCTGCAGGCTGTGTGGGAGCGCCCGAAGCACGCCGCCCTTAACTCCCGGTGGACTGCTGCCTTATCCAGCCACACGGTTGCAATAAGGGTTAAGATCAGGGCTCAGGCATTTAAGTGGGAAGTGTTTATAGACTCAATAATGGCATCTGTTGAAAAAAATCCAGACAGGAAAGGCATGCGCGTAAGGGCCAGGCTTCCGATGGTTAAAGAGGATGAGGTAAATGGCAGGAGTTTATGTTATCCACCCATTTTTCAAATGAATTGTTCGTCACTTAAGCTGTGGATAATTGAGCCCGAGCAAAGAAAAAGTATTGCCTTAAAGAAAGCGTGGGTGCAAATATGAAGAAATGCAAGTTGGAGCTGATTTAGTCCGATTGTATCTATTATTAGGTCCAGTTGGCTTGATGTTGAGAAGGCAACGATTTTTTTAATGTCGTTTTGGGTGAGTGCACATGTGGCAGTAAATAGGGTAGTTAAGGCCCCCAGGCAGAGGCATGTTGTTAAGATTAGTTGATTGTCTTGTATTAGTGGGTGTAAACGAATTAATAGGAAGATGCCAGTGACAGCCATGGTGCTGGGGGTGGAGTAGAGCAGAGACTGGCGTGGGGCCTTCTATGGCCGCCTTACCTGTAAACCACCCGTGATCAGACCCCCGTAATCAGCCGACTCCCCCCACGATCGGACATGCCTCCCCCCACCCTTCCCGATGTCAGCTCCCCTCCCGATAGCGGACGCTAGCTGTGGCCTGGAGGAGCAGGCCTACCCACCCGCCAACCAGGGGAAATGCGTCGGAGGCCAAAATCAGTCAAAGAACCTGGCATGGCCAGGGACATGGAGGCCCTGCCCCCCGCTCCACCCCGCCTGATCACAGGACTCCCTGTCCAACTGGTAGCTTCCCCCCCAGGTTTCCCAATCGACAGCATCCCCCCAGCCTTTCTAATCGCCGACCAGGGCTGATGCTCCCTTCCCAGTACTGGGGACCAAACCCAAAGGTCCCAGGCTGCAGTCCCTCCCACCCACCAGCCGGATTGTCCATTTGGCCGACAGCTGGGCAGGAGATGGTATGGACTCTGTGCAACAGTACCCAGCTGCTAGTGTTTTTCTGCAGTAAAGCTTTGAAAGTCGGACTTCTATTTTTTATTTGTTTGTTCAGTTATTTATTGATTGATTATGTGGTCCTAAATTCTTGTTTGATTTACTTTCAAGTTTACTCTTCATCTGCTTTCAAAAGGAATTCTGTAAAATCTTATGTACAGGACTTGCTATAATGTATTTGCTAGTATACCAATCCATTTTTAAGCTAGTTGTTTAGTGCTTTGTAAGCCTTGGTGCTAGGTGCAGGTCCTCTCAGCTTCCTTGTACTTTTTATGTGTTATTGAATGTTTATTTTTGCGCTTTGTGCTTTAAATGTATTTGTGCTTCTTTAATGTTGTTGTGAAGGTGTTTAAGGCTTTGCAAGGTCCTCTCATTTCCCCCACTCTATCTCTGACTACCTGTGCTGATTTATTAGCTCACCGCAAGGTTTTTCTGTGCGGATACAAGTGGCCACATACACTGGCCTAAGTTAGTTTGGAGTAACGTTTAGTTGTCTAAACTTGCTTAATGGCCAAAACAGGCGCACGTGGCTGGTAACGCCCCCTTTTGAACAAAAAACGTTAAACTAAAAAAAAACCTAACTAACTCATTTACACTAGAGCAAATTAAATGGGCAGAATTGTGATTTTTAAGGTACTCCAAAAAAATCTAGTTGCTCCAAAAAAAACAGAGCAACTCCTGGGCAAACTTGGGCCCTACGCCAACGAGTTTTAGTTTCTGCTACGAGTGGAAATATCCTCTCTGCAACTTGTCGAGCCCCCTCATTATCTTATATGTTTTGATAAGATCGCCTCTCATTCTTCTGAACTCCAATGAGTACAGGCCCAAACTACTCAAACTATCCTCATAAGTCAACCCCCTCATCTCCGGAATCAATCTAATGAACTTTCTCTGAACAGCCTCCAATGCAAGTATATCCTTCCTTAAATACGGAGACCCAAACTGTACGCAGTACTCTAGGTGTGGCCTCACCAATACCCTATACAGTTGGAGCAGGACTTCTCTGCTTTTATACTCCAGTCCCTTGCAATAAAGGCCAACATTCCATTTGATTCCTGATTACTTGTTGTAACTACATACTAAATTTTTGTGTTTCATGCACAAGGACCCCCAGGTCCCTCTGTACTGCAGCACTTTGCAATTTTTCTCCATTTAAATTATTTGTTTTTCTATCAAAGTGGTAACCTCACATTTTCCCTCATTATACGCCATCTGCCAAATTTTTGCCCACTCACTTAGCCTGTCTATATCCCTTTGCAGATTTTTTGTGTCCTCCTCACAATTTGCTCTCCCACCCATCTTTTTATCATCAGCAAACTTGGTTACATTACACTCAGTCCCTTCATCCAAGTCATTAATATAGATTGTAAATAGTTGAGGCCCCAGCACTGATCCCTGTGGCACCCCACTAATTACTGTTTGCCAACTGGAAAATGACCCATTTATCCTGACTCTGTTTTCTGTTGGTTAGCCAATCCTCCATCCATGCTAATATATTACCCCCAACCCCATGAACTTTTATCTTGTGCAGTATCCTTTTATGTGGCACCTGATCGAATGCCTTCTGGAAATCCAAATACACCACAGCCTCTGGTTCCCCCTTCTCCACCCTGCTCATTACATCCTCAAAGAACTCTAGCAAATTTGTCAAACATGATTTCCCTTTCAAAAATACATGCTGACTCTGCTTGATTGAATCATGCTTTTCCAAATGTCCTGCTATTGCTTCCTTAATAATGGACCCCAGAATTTTCCCAACGACAGATGTTAGGCTAACTGGTCTATAGTTTCCTGCTTTCTGTCAGCCTCCTTTTTTTAAAATCGGGACGTTACTTTGCGGTTTTCCAATCCGCTGGGATCTCCCGAGAATCCAGGGAATTTTAGCAGATTATAACCAATGCATCCACTATCTCTGCAGCCACTTCTCTTAAGATCCCGGGATGTAAGCCATCAGATCCAGGGGACTTGTCCGCCTTTAGTTCTATTATTTTATTGAGTACTACTTCTTTAGTGATAGCTGGTCAGATTAGATTTCCCTTCTTGTGATGAGTGCCAAGCCTTTAGTCCTTCCCACAGCAATGCAACAAGGAATGAGGTGAAGGAGCATAGTGGGGATCAAATCTGCAGTTCACCATTACAAGATGCAGCCCAAAAACTGCACTACAGTTTAAGCAACAGTTCAATTATTCAGGATTAATATTTTAAATAAAAGATTTGGCGTACTATATTTACTACATTTCATTTTCATTCACTTTTTCCCAGGTCTGAATCATTTGGATAACAGTATTTAATGATGCATGCTATTAACAAAGGGAAGTCCACACCAATAAAGCCTAGTAGGACCTAGATAGTAAAAGGAGTTTAGTTCTTAACAGTAGGGTGCAGCAGGAGCCTCAGGGTTGCCCATCAGACTTACTTCCAGCAAATTGGATAAATCTGGTCAGGTTTTAGTCATGCTCAACAGCATTAAATGTGAAAGGGGAGCCCCTCCTTGCCTTCAGAAATGCCAGAGCTCAGTCATGAGACCTTACCACCATTTAACAATACATGGAATGATATTTGTGGTAAATATTAAGTAGTTCTCATCCTAACCTGGTAGCTTTGAATGGATGCAACACCACCATAGGAGAAAATACAAGCACAAACAATGTTAAGTTTTGGCAGCTTTCCTGTAGAAAAATTAAGTAGATCATCATATTTACGTGGAATGTCACTGCAGTAGATTAAATGATCCATCACAAGTCACACAGAACACATTTACTTGAAAGCAATGAAACTGATGCTTATTAGCTTATTTTCTTAGTTAGTTATCCACAAGAAGTACTTACTTGGACTTTATGTTGTTGAAGTTTTTGCCTAAGGCTAGATGGCGAATTGATCTATTCTTGCTCATCCATACCACAAGAGTAGCAAGATCGGAGTCTAAACCTGTACAAAAAAGGTTAAAAATTGTAAGCATGAACAGACTGCACAATTTCCAATATGAACATCGTACTGTATGCTTCCTATCAACAGTTTTGTATATGTGTAGGAGAAAACATGTCTGCATGAAACAACTGACAGGACAGATGGCTGCTGTATATGGCCTGGATGCAAGGTAAATACTAACAGAGCATTTTCTTTACAGTATGTCCTCCTGCAGCAGCCTTTATTTCTGCAGCAATGGTAAACAGGACAGTGCCACCTCCAGAGATGCTGTGATCCACCTGAAGAGGTGCTTTTCATTGCTGCTATGACTCCAGCAGCACCAGTGTAATTGCTGCCTCTGGGGATGTTGGCCAGAGATTTTTCTGGGTGAGGGTGAGCTTGCCTGCACATCTCAGCAATGCAGGCAGACCTTCTTCAGCCATAAGGAAAAAGAAAAACTTGCATTTATATAGCGCCTTCACGACCCTCAGGATGTCCCAAAGTGCTTCAAAGCCAATTAAGTACTTTTAGAAATACATTGAAATACAGTCACTGTTGTAATGTTGGAAACACAGCAGCTAATATGCACACAACAAGCTCCCACAAACAGTAGAGATAACTGATTAGATGGGGCCTCAGTTTAATGTCTCATCCGAAAGACGGCACTTCAGACAGTGCAACACTGGAGCGTCAGCCTGGATTATGTGCTCAAGTCCTAGCTTGAACCCATGACCTTCTGACTCAGAGGTGAGAGTGCTACTGCTGAGCCATGGCTGACAAAAGTCAGACCTGAGGGCCAGAGGATTAAGTTACAAATTGCAACGGCCAAATAATTCTTAGTATCCAAGTTGAGCATGTGCCGTTGTTTATTGCCCAAGCATTGTAGAATCTGTCCCACAATATAAATAGGAGGGATATTATTGCAAAATCTATTGCCGAACAGCTCCATTTGAAATGGTTCTGTAATACAAGCACAACACGCCTCAAATCTGTATGAAAGCCAATTTGGCTAATGTTATTTAACCTCTTTCTTGTTGAACGGATGACAAAGGGCTTTCAAATACAACTTCGCAATGTTTATCCACTTTCAATAAAACGTTGCAATGTATACTCCACTATACAACAAGCTCTTGAATATTGTATCAACAGTGTTGCTACCTGGATTTTCCTAGAACATGCAGAATTATAGGAATTTCAGTACAGGATGCCATTCGGTCTATTGTAGCTCCATTGTTCTATAGTACTAGCTCCTCATTGAAGCTAACTATGCTCATTCCATTTTCCTGTTTTTTTCCCCATACAGCCTTCAATCTTTTCCTGTTCTATGGTTTCCCTAATTCCCCATTAAATGCCATGATTAACCCAGCTTCATCAGCCAAAAGGGTAATGCACTCAATATTTTAATCACTGAAAATATTTCTTCTAACCAGCCAAATGTATGCTTCTAATATTATATACATCTCATTACCAAATCATAACTCACTGGTAATCTTTTGCTATTTAACTGCTCTAATCCTTTCAAAAATTTGAACATTACGATTAGATTCTCCTTATTCTGCTCCAGTGAATACAGCCCTAGTTTTCAAAATTCTCATGATGATTGTATCCTCTCATCCCAGATATAATTCATGTAAATTTACATTCCACCATTCCCCCATGGCTATCCATTGGTTGTTCAAAATTGCACGGAGTACTCTGATCTAATCATAGGGCTGGATTTTCGGTTAATTTGCGCCTCATTTAGCACCTCGGCGGGGCGCAAAAATGATTTTTTGGGGGCGTGAAATGAGGCGCACAAGATTTTGCGCCCGGGCGGAACTTTAGGCAATGGTTTTGTGGCAGCACTAAAACTTACCGTTGGGATGATGTAAATCGTTGTGCATCGCTGCACTAGCACCCCGGGCGGAACTTTCGAGCACTTCACCCGATTTAGCGACCGCCCAAAAAAAAGACAGACCCAGAGCGCACCAGGCACTAATGGCGCCATGTTGAAAGCGAAGGAGGAAGTTGCAGTTGTGAGTGATTAAAAGGATTGGGAGAAGAATGCTGCGTTATTGAATACTTTTGATTGTGAAGTTTTATGTGAGTTTCTAGTTTGTTTTATAAAGGACATTTAAGGACATTTTCAAAGATGGGGGCCATGCTAGGTCGGGAGCCGTTCATTCTGGCTGCTATTGCCATATGGCTTCAAGCTGGAAAGCAGCTTATTGTTGATCATTTGCAACGTAATCGAAGAGGTCGCAGATGTATGGGGTGGAGACCTTACCCCCCACTAGTTTACAAGGAACATTGCTCATATCTCCAGCTCCCTGAAGGTTAGAAGGCTGCACTTCTGAAAAAAAGTGCTGACAAAGATATGCCAGCTCCTACAGGCAGACCTACAGTCTACCAGCGGCAACAGGACTGCACTGCCCGTTGAGGTGAAGGTAACTGTGGCACTTGCCTTCTACGCATCCGGCTCGTTCCAGGCATCAGTGGGAAGCATATGCTCCAACTCGCAGCACGCTACACATTGCTGCATTCGCCAGGTGACTAATGCACTATAACGCATGCAGAATAGACTTCATAAAGTTCCCAATGACCAGAGAGGCCCAAAATGAGAGGGCTATAGGTTTTGGACAAATTTCTGGCTTCCCCGAGGTTCAGGGTGCCGTTGACTATACGCACATCGCCCTGCGAGCACCTTTACAGAATCCAGAGGTTTTCCAAAACCAAAAGGGTTTCCACTCCCTGAATGTACAGATCGTCTGTGACCATACTCAGCGCATCATGGCAGTCAATGCCCAATATCCAGGGAGCATCCATGATGCTTTCACCTTGTGGAGAAAAGTGTCGCACGCATGTTCCAGCATCAACCACAAGGCCAGAGGTGGATGCTCGCGGACAAAGGTTACTACCTCGCTACCTGGCTCATGATCCCCCTCCGGAACAGTGAGACAGAAGCTGATCATCACTATAATGAGAGCCATGTAGCCACACATAACATCGTCAAACAGATAATTGGAGTGCTTAAGCAGCACTTCCGATGCCTGAACCACTCTGGAGGCAACCTGCAATACTCCCTTCAGCAGGTCTCTGAGTTCATTGTGGTGTGCTGCATGCTACACAACTTAGCCATCATAAAAGGACAGGAATTGCCAATGGGGATTGCAGGACCACCTCAGGAGAAAGATGAGGAAGAGGAGCCTGGCGAGGAACCCATGCCGTGCCCTGCATTAGCATTTGCGACAGGAGACCAGAAGGTGGAATAGTGGGGAATAAAAAGCCCGTGCGCAAAACGGCAGATTGCGTCAACGCCGGAACTTTCAGCTCTGGCGCACAAAGTTTGTGGTGCAATGTCGGAGTTAACGTTAACACTCCTTGTGAACTTTCATTCGGCAAAAGTTCGTCACTCTGGCGCTAACATTATCCCGGTGCTAGATTTTTCGCTCCACCTCGAAATAGGCAAAAACAGAAAAAGCTGAAAATCCAGTCCACAGTCTTGTACAAATTCATCACCACCACCTCCTTGTCTTTGTATTCAATATCCCTTTATGTAAAGCTCAGAATGAATCAGCTCTCCTGAAAAACTGCTTTTAAAGATCTGTCCATCTGCACCCAGAGTATTCTTCCATTCCAGTTAGAATTTTACTATTTTGGTTACATTTCAATTCTCTGTTCTTTTTCCCAAAATGTAATACAGGTACAGCGTCGAGAATCCGGAGTTCCGGAATCCGTACTGTTCCAGAATCCGGACACCAGGACAATCCGTGGCGAGGTCGTCCGGAATCCTGAAAATGTTTCGGAATCCAGAACCGCCCCCCCCACCACCACCTTGGCCCAGGCATTTCCAGACTCGCGACGTGGGAAAGACGTTCCGAAGTCCGGAAATACAAAGCGGCCTCGGTCCCGAGGCTTCCGGATTCTCGACACAGTACCTGTACTTTAAATTTATGAGTTGAAATGCATTTGCCATATATCTGCCTGTTCCCCAGACTGGTCTATGCTTTCCTCAGTGTTTTGCTAGTCCCCTGTTTTCTTATCGTCAACAAAGTGTTTAACTATATAAGAGTGCTCGCAATATGGATCCTCAAGGATGCAGCCACTGCCCGAGGCTAAACCAGACTGTTCAAACCTCAGCACCCTATTTGATACTGAGCTGAGCCTCCAACCCCATATCATCGCGATCACCAAGACCGTCTATTTCTATCACCGTAATATCGCTCCCATCTCAACCAGTACCTCAACCCATCTGCTGCTGAAACCCTCATCCGTGCCTTTGTTACCTCCAGCCTCGACTATTTCAATGCTTTCCTGGCCAACTTCCAATCTTCCACTCTCCGTAAACTTGAGCTCATTCAAAAACTCTGCTGCCCGTATCCTAAATGGCACCAAGTCTTATTCGTTTATCACTCAATGCTTGCTGACATACATTTGCTTGCGGTTTAGCAATGCCTTGGATTTAAAGTTCTCATCCTCGTGTTCAAATCTCTCCATGGCCTCGCCCTCCCCAGCTTTGTAACCTCCTCAAGCCGAGAGTATCAGCTGTGGCTCAGTGGGTAGCACCCTCGTCTGAGTCAGAAGATTGTGGATTCAAGTTCCACTCCAGGGACTTGAGCACAAAAAAATAAATCTAAGCTGACACTCCAGTGCAGTGCTGAGGGAGCGCTGCACTGTCAGAGGTGCCATCTTTTGGATGAGAAGTTAAACCGAGCCCCCGTCTGCTCTCTCAAGTGGACGTAATAGATCCCATGACACTATTTCGCAGAAGAGCAGGGGAGTTATCCCCAGTGTCCTGGTAAATATTTATCCCTCAATCAACATAACAAAAACAGATTATCTGGTCATTACCACATTGCTGTTTGTGGGAGCTTGCTTATTCAAATTGGCTGCCTTGTTTCCTACATTACAACAGTGACTAAACTCTAAAAGTATTTCATTGGCTATAAAGCATTTTGAGATGTCTGGTGGTCATGAAAGGCGCTTTATAAATCCAAGTCTGTCTGTCTACAATTCCACGACAACTGTGCATTACTCCAATTTTGGCTTCTTGCGCTTCTCTAATGTCCTTCACCCCACCATTGATGGCTGTGCTTTCAGCCGTCTAGGTCCTAAACTCTGGAATCCCCTTCCTAAACCTTTCCACCTTTAAGACACTCCTTATACCTACTTACCTTGCCTTATACCTTGGGTCATCCTTGATCCGAGGGACTGCCTAATACTAACATACCTACTTCTTTGATCTTTGGTCACCTGTCCTAATATCTCCTTATGTGGCTTGATATCAAATTTTTGTCTGATAAATCTCCTGTGAATCACCTTGGAAGGTTATACTATGTGAAAGGTGCTATATAAATGCAAGTTGTTGTTGAACATCGTGGGCTTTATCTTGATAATCAGAGAGACATCATTTGATTTTACTCTCTACTTTCTATCCTTCAGCCATCCCTCTATACATGCTGCTACTTTTCCTTCTATACATGGGCTTTAATCTTCATCATGTACCTTATGTGGACCCTTTATCAAATACTTCATGGAAGTCTAAATACACAATATGTACTGAAATGCCTTTATCAAACAACTTAATTAATTTTCTCAAACATGACTACCCATTATACATCTCCATTGACTAAGCAGATGAGCTCATAACTTACTAAATGTTCATAAATGTTTATGTTTTCTTGCAATTTCTATACTACTGATATCAGGCTAACTGGTCTACACTTACTTGGTTTATCAATCCATTTTTCATACTGGAATGCAATATTCACCACCCTCCAGTCCTTTGGCACAATTCTTATTTGCTAAGAATTTTGAAAATGATGACAGTGCCTCTGCTATTTCAGCAGTAACCTCCCTCAGCTTTCTTGAGATATCCTACGTGCAACTAGTTAATATGCTGCTGATCCTTACAAATCCTACCACTAGCAAATACTTTTAATACAAAAGCTCTAAAATGACACAATGTGGGCATTTAAATAGAGTTGCCAGACACTGACAGATTTGCTAACAAATCATTTATAGCTCATTTCTGCTGTGGAAATGTCTTATGTGGTCATTTAACAATATCAGCACAGATCCTGGGTGCTGAACATCATCCTGTTGATATCGATAGGAAGATCCCACAGCAACATAAAAGCATCTGCACAAATGGAGTTGTTTTAAAACTGTAATGTTCAAATATGGATATTGTCCCATTACCTTCCCCAATGTCTGTGGAAGGGCTGCATAGGGCAGTAAATGCCAAACTGTCTTCCTGACCTGTAAAGGATGTTCTTGCTATTGAGGGAGTGCAGCGAAGGTTCACCAGACTGATTCCCGGAAAGGCAGGACTGACATGTGAGGAGAGACTGGATCGACAGGGTCTGTATTCACTGGAGTTTAGTAGGATGAGAGGGGATCTCATAGGAACATAAAATTCTAACGGGACGGGACAAGTTAGATGCAGGAAGAATGTTCCCGATGTTGGGGAAGTCCAGAATCAGGGGACACAGTCTAAGGATAAGGGGTAAGCCATGTAGAACTGAGATGAGGTGAAACTTCTTCACTCAGAGAGTTGTTAACTTGTGGAATTCCCTACCACAGAGAGTTGTTGATGCCAGTTCATTGGATATATTCAAGAGGGAGTTAGATATGGCCCTTATGGCTAAAGGGATCAAGGGGTTTAGAGAGAAAGCAGGAAAGGGGTACTGAGGTGAATGATCAGCCATGATCTTATTGAATAGTGGTGCAGGCTCGAAGGGCCGAATGGCCTACTCCTGCACCTATTTTCTATGTTTCTATGTAAAGGGGAAGGATTGACTCACTCACCATGCTGGAAGCCAGAGGACATGTTGCCGCTGTCAGTAAGACCTGCTGTCTCTATGCTGGCTTGCTCTTTACAGCCTGTTACTTTATTGTACTTTCGAAATTGGGTTCATCAGTGGCAACTCAGTGAAGCAATGAATTATTAGGCTCTTGCACCGAGCTTACAGAACCTTCCTATGCCACTGCTGGACTGGGACAATTAGGCGACAAACCAAAATTGCACTGAAATGCATCACTTAATTCAGCTTTAAATACGGATCTTGTCCCATTACCTGCCCCAATGTCTGGAATTCAGCCTCAGAACCAGGGCACCTGAGAATTTAGTTTCTAAACTGCATAGTTTTTGAATGAATGCTTTCATCTTTACCATTAAAAAAAGCTTCAAATTTTGTTGTTTCCACATTACCCAGTTCTGAAGCAGAGTGAGAAAAATCATGCTGCAGGTATAATCCTAACACGAAATCATTTTGAAATCAACTGATATTTTTCTCCCTTAAAAAACAAATATATACATTGCCTTATAAATCCTTGATCTCCCAAAATGATTTATAGCCATTGAATTACTTTTGAAATAGTGTCACTGGTAAGAAAACATGCGCAGGCACTACGATACAAGATATGCCTGTGCCCGTACAAAAAGTGCAGGCAGCACATCAATTTGGTGCTGCTTGCTAATTTAAATGATTGTAGCGCTCAGCCTAGTGACTATCGTTGCTGCTGACAGGCTGTGCGCTCAGCAGAGTGCCCAAGTTAGCGACGCTGGAGCGAGGTTGCCTTTCCTTAATGCTAGGCTGTTCGTTTTCAAAGCAGCATCTAGTCCTTAAAGGTGAAAAAATAATTAAAAATCAAAAATCATTCACAAAACTGGGCAGTCGGCAGCTCTGAAAGCTGAACTGATTTAAGAACATAAGAAATAGGAACAGGAGTAGGCCATAAGGCCCCTCGAGCCTGTTCCGCCATTCAATAAGATCATGGCTGATCTGATCATGGACTAAGCTCCACTTCCCTGCCCACTCCCCATAATCCCTTATCCCCTTATCGTTTAAGAAACTGTTTATTTCTGTCTTAAGTTTATTTAATGTCCCAGTTTCCACAGCTCTCTGAGGCAGCAAATTCCAGATTCACAACCCTCAGAGAAGAAATTTCTCCTCATCTCAGTTCTAAATGGGCGGCCCCTTATTCTAAGATGATGCCCTCTAGTTCTAGTATCCCCCACCAGTGGAAACATCCTCTCTGCATCCACCTTGTCAAGCCCCCTCATAATCTTATACGTTTCGATAAGATCACCTCTCATTCTTCTGAATTCCAATGAGTAGAGGCCCAACCTACTCAACCTTTCCTCATGTCAACCCCCTCATCCCCGGGATCAAGCTAGTGAACCTTCGCTGAACTGCCTCCACAGCAAGTTTATCCTTTCGTAATTATGGAAACCAAAACTGCACGCAGTATTCCAGGTGTGGCCTCACCAATACCCTGTACAGCTGTAACAACACTTTCCTGCTTTTATACTCCATCCTCTTTGTAATAAAGGCCAAGATTCCATTGGCCTTCCAGATCACTTGCTCTACCTCCATTCTATCTGATGCGTTCACAATAAAGGATGAAAATGAGTACTGTGTACAATGAGCAAGTGTGACCTTAGTTCCTTTAATAAGATTCCAGAGTTCGGGTACCTGCTTCTATACCGTGCTCCCAAGGGATGCTGGGATCCCTTAGGACTCCAACAGGTAGGCCCTCTGGTGGTAGGGTAATACAGGTTGCAAGGGGTTAAATACATAACATCACTCCCCCGTAAAGTCAATAGTACACTTATTTACAAAGTGAGACGATCTGGGGCTTTTCGCTCTCTTGTCGATCGTCTCGGTATAAATGCGGATAATGCAAAGGTTGTGGGTGAGTTGGTTAGTTCTTCACTGGGCTGCTGGGCAGCCGACCTTGCCGGGCTGCTGGGGATGGTGAGTTCGGCTTCGTGGTTAACCATGATGTCAATTGCCACTTGTGTGTGTGTTGGAGGGTCAAAGTTGGTGGTGTCTTCTTCAGGTTGTTCATAGCTGTTGGTGAACTGCAATTTGGTTTGGTCCAAATATTTTATGCACAATAGTCCATTAGCCAATTTGAGCTGAAACATCCTACTTCCCTCTTTGGCTATGACCGTCCCAGCAAACCATTTGGGACCATGTCCATAATTGAATAAAACACAGGGTCCTTGACCTCAATATCGCGTGACAAATTTGCGCGGTCATGGTACACACTTTGTTGATGCTGTCTGCCCTCCATGTGATCATGGAGATCAGGATGGACAAGAGAGAGCCTTGTTTTGAGCACCCTTTTCATGAGCAGCTCGGCTGGGGGAACTCCGGTGAGTGAGTGGGGTCTGGTGCGGTAGCTGAGCAGCACTTGGGATAGTCGGGTCTGCAGGGAGCCTTCCGACACGCATTTCAAGCTTTGCTTGATGGTCTGAACTGCCCGTTCTGCCTGGCCGTTGGATGCGGGTTTGAACGGGGCAGATGTGACGTGCTTCATCCCATTGCAGGTCATGAATTCCTTGAATTCAGCACTGGTGAAACACGACCAATTGCCGCTGACTAGGACATCAGGCAGGCCATGCATGGCAAACATGGCTCGTAGACTTTCAATAGTGGCCGTGGACGTGCTTACACACATTATTGCACATTCAATCCATTTTGAGTAAGCATCCATGACAACCAAGAACATTTTACCTAGAAATGGGCTTGCATAGTCCACATAGCTCCTTGTCCACGGTTTGGAGGGCCACGACCACAAACTTTGCGGTGCCTCTCTGGGTGCATTGCTCAGCTGAGAGAAAGTGTTGCACTGGCGCACGCATGACTCTAAATCTGAGTCGATGCTGGGCCGCCACCACACATGGGATCTAGCTATGGCTTTCATCATTACAATGCCTGGGTGGATGCTGTGCAGTTCACAAATGAACGTATCTCTGCCTTTCTTGGGCAAGACCATGCGATTGCCCCATAACAGACAGTCTGCCTGCAGGTTTATTTCGTCTTTGCGCTTGTGGGACGGCTTAATTGCCTCCTGCATCTCCGCTGGAATGCTGGACCAGCTCCCATGGAGGACACAGTTTTTTTTTACTAAGGATAGTAATGGATCCTGACTGGTCCAGCTCCTGATTTGGTGGGCCGTAACGGGGGACTTTTCGTTTTTGAATGCATCCATTACCATGAGCAAGTCTGCAGGCTGTGCCATTTCCACCTCGTGGTGGGCAATGGCAGCTGACTGAGAGCATCAGCGCAGTCCTCTGTGCCTGGTCTGTGGCAGATTACATAGTTGTATGCCGACAGCGTGAGCGCCCATCTTTGAATGCGGGCAGAGGCATTGGTGTTATCGCTGTTCTCTGAGAGCAAAGGGATTATGAGTGGCCTGTGGTCAGTTTCAAGCTCAAACTTGGGGCCAAATAAGTACTGGTGCATTTTCTTTACCCCGTAAACGCACGTCAGAGCCTCTTTTTCAATCATGCTGTAGGTCCTTTCGGCCTTGGACAAACTCCTGGACGCATAAGCGACCAGTTACAAAATCCCAGATTCGTTAGCCTGTTGTAACACACCCGACCCCGTATGACGACGCATCGCAAGCTAGCACAAATCGTTTACAAGGTTATACAAGACAAGCAGTTTGTTTGAACACAACAGATTCCTGGTTTTCTTAAAGGCAGCCTCTTGTGAATTCCCCCATACCCAGTTATCTCCCTTGCGCAGTAGTGCATGTAGGAGTTCTAGCAGGGTACTTAATCCAGGTAGGAATTTGCCGAAATAGTTAAGGAGTCCCAGTAACGACCGCAGCTCCGTCACGTTCTGTGGTCTCGGCGTGTTCTTGATGGGCTCTGTCTTGGCGTCGGTGGATCTGATGCTGTCTGCCGTGATTCTTCTTCCCAAGAACTCGACCTCCTGTGCCAGGAAAACACACTTTGAGCGTTTCAACCTCAGTCCCACGCGATCCAACTGACTAAGAACCTCTTCCAGATTCTTCACGTGCTCAATGGTGTCCCGACCTGTAACCAGTATGTCGTCCTGGAAAACCACGGTGTGAGGAACCGACTTTAGCAGGCTCTCCATGTTCTGTTGGAAGATTGCCGCGACCGACCGAATCCCGAACGGGCATCTGTTATAGATGAACAGACCTTTGTACGTGTTGATGCAGGTGAGGCCTTTCGAAGACTCCTCCAGCTCCTGCATCGTGTAGGCCGAGGTCAGGTCCAGCTTGGAACGTCTTTCCTCCAGCCAGGGTCGCAAATAGGTCGTCTGTCTTGGGTAGCGGGTACTGGTCCTGTAGCGAAAAACGGTTATAGTTCCCACAAACTCTGACTGTGCCGTCCTCTTTAAGTACCGGGACAATTGGACTGGCTCACTCGTTGAATTCCACCAGCGCGATGATGCCTTCTCGCTGCAGCCTGTCCAACTCAATTTCCACTTTCTCACGCATCATATACGATACCACCCGTGCCTTGTGATGGATGGGTCTTGTACCAGGAACCAAACGGATCTGCACTTTCGCCCCTGAGAAGCTTCCAATGCCTGTCTCGAACAACGATGGAAACCTGCTCAGAACCTGGGCACGAGGCATCGTCGACGGACGAAAGCGCTCAGATGTCGTCCCAGTTCCAGCGGATTTTTCCTAGCCAGCTTCTGCCTAGCAATGTGGGGCCATTCCATTGCACAATCCACAGTGGGAGTTTGTGTACTGCTCAATCATAGGAGACTTTGACTTCTGCACTGCCAATTACAGTGATCAGTTCCTTGATTGGTGTGAATGGGGCTGAGCTTGGGCCTGTGTGCCTTGTTGCCCCACAGCCTGTCGAAGGCCTTTTTACTCATTATGGACTGATTCACACCCGTGTCCAGTTCCATGGAATACCGTTCAGTTCAACTTTCAACATTATTGATAGACATTTCGTGGTGAATGTGTGTACCCGGTACACTTCTGCTTCCTCGGTACGAGACTCCAATTCAGCCTGATCCAGGGGAATCGATTTTCCTCTGCAACGTGGTGGTTTGCAGGGTTTTCAGCTCGCCTGCACATTTGCTGGAGGTGTCCCATTTGTTCTGCAACTGTTGCACGCGTAGTGCTTGAAGCAGCATTGATGGGGCCGATGATCACCTCTACAGCACCAACAAGGTGTTAACTGCCTTGCATTAATGATTGATGGCGGACTCTGGGTTATCTGAGGTTGTGCAGCAGCAGCCAGCGTGTACGTTCTGCCATGTATATTCCTGCTCGAAAACGATGTTACTTTGTGCACAGTACTGGCCGAAACTTCTTTACTCTGCGAAATCTGCTTGGTGTTGTCGCTGGTGGACATAAATGCCTGGGCTATCGTTATGGCTTTGGAGTTTCAACAGTCAACAGTTTGCGAAGGATTACCTCATGGCCAATGCCCAGTACAAAAAAGTCTCTGAGCATGTGTTCTTGGAATCCCTCAAATTCACAATGTCCTGCGAGGCGCCTTAGTTCGGTGACATAACTTGCCACGTCCTGGCCCTCCGACCGTTGACACGTGTAGAACCGATACCTCGCCATCAAAACGCTTTCCTTAGGATTTAGGTGCTCCCGGACCAGCGTACACAATTCTTCATAGGACTTAGCTGTTAGTTTTGCCAGAGCTAGGAGATTCTTCATTAGGCTATAGGTTGTTGCCCCACAGACAGTTAGGAGGATCACCCTTCATTTGACAGCGTTCTCGTCCCCTTCCAGCTCGTTGGCCACAAAGTATTGGTCGCGTCTTTCCATGAAGGCCTCCCAATTGTCCCCTTCTGAGAACTTCTCCAGGATACCAACTGTTCTTTGCATTTTCGTGCAGTTGTTCGTTACCTCGTCGCCAACTGATCCATTCACAATAAAGGACGAAAATGAGTACTATGTACAATAAGCAAGTGTGACCTTAGCTCCTTTAATAAGATTCCACAGTGCAGGTACCTCGTGAGTGGCCTGCTGATATAACATGCTCCTAAGGGATGCTGGGATCCCTTGGGACTCCAACAGGTAGGCCCTCTGGTGATAGTGTAATACACGTTGCAAGAGGTTAAATACATAACATTATCCTTTTGTGTTTCATGCACAAGTACCCTCAGGTCCCGCTGTACTGCAGCACTTTGCAATTTTTCTCCATTTAAATAATAACTTGCTCTTTGATTTTTTTCTGCCAAAGTGCATGACCTCGCACTTTCCAACATTATACTCAATCTGCCAAATTCTTGCCCCCTCACTTAGCCTGTCTATGTCCTCCTGCAGCCTCTTTATGTCCTCCTCACACATTGCCCTTCCTCCCATCTTTGTATCGTCAGCAAACTTGGCTACGTTACACTCAGTCCCCTCTTCCAAGTCGTTAATATAGATTGTAAATAGTTGGGGTCCCAGCACTGATCCCTGCGGCACCCCACTCGTTACTGATTGCCAACCAGAGAATGAACCATTTATCCCGACTCTCTGTTTTCTGTTTATAAGCCAACCTTCTATCCATGCTAATATATTACCCCCAACCCAGTGAACTTTTATCTTGTGCAGCAACCTTTTGTGTGGCACCTTGTCAAATGCCTTCTGGAAGTCCAAATACACCACATCCACTGGTTCCCCTTTATCCACCCTGTTCGTTAACATCCTCAAAAAAAAAGCAAATTTGTCAAACATGACTTCCCCTTCATAAATCCATGCTGACTTTGCCTGACCAAATTTTGCTTTTCCAAATGTCCTGCTACTGCTTCTTTAATAATGGACTCCAACATTTTCCCAACCACAGATGTTAGGCTAACTGGCCTGCTTTTTGTCTGCCTCCTTTTTTGAATCGGGGCGTTACATTTGCAGTTTTTCAATCTGCTGGGACCTCCCCAGAATCCATGGAATTTTGGTAAATTACAACCAAAGCATCCACAATCCCTGCTGCTACTTCTCTTAAGACTCTAGGATGCAAGCCATTAGATCCTGGGGATTTATCTGCCTTTTGTCCCATTATCTTACTGAGTACCACCTCCTTAGTGATTGTGATTGTGTTAAGTTCCTCCCCCCCTATAGCCCCTTGACTATCCACTGTTGAAATATTGTTAAGTGTCCTCTACCGTAAAACCTGATACAAAATACTTGTTTAGAGTTTCTGCCATCTCCATGTTCCCCATTACTAATTTCCCAGTCTCGTCCTCTAAGAGACCAACATTTACTTTAGCCACTCTTTTTCTTTTTATTTACCTATAGAAACTCTTGCTATCTGTTTTTATATTTTGTACTAGTTTACTTTCATAGTCTATCTTCCCTTTCTTAATCTTTTTTTTAGTCATTCTTTGCTGGCTTTTAAAAGCTTCCAAATCCTCTGTCCTCCGACTAGTTTTGGCCACTTTGTATGTCCTTGTTTTTAATCGGATACCATCCTTTATTTCTTCAGTTAGCCACGGATGGCTTTCTTTTCTCTTGCACCCTTTCCTCCTTACTGGAATATATTTTTCTTGAGAGTTGTGAAATATCTCTTTCTGCATATACAAAATGCTACAAGTGTTTCAGCACAAACATAAATGGCCAGGTCAGGGAAAGGGCACCCTGGGTCTTGGATGCAGCACTCGAGCTTTGTACAGGGTGTCAACATTGGAAGAGAGGCCCTGCAGGAAGAAGGATGTGGGGCCAGATCGCCGAAGCCATCACTTGTCAGCAGTGTCGCCCCCAAGACCTGACTTCAGTGCCCAAAGTAGTTTCAGGACCTCAGCCGACTGGTCAAGGTCAGTGAATGCATCTTCAAAAGCTGTCTCCTACCAACTACACCAATAGTCTCACACACTGCTCAATGCACGGCCACCTCATCACTTACCTATCAACAATCTCTACCAAACATGAGGCACACCTAGCTTCACCTCACCCCCCCTTGGAGGAGACAGTGCTGGCCATTCCTGGCATGGACATGGCTGAGCCCTTGGCGAGCAGCGGTGTTGAAATAATGCAAGATGCTGATATCCTCAAATGTCATCCTCCTTCTCATATCCCAGTTCCCCCTCATCCCACAATCTCTTCTGATGTACAAGCAGCACATGGTGTAAGCATGCACCTCTTGTTTCCCGCCTCACCTCACCACAACCGTACCTTTGTGCTTCCTCCTTTCAGACACAAGAAATCTAGCCTGCCTAGCCAGTGGTTCACCAGGAAGTAGGAGAGGAGAGTGAAGAAGAAGAAGAAACACCATCGCTGGATTTCACACTACCAGCTCCTCGAGGTCACCCTGCACGTCCATCTGCAGTCTCCTCCACTGAAAGTCAGCAGCCTTCTACTAGCCATGATGCAGCCATTGGGCTAGCTCTGTGTAATATCACTAGGATAGGCAAAGGCAGATGCAAGACACTCACTAAGGGAAGGCACAAGGGTGATGATTTGATTTTTTGATGTAATATTGGATGCCTATATGGATAAAGTTGGATTGGAAAGTTTGCTTTGTAGTGGCTTTTATTTCAGCATTGTGGCCAAGAGGACACTGTGATGGTCAGTAACAGAGGGAAGATAAGGTATGGGACAAATATTGAAAGGGTATTTAGGGTTGTGTTCACTGGCACTGCAGGCAGATGATTCGATCCCAGATATCCCAGCCAGATATTTGCCTCCTTCCTTCGATTTCCTGGAAAGCATCGCAAAAGCCGGTTTTCGGCTCGTGATGAGCATGCAGCGAAAAACGGCTTTTCTAATCTGTTAAGCTCTGGCTTGACAGATCCTCCATATCCCAACAGCCAAGACATTCACATGGGCAAGATTGCAGGATTTACCCATCTCTTGCCCAGCGAATGTCCTGAAAACTCTTGCGCCTGGTAAAAGCAGGCACATAGTCTACTTTTACCAGCGTAAGGATTTTAAAACATACAAATAAAACTTGAGAAACACATTTATTGTTAAAAACCCTGCCCACCAAGGTAAGTTTATTTTTAACCCTAATTACAAAACTTTAAAAAAATTAGAAAGATATTTTTTTCCTAAGACATTTATTAACTTTAATTTCAATTAATTTTAATTATGTGAGGTGTGATTTTTTATTTTTTATTATGGTGTTTAGTGTGTTTGTTTTTTCTCATTACTAGCAAATAGAACTCGTAGATACGGAGTTCTCATTGTTATTAATGAGAATGCTGTGGAATACTTTACCTGATCGGTTGTGCAGACACCGTTGGAACCTGGAGGATGGGAGGCGCTCCGTAGCGCGGGAAGAGAAAGTCTCCCTACCAGAATCCCAGGCTCCTCCGGGACCACCAGGTAAATTTGTAAAAATTCTCTGGTCAGAGGCGTTCGTTTGAAAGAAGCCTCTGACCGGAAAATCAGGGCCAACATGTTGGTGCTGAGCGGAGGCAACAACAGTGCTAACGACTGTCCCAAAATGGTGGCTGCATCGGAAGCAGACGGAAGCTATTTTTTCAGCAAAACCAGCTTCAACAGCTGGAGCTAGACCTCTGAATTTCACAGCCACTGTTTTTTCTACAATTCGACAGCCAATTTGCTGAATCCCACAAACAGCAATGAAATGAATGACCTGTTTCTGGTGATGTTGGCCAGGACAATAGGACAACTCCCTACTCTTCCTAAAATGCAATGGAATCTTTTAACATCCAGCTGAACCACTGGAACAGGCAAACAGAGCCTTGATCTAACAGCTCATCTGAAATATGGCACCTCTGACAAAGAACAGCAACTGTGACACTGCAGCATTTCTTTGGTTACTGCACTGAATATTACAGCCTAGATTAAGTGCTGAAGTCCTGGTTTGGGGCTTGAACATACAACCTTCTGCTTTGGTGGTGAGTGCTACTCACCGAACCAAGCTGATACTAAACAACCTTAATAGCTCATGGAATATGTGAAATGTTATTGAGCTATACAGAATGGAAGGATTCCAAGTTCAATTTCTACAGAGACCTGAAGTAGTCAGGATAGTGGTTGGGAAACTACAAATGGTCTCAGTGTTGCCGGAGTAGGAACAGAAGGAGCAGAAAGGAAAATAAGCAGTGTTCCTGTTAGAAATTGTGCATACATGGGTATCAGGTGGAAACAGGATTAGGTTCAATTATGATGTCTCATACAATTGACTCCCCTGCCAACATTCACTGCCCTAGAATGGCCACCTACGTGAAGGACTGCTGGTGCTTGTGGAACTGTACAGCCAATAGGAGTCACCAACAACCCCAACCTCTACCTTGGTTCGGGAAAGAAAGGGAGAAAAAAATGGATATTTAGAAGTGCTAATATTGTGAAACTGAAACCTTTGCAGTTATCTATATCATCCATCTGGAACAGTTTTTTCCTTTCAATATTTCATGGAGGAACTTCTGAATCTGCTCTGGCATGCAGCATTCAGGCTCCAACATGCTGTGTTAGTCATGCAAGCTTGGGTTTGTGTCTGCAATTACATGTAGTATCGATCTTGGTCATTTTATGAGGGGGAAGATTTCTTGACAGGAGAAAATAAAAATTCCCAAAAAAGCAACTGTTTAAAAGTTTAAGCAAAGAGTATTGGCAGAGGCCTGTAAACAGGTCTCTTCACCACTGCCCCCCTCAAAAAGCTGAAGAAGAGAAACTCAAAAGGCATTAATGGCGCAGTCACAAATATCCTGCAATGAGCTGCAACTGTCCTGTCTCTTGACATCAACACAGAATTGTATTAAATGTCAAGTACAGTAATTATTTAAGCATTAGTGTCATCCCCTCCCCCACCAAGAAAAATCAAAACTTTGATGAAAGTGGGAGTTTAGGTGAAAGTCTGACAATGGTAATAGGTTAAAACCCCACTCCAGAGACTTGAGCACAAAAATCTAGGCTGACACTCCAATGTAACACTGAGGGAGTGCTGCATTGTCAGACATGTTGTCTTTCAGGTGAGACATTAAACCTCTCAGGTTTAAAAGATCCCATGGCATTATTTCAAAGATGAGCAGGGGAATTATCCCCGCTCTCGTGACCAATATTTATCCCTCAATCAACATCAATAAAGCGGATTATCTGGTCATTATTACATTGCTGTGTTTGGGAGCTTGCTATGTGCAAATTGGCTGCTGCGTTCCCTACATTACAAGAGTGACTGTATTTCAAAAAGTACTTCATTGGCTGTAAAGTGCTTTGGGATGTCCAGTGGTCACAAATGGCACTATATAAATGCAAGTCTTTCTTTCTAAAATAAGATATTTTATAGCTCTAGTGGAGGAAGGGGTTAACCGAGTTCATCAAATTTTTATATATACATTCAACCAAAAATCTAGTTTAACACATACAAACAGAAAGTGCTATATCCAGAGCAGCTTCTTTGAAAACAAGTTTTCACAGGGTGTGAATGATGCCTGCTGCAAGTTCTACTGAGATTTCACATGGTTTTATGGAAGCATCTAAAAGGTTTACTCATGGATTCCTGGCATGGTATATTAAACTCAGCATTCCTATTACTGTTCTTTTGAAGATGAGATTCATTTTAAACATCAAGCAAGTAATTCTTCTCACCATTGTCCGAAATATCCAGTTTTGAAATGTTATGAACTTCTGCAATGCAGCCTTCCAAAATCTGAGCCCCACCTGACCTTAGCTGCAGACAAAGAAGCTTGAAATTAGTTTTATTGAGCAACTGGGATACCATGTGGAAATTTAATGGTTACTGATTTTTCCAACAATTAAAATAGGCATTACAGGAATGTTTCTCTGTTCAACTACTGGGAAATAAAAAATGTCACCGTATCTCTTATAATTCACTTTGCAAACTTACTGCGCCTTTTCTGGAAGAGGTTTTCAATTAGTAGACAATTTTAAGCAAATTTTACAATTCCTAAAGATGCTTTTTAATTTTTGTAATGTGCAGTCTAATGATGTTTGGAAATGCACAGTCATTTTTACTGCAGTTAACGATGTTCAAGGCTACTGCAATTCGACAAAAGCAGTTAAGCGTAGTGGCATTTTGCACTGTACTTTCCACAAAATGATCAAATACTGTACAAAGATCTGCTGAAATGAGAGATGAGTAAACCCTATAAAGTTTTTCATCCAACCATGTGCATTAGCTAAGTTTCAAAAGAGGGGAAGCACATTCTCTCTCTCAAATAAAATGCAAATACAGTTTGGTCAATTTGTTGTGCTTAAAAAAAAATTATCAAATAATTCAAATAAAGCAATTTCAATAGCACAGTAAAGTAGAAACGTGGGCCCCAAGTTTCCACATGATTTGCTCTTGATTTTTAGGAGCAACTGGTGTAGAACGGAGTATCTTAGAAATCGGAATTCTCGTCATTTAGTTTGCTCCAGTTCTAGTCAGTTAGAACAGTTTCACTTTGGAACAGAATTTTTTTTTCCAAAAGGGGGCGTGTCCGGCCACTTACGCCTGATTTCAAAGTTTCGTGAGTGAAAACTTACTCCAAACTAACTTAGAATGGAGTAAGTGAAGATTTTTGTACGCTCGAAAAAACTTTGTCTACACTTTAGAAAATCAGGCATAGGTTACAAATCAGGCGTAGGGAATGGTGGGGGGGGGGGGTTTAAAGGGAAGTTTACAAACATTAAACACTTCAGTTTTACAAATAAAGAGCCATCATCGATAATAAATGATAAATACATCAATAAATCAACCAATAAATCAATCAAAAAAAATTAATTAGAAATAAAAAAATTTTTAAATCAATAAATATAACATTTTCTACTTACCGACTGCAGCACCGGGAGCCCTCCAACAGTGTGCTGGGATGCCCTCCTCAATGTGTCTCTGTCAGTGTCTCTATCTCTCTGTCTGTGTGTCTCTCATTCTCTGTCTGTCAGTGTCTGTGTTTCTGACAGTGAGGGGAGGGGGAGGAGGGGGGTAGAGGGAGAGGGGGGGAGCAGAGGAAGGGAAGGGGGAGGGATGGGGAGAAGGGGGAGGGATGGGGAGAAGGGGGAGGGATGGGGAGAAGGGGGAGGGATGGGGAGAAGGGGGAGGGATGGGGAGAAGGGGGAGGGATGGGGAGAAGGGGGAGGGATGGGGAGAAGGGGGAGGGATGGGGAGAAGGGGGAGGGATGGGGAGAAGGGGGAGGGATGGGGAGAAGGGGGAGGGATGGGGAGAAGGGGGAGGGATGGGGAGAAGGGGGAGGGATGGGGAGAAGGGGGAGGGATGGGGAGAAGGGGGAGGGATGGGGAGAAGGGGGAGGGATGGGGAGAAGGGGGAGGGATGGGGAGAAGGGGGAGGGATGGGGAGAAGGGGGAGGGATGGGGAGAAGGGGGAGGGATGGGGAGAAGGGGGAGGGATGGGGAGAAGGGGGAGGGATGGGGAGAAGGGGGAGGGATGGGGAGAAGGGGGAGGGATGGGGAGAAGGGGGAGGGATGGGGAGAAGGGGGAGGGATGGGGAGAAGGGGGAGGGATGGGGAGAAGGGGGAGGGATGGGGAGAAGGGGGAGGGATGGGGAGAAGGGGGAGGGATGGGGAGAAGGGGGAGGGATGGGGAGAAGGGGGAGGGATGGGGAGAAGGGGGAGGGATGGGGAGAAGGGGGAGGGATGGGGAGAAGGGGGAGGGATGGGGAGAAGGGGGAGGGATGGGGAGAAGGGGGAGGGATGGGGAGAAGGGGGAGGGATGGGGAGAAGGGGGAGGGATGGGGAGAAGGGGGAGGGATGGGGAGAAGGGGGAGGGATGGGGAGAAGGGGGAGGGATGGGGAGAAGGGGGAGGGATGGGGAGAAGGGGGAGGGATGGGGGAGAAGGGGGAGGGATGGGGAGAAGGGGGAGGGATGGGGAGAAGGGGAGGGATGGGGAGAAGGGGGAGGGTTGGGGAGAAGGGGGAGGGATGGGGGAGAAGGGGGAGGGATGGGGGAGAAGGGGGAGGGATGGGGGAGAAGGGGGAGGGATGGGGGAGAAGGGGGAGGGATGGGGAGAAGGGGGAGGGATGGGGAGAAGGGGGAGGGATGGGGGAGAAGGGGGAGGGATGGGGGAGAAGGGGGAGGGATGGGGGAGAAGGGGGAGGGATGGGGGAGAAGGGGGAGGGATGGGGGAGAAGGGGGAGGGATGGGGGAGAAGGAGGAGGGATGGGGAGAAGGAGGAGGGATGGGGGAGAAGGAGGAGGGATGGGGAGAAGGGGGAGGGATGGGGGAGAAGGAGGAGGGATGGGTGAGAAGGGGGAGGGATGGGGGAGAAGGGGGAGGGATGGGGGAGAAGGGGGAGGGATGGGGGAGAAGGGGGAGGGATGGGGAGAAGGGGGAGGGATGGGGGAGAAGGGGGAGGGATGGGGGAGAAGGGGGAGGGATGGGGGAGAAGGGGGAGGGATGGGGGAGAAGGGGGAGGGATGGGGGAGAAGGGGGAGGGATGGGGGAGAAGGGGGAGGGATGGGGGAGAAGGGGGAGGGATGGGGGAGAAGGGGGAGGGATGGGGGAGAAGGGGGAGGGATGGGGGAGAAGGGGGAGGGATGGGGAGAAGGGGGAGGGATGGGGAGAAGGGGGAGGGATGGGGAGAAGGGGGAGGGATGGGGAGAAGGGGGAGGGATGGGGAGAAGGGGGAGGGATGGGGAGAAGGGGGAGGGATGGGGAGAAGGGGGAGGGATTGGGAGAAGGGGGAGGGATTGGGAGAAGGGGGAGGGATGGGGAGAAGGGGGAGGGATGGGGAGAAGGGGGAGGGATGGGGGAGAAGGGGATAAAGGGGAGAAGGGGAGAACGGAGTTGGGGGGAGAAAGGAGATGGGGGGAGAAAGGAGATGGGGGGAGAAAGGAGATGGAGGGGAAAGGAGATGGGGGGGAAAGGAGATGGGGGGAAAGGAGATGGGGGGGAAAGGAGATGGGGGGGAAAGGAGATGGGGGGGAAAGGAGATGGGGGGTGAAGGAGATGGGGGTGAAGGAGATGGGGGTGAAGGAGATGGGGGGGGAAGGAGATGGGGGGGAAGGAGATGGGGGGGGGAAAGGAGATGGGGGGGAAAGGAGATGGGGGGGAAAGGAGATGGGGGGGAAAGGAGATGGGGGGGGAAAGGAGATGGGGGGGGAGGAGATGGGGGGGGAAAGGAAGGAGATTGGGGGGGAGGGAAGGAGATTGGGGGGGAGGAAGGAGATTGGGGGGGGAGGGAAGGAGATTGGGGAGGGAGGGAAGGAGATTGGGGGGGGAGGGAAGGTGATTGGGGGGGGAGGGGGGGAAGGAGAAGGGGGAGGGAGGCTGAATGGGCCAAGCCCGAGACTTCAGGCAGGGCCCGTCCCCAGCACCAGATTTACAGGTAGGTGACGTTGGGTCGGGTCGGGGGTGGTGGTGGAGAAGGTCGGTTCGGTTCGGGTCGGGGGGAGGGAGAAGGAGGTCAGGTCGAGGGGAGGGAGGTCAGGTCGGATCCATTCCGGGGGGGGAGCGGGAGTCGGGTCGGGGGGCGGAAGCGGGAGTCGGGTCGGGTCCGGTCCGGAGGCGGGAATCGAGTCGGGTCGGGAGGAAGCAGGAGCTGGCCGTGGGAGGAGCCTTATTCACGCAGCCCCCAGTGAGGCCATTCGGCCAGGGCTAGGGGCTGCGTGCTTCGGGCCCCTCCCACACAATTTCGGGCGCCTGGAGCAACTGCACTTGCGCGCCCACTGTAGTGCGCATGTGCAGAGGTCCCGGCCTGTTTTCGGCTCAGGGACCTGGCTCCGCCCCCTACAGCTCCTGCTGCGCTGCGCCGAGAGCCAGAGGACCTGCAGGGAGGTGGAGAATCTGGAGGGTTTTTTTAGGCGCACTTTGTGGCACGAAAAACGGGCGTCCAGGTCGGGACTGCGCCGTTCCAGGCGCGGCTCGAAACTTGGGCCCGTGGTGCTGAAAATGTTGAATTATCTGATAATTTGAAGTAAGCACATTTGAATTGAGTAGACTGCAAACTAAAGGTCAATGCAAAAGCAGCAGGAAGCAGCAATCGGCATATGGGACAAAATAAATGTGGTTACTGTAACACCTCAATAATTTATTAATGATTTAACTAAGATAAAACAAAAGTGAAGTGTTGCTTTCTTACACTAATGATATTATTGTTCACAAATGAACTCAAAAACTTAGATGGTAATTCTTCCTCCCTCCAACCCTCCAGTACTTGTTAAGTTCCAACTTGAAGTGACCAGGAATCTTCAATGTTTTTAATATTACTGATTGCTATCACTGATGAAAATTGTTCTGTGATTTGCGAGGCTCAGCCATTTTTTAAAAACACAATTTTTTTGTGTCCAGTTTAAAATAAAATATGCACCAAATAGAGCTTTAACATCTTGTTCTTCAGCACGAGTTGTGGACTTCTAATCCTAGCTCCTGATGAGAGCTTCCTACTATTTTCTTCCAGATGTCCAATAACAATTGTGACATAAAATGTATTAAAAGGTGACATAAAAATTTAAACATTTTGTTTATTCCAATTAATATTTGTGGCATTTACATTTCCTTAACTCCATTTTATAATATTCAGCTGTTAAGAAAATGGATGAGTATGAAACTCCATTTTGAAAAGTGCAACTGATACTAAAAAAGAGCAGTATTACCATTAATTGGCTTGACAACTACAATAGCCTGTAAATTTCTAATGAAGGTTTGCTTACACCATTACCTCAATATGCAGCGAAAAGGCAGAACACTGCATTAAAAACGGGTGGCTTAAAACACTGTAGGCCATACATTAAAAGACGTACACTAAGGCTTTTTTCTTTAAACGGACAAATGTTTCATCAAATGAAACTTGCCCAGCAAATCATATGAAACACTAGGCTTGAGCCAAAAATGTTATTGCACAAAACATCTGTGCCAAATAGTTCTAACGGTAATCCTGACAGACATATAAGGAAGCCATTTATTGGATCAACAAAGGTTAAAAGGCAGGGAGGGTACTTACACAGTGACCAAGCTAAGGAAAGCAGTAGAGGGGAAAAGAATGGCATACATCAGTGCAGAGCTGGAATAGGCAATAGCATCACAGCACAGTGAGTTCAGCAACCCTGTCTTCTACATCACACTAGTCCTTGAAAATTGTTAAAATATAATTGGCTAAGCAAGCCCTGAAAAATATCTGGTTATACTGATGGCTCTGCAATATATTACTACATAAACATCAGCCAATGCAGATTCACCAATATACAGAAGCAAGGTCACTAGTCAATTCGCTAATAAATATTCCTGCACAGAACTTCTTGATGAGACATGGGCTGTGAAGGGAATACATTGAACCAGTTGATTCACATGTTTCTGTCTGCTGAATTAATTCCAACTTGTTAAATTAATCATGCTATATTGCTGATAAACAGATTCAGGAACGTTTGCTTCTGGTTATTGAAAACTATGCTAAACCAACAAACCAACGACACCCCAGTTAAGGAATTAAGGTTCAATTATATGTTTCACTTGGTCACATTGCTGCAGAATTTATCCAACTAGTGCAGCCTTATCACAAGGTTATCAAGCAATATTAATGTATTCCCTTTATCTGGAATTACTGGACAAGAAAACATCTTGGTATATTAAAAAATATAACACTTCCCAAGACTCAATTCTTTATAGTGAGTCGCTAGGCCATGCAGAACAGATTCGTGGAGTTAGCTGATCTCATCCTGGGTGGTAGCAGGTAAGCTATAATACGCCTCAATACCCCTGAGTTAGAGATGGAAGAATCAGCTGTGGTTTCCAATTCTGATTGATGCATAGTAGCCCTGGTGAAAAATCAAATGCGAGCAGGAACGGGACTGGTTGTGATGTTCACCGCAGCTAAATAGCCTGATGGCAATCATTGGCAAGGCTCTTTTATAAACATTTGTCATTTGTTGCAGTATTCGAGGGCATCTGAGGCCCAAATCAAATCCCTAAGGATTATGCACTTCTTAATAAAAGAGACAATGTATAGCTTTCCAACTTGAAATATTAACTGAATTTTAAGTCATTCCCCACTCTATTTTCAAATTAAATTAATTCAATTCAATGAATAAAAGTATTATTTCTTACCTCACAATTGCTAAGGTCAAGAGAAACTTCCTTTAGTTGAGGATTGCAAGAAAGGCCAAGTAAAAGTGCTCTGTAAAGAAAGAATTGGTACTGTTGAATAGAAAACAAGTCATTTTCTTCTAACATTTTCACGGTGTTCTGCTTCTTGCTAGCACTTAAGCAGCAATGATAACTTCCCCAATTTCAATGCATGGTATTAAATGGTTCAAAGTTAGCAAAATATTCTTCCTGTAATACAGAAAATAAAGCTTTGGGAACATTGGGTGGTACTTTGGATTAGACATTGGACACATTTCAAAACCAGCCCTGACTGATGGGAGGAAAGTCTCCTGTCTTCTGGCTGTTAATGGTCCTATGTGAAATTAGGATGGACATTCTCAAACCAGGCCCTTGCGGGAATAGGTCTACAGCACAAACTGGCCTCATTTTGCACTAATTGGCAATCAAGATGGCCTGCGTAAGAAATGAAAAAACTGTCACACTGATGAGTATGGGGTACTCTTAAGATTGCGGATGGGAGAAAGTCGCTAGGGCAGAGTAAAGGGAGATTGGTAGAGCTTGATGTTGATGCTGGTGCTTTAAATTAGAAGAGTTCCATTCCCCAACACTAACCACCCTTATTTTGATGAGCAAAAATAAATATTGAACTAAAATATAAAAAATAAAAAAGCTCTGGCCAACTGGCACAATGGGATAGCGCACCAATGCACTGCACCATGAAGTGGTAAGATATGGGTTCAAACAAAAGACATGCCAGGCAGAATCTACTGATCGCCACGATGTTGCCAGAAAAAGAGAGAAACTGAGCATAGGCCAGATTTTCCCCGACATTGAGAGAAGAAACTCTACAATAAATTAGTAGTTCAGTGACACTGAATGTGATACACCTTTGAGGAGTTGGTTATAAAATAGCAGATAAATTCTGGAGCAGATCAATGACCTGCCCTCTTGACCAGAGAATGATGCCTGACTTGAGGTTAGGGGAGGGAGGAGGAGGACGAGATAGGATGAGGAAACATAGAAACATAGAAAATAAGTGCAGGAACAGGCCATTCGGCCCTTCGAGCCTGCACCACCATTCAATATGATCATGGCTGATCATGCAACGTCAGTACCCAATTTCTGCTTTCTCTCCATACCCTTTGATCCCTTTAGCCATAAGGGCCACATCTAACTCCCTTTTGAATATATCTAACGAACTGGCCTCAACAACTTTCTGCGGTAGAGAATTCCACAGGTTCACAATTCTCTGAATGCAGAAGTTTCTCCTCATCTCGGCCCTAAATGGCTTACCCCTTATCCTTAGACTGTGACCCCTGGTTCTGGACTTCCCCAACATCGGGAACATTCTTCCTGCATCTAACCTGTCCAATCCTGTCAAAATGTTATATGTTTCTATGAGATCCCCTCATTCTTCTAAATTCCAATGAATATAAGCCTAGTCGATCCAGTCTTTCTTCATATGTCAGTCCTACCATCCTGGGAATCAGTCTGGTGAACCTTCGTTGCACTCCCTCAATAGCAAGAATGTCCTTCCTCAGATTAGGAGACCAAAACTGCACACAATACTCAAGGTGTGGCCTCACCAAGGCCCTGTACAACTGCAGTAAGACCTCTCTGCTCCTATACTCAAATCCTCTTGCTATAAAGGCCAACATGCCATTTGATTTCTTCTTCACCTCCTGATGTACCTGCATGCCAACTTTCAATGACTGATGTACCATGACACCCAGGTCTTGTTGCACCTCCCCTTTTCCTAATCTGTCACCATTCAGATAATATTCTGCCTCCCTGTATTTGCCACCAAAGTGGATAACCTCACATTTTTCTACATTATACTGCATCTGCCACGCATTTGCCCACTCACCTAACCTGTCCAAGTCACCCTGCAGCCTCTGAGCATCTTCCTCACAGCTCACACTGCCACCCAGCTTAGTGTCATCTGCAAACTTGGAGAGATTACATTCAGGAGCAGGAGAATGATTCTTAATAAAACTAACCTGTTAATACACAGAAGCCAAAGAAACTGTATTGATAAAAGTAATGCCTATCAAAAGAGAAACAAATACTGACTTGACTGCATCCGGAGGGAGTTTTGTGCCTGACAGGTTGATGTATCTCAAAGCCAGTGAGCTGCTGAAATACAGTTTGAAGGATGGAGGGACTTCCTTCCCCTTCCTGCAACATTGAAGGAAGAAAAATTCATGTTGAGATTAGTCATGCAACAGAATTACTTGTTCATAGACACAATACACAGAACAAGAGTGTGAAAGCCATATATGATGTTTAGCTCATTGCAATACACCAACGAGTCTCAAAATCAAATTTTATATACAAATTTTAGGTACAACGTCTGAAATCCGGAATCCCCGGGACCGAATCCATGCCGGATTTTGGGTTTTGCTGGATTTCGGACCTCACGCGGATTGAACCTGTGCCGGATTTCGGACCTCGCTGCCCGGTGATCCTTCGCTCCTCGCCGAAATGTCCGGTTATCAGACAATTCTGATATTTGGTAGTCTGGATTCGGGACTTTGCACTTGTATATCAAATGCATATGAAAAAATGTGCATCATTGGCTAATGCTGGATACCCAGGCTGTCGGAATAACATAACTTTCAATATTTTTACGGTTGTCGCATATTGATATTTTATGCTTTTGCATAAATAAATCTATTCTTGAAAGCCCTTTCCCTCCCCTCCCCCTCCCCCTCCCCCCCCAAGTCAAGCCTTTTCCTGTAAATGGCTATTCCATCAGCCTCTTCTGAAGGTCTATTGGAAATTCCCAAATCGTCATGAACTGAAAAGGACAACAGCCTCGACTGCTGTCCTGGTCCCAAGATCAAACACTTTCAGTTCTACAGTTTACCCAATATTATAGTTAGCCTTTAGCTTATTCTGATCGATGGGATGAGAAGGTGCCGAGGAAAAATCCATCTGAATATTCAATCCGTATGCACATTTCATTCTAAAGATCCAATGAGGTCGCTGCGTGATACAGCTTCTTCACCCTTGCAACCACCTGCTATATTTTAGGACTTCATCAGATATATTTGTGCCCCCTACAAATTGAAGTAACACTTCAAACACACAAGATCTGATAATGTGAGGTGACCCAGGAATCAAACAGAATAAACACAATCAGTTCATTCAACTTAGGCTTGGAATTACAAATCAGATTTATTAAAAGAAGCAGAAAATCAATACAGCAGAATTCCATCATCTCATTGATGATCTTTCATGTAATTTTAAGTTTTGTTTTTATTATACAGTTTGTAGGCTAGTCAACCCATTAACTCTCCATCATTGAAATAGCTGTCATTTCTCTTCCCTTCCCCCTCTCCACTCTATTTTTCTGACTTTACTAAAATGCTTGCTTATCTTTTAGTATTTAGTTTTGATAAAGGGTATAAACCAAAGACATCAGCTTGTCTTTTCTCTCTAATTGACCTGCTACGCACTTCTAACATTTTCTGTTTTTATTTACGATTTACAGCATTTTTAGTTTTTTTCTCTTTTGTACAGCAGATTTAACTGCAGAATGCTTACATTCCACCTCCTTGGATGTAAAAATAAAATACTTAACACTTGGCTAACTATCTTAGAAATCCTAAACCTGGACCGGCATCGCACCATAACTTACCATATATGTGAGGCTTTGTTTGTGCTAATTGGAAGCAAGTGATTTGCACATTGGTTACAATCAGTGAAGGTGTTGGAAGGCACTTTCTGAGAAACCCATACAAATGTTGCCATTTACTCAGAGATGAGACTGGGAATATGAATTTGCAGCGATCTTCGAGGAGAATATGAATTTACAGCCATCTTCTAGGCAAGTAATTAAAAGAAATACCCTCCATCAGTTAACTTTTCTCTGGGCTGATGAGAACTGTATTAGTAAGAGGAATTGCTGGAAGATGTCAGCTTCTGGAAATTTTGAACAAACTCCTCTATGATATGTGGACTGATATCACAGTGGATACTACTTGCCTACCACTGAAGCATTGGGAGGAGGGGGCTGACAGATATGAAAAAGCTGCTGTCTTTATCACTAGTGCACCATTCAAACCCTGGTGCTTGACATAAGAACATAAGAATTAGGAACAGGAGTAGGCCATCTAGCCCCTTGAGCCTGCTCCGCCATTCAACAAGATCATGGCTGATCTGGCCGTGGACTCAGCTCCACTTACCCGCCCGCTCCCCATAACCCTTAATTCCCTTATTGGTTAAAAATCTATCTATCTGTGACTTGAATACATTCAATGAGCTAACCTCAACTGCTTCCTTGGGCAGAGAATTCCACAGACTCACAACCCTCTGGGAGAAGAAATTTCTTCTCAAATCGGTTTTAAATTGGCTCCCCCGTATTTTGAGGCTGTGCCCCCTAGTTCTAGTCTCCCCGACCAGTGGAAACAACCTCTCTGCCTCTATCTTGTCTATCCTTTTCATTATTTTGAATGTTTCTATAAGATCACCCCTCATCCTTCTGAACTCCAACGAGTAAAGACCCAGTCTACTCAATCTATCATCATAAGGTAACCCCCTCATCTCCGGAATCAGCCTAGTGAATCGTCTCTGTACCCCCTCCAAAGCTAGTATATCCTTCCTTAAGTGAGATGACATGCTTGGCACCAGTGATCAAGGGCAGTTTTGCAATGAGGCTAAGAGACACAAGAGGCCTCAATGTCTTTTTCTTGGCTTCTGGACTGACAAGGAACATGGCCCAGTCATTTTTTTCCTTTTAATTCATATTGTTAAATGATTCTTACTGGTACAATTCCCATTTTGGCATACTTACGAGAAAGAACGTGATCTGCAGGCAGAGGCTGAAGGGCTCCTTTGAGGGACCAGGGCCGAGCATTCCCGCTTCTCTTAGCCCACAAGGAATGCTAAAAAAGACACTTACCTTGTGGAGCCAGCAGCTTCCCCTTCCCTTTCACTGCCGAGTTTCTCGACCCCCAGGAGACTGGTGCAGGAACAGTGAATTTTAAATCGGGCTCCCAACTGCATTGTGGGAGCCCAACATAAATATGTTAATTAAGTGCCTTGCCTCTCCATGGCAAGACAGTTGGACACCCGATATCCACCGCTGTAAAAGAAAGTCAGCGGACGCATGCGCAACATGTTGGGGTCGTGTTCCCCATATTTAAATCTTTAACCGCGACCCCCCAACCCCCATCCCCATGACCCGATCACGCCGGCTGTGGGTGGGTTAATATCAAGGGCATTGTCTCCAACATCAGAGAAGATCTGTGGGTTCTGTAAACAGTTGAAGAAGTGGAAAATTAAAGATTGTTCCTCTTGGCCCTCCAATATGGACCATTAGCATGGTACAATATAGTGATTTATGTATACTTATATAGTCTCAGGCAATCTCAGGCCCAAAATGCTGCACAGCCAATGGCGTACTTTATAAATGCTGTAACTATTGCAATGTAGGGAATTGTCACAACTGATTGGTGCACAGCAAGGTCCACAAACAGCAATGAGATAAATTACCAGATAATTTGCTTGGTGGTGGCGTTTGAGGGATGAATGTTGGCCAGGACTCCCCTGCTCTTTACGTCCACATGAGAGCAGACTGGGCCTCAATTTAATGTCTCATCAGAAAGATGGATAAACTACATTTGGCAGATGTAGATGTCTACTTCAACACCACTTGCCCAGCTCGTCAACAATATAAAGGTGCCTTGACAGGAGCTAATACTTAAGGATCAAGAGAGACTATTTTCCTCTGGGTGTTTCGAGTATTAATCCAGCAATTTTCCTAACTTATTGATCATTTTTTAATTTTTATATTTCTATTTCCTGAAGTAATGTTTTTCGGTCTTTTTTAAACTTATCGTAGATTATTTTGGTTCTTATATTTTAGATCATTCTCATGGACGTGTCCCTACTCAGCACAGCTGCGAGAACATTTCTCCTTACCTTGAAATCTAGGTAAGCTTTTGGTTAACCTAGCCAGGAAGTAACAGCAAACACTGTCTGGTAATTGCTTTTAGCAAATGGACTTAATCTATGTCGCCATACGCACTCACTTCAGTCTTTGGAAGCAGTAAACCATCACATCAGACTGCATCTTAAGTTTAAAATATGAAGCAAATTCATTTTACAAAAGCTGGATAAGCACATTAGGAACAGTCTTATATAATTACCATAGAAAGCTTTCCATTTGAGTGGATAAAGTAATAACAATCTTTTCCTAAAATTTCTTACCACTCTGGCAGCCAACCTAAACTGTTTCTTAGAAATTCAAACTGATTTTTCTCTTTCAAGTGTTTCCCTGGTTGGTTCCTTATCTGAAATTTTCAAACAGACTCTTCAATTTGAACAGAACAGCTCCTGACTTCATGAATTTTAAATTGTCTAACAACTCAAATTTAAAAAGGATCCATCAGTCGCCAAGTTTGGATTATTCCTCTCCAGCCCGTAGCCAAAAAAAACTGCAACACTGTATTAGGATAGTCTTTGTTCACGACTGTGGCTTAGTTGGCTTTTAAGCTCCTTATATATTACCACTGGATTGAAAGAGGTAGCCACCAAATCAAAGTTAGATTAAAAAAAACTTCATCTTTGTCACATCTGGTCTCTACCTTCTCCATTGATTCTCCTTTGAGTGATTTGACAAACTTAATCTGCCACCACATGGCAGCAAATCCTAAATTCCAGGAAAAGACCATTTTATGCAACTGTAACGTTTAAAAAAAAAAGTTGCAATGTGCTGTTCTAATGTACAAATTTACAAAATAAAGTACAAATATGTGACAGGATACTCACAGCTGGTCACTACAACCGCAGTACCCAATAAATTTATGGATGAAAAATGACAAATTTGTCGTGTAAATATGAATATAGTCTGTACACTTGATTGGGAACTGCCAATACAACCTGCATACCATTCGATTAATGTATTATACTTGAAGCTACAAAACAGAAAATATACTAGAAACAGTGGTTAAAAACATGTCAAACATAATGCACTGATTTGTTCTAGTACAATAGCAATATTAATATAATTTAAAACACAGCTTCTGAATCCCAGTATGACCATGTGTGAAAACCTATCTTTCTTTAAGTTAATGGAACATTCTAATTTTTTTGTATCAGTTGCTATTTCTCACAGGTAATATCCCTGATCGCCTATAAGGCTAGGTTGCCTGATCGTACACTTTGTATTCTTTCCAGTTATTTTTCTGCTGAATGCAGCTTCTGTCAGAGGCACTGACCTCTATCAGTCCTTTCTCTTCCAGTCACATTAGATCAGATAGCACAAAATGCTTCTCTAGTATTGCGATGACAGTAAGACCAACAAATAGGCTTTGGAAAAATTAAATTCAATTTGTGTTAAACTAACTTGATTGAGTTCTTTGATGAAGTAATGGAGAGCATTGATGAGGATAATGCGGTTGATGTGGTGTATATGGACTTTCAAAAGGTGTTTGACAAAGTACCACGAAATAGACATTAGCAAAATTAAAGCCCGTGGAATTAAAGGGAAAGTGGCAGTTTGGATACAAAACTGGTCAAGGGACAGAAAGCAGAGAGTGGTGGTGAACAATTGTTTTTCAAACTGGAGGGAAGTGATGTCTCCCCAGGGTCAGTGTTGGGACCATTGTTCTTTTTGATATACATTAGCAACCTGGACTTGGTATACTTCATTTTAATTTCAAAGTTTGCAGATAACATGAAACTTAGAAATGTAGTAAACAGTGAAGAGAATAGTGAGAGACTTCAGGAAGATATAAACAGACTGGTGAAATGGGCAGATACATGGCAGGTGAAATTTAATGCAGAGAATTGTGAAGTGATACATTTTGCTAGGCAGAATGAGGAGAAGCAACATAAATTAAATGATACAATTTTAGAGGTGGTGCAGGATCAGAGAGGCATATGTACACAAATCTTTGAAGGTGGCAAGACAAGTTGAGAAAGGTGTTAAAATGCATATGGGGTACTTTGCTTTATTAATAGAGGAATAGAGTGCAAAAGCATGCTAAACCTTTATAAACCACTGGCTATGCCTCAGCTGGAGTATTATGTTCACTTCTGGGCACCACACTTCAGGAATGATGTCAAGGCCTCAGAGAGGGTGTAGAAGACATTTACTAGAATGGTACCAGAGATAAGGGACTTAAGTTATATCGAAGAAACTGAGTTGTTCTCCTTAGAACAGAGAAGGTTAAAAGGAGATTTGATAGAGGTGTCCAAAATCATGAAGGGTTTTAATAGAGTAAATAAGGAGAAACTGTTTCCAGTGGCAGAACGGTCGGTGACCAGTGGACACAGATTGATAGCGATTGTCTAAAGAACCAGAGGCAACATAAGGGAACATTTTTTTAAGCAGTGAGTTGTTGTGATCTAGAATACACTAACTGAAAGGAGAGTGGAAGCACATTCAATAGTAACTTTCAAAATGGAATTGGATAACTACTTGAAGGGGAAAAAATTATAGGGCTATGGGGAAAGAGCATGGGAGTGGGACTAATTGGATAGCTCTACCAAAAAGCCGGCACAGGCACAATCGGCCGAATGGCCTCCTTCTATGCTGTATCATTCCACGATTCTATGATTCAACTGAACCAAAGGTGAAGTATTTTGCAGTGTGCTTATACTTTTTTGAAAATGCAAAAAAATATTGCAATAGAACAGTAATCTAGGATTTAATGTAAACTCGAGGACACATTACCATGGGACCTGTGCTTTTCTTTTACTGGCTTTAGATTGGGCAAAGAGCTCAGGTGGTCGGTGACTGGTTAACAATGTTATGAGAAAATAGTGGGCATTTCTCAGGGCTAGGGTCTTTACTAACCGTAGGCTATCAATTCTATTGCATCTAGCTTTTAGAGTCAGTTCACTGCGATATCCCAAAACAATCAATGCAGCCCTATAGAAACAGGATTAGCTTGCTGGCATGTCAAATACTGCAGATAACTGGACAGTTGGGGAATTGTTCTAAAGTCTTGGTCAGGGAAGGATTAAGGTTTAGTTTGAATATAAAAGCTTTTTATAACTGCATTGACTTCCTTTTGGATCTGCATAACAATTATGCTGTACAGGATGACTTTAATAATGATTAATTCAAACCTAATCAGCACTTGTTCTACACACCTCCTGATTCATTAATTCTGAATGCAAATGCTGTATGAAATTCACTCCAATACATAAAGGCCTTTCACCGACATATATTTTACACAAAGCACAAATGGTACTACAGGTGTGACGTCCGAAATCCGGAAACCTCGGGACTGAGGCCATTCCCAATATTTCTGGATTTTGGAAGGTCTTTGCCTGGGCTGAGGGAGGTGAACCGGGGGGGGGGGGAGGGGGCAGGGGATCAGGCAGGGTCTGGGATTCGAGGGAGGGCGGCTGTGGTAAGTGAGGGGGGGGGGGAGGCAAAGTCGGGCTGCCGAGGCTGGGCTGCTGACGCCAGGGGGAGGTCGGGCTGCTGAGGTAAGGGGGCGAGTTCGGGCGGCCGAGGTCGGGCAGCCGAGGTAAGGGGGCGAGTTCGGGCCACCGAGGACCATGGGGAAGTCAGGCCACCGAGGTAAGAGGGCGAGGTCGGGCCGCCGAGGGGGGGGGGAGGTCGGACCGCCGAGGGCCGGGAGGGAGGTCGGGCCGCCGAGGGGGGGGGGGTGAGGTCAGGCCGCCAGGGGGGGGGGAGGTCAGGCCGACGGGGGGGGGAGGTCAGGCGGCCAAGTCCGGATTTCGGAACATTTTCCGGACGACCCCATCATGGATCGGCCCGGTGTCTGGATTCCAGAACATTCCGAATTTCGGAACTCCAGATTTCAGACGCTCAACCTGTAATGAATTGAAACACTTCTACTATTATGGCTAAAATCACTGAATAACCAGGAATCAAAGGATATCTTTAGGATCCATTTTCCTGTGGAGTGCTATTATAATAGATTGGTGCCATGTTACAGCTGTCCCATCCTAATGCGCGAGCCTTCTGCAATTTTCAAGTACACTTGTTGAGGCCAATCAATGTGAATGACCCTATTTTTGTTAAACCAGGTTTTCCAGGCAGCCAGCCTTAGCAAATCTGACTTTAGGCTTGCTGTCTTCGAGTTGGCTGCTACAGCACAGCAAAAAAAAAAGCAATATAAAAGCAGTTATCAGAAAAACCACTGGGCCCGAGCACAGAACCCTCACCTGCCCAGCCACTATAATCAGCTCCCGGCTTCAATTCTTCCCACTTGTCCATCTTTCTGCAGGCCACTTCCCAACAAGTCCTCAGATTGTGCTTCTTGCGTGGACATGTTTCAATTGAGAAAACGGACAAAGGAAAAACTAATTCTAGCTAACTAGAGTGAAACTGTATATCTGCCACATCCCCAGCACTGAAGCACTGACCACACTTGATCAGCTCCGCTGGACAGGCCACATAGTTCGCATGCCAGACATGAGTCTCTACTCGGAACTCCTTCATGGCAAACGAGCCAAAGGTAGGCAGCGGAAACGTTACAAGGACACCCTCAAAGCCTCCCTGAGAAAGTGCGACATCCCCACTAACACCGGAGAGTCCTTGGCCAAAGACCGCCCGAAGTGGAGGAAGTGCATCCGCGAGGCTGCTGAGCACCTCGAGTCTCATCGCCGAGAGCATGCAGAAATCAAGCGCAGGCTGCGGAAAGAGCGTGCGTCAACCCAGTCCCACCCACCCCTTCCCTCAACGACCATCTGTCCCACCTGTGACAGAGTGTAGTTTTCGTATTGGACTGGACAGCCACCTAAGAGCTCATGTTAAGAGTTGAAGCAAGTCTTCCTTGATTCCGAGGGACTGCCTGTGATGCTGATGATGTATATGTGCCAGAGGTCGGTTATTTGCATCCCCTTACAGTTAAGATTGGCAGTAATGAGCTTTAAAGACCTGTCAAAGGAGGGAAATAACTTTTAGAATAGAATGACTACCTGTGCGAGAAGATACTCTTGGACAGATGAAGAGAAGCCAGCTTTTGGCAACATCCCCGCAGAAGTGCTGCACACACCTGAAAAACACAAAGGATAGCTTAGTTACAGACTAAATAATCCATATATGTTTGTAACAATATAACCTACATAACAAGTGACTGGCGTTCAAAAGTAATTCAGTAGTTGTGAAGCATTCAGGTCATCCTGAAGATGTGAAAGCTGCTACATAAATGAATGGTCTTTCTTTCTTCACCACTTGTCAGTATTGTGTGTAGATTTATTCAACTATTGGCAACAGCACATTACACAAAAAATTATGCAAAGCCCAATTTAACAACCATGTCAAAAAACATGTGATAATCTTCATAAACTACTCCAAATTGGTCCCACCGCTATCACCATTGACAGAGCTGTAACCATCTGATCTCATACAGCTTAAAATATTTTCTCTGAATACACCAACATTTGGAAAGATAAGAACATAAGAATTAGGAACAGAAGTAAGCCATACGGTCCCTCAAGCCTACTCCACCATTCAATAAAATCATGGCTGATCTTCGATCTCATCTTCACTTTCCCACCAAATCTCCATATCCCTCGATTCCCTTAGAGTCCAAAAATCTATCCATCTCAACTTTGAATATACACAACGATACCAACGATTCAGCATCCACAGCCTTTTGCCATAGAGAATTCCAAAAATTCACAACTCTCTGGGTGAAGAAATTCCTCCTCAGCTCAGTCTTAAATGGCCTACCCCTAATCGTGAAAATGTGACCCCGAGTTCTAGACTCTCCAGCCAGGGGAAACAACCTGGCAATGTATATCCTGTCAATTCCCCTCAGAATCTTATATGTTTCAATGAGATCACCTCTCATTCTTCTTACAAAATCTTCATAGGACAACACTCTCATCCCAGTAATCAATCTAGTGAACATTTGTTGCACCACCTCCAAGTATATCCTTTTTCAATAAAGAGACCAAAGTGTCATCTCACCAAAGCCCTGTTGAGACAAGATTCCTTACTCTTGTGCTCCAATCCCCTTGCAATAAAGGACTACCTACCATTTGCCTTCCTAATTGCTTACTGTACCTGCATACTAACTATCTATGTTTCCTGTACGAGGACACCTAAATTTCTATGAACACCAACAGTTAATAGTTTCTCACCATTTAAAAAAATGGATGCGACTGCTGCCAACGAATTTGAAGAAGTTGCACAAGCGCAGTTTAAGTGTTTTTTTTGGTTGTTTGCTTCGCAGAGAAGTGAGTGGGCTCGTTAAAAAATCCGGTGTAATGTCTGTAAGCTTGCAATGTTTGTAGCTCCACACTGTGGATGTGGACGTATTGTGTACTGCAACTGCATAGTTAATAATAAGCAGAACCAGGCAGATTTCCGGAGGCTTCCGTGAGAGCTGCCTGCCACGTAGGAAGCTGTGTGTGTTTGTGCTCTGTGAAGATATCACTTTTGGCGGTGAGATGGGATTTTTCGGATGATTTAAAGCTTAAACTTTGTTGGGGAAGGATTCAGCCAGCCGACAGAGAGACTTTGGAAGTTTCTGTCTTTGGAAAAAAGCTACAAAATCCAAGGTAAAATACAGCACACGGTGTGAACAGCTAGAGATTAAAATGGCAGGTGTAATCGGACATTTGAGGGAATATAGACATGACTGGGAATGTTTTAAAGCAGATGTGAATCGGCTAGAAATGTATTTCACTGCAAATAACATAATCGAAGTTCCAGACAATGCAGTCCAGAACCGGGCTGTGTTGGAACGTAAGAAAGCGATCTTCTTATCGGATGCGGGTCCGGCATTGTACGAAACCCTTGTAAATCTGCTTGTGCCTGACGAGCCAAAGGACACAACGCTTAAAGAGATTTTAATGAAGCTGGAGCAACACTATAACCCCAAACCGTTAGAAATTGCTGAAAGCTATTGTTTCAGGATTCGGAATCAAAAGGCTGATGAAATTATCAGTGATTACATCGTAGCATTAAAAAAGCTATCAATGCACTATAACTTTGGAAACTTTCAAAACCGACCATTACGGGATCGTTTTATTTGTGGGGTGAAAAATGTTGCGATCAGAAGGAAGTTATTGACGACGGATGACTTGAATTTTGAGATTGCTTGTCGGCATGGCCGAACAATATTCCCGAGAATTAAATAATGATTACGGTCGTCAGTCAACCGAGGTAAATCACCTGCAGGTTCAAAGTAAAAGATGGGGGGGGGGGGCCAAAGTCTCAGAAACTGGAAATTCTAACAGAGTGTCAAAGTCGTGCTATAGGTACCTGGGACAACACATTGCTCAAAGTTGTCCATACATGAAGGCAGAGTGTTTCTTCTGCAGGAAGACTGGGCATCTTGCGAAGGCATGCTGACTGAAGGGTAAACCAGCTTTTAAAGCTATGAGTCCAGCGTTCAAAGCTATGAGTAGAAATCCCAAGAGACTACATAGCATGGAAGAACAACAGGACGAGGAGATGTTAGAGTTATATGTCATCAGGAGCACGAGGTTAACGGACAGCGATTCGGAACAAAATCTACATAGATGTTGCGGGATTCAAGATACCAATGTAAATTGACACGGGTGCAATCCGTGAGTGTAGTACTGGAGTCACTATATCGCGACAAATTGCGTGATTTTCAACTGGAGAAATCCAAGATAGAGCTGCGAGGCTACTCGGGAGAGAAAATTCCTGTGGTAGATCGTATCACCATACCGGTGAAATATAAAGATCAATTTCAGAACTTGCCTCTAATAGTAGTGAAAGGAGACAAGTCTGCCTTACTCGGAAGAAATTGGTTGAGCTCACTGAAGCTGGATTGGAGTAAGATTTTGTGTGTGGAAGCGAGATTTTCATCAACGGATGAGGTTATCAAGAAGTATCCAAAGGTGTTCTGCGAAACGGGCAGTTCGATCCAAGGCTTCAAGGCGAGTGTCAGGGTACAGAAGGACGCTAAGATCAGTTTACTACAAGCCATATTCCGTACCATATGCACTCAAGGAGCAAGTTGAGCAAGAACTCAAAAGTCTAGAGACCGAGAACATTATTTGTAAGATAGATCGATGTAATTGGGCTACACCCATTGTTGTTGTACTTAAGTCTGATGGTAAGGCAAGATTGTGTGGTGATTATAAAGTAACCGTAAACCAGGTTCTAGAGGGTAATGTCCCCAATACTTTGCCGAATATAGAAGATTTGTTCACAACACTGACAGGTGGTCAGATCTTCTCAAAACTGGATCTTACGAATACCTACTTACAGCTTGAACTAGATGAGGAGTCCAAGTCATGTTTGACTATAAATACTCATCCAGGCCTATATCAGTTTAATAGGCTACCGTTTGGAGTGTCTTCCGCCCCTGCCATATTCCAAGGGGTGATGAACCAGATTTTGCAAGGTATTGAAGGGGTACTATGTTATTTAGATGACATACTAATTTCAGCACCAAATAGGCAAATTCATAACATATTGAATGAAGTCCTCAAACGGCTAGAGAAGCACAGAGTACAAGTGTCTGCTCGTAAGTGTGAGTTATTTAAAAACTCAGTGGAGTACTTAGGGTACAGAGTAGACAAAGATGGTTTACATCCAACCATGGAAAAATTGGATGCAATTAGAAATGCACCCACTCCCAGGAATGTCACTGAACTTCGTTCATTCTTGGGTCTTTTGAACTATTATGGGAAGTTCCTACCAAATTTGGCTACAGTATTACATCCACTGAATGAACTATTGAAAAAACAGGTCCATTGGAAGTGGTCAAAAGAATGCGATACAGCATTCAAGGAGTGTAAAAGCAAATTGGTAGAGAGCACCATGTTAGTTCACTATGACATATCTAAGGAGATTAAGCTAGCATGTGATGCCTCTCCGTATGGCGTTGGGGCAGTAATCTCTCATGTATTAAGTAGTGGGGAGGAGAGACCAATTGCTTTTGCTTCACGCACTCTCAGTGCCAGTGAGAGTAATTATGCGCAAATCGAAAGGGAAGCTTTGGCATTAATTTTTGGGGTCAAGAAGTTTCACAAATACTTGTATGGTCGTAAGTTTACCATCGTTACGGACCATAAGCCCCTAACAGCAATCCTCCATTCAAAGTCCCCAGTTCCAACATTAGATGCATCCCGAATGCAGAGATGGGCTTTGATTTTGTCAGCATATACATATGATATTGAATATAGACAATCAGCTGATCACAGTAATGCTGATGCAATGTCTAGATTGCCTTCCCCATCACAAGTTACACCCGATAGGGAAGAAGTGTTTTATTTTTCATACATTGATGAACTGCCAGTCACAGTTGAAGAGATTGGTAGAGCAACCAAACGTGACCAGTGATGTCAAAGGTGTGTGAGTATATTGCAAATGGATGGCCAAACCAGGTAACAGACAAAGATATTCATCCATTTTTCATTCGTAGGAACGAATTATCAGTCGATAAAGATTGTATCATGTGGGGTGCAAAAGTGGTTATACCAAATAAATTCAGGTCCAAATTATTAGGAGACCTCCATGACCAGCACCTGGGAATGTGCTTGACCAAGAGTTTTGCACGCAGTTATTTATGGTGGCCAGGTCTTGATAAAGATATAGAGTACATTGTGAGTCAATGTACGACATGTCAAACGGTAAGCAAGCAACCACCACCAGTACCATTACAGCCATGGAAATGGCCTCCCAGGGTGCGGCAAAGGCTACATATTAATTTTGCTGAGTTAGAAGGACAACAATTGTTCATTGTGATTGATAGCCATTCGAAGTGGGTTGAGGTGTTCCCAATGTGGAAAATAACAATAAGTAAAACATTGGACATTTTACGAAATTGTTTTCTTCATTTGGCCTCCCTGAAGAGATTGTTTCGGATAATGGACCACAATTTCATTCAGAGAAATTTGTACAATTCACGAGCAAAAATGTTGTGAAACATACGAAGGTTCCACAATGTCACCCTGCTTCGAATGGTGCAGCAGAGTGCACTGTACAAATTGTAAAACGTGCCCTCATAAAACAAATGTTAGATCCAAATCCAAGGAAACGACAGTTGTCATTGGATCACAAATTGGCTAATTTTTTGATTACATATCGAAATACTCCTCATACAACTACTGGTAGAACACCAGCAGAGTTGTTTCTCAAACGACAGGTACGAACCAGATTCTCGTTGTTAAAACCAAATTTGGCACAGTCCGTAGAAGAGACACAATTAAGACAGAAAGAGAATCATGATAGAGGTAGAGTAAAAGAGAGAAGTGTGAAATTAAACCAGAAGGTGAGAGTGAAGAACCATCACCATAAATAGTTAAAGTGGTTACCAGGAAGAGTGGTGAAGATATGTGGTCCTTGCACATATTTGGTAAAGATGTTTGATAATGGACAGGTTAGGTTTGTTCATATTGATCATATTTTGACATGGAAGAAGTTAAAGGTGGGAATGATTCAATTATTTCTGACTCATTAGATACTTTTGATACACCAGTAGCAAATCCTAAATCCAATGTACTGGAAACAAATTCAGGAGTGAATCAGAATGAAAGTCTGAGTCCGAGTCAGGAAAACAAAGAGCTGAAGTTACAGTGAGTTCAAATGAAAATCAAGGAAATTCCATGGAGTAAAAACGTTCCTCAGGATGAGCTTCGAATGAGTGTGAAATCGACACCAGGTTTGGAAGGTTCTGTTTGAGAGTGAAGGTATCCTCTTCGAGACAGAAAACAAAGTTAAATTTGTAAATATGGAAAAAAATAAGTTTATATCCTGTGTTATGTATAAACATAAAAGCTATGTATGATGTTTGTTATAATAACTTCTTCATTAAGGAGGGAGAAGTGTAATGTCTGTAAGCTTGAATGTTTGTAGCTCCACACTGTGGATGTGGACGTTTTGTGTACTGCAACTGCATAGTTAATAATAAACAGAACCAGGCAGCTTTCCGGAGGCTTCCGAGAGAGCTGCTTGCCATGTAGGAAGCTGTGTGTGCTTGTGCTCTGTGAAGATATCACAGATGTGAGCAGGTTCGTTAAAAAATCCAGGAAGGGAGGCGGCTAGTTAACAAAAAGCAGAAACATCATGCTTCTGGTCATTGGAGCTTCCAGATTAATGCTCAATACGTTTCTGCGCAGCTTCCGGTCATTGACAGCAGTCACTCTGTAATCATCATTACTGGAGACAAACAGAAGGAAAGTTATTTATCAATATGGTTAAACATGGTGTACAAGATGCAGTGTTTTGCATTCAGCTGTAAACAACAAAAAACAATCAATCCAATGGGTGGGAAGAGAAGAAAGGAAAACACTTACATTTTTGTAACCTCTCAAAACAACAATTCGATATAGATCACTTAGCAGTCTGTTCAAAGCAGCCAACCTTACCTCAGATGTCTTGGCCCGGTCTCATATAGATAGAGTGAATCTTTCTCCATCTGGTGCCACTCCTCCAGCTGATCTCCTTCCAATCATACAGTACGGCCCAGGCAGTCAATCTTAGAAACTATATATATTTTCAACACCTTAAACTTATGCTCATTTTGTAATGAACAGGTGGAACAGAGAGCTACATTATAAAGTATGAGAGGAAAGGATGCAGGGAACCTAAAAACTGACTGCAAAAGCTTCTATAGATATGTGAAGAGAAAAAGATTAGTGAAGACCGACGTAGGTCCCTTGCAGTCAGAATCAGGAGAATTTATAATGGGGAACAAAGAAATGGCAGACCAATTGAACAAATACTTTGGATCTGTCTTCACTAAGGAAGACAGAAATAACCTTCCGGAAATACTAGGGGTTCGAGGGTCTAGTAAGAAGGAGGAACTGAAGGAAATCCTTATTAGTCAGCAAATTATGTTAGGGAAATTGATGGGATTGAAGGCCAATAAATCCCTAGGGCTTAATAGTCTGCATCCCAGAATACTTAAGGAAGTGGGCCTAGAAATAGTGGATGCATTGGTGATCATTATCCAACATTCTATTGACTCTGGATCAGTTCCGATGGACTGGAGGGTAGCTAATGTAACACCTTTTTTAAAAAAGGAGGAAGAGGGAAAACGGGGAATTATAGACCAGTTAGCCTGACATCAGTGGTGGGGAAAATGTTGGAATCAATCATTAAAGATGTAATAGCAGCGCATTTGGAAAGCAGTGACAGGATCGGTCCAAGTCAGCATGGATTTATGAAAGGGAAATCATGCTTGACAAATCTTCTGGAATTTTTTGAGGATGTAACTAGTAGAGTAGACAAGGAAGAACCAGTGAATGTGGTGTATTTGGACTTTCAAAAGGCTTTTGACAAGGTCCCACACAAGAGATTAGTGCGCAAAAGTAAAGCACATGGTATTGGGGGTAATGTATTGACGTGGAAAGAGAACTGGTTGGCAGACAGGAAGCAGAGAGTCGGAATAAACGGGTCCTTTTCAGAATGGCAGGCAGTGGCCAGTGGGGTGCTGCAGGGACCCCAACTATTTACAATATACATCAGAGATTTAGATGAAGGAATTGAGTGTAATATCTCCAAGTTTGCAGATGACACTAAGCTGGGTGGCGGTGTGAGCTGTGAGGAGGATGCTAAGAGACTGCAGGGTGACTTGGTTAGGTGAGTGGGCAAATGCATGGCAGATGCAGTATAATGTGGATAAATATGAGGTTATCCACTTTGGTGGCAAAAACAGGAAGACAGAATATTATCTGAATGGTGACAGATTAGGAAAAGGGGAGGTGCAACGAGACCTGGGTGTCATGGTACATTAGTCATTGAAGTTTGGCATGCAGGTACAGCAGGCGGTGAAGGCGGCTAATGGCATGTTGGCCTTCATAGCGAGAGGATTTGAGTATAGGAGCAGGGAGATCTTACTGCAGTTTTACAGAACCTTGGTGAGGCCACACCTGGAATACTGTGTTCAGTTTTGGTCCCCTAATCCTGAGGAAGGACGTTCTTGCTATTGAGGGAGTACAGCGAAGGTTCACCAGATTGATTCCTGGGATGGCAGAACTGACATATGAGGAGAGACTGGATCAACTGGGCTTGTATCCACTGGAGTTTGGAAGAATGAGAGGAGATCTCATAGAAACATATAAAATTCTGACGGGATTGGACAGGTTCAAGGCAGGAAGAATGTTCCTGTTGCTGGGGAGTTCCAGAACCAGGGGTCACAATCTAAGAATAAGGGGTAAGCCATTTAGGACTGAGATGTGGAGAAACTTCTTCACTCAGAGAGTGGTTAACCTGTGGAATTCTCTACCGCAGAAAGTTGTTGAGGCCAGTTCGTTAGATATATTCAAAAGGGAGTTAGATATGGCCCTTACGGCCAAAGGGATCAAGGGGTATGGAGAGAAAGCAGGAAAGGGGTACTGAAGTTGAATGCTCAGCCATGATCTTATTGAATGGTGGTGCAGGCTCGAAGGGCCGAATGGCCTGCTCCTGCACCTAATTTCTATGTTTCTATTATTATTTAAGTACGAAGGCAACTTGAATATTTCTGATGCAAGCCCTTGGGGGAGGAGGAGGAAGCCAGAGAAATAAACAATTGCTTTTGCTTGGATATCAAACAAGACACTTCGGGCTGGATTTTTCTCTTTGGTGGATTTACTGCCAAAAATGTTCTTAAACCTACCAGGGTTATACTGTCAATCGCCCCTGCTTTTCCCTTAGTGAAGCTTCATTATATATTCATGATGGGCTCTAGGTTCTATTAGTGCACTAATAGATCATCTGCCTCTCAGATTGGGGGCAGGGAAGGGGGGTCCGTTGGAAAATCCAATGATGCTGCAAAGAATCAAGGTAGTTATTTTGTCTCCCTAACCATGTAGTTCATTAAAGGAATGATCCAGGTCCATGGAAGGATGTGGTCTTTGCCACAAGGCTATGATTCCTGGGGTGCATTCCACACAAAGTGGCTTCACTTTCACTACTCTCATTTCAAAGCCCCACAATCAGACAAGGAGGTACCATCTGAATCTTCCAAGGATTATGGTGCAATCAGACAACTGCCATTATAAGAAGAGTTTAAGATTGAAAGGGCACACAAAAGTAGACACCAAGAGGAGCCATAGTAGCCTTATACAGTGGGACGTTATCACATGGGCAACCATAGAGAGGTTTTTTCCTCTGATGTGATATGTGAAGAAAAATTTGGAGCAAGATGGAGGACTGGAGGAAGGAGTAGCATAATGATCTCCATGATCTCCAAATGAGAGCCTTGATAATTGTAAAGAACAGCTACATGCCAGCTGGCGAGCATTTGTTGCCAAAAGGGGATTTTGATTAATCTGGCAGTGGCCCTGAATCTTAGTCAGCTGAAGATCTCCCTTATGAGGTGTGCCTGCAGCTGTCTGACAGCTGATACAACTCAGTTATTGTTTTGTGAGGGAGATGCAGCCATTTGAAACATGGCTGAAGGTGAAGCAGCTCAACTGTGTGCGCCCAAAGGAAGGCATACTTACCAGCTGGCAGGTGCCAGCTGTAGTGCCTGTTCAACCCCGCATCTTTGCAGCGGACCCCCTGATACTCGCCCTTCTCCTCGTCAAAGGAGAAGAACAGAGGAGGTCCAAGGGAGCTGTACTTATTTCCAAGGTCCAGTTTACAACTGTACCATTTTTTTTTAAAGATAAAAATACTTCAAAAATCCTTACAGGTACTTTAAAAATACTTCAAAAAAACTTAAAGACAGTTAACTAAAATTTCAAAAACATTAAGAAAATTCAAAAAACTTCACAAAAAAATTAAAATTAATGACAAACTATTTAAGCAATATTGATTTTTTCTAAACTTATTTAACTGAGTCCCTGTGGCCTTCACTGATGTTGTGTATCTAACCAGCCCCAAGCTGGCCCTACCAGCTCTTCCCTTCAAGCAGCTGGCAGATTCAGGGCAGTAGCAAAGGATAATGCAGCCCCGCCGTAGACCCTAACCACCTGGCATCCTTTACACGCGGCAGGGTTGGGGTTACCGTAACTAAAGATGTCAGCACCAGCAAGACTCCAAGAAATTCCAACAGTAACTTTCTGTAGTCATGCATAGTAGTGGCCCCCTGAATTCCTGATTTTGCTCCATTGACTGCCCCAAGTGCGTATGAAAGCAGGCAGCCAATGGAGGAATAGCCATCCCTGCGGGTTACGATCGATATGATTGTTTGCTGTCACATTCTGCAGCAACCAACATGAAGGAAGCTGAAGAGTAGTCGTGCCAATTGCATTAGTCTACCATGGACATCATTACAGATGTTAAATTCACAATTAGTGGCAGCAAATTCTGCATACTGACGATCAGATCATGAACAGAATAACAACATATCTGTGGAGGTTAGCTGCCACAAGCCTCACGAGCAATTAAAACTCATCTTCCTGCTCATAAAACAGATGGCTCAGCAATTTCTTCATATCAGCATGATCATTTTAGACAGCTGGCAACGGTCTGCCACACACAACAGTGCCACACAACATTGAGGAAATTGGATAGCAGATTCATTGTACTAAAAAAAAAATCAAGAAATAGTCCAGATATCCAGGGTTGCGTAAATAAACCCAGAGGGGTTTTCAGAAAAAAATAATCATTTTGGCTAATGTGAACTGGGCACCAAGAATATTGGGATATAGATTTGAATCAAACCAAGATTTTTTGAATGAAGGTCTCTCTTGTCTGAAATTTACCATAACCCGAAGTGAAATGAGGAATAACAATATAGTTCCTAATAGAAACATAGAAAATAGGTGCAGGAGCAGGCCATTCAGCCCTTCTAGCCTGCACCGCCATTCAATGAGTTCATGGCTGAACATGAAACTTCAGTACCCCCTTCCTGCTTTCTCGCCATACCCCTTGATCCCCCGAGTAGTAAGGACTTCATCTAACTCCCTTTTGAATATATTTAGTGAATTGGCCTCCACAACTTTCTGTGGTAGAGAATTTCACAGGTTCACCACTCTCTGGGTGAAGAAGTTTCTCCTCATCTCGGTCCTAAATGGCTTACCCCTTAACCTTAGACTGTGACCCCTGGTTCTGGACTTCCCCAACATTGGGAACATTCTTCCTGCATCTAACCTGTCTAAACCCGTCAGAATTTTAAACGTTTCTATGAGGTCCCCTCTCATTCTTCTGAACTCCAGTGAATACAAGCCCAGTTGATCCAGTCTTTCTTGATAGGTCAGTCCCACCATCCCGGGAATCAGTCTGGTGAATCTTCGCTGCACTCCCTCAATAGCAAGAATGTCCTTCCTCAAGTTAGGAGACCAAAACTGCACACAATACTCCAGGTGTGGCCTCACCAAGGCCCTGTACAACTGTAGCAACATCTCCCTGCCCCTGTACTCAAATCCCCTCGCTATGAAGGCCAACATGCCATTTGCTTTCTTAACCGCCTGCTGTACCTGCATGCCAACCTTCAATGACTGATGTACCATGACACCCAGGTCTCATTGCACCTTCCCTTTTCCTAATCTGTCACCATTCAGATAATAGTCTGTCTCTCTGTTTTTACCACCAAAGTGGATAACCTCACATTTATCCACATTATACTTCATCTGCCATTCATTTGCCCACTCACCTAACCTATCCAAGTCACTCTGCAGCCTCATAGCATCCTCCTCGCAGCTCACACTGCCACCCAACTTAGTGTTATCCGCAAATTTGGAGATACTACATTTAATCCCCTCGTCTAAATCATTAATGTACAATGTAAACAGCTGGGGCCCCAGCACAGAACCTTGCGGTACCCCACTAGTCACTGCCTGCCATTCTGAAAAGTACCCATTTACTCCTACTCTTTGCTTCCTGTCTGACAACCAGTTCTCAATCCACGTCAGCACACTACCCCCAATCCCATGTGCTTTAACTTTGCACATTAATCTCTTGTGTGGGACCTTGTCGAAAGCCTTCTGAAAGTCCAAATATACCACATCAACTGGTTCTCCCTTGTCCACTTTACTGGAAACATCCTCAAAAAATTCCAGAAGATTTGTCAAGCATGATTTCCCTTTCACAAATCCATGCTGACTTGGACTTATCATGTCACCATTTTCCAAATGCGCTGCTATGACATCCTTAATAATTGATTCCATCATTTTACCCACCAATGAGGTCAGGCTGACCGGTTTATAATTCCCTGTTTTCTCTCTCCCTCCTTTTTTAAAAAGTGGGGTTACATTGGCTACCCTCCACTCCATAGGAACTGATCCAGAGTCAATGGAATGTTGGAAAATGACTGTCAATGCATCCACTATTTCCAAGGCCACCTCCTTAAGTACTCTGGGATGCAGTCCATCAGGCCCTGGGGATTTATCGGCCTTCAATCCCATCAATTTCCCCAATACAAATTCCCGACTAATAAAGATTTCCCTCAGTTCCTCCTCCTTACTTGACCCTCTGACCCCTTTTATATCCGGAAGTTTGTTTGTGTTCTCCTTAGTGAATACTGAACCAAAGTACTTGTTCAATTGGTCTGCCATTTCTTTGTTCCCCGTTATGACTTCCTCTGATTCTGACTGCAGGGGACCTATGTTTGTCTTTACTAACCTTTTTCTCTTTACATACTTATAGAAACTTTTGCAATCCGCCTTAATGTTCCCTGCAAGCTTCTTCTCGTACTCCATTTTCCCTGCCCTAATCAAACCCTTTGTCCTCCTCTGCTGAGTTCTAAATTTCTCCCAGTCCCCAGGTTCGCTGCTATTTCTGGCCAATTTGTATGCCACTTCCTTGGCTTTAATACTATCCCTGATTTCCCTAGATAGCCACGGTTGAGCCACCTTCCCTTTTTTATTTCTACGCCAGACAGGAATGTACAATTGTTGTAATTCATCCATGCGGTCTCTAAATGTCTGCCATTGCCCATCCACAGTCAACCCCTTAAGTATCATTCGCCAATCTATCCTAGCCAATTCACGCCTCATACCTTCAAAGTTACCCTTCTTTAAGTTCTGGACCATGGTCTCTGAATTAACTGTTTCATTCTCCATCCTAATGCAGAATTCCACCATATTATGGTCACTCTTCCCCTAAAATGTGATCTCTGATCTGGTGTGAATAGTCTAAAACTAGTCTGTAACTCAGCACAAATCAGGATTCTTATTGAGAGGTCATAAGGTACTCTGATGGGAGAAACAGGATGTGCAGTAAGTGGTGCTCTTCTGAAGTTAATGTTCAAATAAATTATTTTAGCAATGAATGTGGAGGAAAATTTAATCAACACCTGATCTACTATGTACCTGATGTGGGAGTGCCGAATCCCATTGAAGGATACCCAAAATGGAGAAAGTACCACATTCCTGAGCATCAACGTCCTTCTAGATTAGAAATTCATACAAACAAAATTCTCCAAGAAATGGTCAAGCCCAATACCAAAAACAGTAGACAAAAGTTGCACAGTACCATGTTGTACTCGAGCTGCATCATGTTTATTCGCAACACAGTGCTTTTTTGCAACATTTCTCAAAGATATTGAATGTATAATTAAGAACAGAGAAAGTTGAGCTCATTAATTTTACAGTTCCAATTGGCTAGGAGAACTAAAGGTACTGAGAACCTGCAACTAGTACCGGATTTCAGAAGAACAAACTTCTCCTAAATGGCAGATGATTTGGAATGGGGACATTGGCTAACCCTCCTTGGTGGTGATGTGACCGATGTTGAATATAAATGGAATTTTTTTAAGGATAAGTTTAAAAATATGGAAAACGAACATGTACCCAAAATCATAAGAAGGAAATGTGATAAGAAAAAGACAAGATGGCTGACAAATGAGATGTAAACAGAAATGTTTCTATAAATTAAAGAAATTTAACACTCAAATAAATAGGGTTGAATACAAAGAACAACTAAAGAAAACGAAGGCTGCTATTAGATCAGCAAAAAGGCTAGTGGAAAAAAGGATTGGAAACAACTGCAGCAGTAATGTGAAAAGTTTTTTTTCGTTATGTAAAGAGTTAGAGAAATATCAAAGACTGTATTGGGCCACTGAAGGGTGTTCAAGGACAGGTTACAAATGACTCACTGAGTATGGTGAAAATATTAAATGAGTATTTTGCATTAGTATTCACCCTTGATGATGATGCTCCAATATTAGAATTTAATAATACTGGTTAGATAAGCATATTGTTTTAGAAAGAATTAAGAACTTAAAAATAGATAGAGCAGCAGGGCCGGAAGATAACCACCCGAGGGTCCTCCGGGAGATGGGACATGTGCTGTGCGAGCCCCTGGCCTGTATTTTTAACAGCTCACTGCACTCTGGAATGGTTCCTACAGATTGGAAGGTGGCTAATGTAGTCCCCAATTTTATAAAAGGTGACAAAGCAGACCCGGGTAACGATACGTCCATCAGTTTAACATCATGAAAAGGTAAGCTGCTTGAAAGAATCATAAGGGATGCAATATGTATATGAATACTTGGATAGGCAGGGTCATATTAGGTACACCGAACCTGGCTTCATAAAATGGGACCGATGCTTTTTACGATTTTTATTAATGATCTGGATTCAGCGGTTGGCAGCACAATTTGAAAATTTGCAGATGATACCAAGATCTGTGCGAGTGCTAGAACTGTAGAAGAGGCTCGTCAGAATCAGACAGATCGTAATGTGTTGGGAGATTGGGCTCAAGACTGGAAAATCGAATTGTATTTTTTGAAAAAGTTACAAAGTTGGTGGATGAGGGAAGCCCAGTCGACATTGCCTACTTAGAATTCAGAATTCAGAAACTAGGGTCCTGAACTTAAGGAAAGGAACTTCGATGGTTTGAGGTGTAAATTGGCTAGAATAGACTGGCAAATGATACTTAAAGGGTTGACAGTGGATAGGTAATGGCAAATATTTAAAGATCACATGGATGAACTTCAACAATTGTACATACCTGTCTGGAGTAAAATTAAAACAGGAAAGGTGGCTCAACCGTGGCTAACAAGGGAAATTAAGGATAGTGTTAAATCCAAGGAAGAGGCATATAAATTGGCCAGAAAAAGCAACAAACCTGAGTACTGGGAGAAATTTGGAATTCAGCAGAGGAGGACAAAGGGTTTAATTAAGAGGGGGAAAATAGAGTACGAGAAGAAGCTTGCCGGGAACATAAAAACTGACTGCAAAAGTTTCTATAGATATGTGAAGAGAAAAAGATTAGTGAAGACAAACGTAGGTCCCTTGCAGTCTGATTCAGGTGAAATTCTAATGGGGAACAAAGAAAAGGCAGACCAATTAAACAAATACTTTGGGTCTATCTTCACGAAGGAAGACACAAGTAACCTTCCGGAAATACTAGGGAACCGAAGGTCTAGTGAGAAGGAGGAACTGAAGGATATCCTTATTAGGCGGGAAATTGTGTTACGGAAATTGATGGGATTGAAGGCCGATAAATCCCCGGGGCCTGATAGTCTGCATCCCAGAATACTTAAGGAAGTGGCCCTAGAAATAGTGGATGCATTGGTGATCATTTTCCAACAGTTTTTCGACTCTGGATCAGTTCCTATGGACTGGAGGGTAGCTAATGTAACACCACTTTTTAAAAAGGGAGGGAGAGAGAAAGCGGGTAAGTATAGACCGGTTAAGCCTGACATCAGTAGTGGGGAAAATGTTGGAGTCAATTATTAAGGATGAAATAGCAGCACATTTGGAAAGCAGTGGCAGGATCGGTCCAAGTCAGCATGGATTTATGAAGGGGAAATCATGCTTGACAAATCCTGGAAGGTTTTGAGGATGTAACTAGTAGAGTGGAGAAGGGAGAACCAGTGGATGTGGTGTATTTGGACTTTCAAAAGGCTTTTGACAAGGTCCCACACAAGAGATTGGTGTGCAAAATCAAAGCACATGGTATTGGGAGTAATATACTGACGTGGATAGAGAACTGGTTGGCAGACAGGAAGCAGAGAGTCGGGATAAACGAGTCCTTTTCAGAATGGCAGGCAGTGACTAGTGGAGTGTCGCAGGGTTCAGTGCTGGGACCCCAACTCTTTACAATATACATCAATGATTTGGATGAAGGAATTGTGTGTAATATCGGCAAGTTTGCAGATGACACTAAACTGGGTGGCGATGTGAGCTGTGAGGGGGACGCTAGGAGGCTGCAGGGTGATTTGGACAGGTTAGGTGAGTGGGCAAATGCATGGCAGATGTAGTATAATGTGGATAAATGTGAGGTTATCCACTTTGGGGGCATAAACGCGAAGACAGAATATTATCTCAATGGCGGCAGATTAGGAAAAGGGGAGTGCAACGAGATGTGGGTGTCATGGTTCATCAGTTGTTGAAAGTTGGCATACAGGTACAGCAGGCGATGAAGGCGGCAAATGGTATGTTGGCCTTCATAGCTAGGGGATTTGAGTATTGGAGCAGGGAGGTCTTACTGCAGTTGTACAGGGCCTTGGTGAGGCCTCATCTAGAATATTGTGTTCAGTTGTGGTCTCCTAATCTGAGGAAGGACGTTCTTGCTATTGAGGGAGTGCAGCAAAGGTTCACCAGACTGATTCCCGGGATGGCAGGACTGACATATGAGGAGAGACTGGATCAACTGGGCCTTTATACATTGGAGTTTAGAAGGATGAGAGGGGACATAGAAACATATAGGATTCTGACGGGACGGGACAGGTTAGATGCGGGTAGAATGTTCCCAATGTTGGAGAAGTCCAGAACCAGGGAACACAGTCTTAGGACAAAGGGTAGGCCATTTAGGACCAAGATAAAGAGAAACTTCTTCACACAGAGAGTTGTTAACCTGTGGAATTCTCTGCCGCAGAGAGTTGTTGATGCCAGTTCATTGGATATATTCAAGAGGGAGTTAGATATGGCCCTTACGGCTAAGGGGATCAAGGGGTATGGAGAGAAAGCAGGAAAGGGGTACTGAGGGAATGATCAGCCATGATCTTATTGAATGGTGGTGCAGGCTCAAAGGGCCGAATGGCCTACTCCTGCACCTATTTTCTATGTTTTCCAGATTTCCAAAAAGCTTTTGACAAGATACCGCACAAGAGGATTCTCTGTAAGATCAGAGCCTTTGGTGTTCGTGGAAATATATTGAGCTGGATTCAGAACTGGCTAGCAGGACACAGGCAAAGAGTAGTTATAGCTGGATTTGGATCTGTTTGGAGACCGGTTACCAGTGGTGTCCTGCAGGGATCAGTGTTGTGACCGTTGCTTTTTACTATTTTTATTAATGATCAGGATTCAGGGGTTGGCGGCACAATTTGAAAATTTGCAGATGACACCAAGATCTGTGCGAGTGCTGGAACTGTAGAAGAGGCTCGTCAGAATCAGATAGATCTTATAATGTGTTGGGAGACTGGGCTCAAGACTGGAAAATGTATAACTTAGATATGCATGTGGGCAGGGCAAATACTCAACATTCATACACACTCCAGGGAAAGGCATTAAAGATGGTGGAGATAGAAAGAGATTTGGACATTCTAGTCCATACATCCTTAAAGGTACACAAGCAACGCCGTGCAGCGATAGCTAGAGCAAATAGGGTGTTGGGGTATATCCATTAGCCAACTTTTAAACTTATTAAACAATCTGGGAGAACTTTTAAAACTTACATTTTAGACTCTCAACCGAAATACTTTTAAACATCTATTACTAACTTACATCTTTGACTTTTAACAACTTTTAGAAACTTTTTAAATTGGGAAAACTTTTGTAATTATTTATTACTGATTTACATCTTAGATTTTTTTTTAGCCACTCTTGGAAACTTCTTAAAACGTTTTAACAACTCTTAGAAACTTTTGAAATAACTTGGGAACTTTTATCAACTTTTAATCTTTTAAAATAACTTTGGAAGTCACCTTCCTAATGCTTGCCCCTCAATCTAGCCTCTAGCCATCTACCATCAATGGCGCTACCCCCCCGGAGTCGAGCTTGCGGCCAACACTTCGCCGTAGGCAATTAGGCTTATAGAGCTGTGCCTGGTCTCCAGTTGTCTTGGACCCCCTTGCCACTGGACCAAGACCTTGCTCAGCTAAGCCCATGTGGTTGCCAGTGTGCAGCGGCCACCCCACGTTAAAAGAACTCACGCACAGGCATCTTCCACTCCGTCAAGATGAAGTTCGGGACCTGGAATGTCAGGACCCTCATGGACAATCCCAACAGCAACAGGCTGGAACGCCGCACCGCTATAGTTGCCCTGGAACTCAGACGTTTTGACATTGACATCGCCGCCCTAAGCGAGATCCAGCGGGCAGGGGAAGGCCAGTTGAAGGAACATGTTGGAGGTTACACCTTCTTCTGGAAAGGGAAACCAGAGGTAGAACGCTGCCTTCATGGAGTCGGCTTTGTCGTCAAGAATGAGCTGGTTGACCGCCTCAAAGACTCCCCCTGTGAGGTTAACGAACGCCTCATGACTCTCCGTATCACTGTATCTCGGAACCAATGTGTCACAGTCATCAGTGCATATGCCCCCACCCTCGATGCAACGAATGAGGCTAAAGAGGGTTTTTATTCCAACCTCAAGACAGCCTTGTTCCGTGTCCCCAAGGGCGACAAACTGATCCTCCAGGGTGATTTTAATGCGAGGGTTGGCAAAGACACAGCTCTCTGGGGAAACTTGATTAGCAGAGAAGGGGTAGGGAAAGCCAATTCCAGCAGTACCCTACTCCTGACAAAATGTCTAGAACATGAATCCTCATTACCAACACCCTGTTCCGCCAGAGGGACAAATACAAGACATCATGGCAACACCCTCGTTCCAAACACTGGCACCTGTTTGACTGTGTCATTGTCCGAGCTAGGGATTGCAAGGATGTGCGCAGGAGCTGACGACTGCTGGATGGACCATCGTCTAACCCGATCCATCATCAACATTAACATTGTCCCAAAGCAGAGGGGACAGCAGAAGCAGTTCCGCAAAAAAGTTAATGCCGGGGCACTTAGAGACCCAGCTAAGAGAGCCCTATACAGCCAGCGCCTCACAGCCAATCTGGCGTGCCTTGATGACCCTGAGATGCTGAATCCCCATAGCGCTTGGTCTGCCCTCCAGGCCTCTATAACCAGTGCCTGTGAAGAGACACTTGCTCATTCAACCAGAAAACATCAGGACTGGTTTGATGAAAATGATCAGGAGATCGAAGGACTAATAGATCTCAAACGCAAGCATTTCTGACCTCAAGCAACAGCCCAACTCAGGAGCTGCAAAACAACATTACAGACGGCTCAAGACTCAGGTCCAACAAAAAATTCGGGACCTAAAGAACAGGTGGTGGATGGAGAAAGCACAGGAGATACAACTGGCCAACAGCCACGATATGCGAGGATTCTTCACTGCAGTCAAGGCCACCTACGGTCCAAACTCCCAAGGCCCCACCCTACTCCTGGCCAAGAACGGGGAAACACTCATCAAGGACACTGAGGCTGTCAGGGCCCGTTGGAAGGAGCACTTTGAAGATCTCCTCAATCAAGACTCTGCCTTTGACTCGAGTGTTCTCGATTCCAACCCGCAGCGTGCGACCCGCCACCAACTCAGTGAAACTCCAACGTTGCACGAGGCAAAGCCATAAAACAGCTCAAGAATAACAAGGCTACGGGTGTGGATGGAATCCCTGCTGAGGCGCTAAAATATGGCGGAGATGCGCTGTTAGCACGGATACATGACCTCATCTCTCTCAACTGGAGAGAGGAAAGCATGCCGGGAGATCTCAGAGATGAAGTGATTGTGACCATTTTTTAAAAGGGGGACAAGACCGACTGCGGCAACTACAGGGTAATCTCCCTGCTTTCAGCCACTGGGAAAGTTGCTCGAGTTCTCCTCAATCGTCTTCTCCCTGTGGCCGAGGAGCTCCTCCCAGAATCACAATGTGGATTTCGTCCCCTACGGGGCACAACAGACATGATCTTTGCAGCGCGCCAGTTGCAGGGAAAATGCAGGGAGCAGTGCCAGCCCTTATACATGGCCTTTTTCGATCTTACAAAGGCCTTTGACACTGTCAACTGTGAGGGTCTATGGAGCATCCTCCTTCGTTTCGGATACCCCCAAAAATGTCAACATCCTTCGCCTGCTTCACGATGACATGCAGGCCGTGATCCTTACCAATGGATCCATTACAGACCCAATCCACGTCCGGACCTGGGTCAAACAGGGCTGCGCTATCGCTCCAAGCCTCTTCTCAATCTTCCTTACCGCCATGCTCCACCTCACAATCAACAAGCTCCCTGCTGGAGTGGAACTAAACTACAGAACCAGTGGGAAGCTGTTTAACGTACACCGCCTCCAGGCCAGGTCCAAGATCACCCCAACTTCTGTCATTGAGCTGCAGTATGCAGACGATGCCTGCGTCTGTGCACATTCAGAGGCTGAACTCCAGGATATAGTCAATGTATTCACCGAGGCATATGAAAGCATGGGCCTTACGCTTAACATCCGTAACACAAAGGTCCTTCACTAGCCTGTCATCGCCGCACAGCACTGCCCTCCAATCATCAAGATTCACGGCGCGGCCCTGGACAACGTGGACCATTTCCCATATCTCGGGAGCCTCTTATCAGACATTGATGCGGAGATTCAGCATCGCCTCCAGTGCGCTAGCGCAGCCTTTGGCTGCCTGCAGTAAAGAGTGTTTGAAAACCAAGCCCTGGGATAGCAGTGACATCGGGCCTCGAAAATTGCTTATGTCTTGCTGCATCTTGTATGTTTCACTTTCCAGCCTCAGCCCTTCAGTGTGTCCCTCATTCCCCTGGCAACCTCAGTTTTTCAGCGCAGACCTTTATCTCCACCCAGAGAGCTTAAGGTCTATGTGCGCCGCTCCAAAATGAAAGTCTATTCCGGCGAAACTTGGAACTTTTTTTTTGCCACAGTTGGCCACTAAAAAAATCGGACGTACCTCTACAACATAAAATTATAAAGAGACAGTGATAGAATAAATGAATGGGCAAAACTGTGGCAGATGGATTTTAACGCAGACAAATGTGAGGTCATCCATTTTGGATCAAAAACGGATAGATCTGAGTATTTTTTAAATGGTGAAAAGCTAGAAACAGTGGAAGTCGAAAGAGATTCAGGAGTCCAGTACACAGATCACTAAAATGTAGTAGTCAGATACAAAAAATAATTAAAAAGGCTAATGGAATGTTAACCTTTATAGCTAGAGGGCTAGAGTACAAAGGGGAAGAAGTTATGCTCCAGTTATACAAAGCCCTGGTTAGACCACATCTGGAGTCCTGTGTACAGTTCTGGGCTTTAGAAAGGATATAGTAGCCTTCGAAGGAGTGCAGTGTGGGTTAAACTATGAGGAGAGATTGCATAAATTAGGCTTGTATTCCCTGGCATATAGGAGGTTAAAGAGTGATTCGATTGAGGTTTTTAGGATTTTGAATGGAATTGATAGGGTAGCTATAGAAACTTTTTCTGCTGGTTGGGTGTGGGGGGGGGGGGGGGGGGGAGGGGTCTAGGACAAGGGGACATAACTTTCAAATTAGAGCCAGGCCATTCAAGAAATAAGTTAGAAAACATTACTTCACACAAAGGGTGGTAGAAGTGTGGAACTCTCTCCCACAAAAAGCAAAAGCTTAATTAATAACTTAAAATCTGAGATCGATAGATTTTTGGCAGCCAAATGTATTAATGGATATCAAGCCAAGGCAGGTGGATGGAGTTAGGATACAGATCACCATGATCTCACTGAATGACGGAACAGGCTCGAGGCGCTGAATGGCTTACTCCTGTTCCAATTTGAAATGAAGTGACTTTAATCCTCTCCAGCTCATAGTAAAGTAATTTGTGCAATACTCTATGCACATTGGCACCCGACGTCAAAAATAATAATGATATACTGGTGATAGAAGGCTACTGATGAGAAAAATACTGAGAAGTGAAATTCTAATGGTTGAAATTCTGCACATCAGAAATTTGTCAAACTTAAAGAATTGATGACAAAGCAGTAACATAGATGTGCTGAGCAGAAACTTGACCCAGGTGGAAAAATTAACCACAATCATGTACTATATCAATGGAGTGATAAATCAGACTGTGTAAGAAGTACTGGCCAGTTGAAGATTACCAGTTGGGTCATCATCAAAGTACCCTCTAAGCTGCATGTGTGCTCGGCCGCTTACAAGCTTTTACATTGGAAATAATGCGCATGTGCAGAAATTTAAAGGGACCACGCATTCAAAGAAAGAGGCCGCGCAGAACAATGCACAGCTTACAGGGAACATTAGTCCCCAGCGCTGCCAACCATAAAAGGTGGAAGAAGATTAGGAAGAGACTTCACAACAATAGAAAGAAAAATAAACAAAATCGAGCTTTTGTTTGGCACTCAAGACCTAAGGCCACAGGAGTTGAAAATATTGACACCAATTGAAAAGGCAGTCATGAAAGTACTTTAACCCAAAAAGTCAGGAGTGGGCAACAGAAGCCGAGATAGGCATTTCTGCAAATAATCAATAATCCGTTCGCAGAATATAGTTTGTACAGAGTGATGTGGACACCAGTGAGCCAGTGTTCACACTGAGAGTAACAGAGCCGGAGTGCTACATGTACAATGTTAGCACCACCATATACGCTTGGATGGCAAAGAAGTTGTAAAGAATGGAGACATCCATTTCAATGTTGTGTATAACAACTTGCAATTTTCCAACACTTTTAACATAGTAAAAACACCCCAAGATGTCTTGTCCATCTGCACTGAATGCCTCGTCGCTAGAATCACAAGTCTTGAATTAAATACCAACTTAAATGATTTACAAATCTGTTGAAAAACAGACTATGCTGTGAAAAAGTAAAAAATAAACATTCCACTGCTTCCTAAAATATCTGCACTGTTGGCAGCACAACGGCATACAGCTCCAGACAGTCGAGTAAATTCCACCCTCTGGGCTCTCAGCAGGGAGTAGCGCTGACCGGGAACAATTCACAGAAATTGCTGGCATACATCTGTGATTTTCCATCTACCAAATCTAATGGATAGACAAACGCTGGCTGTGTACCCTCACTGCACTCCTTGCAAGCAACACCCCACTGGGATTGTGGATTTGACTCGTGTGTCTGGACAGAAACCCAACCCATTCAAGGCACAACTTGTATGTCACTTGAGTATTGTAAATAAGCCAAAGGCCAAGACAGAAGCAAAATAGGCACTTCAGCAGGAGCAGGGGAGCTCATCTGATGGCACCCTGTACAGGGCAGGATTTCATTAAGAGTTTACACTATTTGCAAGAAATAAAATAATTGTTGCTCTGGAACACAGGTGGGTAACAACACTGCATGTGCAGTTGAAGTTATTTCTTGTTTATTAAAGGCTCTGGCATCAGGCTCTCGAATTCCATAATAATATATTCAGCTAATAGCTGGTGATAGGTTTCCCAAAGTTAATGAGAATGTAAAAGTGCATACACACTGGTTTCATTTAAAAGGGAAAGTGGCTGCTTACCCAGAGGTAACTAGAGATTCTGTTGCAATGTCAGAAGGAATGAAAGCTAATCCACTAAAGCCAAGATTGGGACGAGAAGGAAATGATGGCTGTAAAGCCCCAGGGAGTCCACAATAGAATCAGTGTGGCAGTTAATCAGTGGTAAAGTGTCCAACATATCACCTCGTTACTTTAATGGAAATAGTGATGCATTTACCATAAGACTGTACCTTTGTCACTGCAGCACAGATTCCATAATTTTAATTCTAGCAGAACGGATTCTCCCTCTCCCGAGTCACCCAAGGTCCCCAATAGCTCAGACTTGCCTAGTTACTCACTTAGGCACCGATGTCTTACCCTTACCAACTGAATCCCACCAATGCTGTCTCTCCCTATGCGCCTGTGGCTGCGGAGACAAATGGAAGAAAGAGTTTTAAAATAGAACAAGCAAGCGAGCACAGAGATTGAAGAAGTGAAATGTATCAGGCAGCATCTGTGGAGAGAAAAACAAAGTTAACACTCCATCAGAACTTTGTTGACCCGAAATGCTAACTCTGTTTCTCTCCACAGATGCTGCCTGACCCGCTGAGATTTCCAGCATTTTCTGTTTTTATTTTACATTGGTAGAGTTCATGATGGTGCTAAAAAATATTTTGTATGTTATTCACCCAATTGGGGGATTAAAAGTTTATTACTTCTGCAGGGGCTGTGCACTCGAATCTATCTGTCTTTATAATGAAATATGGGGCAGATTTTTTTTGTTGTCTTCACTGTCTGGCTGGTAATAACGTAGAACGAATCACTTGCCCGATTTTCATTTTATCGTTCAATATAAAAACACGGAGTGAGATAAGGAGTTCCATAGTTTTGAGGTTTTGGGATAGAATTTGTTTGCACAGCGCTCAGTCTTGCTTTCAACTTAGTGGTGATGTAGGGAAAAGGAACAAGATTAGGGGCTCAATTTTCACTACCATTCTGCGCCATTTTTTTTGCGTCCGCTGTTTTTCTGGAGCAAACTAAAATCTGCAAGGTTCACTAAAGTTTCTGCGCCATCGTAAACTACTTACTGCCAATATTTTTAGTTCCCAATTTTTTGACGTCACTGGCTGGCTGCCAGCAGCGCAATTTCTAGCCAGTTAAGTGAGTTTGGCCAACTAAGATTTTTTCAAAAACGGCACAGTGCACCATTCTGTAAAAACTTACGGGAAATTAAGAAAATCGTCTCAGTAGATCGAGTTCCACACCCCAGGATAGCAGCAGTGGGGCGGGGGGCCTTTCTGCCCGAGAAAGAAGCGATACTGGGAGCGGGGGACCATTTGGCCCGGAATAGGAGCAGCACCGGAGGGGGGGGGGGGGGCCTTTCGGCCTGGGATAGGAGTTCGGGGGTGGACAGTGATGGCCTTTTGGCTCGGGATAGGAGCGGCACTGGCACCAGGGGCAGGGAGCCTTTCGGCCTGGGATTGGATCGGCAGGGCGGGGGTGGGGGCGGTCTTTCGAACTGGGATAGCAGTGACATCGGGCCTCGAAAATTGCTTATGTCTTGCTGCATCTTGTATGTTTCACTTTCCAGCCTCAGCCCTTCAGTGTGTCCCTCATTCCCCTGGCAACCTCAGTTTTTCAGCGCAGACCTTTATCTCCACCCAGAGAGCTTAAGGTCTATGTGCGCCGCTCCAAAATGAAAGTCTATTCCGGCGAAACTTGGAACTTTTTTTTTGCCGCAGTTGGCCACTAAAAAATCGGACGTACCTCTACAACTGCGCCAAAAATCGGCAATGTGGAAAATTGGCCCCATAGGATGGTGCAATGGGAGCTTAGAATTAACGAGAAACAAAAGCTCACTGCAGTACTGACCATTGTAGAATTTATAAAAAGAGTGAAGATGACAAGTTACAGCCAAAAGGGGAACTGCAAACAAGCAACAAGGTTTTTTTTTTGGATGTGTTTATTTGCAACACCAAAAGCTCCAATTGGTCCCCTTGGATGACAAGTACTGATTGGTCCCCTTGGGGGACAAGACACACCCAGAATGTGTAATTAGATCCTCTCTGCCTACGTAATCAGTTACTTTGTAAAGTGTAATTCAAGCCATTCTGACTGCCTATTCCAGACAGAACAGAGCTCCCTTGGAATGGAAAGGGCTCACCCTCGCAGGTTATACTCACGGGAAGACTTCTATTACTCCTGCAAACAAGTTCCTGCCCCCACCGCCCAAGTTGCTGACCTTCTCTCCCGAAGTTTCTGACATTGGCCCCCCGCCCAAGTGCCCGACCTTCCCCACTACCTGGCCCAAGTTCCTGACCTCCCACACAAACCACGCCCCCCTCCTCTGCCCGAGTTCCTGACTCTCTCTCTCTGCCCAAGTTCCTGAGCTTCCCCCACCAAGCTTCTGACCTTCACCCCTTGCCCAAGTTCCTGTCCTTCTTCACCCCACCCCCCTAGGATTCCGGACCTTCTCCCCTGCCCTGGATTAATGACCTTCTCCCCCCAACAAGTTCCTGGCCTTCCCACCCCCATAGATTGGGCATTATGTGTTGGTCACGGAGTGTTAACAGGTTTATTGGGTATGAATTGAATAGTGACAATGGCCTGACTATCATATTTCATCCAGTTCAATTATGTCATTTGCCACACACACACCGAGCTTTCCGAGAAATCAACCAGATCTGGGGGGAGAGGGGAGAATGTGGTGTAAAGGGATGGGGTTGGAAGAACGTGGTGTGGGTATAAAGGGGGCGAGGTTGGAAGAACATGATCCATTTTACCATGTGGATCATGTTCTTGCTCTCACTCCTTCTTCCCCCAACCCCCTCCCCCCACCCCCGAGTTCCTGACCTTCTCTCCCCACTCAAGTTCCTGACCTCCTCTCTCTCTCCCCTCCCTTCAATTCCGCCCCCCCCCCCCCGTCCCAGTCGCTCTCCCCTCCCTTCTTTCCCCCATTTTCGCCCCCCCCTCTCCAATTCCCTTTCTCTCTCACCCCTCTGATTCTCTCTCCCAACCCCCCACTCCGATTTCCTTTCTCTACCCCCCCTCCGATTTCCTCTCTTCCCCCCCCCCCCCCCACCTCCGATTTCGAACCTCTCTTCTCGCCCCAGCCAGCACAGACCCAGTGACCGGTCTTGGCCCACGGAGCCGAACAAAACGTGGTCCACGCTGCACTGCAGCCACGACTGTGGGGGTGCTGCGAATGTGTGGCCTTGGTGACAACTTGCATGCGCATGTGCAAAAAGGGGCAGGGCCAACTGCATGCATGCGCAAAAGGACACAAAACTGTTCCTGGAGATAATCAATTTTTTTTCCTGTCAAGGAATATGAGGGGAGCTGTAAAAGCTTCTCAAGTAATTAGTGCACTATTCAAATCTTGGACAGATTTGGATTTCATAGAAAGTTAAGAGCTGTTGAGGGGAAGGATTTGGCACAAAAGAGGACAACAAGCTTCTCTGAGTCATATCCCTCAGTCATTCGTTTATAACGACTTGCATTTATATAGCACCTTTAATGTAGTAAAATGTCCTAAGGAGCTTCATAGGACAGGTTAGATGCAGAAAGAATGTTCCCAATGTTGGGGAAGTCCAGAACCAGGGGTCACAGTCTGAGGATAAGGGGTAAGCCATTTAGGACCGAGATGAGGAGAAACTTCTTCACCCAGAGAGTGGTGAACCTGTGGAATTCTCTACCACAGAAAGTAGTTGAGGCCAATTCACTAAATATATTCAAAAGGGAGTTAGATGAAGTCCTTACTACTCGGGGGATCAAGGGTTATGGCGAGAAAGCAGGAAGGGGGTACTGAAGTTTCATGTTCAGCCATGAACTCATTGAATGGCGGTGCAGGCTAGAAGGGCTGAATGGCCTGCTCCTGCACCTATTTTCTATGTTTCTATGTTTCTATAATCAGACTAAAATTCAGGCAATCAAATTGTTACAACTATAGACAATGAACAATCTTTTGTAAAAAAAATTAAATTATATGTATATATATCCAAACTTCTAGTGACAACTGAACCTGGAATCAACATTCTAATTTTCCTCACTTCCTCATCATCAGTATAAAGCTGATTCAGCGACCCCCATACTCCTCGCAAGCTGGATGGGCATTCATAGTCAGCACATGACCGATTTCCCGCAGTGCTCACTCTGCAGTACCCACAGAACTGGTCCTTCTCCCAGTCCTTCACTTATACTATACCAGTTCACCTTTTGTGTTATGGTTAACAGCAATTGTTGAAGTTATTGAGTTCAAAAATAAAAATACAAATCACATGAAACTCATGTACATACCATATCTAATGCACAGTCTGTGTTTGATAAATCAAGATGAGCAAGAGCATTTGGCTGAGCCAGGAAACTGTACAGGTTCTGCAAAAAACAAACAGAATAAAACTGAACAAACTACAACTTAGTTTCATTCATTCAGAGTTCAGGCATTATACTGTAATGGTTTCATTTTAATTCTGGTTGAAAAAACAAATCATATCTGTAGTAAGCTCAAATGTCAGTCTAAATTATAAAGGATTGCATCACTAGAATTTGTGAAAGGTGAACACTTAATATGTGTAAGAGGTGAGCTGCCACTTGAAGGACCAATCTATTGAAGCTGTGGCACATCATTGGCTAATCATTCTACTTGCCACAAACAACAGCTCACATTACCCATGGAGCTCTGCCAATAGTTGCACAAAAGAAACTTTAGTTATTTACCACCATCAATCCTCCCTGGGCTCTTTGAATCTGCACTTCAAAATATTTCTAGGTAATAAGTACCATAACATATTTGAGTTTTTACATTACAAATCTTCAGATTCAACATCATGGACCACTCCTGTATGTGACCCTTCATTAGTTATGACCTGGAATGTACCTTTACATGCCCAATATCTAGATAAATCCTAAAGGCCCAGCGGATCTAAGAGAACACTTCTCCCTGTATTTTGGCTTATTGGATATAACGTGCCCTTAGCTGATTCTTCCGATTTCGGTAGATGGAACAAATAAATATCAGACTATGGCATGGACTATAACTACATTAGATTTTTTGAACTTTAAACAGATAAATGACCACTATTACATACAACTATATTTACAGTAACCAGACTACTTATATTACAAAAGCAATATACTGCGTATGCTGGAATCTGGAATAAAAACAGAAAATGCTGGAAATCTCTGCAGGTCAGGCAGCATCTGTAGAGAGGAAGCAGAGTTAATGTTTCTGCGTTTGGTCTCCCCAGTGTAGAGGAAACTGCATTGTGAGCAGTGGATACAGTATATTAAATTGATACAAGTATAAATAAATCACTGTTACACCTATAAGCAGTGTTTTGGGCCCTGGACGGTGGGAAGGGGAGGGGGTGTTGGGGGTGATTGAGGAGTGGACCACGGTATTGCGGAAGGAGTGGTCCCTGAAAGGGGAGGGTGGGGAAGATGTGTTTGGTGATGGGATCACATTGGAGGTGGCAGAAATGGCAGAGGATGATCCGTTGAATGTGGAGGCTGGTGGGCTGAAAGGCTGAAAGGCAAGGACAAGGGTAACACTATGGTTCTGGGAGGGAGGAGGTGAGAGTAGACGTGTAAGAAATGAAACGGACATGGTCGAGGGCCACGTCAACCATGGTAGAGGGAACCCTCGGTTGAGAAAAGAAGAATACCAAAATTACTTCAGTTTTGTCACATATACATTACAGTTTTCTGGTGAACTGTGTTAATACATCGCTAACTGCTTTCTTTTCTCAAGCACTGTTTCATAAGAACATAAGAAATAGGAGCAGGAGTAGACCATTTGGTGCCTCGAGCCTGCTCCCCCATTCAACAGCATGTCTGATCTGATCTTGGCCTCAACTCCACTTCCCTGCTCTCTCCCCATAATCCTAGACTCCCTTATCATTCAAAAATCTATCTATCTCTACCTTAAATACATTTAATGACCCAGCCTCCACCGCTCTCTGGGGTAGAGAATTCCACAGATTCACAACCCTCTGAGAGAAGGAATTCCTCCTCATTTCATTTTAAATGGGTGACCACTTATTCTGAAACTATGCCCCCTAGTTCTAGATTTCCCCACGAGTGGAAACATCCTCTTTGCATCAACCCTGTCAAGTCCCCTCAGAATCTTATACGTTTCACCGTTTAATACTAAAGCAAAATGCACATCTAAAGAAATGTCATTGATCTGAAATGTTAGCATCTGTGGAGAGAGAATCCAGCATTTTCTGTTTTATCACATTTTAAAACTGCTGCAATCCACCCCTTCCTTAAAAAGGCCCCCCTTGAGGCCTCATCGGCTTGAACTACTACCTAGAGTTGCCAACTGTCTCAGATCGATCGAGGGTCTGTGAACTTTCTTTGACTTCTCATGGGCAGCCTCTCAGCTGTTAAAACTTCGTGCACCACAACAAAATTATGTGAAGATACTCAACTACAGGGCACCCAACCATTATAAGGTAAATGTAATATGTGCAAACTATGTGTTAGGGTCACATGATCAGACATCACATAGGAACATAGAACAGGAGTAGGCCATTCAGCCCCTCGCTCCTTTTCCGCCATTCAATGCGATCATGGCTGATCTGTGACCTAACTCCATATACCCGCCTTTGCTCAACAAAAAGCAAGCAATCTCTGATTTAAAATTAATTGATCGAGCAATTTGCGGAAGAGAGTTCCAAACTCTACCACCCTTTGGAAAAGTGCAGCAAAAACTTATTGCGTGATTCTCCGGTTGAAATCGGCTCCGTTCCAGGTCGGCACAGCGTGGAGACATCTGCGGGAGGTGGGGGCGGGGCCAAAGCGTGGCACCGATTCTCTGCCTGCAGGGGGGCGGAGCTAGGTCGCAGAAGCCGACGTCGTGCCGGAAGCCCTGCACATGTGCGCTGGAGCGTGCGCGCATGCGCAGTGTGAAATAAACATTGGCACTCGGCCATTTTTAAAGGTACATCTGCAAAGGTGCTGTTTTGTTTTGTGGAGCTATGGAAAGGCTTGTGAGTGAATTTTACTGATTTTTTGTGCCTGAAGGAGTGCTTTTAGCAGCAATGTTGAAGAAATCACCTGCTGAAATCAGTGAGTGCTGCTTTTTGCTGCTAAACTTCCAGAACAAATGCCGCATAGATGCATGCAAAATAAGGACTGTGTGTTTTGAAAAATCAGTGTCAATTCAATAAAGCAATGGAACAACGTCCACCAAGAACAAAGAATTTCTTGCTTGAGGAAGTGGAGACATTAATTAACGTCCTTGAGCAGAGATGGCAGGAGCTGGATACCAGCAACAGAGGTCACATAAAAGTGCCACCCAAAGAAATGAAGAAACGATGGAACCAAGTTGCAGAAGATTACTGCGCAGTGGTGCATACCAGGAGATCTGGAAGCAAGTGTAAAAAGAAATGGCACGACCTTGGTCAAGTAGTTAATGTAAGTAATATTTTCATTTTTCAAATGGAATCGTAATTGTAAATTGTATATGTCCCACCCTGCAGAAAGCCGCACTCTGTAAAAAGTTATATTTTAATCTTTGCTGAAGAAATTGGCTCACAACAAAAGGGAAACAACTCGAACAGGAGGAGGCCCAACAAATCTGCATCCACTGACACCCTTGGAACAGAGGGTAACTGCTATGATGGAGAAAAGCAATCAATACAGCACAAGCTGGGCCCACACAGGAAGGAGAGGGTAAGTCCTGAAAATTCATCGTGGCCCTTCAAATCAACCTGCTGCCTGGCCTGCTATGTGTGAGAGTACTCATGCCACGCATCCTGCCCCGTCCTCTGCTGCTAAACATTTGACTGTTCTGAAATATTTTGCAGAAGATGATGATGATGATGCCAATCCTGAAGATCCTGAAAATCCAGAACAAGAACCAGAAGAATCAGATGCGGACGAACCAGACTGGCTGCAGGCCGCGATTACTGAAATGTCTTCAGGGGAGACCTTCCAAATTAATATTTATGAGCCCACATTAGCGGACATCAGAGTTTCAATCCCTTGCATAGGTTCTGGCTCCACTTTCCATGGTTTTGATTCCGACGTTGCGGGTCCCAGCGGTGTTACTGATATAATGGAGCAGTTTACACCCACTGACCCACCATCCCAACCCACGGCTCGCACTTGAGTGGTGCCGGATGCAAGACCCAGGGCCGCACCGTCCCAGCCTGCGGCTCCCACTCTCATGCTGCCGTTTGGAACACCGAGAGTCCCGCCGTCCCAGCCCGCGGTTCCTCGTGCAGTGCTGCCACGAGGCAGACCCAGGCAGAGGAGGAGATTGGCGACACGCTCTCCTGAGATGCAGCGTGCAACAGATGCGGCTCAGGTTGTGGCATTGGGTGTGGAAACCAATGAGCTTACCCGATTACTCGTGGGCAGCGTCAGTGCAGTGGGTGAAGAGGTGACGGTCCTGACGGGAGAAATAGCAGTTATGACACGGGAAATGAGGGAGGGAATGTCCGAGGGAGTGCAATTGATGGCATAGGCCGTCAGGGAGGGCATGCAAGTGACGGCACAGGCCCTCATGGAGGTAGCTGCTGCAATAAGAGCACACAGCCCGGCCAATCAAATGACACCCCCATGAAGATGTGAACATTCACCGAGATGTGGATGAGAGATGGTTGAAGCCTTTCTTTGCTGCTTTTGTTCTTGTTCTTGATGTAACTGTAGTAATGTTTTACAAATTGAAATTGTTTTGTAAGTTTTGTAATTTTACAACTTATAAGTGATCTTAGGTTTTGAAGTGATCTTATTGTGTAAATGCTCTCACATTTTGTAACTTATTTAATTTTGTACCTAAAAAGTGATCTTGAAATTTAAGTGATCTTAAGGGTGTAAGATTTTTCACATTAAAATTGTTTTGTAACTGTACAAGTTTATAAGTGACCTTAAAGTTTTTAAGTGATCTTAAAGAGTAATATTAAAAAGTAAAGTTTGATACAACAAATATTTTATTACACTAACGTTAACTTTTCAATAAAATATTTTTTCATTGAAACTGAATCATGTTCCATTAACACAACACAACATAGAAACAAGTCCAAAAAATAAACATGTCGATGCGCAAGAGTTGTCGCAGAGCCCTCAGGCATCAGTAATTGAAGCATTCACGGATGAGCTGCTGGCGCAGGGCTCGAGCAATCGTTAAAGGAGCACGATGGACCGCGTTCCTCCGACCTCGTGCTCCAGCATCAGGCACTTGCATGCTTCCCTGATCGTCGTCATCATCCTCATCCTGCTCTTCCAAATTACTATCATCAGGCACTGGCCCCTCATGTGGGTCTTCTGGTTCCACTACCAGCTCATGGTGGCTAAGTTATGCAGTATGCAGCACACAATAGTGAAGTGACTGACAATCTGAGGAGAGTATTGCAAGTGGCCTCCGGAATGGTCCAGGCATCGGAAACGCTGTTTCAAAATGCCAATGGTCCTCTCTATGATGCAGCGCGTCGCAATGTGCTCCATATTGTATTGATGGTCAGCTTCCGTCTGTGTTACGCGTAGGAGCATCATGAGCCCGGTGGCCAGGCCGTACCCTTTGTCTCCTAGTAGCCAGCTCTACCCTTCTGGCTGCTGTTCAAACTTGTCAGATATAACGCTGTCGCTTAGGATGAAGAATGTTGAGAATGATGTGGATGATCGTGAGAATGACGTGAATAGCACGTTTAGTGAGTTGGTCCTACCGCAGGAAAAGGGTACACAGCCAGATAGGGAGTGGGTGACCAACAGGAAGAGCAGTGCAAGGAAGGTAGTGCAGGGGACCCCTGCGGTTATTCCCCTGTAAAACAGATACACCGCTTTGGGTACTGTTGAGGGGGATGACTCATCAGGGGAGGGCAGCAGCAGCCAAGTTCATGGCACCGTGGGTGGTTCTGCTGCACAGGAGGGCAGGAAAAAGAGTGGGAGAGCTATAGTGGTAGGGGATTCTATTGTAACCGGAAAAGAGAGATGTTTCTGCGGATGCAACTGAGATTCCAGGATGGAATGTTGCCTCCCAGGTGCAAGGGTCAAGGATGTCTCGGAGCGGGTGCAGGACATTTTAATAAGGGAGGGTGAACACCCAGTTGTCGTGGTGCATATAGGTACTAAAGATCTAGGTAAAAAATGGGATGAGGTGCTACGAGACGAATTTAGGAAACGAGGAGCTAAATTAAAAAGTAGGACCTCAAAAGTGGTAATCTCAGGATTTCTACCAGTGCCATGTGCAAGTCAGAGTAGGAATCGCAGGATAGCTCAGATGAAGACGTGGCTTGAGGAGTGGTGCAGAAGGGAGGGATTCAAATTCCTGAGACATTGGAACCGGTTCTGGGGGAGGTGGGACCAGTACAAACCGGACGGTCTGTACCTGGGGAGGACTGGAACCAATGTCCTGGAGGGGGGGGGGGGTGTTTGCTAATGCTGTTGGGGAGGAGTTAAACTAATATGGCAGGGGGATGGGAACCTATGCAGGGAGACAGAGGAGAGTAGAATGGGGGCAGAAGCAAAAGATAGAATGAAGAAAAGTAAAAGTGGAGGGCAGAGAAACCTAAGGCAAAAAGCATAAAGGGCCACATTACAACAAAATTCTGAAGGGGCAAAATGTGTTAGAAAGACAAGCCTGAAGGCTCTGTGTCTCAATGCGAGGAGTATTCGGAATAAGGTGGACGAATTAACTGCGCAGAAAGCAGTTAACGGTTATGATGTAATTGGCATCAGGGAGACATGGCTTCAGAGTGACCAAGGCTGGGAACTCAACATCCAGGGGTATTCAACATTTAGGAAGGATAGACAGAAAGGAAAAGGAGGTGGGGTGGCATTGCTGATTAAAGAGGAAATTAATGCAATAATAAGGAAGGACTTTAGCTTGGATGAATCGGTATGGATGGAGCTGCAGAATACCAAAGGGCAGAAAACGCTAGTGGGAGATGTGTACAGACCACCAAACAGTAGTAGTGAGGTTGGGGACAGCATCAAACAAGAAATAAGGGATGTGTGCAATAAAGGTACAGCAGTTATCATGGGTGACTTTCACCTATATATTGATTGGGCTGACCAAACTGGTAGCAATACGGTGGAGGAGGATTTCCTGGAGAGTATTTGGGATGGATTTCTAGACCAATATGTCGAGGAACCAACTAGAGAGCTGGCCATTCTAGACTGGGTGATGTGTAATGAGAAAGGACTAATTAGCAATCTTGTTGTGCGAGGCCCCTTGGGGAAGAGTGACCATAATATGGTAGAATTCTTCATTAAGATGGAGAGTGACACAGCTAATTCAGAGAGTAAGGTCCTGAACTTAAGGAAAGGTAACTTCGATGGTATGAGGTGTGAATTGGCCAGAATTGACTGGCAAATGATACTTAAAGGGTTGTCGGTGGATAAGCAATTGCAAACATTTAAAGATCACATGGATGAACTTCAGCAATTGTACATCCCTGTCTGGTGTAAAAATAAAACGGGGAAGGTGGCTCAACCGTGGCTAACAAGGGAAATTAAGGATAGTGTTAAATCTAAGGAAGAGGCATATAAATTGGCCAGTAAAAGCAGCAAACCTGAAGACTGGGAGAAATTTAGAATTCAGCAGAGGAGGACAATTGGTTTCGTTAAGAGGGGGAAAATAGAGTACGAGAAGAAGCTTGCCGGGAACATAAAAACTGACTGCAAAAGCTTTTATAGAAATGTGAAGAGAAAAAGGTTAGTAAAGTCAAACATCGGGCTCTTGCAGTCGGATTCAGGTGAATTTATAATGGGGAACAAAAAAATGGCAGACCAAGTGAACAAATACTTTTGTTCTGTCTTCACGAAGGAAGACACAAATAACCTTCCGGAAGTACAAAGGACTGAGGGTCTAGTGAGAAGGAGGAACTGAAGGATATCCTTATTAGGCGGGAAATTGTGTTAGGGAAATTGATGGGATTGAAAGCCGATAAATCCCCGGGGCCTGATAGTCTGCATCCCAGAGTACTTAAGGAAGTGGCCCTAGAAATAGTGGATGCATTGGTGATCATTTTCCAACAGTCTATTGACTCTGGATCAGTTCCTATGGCCTGGAGGGTAGCTAAGGTAACAACACTTTTTAAAAAGGGAGGGAGAGAGAAAACAGGTAATTATAGACCAGTTAGTCTGACATCAGTAGTGGGGAAAATGTTGGAATCAATTATTAAGGAAGAAATAGCAGCGCATCTGGAAAGCAGTGACAGAATCGGACCAAGTCAGCATGGATTTATGAAAGGGAAATCCCGCTTGACAAATCTTTTGGAATTTTTTGAGGATGTAACTAGTAGAGTGGACAAGGGAGAACCAGTGGATGTGGTGTATTTGGACTTTCAAAAGGCTTTTGACAAGGTCCCACACAAGAGATTGGTGTGCAAAAGCAAAACACATGGAATTGGGTGGGTAGAGAACTGGTTGGCAGGCAGGAAGCAGAGACTCGGGATAAACGGGTCCTTTTCAGAATGGCAGGCAGTGACTAGTGGAGTGCCACAGGGCTCAGTGCTGGGACCACAGCTCTTTACAATATACATTAATGATTTAGATGAAGGAATTGAGTGTAATATCTCCAAGTTTGCAGATGACACTAAACTGGGTGGCGGTTTGAGCTGTGAGGAAGACGCTAAGAGGCTGCAGGGTGACTTGGACAGGTTAGGTGAGTGGGCAAATGCATGGCAGATGCAGTATAATATGGATAAATGTGAGGTTATCCACTTTGGGGGCAAAAACACAAAGGAAGACTATTATCTGAATGGCAGCAGATTAGGAAAAGGGGAGGTGCAACGAGATCTGGGTGTCATGGTTCATCAGTCATTGAAAGTTGGCATGCAGTTACAGCAGGCGGTAAAGAAGGCAAATGGTAGGGTGGCCTTCAAAGCTAGGGGATTTGAGTATAAGAGCAGGGAGGTCTTACTGCAGTTGTACAGGGCCTTGGTGAGGCCTCACCTGGAATATTGTGTTCAGTTTTGGTCCGCTAATCTGAGGACATTCTTGCTATTGAGGGAGTGCAGTAAAGGTTCACCAGACTGATTCCCGGGATAGCTAGACTGACATGTGAGGAGAGACTGGATCAACTGGGCCTTTATACACTGAAGTTTAGAAGGATGAAAGGGGATCCTGACGGGACTGGACAAGTTAGATGCGGGAAGAATGTTCCTGTTGTTGGGGACGTCCGGAACCAGGGGACACAGTCTTAGGATAAGGGGTAGGCCATTTAGGACTGAGATGAGGAGAAACTTCTTCACTCAGAGAGTTGTTAATCTGTGGAATTCCCTGCTGCAGAGAGTTGTTGATGCCAGTTCATTGAATATATTCAAGAGGGAGTTAGATATGGCCCTTATGGCTAGGGGAATCAAGGGGTATGGAGAGAAAGAAGGAAAGAGGTACTGAGGGAATGATCAGCCATGATCTTACTGAATGGTGGTGCAGGATCGAAGGGCCGAATGGCCTACTCCTGCACCTATTTTCTATGTTTCTTTGTTTCTATGAACGCATCGTGGGTGCTGCCAGGGTATCTCGCATCGACTGACATGATGCGCTGCTTGTCATCACACACGAACTGCACATTTAATGGATTGGAAACCTTTTCAGTTCCTGTACTGCTCGGAATACTCCACAGGTGCTCGCAAGGCGATGTGGGTACAATCAATGCAGCCCTGTACCTTTGGGAAGCCGGCAATCCTGAAGAAGCCTACAGCCCTGTCATACATCGCTTGTACAGTCATTGGGAACTTGATGAAGTAATTCCTCCGCGCACACAGTGCAGCTGTGACCTAGTAAACGCAGGCATGTATTGCACGTTGAGAGATGGCGCACACATCTCCAGTTGTAGCCTGAAACGATCCCGAGGCATAGAAGGCAAGTGCAGCTGTTACCTTCACTTCAACAGACAAGGCAGTCGGCGTTCTGCTTCTGGGCTGCAAATCTACTCTCAGCATATCACAGATCTCAACGACAACTTCTCTGCGAAAACGCAGCCTTTTGACACAATCAGCCTCGCTCATGTCCAGGTACGAGCGCCTGGCTCGATATTGCCAACGTGGGTAAGGTCTCCTGCCCATCAGCCTATGGGCTATGACGTTCCTGGTGCAGTGAGCTCCAATCAATTCTCTCCTATGCAGTGAATTGATGGAGAACCATTGCATAATCCGTGGTGTCGATAATGCAGCACCCATTCTTGAGTTACAAATTAAACTGTTAAACTTGTTGGCTGGCTGGCTGTCCTTCCTGGTACTTTGTACGCCTCCCCTGGCCGAACGGCCTGCCTGCCTGCAAGTTACTTCGCAGCTCGGAAGGCTGCTGTTGCTGCTGCTTCAGACAGGTAGGAAAATTCAACTGTTTAAAATTTGCTTTATTTATCATTTATTATTCAGGATGGCTCTTTATTTGTAGAAGTGAAACTGTTAAATGCTTCTAAAATTCAATTACTTCCCGTTCCCCCTCCCCCAAATCTCTCGTTCCCTACGCCTGATTTCTAAGTGTAGGCAAGGTTTTTCTCAGCGTACAAAAATCTACACTTACTCCATTCTAAGTTCGTTTTCACTGACTAAACTTGCAAAACTGACGTAAGTGGCTGGACACACCCCCTTTTGAAAAAAAAATCTGTTCTACAATGAAGCTGTTCGAACTCACTAGAACTGGAGCAAACTAAATGCCGAGAATTACAATTTCTAAGATGCTCCATTCTAAACTAGTTGCTCCAAAAAAATAGAAGCAACTCAGGCCAAAACTTGCCCCCTAGGTGTGTAGCAGTGTTTCCTAATTTCACTCCTGAAAAGCCTGGCTCTAATTTAGACTCTTCCCTCCAGTCCTTGAATCCCCAGCCAGTGTAAATAGTTTCTCTCTATCTAGCCTATCTGCTCCCCTTAATATCTTGGAAACTTCGATCAGATCGTCCCTTAACCATCTAAATACTAGGGAATACAACCCTAATTTGTGTAATCTCTCCTCGTAATTTAACCCTTGAAGTCCGAGTATCATTCTGGTAAACCTACGCTGCACTCCCTCCAAGATCAATATATCCTTCCTAAGCTATGGTGCCCAGAACTGCTCACAATACTCCAGGTGTGGTCTAACCAGGGTTTTGTATCGATGCAGCATAATTTCTACCCCCTTGTATTCTCATCCTCTAGATATAAATGCCAGCATTCCATTAGAATTTTTGATTGTTTTCTGAACCTGCTCATGACATGTTTGACAAATTTGATAAATTTGCTGGAGATCTTTGAGAATGTAACGAGCAGGGTGGATAAAGGGGAACCACTGGATGTGGTGTATTTGGATTTCCAGAAAGCATTCGATAAGGTGCTACATAAAAGGTTACTGCACAAGATAAAAGTTCACGGAGTTGGGGGTAATATATTTGCATGGATAGAGGATTGGCTAACTAACAGAAATCAGAGAGTCGGGATAAATGGGTCATTTTTTGGTTGACAACTAGTAACTAGTGGGATGTCGCAGGGATCGGTGCTGGGGCCTCAACTATTTACAATCTATATTAATGACTTGGATGAAGGGACCAAGTGTAATGTAGTCACATTTGCTAATTATATAACAAGGGCACAAAAAGTCTGCAAACAGATATCGACAGGCTAATTGAGTGGGCAAAAATTTGGCAGATGGAGTATAATGTGGGAAAATGTGAGGTTATCCACTTTGGCAGAAAAATAGAAAAGCACATTGCACAACATAAAAGTTCACGACGTTAGGGGTAATATATTAGCATGGATAGAGGATTGGCTAACGAACAGAAAACAGAGAGTAGGGATAAATGGTTCATAGAAACATAGAAAATAGGTGCAGGAGCAGGCCATTCGGCCCTTTGAGCCTGCACCACCATTCAATATGATCATGACTGATCATGCAACTTCAGTACACTACTCCTGCCTTCTCTGCATACCTCCTGATCCCTTTAGCCTTAAGGGCCATATCTAACGCCCATTTGAATATATTCAACGAACTGAACTCAACAACTTTCTGTGGTAGAGAATTCCATCGGGTCACAATTGTCTGGGTGAAAAAGTTTCTCCTCATCTCAGTCCTAGATGGCTTACCCCTTATCCTTAGACTGTGACCCCTGGTTCTGGACTTCCCCTACATCAGAAACATTCTTCCTGCATCTAACCTGTCCAATCCCGTCAGAATTTTTTATGCTTCTATGAGATCCCCTCTCATTCTTCCAAACTCCAGTGAATATAAGCCTAGCCGATCCAATCTTTCATATGTCAGTCCTGCCATCCCGGGAATCAGTTTGGTGAACCTTCGCTGCACTCCCTCAACAGCAAGAATGTCCTTCCTCAGGTTAGGAAACCAAAACTGCACACAATACTCAAGGTGTGGTCTCACCAAGGCCCTGTACAACTGAAGCAAGACCTCACTGCTCCTATACTCAAATCCTCTCACTATGAAGGCCAACATGCCATTTGCTTTCTTAACTGCTTGCTGTACCTGCATGCCAACCTTCAATGACTGATGTACCATGACACCCAGGTCTCTTTGAACCTCCCCTTTCAACTTTCAGATAATAATCTGCCTTCCTGTTTTTGCCACCAAAGTGAATAACCTCACATTTATCCGCATTATACTGCATCTGCCATGCAATTGCCCACTCACCTAACCTGTCCAATTCATCTTGCAGCCTCTTAGCATCCTCCTCACAGCTCACACTGCCACCCAGCTTAGTGTCATCTGCAAACTTGGAGATATTACATTCAATTCCTTCGTTTAAATCATTAATATATATTGTAAATAGCTGGGGTCCCAGCACTGAACCTTGCGGTACCCCACTAGTCATTGCCTGCCATTCTGAGAAGGACCCCTTTATTCCCACTCTTTGCTTCCTGTCTGCCAACTAATTCTCTATCCACGTCAATACATTACCCCCAATCTCATGTGCCTTAATTTTGCACACAAATCTCTTGTATGGGACCTTGTCAAAAGCATTTTGAAAGTCCAAATACACCACATCCACTGGTTCTCCCTTATCCACTCTACTAGTTACATCCTCAAAAAATTCTAGATTTGTCAAGAATGATTTCCCTTTCATAAATCTATGCGGACTTGGACCGATCCTGTCACTGCTTTCCAAATGCGATGTTATTACCTCTTTAATAATCGATTCAAGCATTTTCCCCACTACCGATGTCAGGCTAACCGGTCTATAATTCCCTCCTCTCCCTCCTTTTTTAAAAAAAAAGTGGGGTTACATTAGCTACCCTCCAAACCATATTAACTGATCCTGAGTCCATGGAATGTTGGAAAATGACCACCAATGCATCTACTATTTCTGGGGCCACTTCCTTAAGTACTCTGGGATGCAGACTATCAGGCCCTGGGGATTTATCGGCCTTTAATCGCATCACTTTCCCTAACACCATTTCCTGACTAATAAGTTGCCCCAGTTCCTCCTTCTCGCTAGACCCTCGGTCCCCTCGAATTTTCGGGAGGTTATTTGTGTCTTCCTTAGTGAAGACAGAAGCAAAGTATTTGTTCAATTAGTCTGCCATTTCCTTGTTCCCCATTATGAATTCACCTGATTCTGACTGCAAGGGACTTATATTAGTCTTCACTAATCTTTTTCTCTTCACATATCTATAGAAGCTTTTGCAGTCAGTTTTTATGTTCCTGGCAAGCTTCCTCTCATACTCTATTTTTCCCCTCCTAATCAAACCCATAGTCCTCCTCTGCTGAATTCTAAATTTCTCCCAGTCCTCAAGTTTGATGCTTTTTCTGGCCAATTTATATGCCTCGTCCTTGGATTTAACACTATCCCTAATTCCCCTCGTTAGCCACGGTTGAGCCACGGTTGAACCACCTTCCCCGTTTTATTTTTACACCAGACAGAGATGTACAATTGTTGTAGTTCATCCATGTGATTTTTAAATGTCGGCCATTACCTATCTACCATCAACCTTTAAGTCTCATTCTCCAGTCTATCCTAGCCAATTCACACCTCATACCATCGAAGTTACCTTTCTTTAAGTTCAGGGCCCTAGTCTCTGAATTAACTGTGTCACTCTCCATCTTAATGAAGAATTCTACCATATTCTGGTCACTCTTTCCCGAGGGGTCTCGCATGACAAGATTGCGAATTAATCCTTTCTCATTACACAAGACCCAGTCTAGGATGGCCTGCTCTCTAGTTGGTTTCTCGACATATTGGTCTAGAAAACCATCCCTTATACACTCCAGGAAATCGTCCTCCACAGTATTAGTACCAGTTTGGTTAGCCCAATCTATATGTAGATTAAAGTCACCCATAATAACTGCTGTACCTTTATTGCACGCATCCCTAATTTCCTGTTTGATGCCATCCCCAACCTCCCTACTACTGTTTGGTGGTCTGTACACAACTCACACTAACGTTTTCTGCCCTTTGGTGTTTCGCAGCTCTACCCATATAGATTCCACATCATCCAAGCTAATGTCCTTCCTTATTATTGCGTTAATCTCCTCTTTAACCAGTAACGCTGCCCCACCTCCTTTTCCTTTCTGTCTATCCTTCCTGAATATTGAATACCCCTGGATGTTGAGTTCACAGCCTTGGTCACCCTAGAGCCATGTCTCCTTAATCTCAGTCACATCATATCCGTTAACAGCTATCTGCGCAGTTAATTCATCCGCCTTATTACGAATGGTCCTCACATTGAGACTCAGAGCCTTCAGGCTCGTTTTTTTTTAGCACTCTTTGTCCTTTTAGAATTATGTTGTAATGTGGCCCTTTTTGATTTTTGCCCTTGATTTCTCTGCCCTTCACTCTTACTTTTCTCCTTCCTACCTTTTACTTTCCTCTGCCTCCCTGCATAGATTCTCATCCCCTGCCATATTAGTTTAAACCCTCCTCAACAGTACTAGCAAACACTCCCCCCTAGGACCGTCCGGTTTGTATTGGTCCCACCTCCCCCAGAACCAGTTCCAATGTCCCAGGAATTTGAATCCCTACCCCTTGCATCATTTCTCAAGCCACGTATTCATCTGAGCTATCCTGCTATTCCTACTCTGACTAGCACGTGGCACTGGTAACAATCCTGAGATTACTACCTTTGAGGTCCTACTTTTTAATTTAACTCCTTGCTCATCCCATTTTTTTACCTGTATCGTTGGTACCTATATGCACTCCGACAGCTGGCTATTCATTCTCCCCCTCCAGAATGCCTGCAGCCGCTCAGAGACATCCTTGACCCGTGCATCAGGGAGGCAACATACCAGTGGAGTGTCGTTTGCGGCCGCAGAAACGCCTATCTATTCCCCTTACAATAGAATTCCCTATCATTCTAACTCTCCCACTCTTTTTCCTGCCTCCTGTGAAGCAGAGTCACCCCTGGTGCCATAAACTTGGCTGCTGCTGTGTTCCCCTGATGAGCCACCTCCCTCAACAGTAGCCAAAACGGCATGGAGGGAGGTGACCGCAGGGGCCCCCTGCACTACCTTCCTTCCCTTGCTCTTCCTGATGGTCACCCATTCCCTATCTGCCGATGTAATCTTTACCTGCGGTGTGACCAGCTCACTAAACGTGCGATCCACAACATCCTCAGCATCGAGAATGCGCCAGTGAATCCATGTGCAGTTCCAGTGGCGCAATACTGTCTAACAGGAGCTGCAGCTGGACACACTTCCCGCACACATAGTAGCCAGGGACACTTCTTCCCACATAGCACAGGAGGAGCATGACATGGCTCTGGGCTCTCCTGCCATGACTTAACCCTTAGATTAACTTAATTTGGCAACAATGCCAAAGGTTTCCTACTGATAAGAAAAGAAAAAGTAAGAGAAAAAGAAAAAATAGTCACCAATCAACCAGCCAATCACTCATTCTTGGGTTGGCAATCAGTAACCAGTGGGCTGCTGCAAGGATCAATGCTGGGACCCCAACTATTTATAATCTATATTAACGACTTGGAGGAAGGGACTGAGTGTAACGTAGCCAAGTTTGCTGACGATACAAAGATGGGAGGAAAAGCAATGTGTAGGGAGAACACAAAAAATCTGCAAAAGGACATAGAAAGGCTAAGTGAGTGGGCAAAAATTTGGCAGATGGAGTATAATGTTGGAAAGTGTGAGATCATGTACTTCGGCAGAAAAAAAAATCAAAGAGCGAGTTATTATTTAAATGGAGAAAGATTGCAAAGTGCTGCAGTACAGCAGGACCTGGGGGTACTTGTGCATGAAACACAAAAGGATAGTATGCAGGTACAGCAAGTGATCAGGAAGGCCAATGGAATCTTGGCCTTTATTGCAAAGGGGATGGAGTATAAAAGCAGGGAAGTCTTGCTACAATTGTACAGGGTATTGGTGAGGCCACACCTGGAATACTGAATGCAGTTTTGGTTTCCATATTTAAGAAAGGATATACTTGCCGTGGAAGCAGTTCAGAGAAGGTTCACTAGGTTGATTCCAGAGATGAGGGGGTTGACGTGAGGAAAGGTTGAGGAGGTTGGGCCTCTATTAATTGGAGTTCAGGAGAATGAGAGATAATCTTATCAAAATGTGTAAGATTATGAGGGGGCTTGACAAGGTGGATGCAGAGAGGATGTTTCCACTGATGGGGGAGACGAGAACTAGAGGGCATGATCTTAGAATAAGGGGTCGCCCATTTAAAACTGAGATGAGGAGAAATTTCTTCTCTCAGAGGGTTGTGGATCTGTGGAATTCGCTGCCTCAGAGAGCTGTGGAAGCTGGGACATTGAATAAATTTAAGACAGAAATAGACAGTTTCTTAAATGATAAAGGGATAAGGGGTTATGGGGAGCGGGCGAGGAAGTGGACGTGATCAGCCATGATCATATTAAATGGCGGAGCAGGCTCGAGGGGCCGTATGGCCTACTCCTGCTCCTATTTCATATGTTCTTATTGTTCTTATAGTCTCAGAATAAGGGGGGCACCCATTTAGAACTGAGATGAGGAGGAATTTCTTCTCTGAGGTTTGTAAATCTGTGGAATTATCTGCCCCAGAGATGCTGTGGAGGCTGGGTCATTAATTATAGTTAAGGTGGAGATGGACAGATTTTTGAGCAATAAGAGAATAAAGAGTTATGGGGAGGGTGCAGGAAAGTGGAGCTGAGTCCATGATCAGATCAGGCATGATCTTATTAAATGGCCGACTCCTGCTCCAATTTCTTATGTTCTTATTTTAATGATCTATGTACCTGGACCCCGAAGTCTCTTTGGACCTCCACTGTTTTTTGTTTTTCACCATTTAGAAGGTACCATGGTTCTATCCTTTTTAGGTCCAAAGTAGATGACCTCACATTTGCTTACATTGAAATACATTTGCCTCAGTTTAGCCCATTCACTTAATTGATCAATATTCCGTTGCAATTTATGCTTTCATCTACACTGCCTACAATGACATCTATCGGTGTATCATCGGCAAATTTCGATATATGACATTCTATATCATCCAAGTTGTTAATAAATACTGTCATTTTCCTGTCCATTATCCCTATCTTTGTCTCCTGCTGTTCAGCCAATTTCCTAACCAGGTCAATAATTTGCCTTCAATTCCATGGCCTTCAACTTTAGCTATCAGTCTCTTATGTGGGACTTTCTGAATTGACTTTTAGAAGCCCATATAAATAACATGCATAGACATCATCTGTCCACTACTTTAGTCAGCTCTTCAACAAATTCAATCAAGTTTGTGAGGCATGATCTACCTTTCACAAATCTATGCTGGCTCTCTCTGATAACTGAAAATTTGAGGCATTCAGTCACCCTATCCCTTAATTATAGACTCTAGCAATTCCCTGACAACATATGTTAAGCCAACTGGTTTATAATTCCCTGGTTTCCATCTCTCACCATTCTTAAATAGCGGAGTGACATACACAATTTTTCAATCTAAAGGAACGGCTCCTGAATCAGGATAACTTTAGAAGATTGTCGTTAAAGCATCTGCAATGTGCTCACCTACTTCCTTTAAAACCCTGGGATGGAACCACCTGGTCCTGGGGTTTTGTCACTCTTTTAGTGCTATTATTTTCTTCATTACTGTTATTTGTTTTGCGTTAATTTTATTGAGTCCTGTCCCCGATTCAATATTAGTTTCCTTGGGATTTCCGGCATGCTTCTTCTACTGTAAATACTGATGCAAAGTAATTATTCAACATGTCCACCATTTCTTTATGATTATTGACAATATCACCGCTTTCAGTTTTTAAAGAGGCTAACATTGCTCCTGACTACCCTCTTTTTCCTAATGTAATTGTAAAGATTCTTTGTATTAATTTTGATATCCCTTGCAAGTCATCAAACTTCCCAAGAATGTATCCAACCAGAGTTGGTAACCCATCTTTCACTCCCTTTCCTTTCAAGGCTTTCAAATGCATCATCACCATCCAACTCTGCCTCTACCTTTCCTTGCCTGAATCTATTGAAACTGTTTTGGTCTGAAGGCACCAGCAACTTCCTTTGTGACAGTAATCACAGTGCTTTTAACTATCATTGTACTCATGCACCTCTGACAGAATCAACTACACCATCCTCCTGTACTGTCCACGTCAGTGGTACCAATTTCATAATTTGTTTCCTTTGTATCCCACAGAGCTAACACATGTTTTGCAATGGCTTCTTCTCCTATATGTACTCACATAGTCATATCCGTTCTGTCCAAGGATCACTTCCTAAGATAGTGGAGCAGGAGGGGGACTGCCAGTAGAGCCCCCATGACTGTGAGCAAATGTTGTCAGCAGAAGCCTTTCAGTAAGAATGAAGGTATTCTCCATTTGCAACAACACTCCCTGTCACCATTGAAACCACAGAACCAGTCAAACTGCAGAAACACATCAGGTGCAAGTGGCTGCTGATGATCCCTTTAAATACCACTGTTGGAGCCTCCTTGCTATTTGGCAATGCTGCTCAGCTCATTGTACTTAAGGCATGCCGATAAGTGGAGCGGTGAAGTCGAAACTCGCAGATCGGGCGTCAAGTGCGCATTGCACACTCACTGATGTCACGACCTGCATATTCTACATATCCCTAGCGAGTGCAGATATCGACAGCGTGCTGGCCATTCAAAAATGGTGCCCACCATGGGACCCGCTGGCCGCGTGACTCACCGGCAGTGGGTGAGAGCGGTGGCCACCATTTCTTTGCCTGAATCTGGCTGTAACAGGTGGCGCTAAACCCCTGAATTTCTACGCCATAGATTCCTACAGCACAGGAGGCCATTCAGCCTGTTGTGCCTTTGCCAGCTGTCCAATTTGGACACACTGCCCAGCTTTCCCCCTTACATTTCTCTGAAATTTTCCTACAGATTTGCCTACAGATCAATCTCCTCACTATTTAGGGATCCATAGTAAACACCCAGCAATGTAACAGTTCCTTTTCTGTTCCTTAACTCTAACTGAATAGATTCTGGCTTTGAACCCTCTGGTATATCATGCCACTGCAGAACTGTAATATTATCCTTGATTAATACTGCCACCCACTCTCCCATTTATTTTCCTTCCCTATACCTCCTGAATGCATTGTAGCCAGGAATGTTTACTTCCCATTCCTGCCCATGTTTAAGCCTGGTTTCCGTTATAGCCACTATGTCATAACTCCACGTGGCAACTTGCAACTGTAGCTTGTCAACTTTATTTGCAGCACCCCTCGCATTAACACACATGCATTCCAACACCAATGCTAGTTTAATTCTACTGCATAAGACATGAATAAATTGCAAATTGGTATTAAAAATAGCCACAGCATAGAATTACTGTTTAATCAACACATCAATAATTTAAAAATCATCATAATATAAGGATAAGCAAGTCACTTATGCTTCTTCAGCAGCACCTCCAAAACCCACGACCTCCATCACCTAGAAGGATAAGGGCAGCTGGTGCATGGGAGCACCATCATCTTCAAGTTTCCTTCCAAGTCACATGCCATCCTTACTTGGACATATATTGCCAAACCTTCATTGTCGCTAGGTCAAAATCCTGGAATTCCCTATCTAACAGCATTTTAGGAGTACCATCACCACAAGGACAGCAGCGGTTCAAGAAGGCCGACCACCACTTTCTCAAGGGCAACTAGGGATGGACAATAAATGCTAGCTTTGGCAACGATGCTCATATCCCGAGAATGAAAAAAAAAAATAAAATCCAACATACCGATAGGTCATCTCCTCGGAGAAAGTTCCCTGATAGATCAAGGTGTGTGAGGGAGTTAGGAATTTGTTGGTTGGCACTCAGTGACTGGGCAAGGCTGTTCACCCCTGTAATAATGCAGAGCACACAAAATAAACAGTTATTCAAATTTTCTATTGGACACAAAATATCAAGTGTTTTGTGTAGCTACAGGCAGGGTTGGTCATCTCGTTGCTTGCTGTGAAATAGATTAATGACCAGTTAGAACACTTTTTTTTTAAACCTTGATGATCCTGTATAGCCTGCCCTTACTTTACAACTGTTTTTAAAAACCTTTTTGCACTTACGATTCTGCAATGAAAATGTTTTCTAATATAATTTAATCCAGCATTCTGGCGTGACTGAACATTTATGTTAAATTTTTAAGCATACATCCTTTCGGAGTAAAGCGTAGAGCACTTAAATTAGCAGTGTCACACCTAGTAAAATGCAATTGTAATAAAACCATTATCAAATTAATGTTGCAGAAGATAGCAAAATTCAATATTTCAAGATTAAATCTTTCAGGATTAAAATATACACTATAAATGTTCATGTAAATCTAATTTCAACAGTGTCATGGGATAGTTTCTGGCTGCAGAGACGACCACAGATCAGCATCAACATGTTTCTATGATAAGTGCACAGTACTTGGTGGTATCAGTGTTTCTTTTCAAGGTCCAATGACAAGTTCAATATATCCAACGTGCTCCTTTATTCTCATCTCATTGGCCAATCATTATTAGTCTCTCCTTTCTTGACAGAGTGCCATTTTCATTATTTACTTGCCAAGTCCCTTGAGACGTTTTATATTAAAGGCAAGTTGTTATTGTTATTCCATAAATCATCAACAGCTATCTTTAAATAAGTTTAAAGATTCTTTTAGCTGGTTTAAGCCTTTTTTTTTTAAAGTTCTTTCATAATATTACAGAAGTGTTTCGTCAGTCAAGAATTCAAAGCAAGCAACCCATATGCATCTTATTAAAAAAAACTCTGTAAAATCCTTACATATTAATGTCCCACATTTCTATACATTGTCCTATTTATGCTAATATAACTATGTACTAAGCATCCCAATTTAAAGGGAAGCTTTAGTGTAGAGTCCAATAAAATGAATGAGTACATTTACCCATAACCTTAGTCCTGTACACGTCAGTAGAGTAAACACTCCAGGGTAACATTTGAAGCTGTTCTAGTGTTAAGACATCATTCATTTTCTTACCCCTGCATGAAAGCTCTCCTTCAAGATCTTGGTGATGCTACTAAGGTGATCTCATAGTCCGACTTTAAAAAATCCAGATTTCTGAATTTTGTTCCTGCTCTTACCAATTTTCAAAAGCAGCTTTTATATTGCACTAGTTGTGCTGCCTCCCAATGTTTGGCTCGTCTCCATAGGTTGAATAACCAAAAAGTAAACTTGCCAGGATTGACCGAGACCAAAGGCCAGGAAGATGTGGTCTTTCTGACTGCCAGCCTCAGCGAATCTCTGCAACTTTATTTTTGGGTTGCAGTCCTCACACGGAGTCAGGACCACTAAAATTGGACTTAACCCAACATTAAAGCAGCTTTAAACAATGGTCCTGAATTTGTGGTCGGCGGCATAGCTAAGAATTACGCCAGCATCACCCGAACAAAATCTGCACTTACCTTAAGCGAAGCCCCAAGCTGGCTGTCTAACGCTGCAGAGTTGTGCACAGAGCAGTGGCCCATGGATCCCAAGGGCGCACCATTGTACGTCTGTGAACCCAGGATCACGTGGGACAGTACTGTTTTCACTTCCTGACTCTTAGCCAATCAGGAAACATAGAAATTCCGATGGGACTGCATTAAACTTTGCAGAAAGTCCATCTAAGCAACTGATGTGGTTTTATTTTTACTATACCCACTGCACTTTCCAAAAGATTGCTGAGCATTTTGCTTCGATTCACATTCATTTTGATAAACGATTTGATGTCCGGCTTCAGCTTTGAAATTGCTGACTTTATTTTTTTAAATTTAAATAAAAAGGACTGGTATGATGAACAAGCCTGAAGTTTTACCTAACACAGCAAAATTAAGCTTTTTTTGATGTGCATAGTTTAACCTAAATGCATAGATATCAAAGTAATTATTAATACTTTAGTGCACATTAGCTGAATAGTTAATGTTTGTGGCCTCTGGATAGGAATCATAAAACTCGATTAGGATTCTTTTTATGGGCTTTAGTATAAACATTTGCACATGCACAAATCCCGAACTTGCAGTCAATTTCAAAGGCAGTATGACGACGTACTTGAATATACGCCATCATATCGACGTGAATTCAAGACCAAATAGCTAAGTTATAACCAGGCAGGTAAATAGTGTGTCCACTTAATTATTAGTAATCTCTGGGCAGGAGCTCCAATGCTGTCTAATCATTTGTTAGTCTTTAATAATGTGGGTGATTCAGTCATACTGAAATAGAAGATAATAGAAATTGAAGATTGAGTTAATATTGTGGTAGCTCCATGCTGGCCTACCAAAAATAATTCACCCATCAAAATCTCAAATAAGACAATTCAAGATGGAGTTTTAATTTGAAAATAATAAAACTAATCCATTTTTGTTAAAATACATTCATACTTTCCTGCTTCCTGCTTATGTAAAATTGCATGCAAACAATTACTATGGTACCAGTTATCATGTGATGCTGGCACCTTCAATTGCATATATTATCCTTATTAGTCATCATTTGTACTATTCATGAATTTAACACTCCAACAACTGGAGAATGTCACCAAGAAAAAAAACTCTTAACAAATGAAACAAGCTTTAATAATAAATACAATACAGACCAGGTAGTGTTTACCAAGTAATAAAGCAGTCGCAGTTTTTAAAAGCACAAACTGAACTTGGGGGTTACTGATAATGGTGAAAATGCTTGATGGTGACCACAATGGGCTTGTACAATCATAGAATAACAGCACAGTAGGAGGCCATTTGACCCATTGAGTCCATGCTGGCTCTCAGCACGAGCACTTCAGCTAATCCCAATCCCCCACCCTTTCTCCATAGCCCTGCAATTTTTTTTCTTTCAGGTTCTTGTCTAATTCCCTTTTGAAAGCCACAATTGAGTCTGTCTCCACTACCCTTTCAGGCAGTGCATTCCAGATCATAACCACTCGCTGCATAAAAAAGTTTTTCCTCGTGGTGCCTTTGGACCTTCTGCCAATCACCTTAAATCTGTGTCCTCTGATTCTCGACCCTTTCGCCAATGGGAACTGTTTCTCTCTATCTACTCAGTCTAGATCCTTCATGATTTTGAACAACTCTCAAATCTCCTGACAATCTTCTTTGCTCTAAGAACAATCCAAATTTCTCCAGTTATCCATGTAATTGAAGTCCCTCATTCCTGGAACCATTCTTGTAAATCCTTTTTGCACCCTCTCTAAAGCCTTCACATCCTTCCTGTGCGATAATTGGACACAATACTCCAGTTGTGGCTGAACCAGTGTTTTATAAAGGTTCATCATAACTTCCTTGATGTTGTACTCTTCGGGCCCGAATTTGATGAAGGCCTCCGCGCGCCCAAAGGACCACCGATGGCTGCCGAGACACCGGACGGTACTTTGAATGGGGTTTTCATCGGAGAGGTCCTGGGCGGTAAATGAGCGACTTACGCCACCAATCTGGGCGGCAGCCAGCGGGACCTCCCATTCTTGGCAGCAAAGGTGCCGAGGATGGAGTCGAGCCCACGGAGGGTCGAAGAGCTGAAAAGCAAAAGCATTAAAAATAAAATCTGAAAACCTTCAAGGGACCCCATCCAAGTCCCTGTAAAGAAAAAAAATGACAAAAAGTGGACTTACCTTTTTGCCCCATCTTCCTACCCATCGTCAGAGACAGATGAGCCTCCAGCCAGCGGTCCACCCCCATTCTGCTGCCGACTGCCGCCAACTCTCGCCCGCATCAATATCACAGCTCGGCGGATGGGAGATGAGTTGCGCGACTCGTCCGTCTGCTGAAGTCAGCGGGCATTTCCCGGCAGCTCTCCCCTCCCGCCCACGTCGAAAGTGGCACTGGGAGGTTCGAGCAGAGGAATGTCGACGGCAGTGGGCGGTAAGTTCTTCAATTTTGGGCCCTATGCCTTTATTTATAAAGCCCAGGATCCTGCATGTTTTTTTTTTACCGCTTTCTCAACCTATCCTGTCACCTTCAACGATTTGTGCACATATACGCCAAGGTCTCTCTGTTCATACACCCCCTTTAGAGTTGTATCCTTTAGTTTTATTATATTGCCTCTCCTTGTTCTTCAAAATGTATCACTTTGCACTTTTCTGTGTTAAATTTCATCTGCCACGTGTCCACCCATTCCACCAGCCTATCCATGTCCTCTTGAAGTCTATCCCTATCCTCCTCACTGCTCACTATACTTCCAAGTTTTGTGTCATCTGCAAATTTTGAAATAGTGTCCTATAGACCCAAGTCCAAATCATTTATATCAAGAAAAGCAGTGGTCGTAGTACCGATCCCTTGGGAACACCACTGTATACCTTCCTCCAGTCCAAAAAACAACCGTTCAGCACCACTCTCTGTTTCCTGTCACTTAGCCAATTCCGTATCCATGCTGTCACTGTCCCTTTTATTCCATGGTCTTTAACCTTGCTGGCAAGCCTATTATGTGGCATTTATCAAATTCCTTTTGGAAGTCCACATAGACCACATCAACTGCATTGCCCTCATCAACCCTCTGTTACCTCATCAAAAAATTCAATCAAGTTGGTTAAAATCATAGACTCATAGAAGTTTACAGCACAGAAGGTGGTCATTTCGGCCCATCATGTCCATGCCGGCCAACAAGAGGCTATCCAGCCTAATCCCACTTTCCAGCTCTAGGTCCGTAACCCAGCAGGTTACAGCACTTCAAGCACACATCCAAGTATTTTTTAAATGTGGTGAGGGTTTCTGCATCTATCATCCTTTCAGGCAGTGAGTTCCAGACTCCCACAACCCTCTGCGTGAAGAAATTTCCCCTCAACTCCCCTCTAAACCTTCTATCAATTACTTTAAATTTAAGCCCCCTGGTCGTTGACCCCTTTGCTAAGGGAAATAGGCCCTTTCTATCCACTATATCTAGGCCCCTCATAATTTTATACACCTCAACGAGGTCTCCCCTCAGCCTCCTTTGTTCCAATGAAAACAAATCCAGCCTATCTAATCTGTCCTCATAGCTTAGATTCTCCACTCCCGGCAACATCCTCGTAAATCTCCTCTGTACCATCTCCAGTGCAATCACATCCTTCCTGTAATGTGGTGACCAGAACTGCATGCAGTTCTCCAGCTGTGGCCTAACCAGTGTTTTATACAGTTCAAGCATAACCCACCTGCTCTTGTATTCGATGCCTCGGCTAATAAAGGCAAGCATTCCGTATGCTTTCTTAACCACCTTATCTACCTGGCCTGCTACTTTCAGGGATCTGTGGACATGCACTCCAAGATCCCTTTGTTCCTCTACACTTCTCAATATCCTACCATTTAATGTGTATTCCCATTTGCCTTTAACAAATCCATGCTGGCTTCCCTTAATTAATCCACACTTGTCCAAGCGATAGTTAATTTTGTCCCAGATTATCCTTTCTAAAAGCTTCCCCGCCACCTAGATTAAATGACTGGCCTGAATTTGCTGGGTTTATCCTTACACCCTTTTTTGAACAAGGGTGTAACATTTGCAATTCTCCAGTCCTCTGTCACCACCCCTGTCTCCAAGGAGGATTGGAAAATTATGTCCAGTACCTCCGCAATTTCCACCTTTACTTCCCTCAGCATCCTAAGATGCATCCCATCCTGTCGTAGTGAATTACCTACTTTAAGTACAGCCAGCCTGTCTAGTACCTCTTCTTTATCAATTGTTATCCCATCCAATAGCTCAACTACCTAATCTTTCACTATGACTTTGGCAGCATCATCTTCTTTAATGAAGACAGATGCAAAGTACTAATTTAGTACCTTATCCATGCCCTCTGCCTCCATGCGTAGGTCGCCTTTTTGGTCCCGAATCGACCCCACCCCTCCTCTTACTACCCGTTTACTATTTATATGCTTATAGAAGACTTTTGGATTCCCTTTTATGTTAGCTGCCAGTTTATTCTCATGCTCCCTCTTTCCCCTCTTATTTCCTTTTTCACTTCCCCTCTGAACTCTTTCTGTATTCAGCCTGGTTCTCACTTGTATTCTCAGCCTAGCATTGGTCATACGCTCCTTTTTTCTGCCTCATCTTACTCTCTATCTCTTTCGTCATCCAGGGAACTCTGACTTTGGCTGCCCTACCTTTCATCCTTGTGGGAATGTACCGTGACTGTACTCGAACTATCTCCTCTTTAAAGGCAGCCCATTGTTTGATTACAGTTTTACCTGCCAATCTCGGATTCCATTCTCAACCCATTGAAATTAGCCCTCCTCCAGTTAAGTATTTTGACTCCAGATTGCTCTTTGTCCTTTTCCATAGCTATTGTTGCTTAAAATGTCCTCTGTTCTGGGATCATATCCAGTTTTCTTTCTCAACCTCCGTCGCAAATTACATTTGGGCATTCTCAAAGCAGCCACCTATTACACCACGTAAAAACTTGCTCTGTGCACCAATTTGTAAACTGATCCACATAATTTTTCTGACAGCTATTTATACAATTCATGCCAGATCACATTCCAGATTTAGAATCCAGCACAGAATTAATTCGTTATCGGTGCAATTTTAAACACTCCCTCTTTCAAAATCACAGTACATCTAATTTCTAGTTGGTTTAATGCAGGAGTACACGTCAATTTTTGGTCAATATCCATAATTATAAGTGGTAACTTTGTTTCAAAGCCACTCTCTCAAAACACACTTAAGGCTAATTTTTAAACAATGAGGCTACACGCTTCCCTTTCCTTAATTCCTAAAATGGAGATAATTTCTGCCCCAAACACAGCCAGGAGATTTTTTTTTTTTTTTTTTAAATAGAAACTAATTATTGTTTTGAAAAAAAAAATTTGTATTTATGTAGCACCATTATTGTAGAAAAGGTTCCTAAATGAAGGGAACACAATAAGGAGTGACCAAAAGCTTGGTCAAAGAGGCGAGTCTTAAAGGAAGAGAGAAAATTGGTGAAGCAGAGAGATGAGGCGGGGCGGGGGGCGGTGGATTCCAAACCATTGCACTATGACGGCTGGAAGCATGACCATCAACAGTGCGGTGAAGAGCATGGCGAGCTACACAAGAGACCAGAAACAATGGAAGAGAGTTTGGGGGCAGGGGGTTACAGCAATATCTTGCATTTATACAGCACCTTTAATGCAGAAAATCATCCCAAGGAGTAATCAGACAAAAATAAGGACTAAGCCAAAGTAGGAGGGGTGACAAAAATCTTGGTCAAAGCGATGGGTTTCAAGGAGAGTCTTAAGGGAAAAGAGGGAAGTGGAGAGGAGGGGGGATTTGGGGAAAGAATTCCAGAGCATCTGGCCTAGATGACTGAAGGAACAGCTTCCATTAGCGGCCAGAGTTGGAGGAACACAGTATGAGAGAGTGTAGGGCTGGCAGTAGGAAAGGGCACGGTCATAAAGGGATCTAAATACAAGGATGATAATTTGAAAGATGTGGCATTGGGGATCGTGAGTCAATGTAGGTCAGCAAGCATAGGGGTGATGGGCGAGGGAGACTTAGTGCGGGATAGGGCAGTGGAGTTTTGGATAAGCTGAAGTTTATGGAGGCAGAGAATTGGAGGCGCAAATTGGCATCTTTGTTTGCCTACATTACAACAGTGTCTACATTCCAGAAGTACTTCATTGGTTGCAAAGCTATTTTGGATGTCCTGAAATGTGAAAGGCACTGTGTAAATGCAAGTACTTCCTTTCATTCGCAACATAGCAGTCCACTTGATTGGTGCCTCTGCCATCAGACTCAATATCCACTCCACTGTTCACCTCTGCGACAATATGTCTGCAGTATATACTATCTATGCACTGCAGCAACTCACCAAGCTTACTTCAGTAGCACCTCCAAGACCCAAATCAGCGAGCAGTGTTATAAGATAAAGCAGCAACTTCATGGGATCATCACTTTCTGAAAGATCCCCTCCAAGTATCACAATAATCTGACTTGGACATGTATTGCCATTCTTTCATTGTTCCTGGGTCACAATCCTGCAATTCCCTACCTAACACCATGCGGGAACAGCATCCCTGCACGGATTGTAGCAACAGCAAGTATAGCGCCTTAAATGTAGTAAAATGTCCCAAGGTGCTTCACAGCAGTGTTATAAGATAAAGCAGATAAATTTGACACCGAACCACACAAGAAGAAATTACGGCAGAGAGGTATGTTTCAAGGAGCATCTTAAAGGAGGAAAGAGAGGTAGAGAGGCGAAGAGGTTTAGGGAATGAGTTCCAGAGCTTATTGCCCAAGCAACAAAAGGCACAGCCACCAATGGTTGAGCGATTATAATGAGATATGTTCAAGAGAGCAGAATTTGAGGAGTGCAGACATCTCGTGGGGTTGTGAGGCTGAAAGAGATTACAGAGATAGGGAGGGGCGAGGCCATGGAGGGATTTGTAAACAAGAATGAGAATTTTGAAATTGAGGCGTTGCTTAACCGGGAGCCAACGTAGGTCAGCGAGCACAGGGGAGATAGGTGATCGGGACTTGATGTGAGTTAGGACATGGGCTGCCGAGCAGTGGACATTGATGACCAAGATGTTCATCAATGTCCACTACCTTCTCAGGGCAACTAGAAGTAGGCAATAAATGTGGCCTTGCCAGTATCACCGACATCCCAAGAACAGAACAAAAACACACTTGAAATCAGTGAATGGTCTCTTGGACTGCAGCAGTTACAAGCCTAAATTACTCCTTAATCAGGAGGTCTTGACACACTTTTATGAGAAATGACATACCCTGACATATTTCAGTTTGAAAGAAAGCTCCATTCTGCAGACTCACTGCACAAAGTGATGCACATCTCACATGGACACAGAAAACAAGATAAATCACTTATTGCAGAGAAGACATCTGAATGGAGTTACAGCATTTTGTATAACAATGAAGTTTGAAATCAGACCCTACTCCTTTACTTGGATAAGACTCAAAAGTAGGGGGTGCTAGCAAATAGCAAGCAGGACGAGACTTGTTAGCAGAATATGGATACAGATGATAGATGTAATTTCTTTCAAATTAGTGCAGGTTAACATATCTTGGGAGGAAAAACAAGGATTGGGAATATAGGCCCCAAGTTTCCACATGATTTGCCCCTGATTTTTAGGAGCAACTGGTGTAGAACGGAGTATCTTAGAAATCGGAATTCTCGTCATTTAGTTTGCTCCAGTTCTAGTCAGTTAGAACAGTTTCACTTTGGAACAGAATTTTTTTTTCAAAAGGGGGCGTGTCCAGCCACTTACGCCTGATTTCAAAGTTTCGTGAGTGAAAACTTACTCCAAACTAACTTAGAATGGAGTAAGTGAAGATTTTTGTACGCTCGAAAAAACTTTGTCTACACTTTAGAAAATCAGGCGTAGGTTACAAATCAGGCGTAGAGAATGGTGGGGGGGGGTTTAAAGGGAAGTTTACAAACATTAAACACTTCAGTTTTACAAATAAAGAGCCATCATCAGTAATAAATGATAAATACATCAATAAATCAACCAATAAATCAATCAAAAAAAATTAATAAGAAATAATTTTTTTTTAAAATCAATAAATAAAACATTTTCTACTTACCGACTGCAGCATCGGGAGCCCTCCAACAGTGTGCTGGGATGCCCCCCCAGTGTGTCTCTGTCAGTGTCTCTATCTCTCTGTCTGTCTGTGTGTGTGTCTCATTCTGTCTGTCAGTGTCTGTGTTTCTGACAGTGAGGGGAGGGGGAGGAGGGGGGTAGAGGGAGAGAGGGGGAGGGATGGGGGAGAAGGGGGGGAAGGGGGGGGAGGGATGGGGGAGAAGGGGGGGGAGGGATGGGGGAGAAGGGGGGGGAGGGATGGGGGAGAAGGGGGGGGAGGGATGGGGGAGAAGGGGGGGGAGGGATGGGGGAGAAGGGGGAGGGATGGGGGAGAAGGGGGAGGGATGGGGGAGAAGGGGGAGGGATGGGGGAGAAGGGGGAGGGATGGGGGAGAAGGGGGAGGGATGGGGGAGAAGGGGGAGGGATGGGGGAGAAGGGGGAGGGATGGGGGAGAAGGGGGAGGGATGGGGGAGAAGGGGGAAGGATGGGGGAGAAGGGGGAGGGATGGGGAGAAGGAGGAGGGATGGGGGAGAAGGGGGAGGGATGGGGGAGAAGGGGGAAGGATGGGGGAGAAGGGGGAGGGATGGGGAGAAGGAGGAGGGATGGGGAGAAGGGGGAGAAGGGGATAAAGGGGAGAAGGGGATAAAGGGGATGGGGGAAAGGAGATTGGGGGGGGAAGGAGATTGGGGGGGGGAAGGAGATTGGGGGGGGAAGGAGATTGGGGGGGGAAGGAGATTGGGGGGGGAAGGAGATTGGGGGGGGAAGGAGATTGGGGGGGAAGGAGATTGGGGGGGGAAGGAGATTGGGGGGGGAAGGAGATTGGGGGGGGAAGGAGATTGGGGGGGAAGGAGATTGGGGGGGGAAGGAGATTGGGGGGGGAAGGAGATTGGGGGGGGAAGGAGATTGGGGGGGGAAGGAGATTGGGGGGGAAGGAGATTGGGGGGGAAGGAGATTGGGGGGGAAGGAGATTGGGGGGGGGAAGGAGATTGGGGGGGGGAAGGAGATTGGGGGGGAAGGAGATTGGGGGGGAAGGAGATTGGGGGGGAAGGAGATTGGGGGGGAAGGAGATTGGGGGGGAAGGAGATTGGGGGGGAAGGAGATTGGGGGGGGGGAGGAGATTGGGGGGGGAAGGAGATTGGGGGGGGAAGGAGATTGGGGGGGGAAGGAGATTGGGGGGGGAAGGAGATTGGTGGGGGAAGGAGATTGGGGGGGGAAGGAGATTGGGGGGGGAAGGAGATTGGGGGGGGAAGGAGATTGGGGGGGGAAGGAGATTGGGGGGGGAAGGAGATTGGGGGGGAAGGAGATTGGGGGGGAAGGAGATTGGGGGGGAAGGAGATTGGGGGGGGAAGGAGATTGGGGGGGGAAGGAGATTGGGGGGGGAAGGAGATTGGGGGGGAAGGAGATTGGGGGGGAAGGAGATTGGGGGGGGAAGGAGATTGGGGGGGGAAGGAGATTGGGGGGGGAAGGAGATTGGGGGGGGAAGGAGATTGGGGGGGAAGGAGATTGGGGGGGGGAAGGAGATTGGGGGGGGAAGGAGATTGGGGGGGGGGAAGGAGATTGAGGGGGGGGAAGGAGATTTGGGGGGGAAAGGAGATTGGGGGGGGGAAGGAGATTGGGTGGGGGAAGGAGATTGGGGGGGGAAGGAGATTGGGGGGGGGAAGGAGATTGGGGGGGAAGGAGATTGGCGGGGGAGGGGAAGGAGAAGGGGGAGGGAGGCTGAACGGGCCGGGCGCGAGACTTCGGGCAGGGCCCGTCCCCAGCACCAGATTTACAGGTAGGTGGCTTTGGGTCGGGTCGGGGGGAGCGCGGGTCGGGGAGGGTGGTGGGAGGGAGGGAGGTTCGGTTCGGGTCGGGGGGAGGGAGGGAGAGGGAGGTCAGGTCGGATCCAGTCCGGGGGCGGGGGGGGAGTGGGGGGGAGCGGGAGTCGGGTCGGGGGGGAAGCGGGAGTCAGGTCGGTGTCGGGACCAGGGCGGGGGCAGGGGGAGTCGGGTCGGGTCCGGAGGGGAAGCGGGAGTCAGGATGGTGTCGGGTCTGGTCCGGGGGGGGGGGGGAGCGGGAGTCAGGTCGGTGTCAGGTCCGGCCCGGAGGTGGGAAGCGGGAGACGAGTCGAGTCGGGAGGAAGCAGGAGCTGGCCATGGGAGGAGCCTTATTCATGCAGCCCCAGTGAGGCCATTCGGCCAGGGCTAAGGGCTGCGTGCTTTGGCCCCTCCCACACAGTTTTGGGCGCCTGGAGCTACTGAACATGCGCGCCCACTGTAGCGCGCATGTGCAGAGGTCCCAGCACTGTTTTCAGCGCAGGGACCTGGCTCCGCCCCCTACAGCTCCTGCTGCGCTGCGCCGAGGGCCAGAGGACCTGCAGGGAGGTGGAGAATCGTTTTTTTTTCGGCGCACTTTGTGGCGCGAAAAACGGGCGTCCAGGTCGGGACTGCGCCGTTCTAGGCGCGGCTCGAAACTTGGGGCCATAGATTCAAAAGAAAGACTGAAGCATGCGCAGGGGCACAGAACTATGGGTGGAAATATATAATTAATTGAAAGCATTAGTGCAGATAGATAAAAGTCACAAAAAAGCCTGGGTTTTATAAATAGGGCATGGAATGCTGAGCTAATGATAAATATGTATGAGGCAATGGTTAAGCCATAGATAAGAGTAGTAAGTGCAGTTTCCGTTGCCCCATTATGGAAAGGACATTAAAGCCAGAGATTGTACAGTGTGGATTCAGTGAAATATTATCAGGGATCATAGACAATTACGATACAGAAGGAGGCCATTCGGCCCATCGTGTCCGTGCCAGTTGAAAAAGAGCTACCCCTCCTAATGCCACCTTCCAGCTCTAGGTTTGTAGCCCTGTAGGTTATGGCTCTTTAAGTGCATATCCAAGTACTTTTTAAAATGTGATGAGGGTTTCTGCCTCTACCACCCTTTCAGGCAGTGAATTCCAGACCCCCACCACCCTCTGGGTGAAGAAATATTTCTTCATCTCCCCTCTAATCCTTCTACCAACTACTTTAAATCTACACCCCCTGGTTATTGGCACCTCTGTTAAGGGAAATAGGTCTATCCACTCTATCTAGGCCTCTCATAATTTTATACACCTCAATTAAATCTCCCCATAGTCTCCTCTGTTCCAAGGAAAACAAACCCAGCCTATCCAATCTTTCCTCATAGCTAAAATTCTCCAGTCCAGGCAACATCCTTGTAAATCTCCTCTGCAGCCTTTCTAGTGCAATCACATCCTTCCTGAAATGTGGTGACCAGAACTGCACGCCGTACTCAAGCTGTGGACTCAAGTGTTGTATACAGTTCCAGCATTACTTCCCTGCTCTTGTATTCTATGCCTTGGCTAATAAAGTAAAGCATTCTGTATGCCTTTTTAACTACCTTAACGACCTGTCCTACTATCTTTAAGGATCTGTAGACATATACTCCAAGGTCCCTCTTTTCCTCCACACCATTCAGTATTCTCCCATTTATTGTGTATTCCCTTGCCTTGTTGTCCCGCCCCAAATGCATTACCTCACACTTCTCCGGATTGAATTCCATTTTTCACTTTTCTGCCCAACTGACCAGTTCATCGATATCTTCCTGCAGTCTAGAGCTTGTCTCCTCACTGTCAAACATATGGCCAATTTTTGTATCATCTGCAAATTTCTTTGTCATGTCCCCTACATTTAAGTCTAAGTCATTAATATATACTACAAAAAGTAAGGGACCTAGTACTGAGTCCTGTGGAACCCCACTGGAAACAGATGAGAAATTATCGTGATGAAGAGAGACTTGTAATCATTATGAGGAGCTGAGTTTCTGCAGAGCTGTTACAACATTAATTATTTTACCACATTAAGTAGTTGAGGCAGACACCATTGCATCTTTAAGAGAAAAGTGGATAAACATTTGAAATAATGGAAGATTATAGGCCTCTAGGGGAAAAGAGCAGGGTTTAGTTTTGTGTTGCACTCGCAAAAAGCTGGCAGACACAGACACAATGGGCCAAATCGCCTGTGTGCGGTAGATTTTGACTTTGTGTAAAATGTGTGACAGCGAATTGGCAGCCTGTTTTACATCTCTCCTGATTCTCATTTCCACTGAAGTCAGATGTTTAGCACAACCTTCCCTTTATACCCTCAATGGAAAGAACAGATAAATAAAATGTTACTGTACCTTTATGTGATAAGGAGGTTTTAGACATGTTTAAATGTTTCAGTCCCTTTGGGATTTTGGCAAATTGGCTGCTGAGAGAGGACACGCCTGCAAAACAGAAACAATTATTAATCCTTGTTGGACAATGAAGCAACGATTTTAAAATTAAACTGAACTCTGACTAGTATAAGAGCATGTCAACTCAAGGTATGGTGTGTTATTCCATTCAAATCAGACTACATTACCCTCTCCACCCCCATAACTCATTCAATGATGGAAACCAGCCAAGACACCTAATTCATACATTTTAGATGAATTCATATTTAAAAACAGAATTTTAAAAAATCTCCATTAAGAAGGATATTCCACCCCCAAAAAATTAATTCAATGCCTTTATTTCAGTGCATCACAATCGAATTTCCTACAAAGCAATTAGAAAAACAAACTGTTTCCACAACAGAATATTCTTCTAGGAAATTAAAGGAGACCAATAGGGCCGACATCTGAAGAGACTAAGGGGAAGAAATTGGTACTACGCAGGTAATAGTGAATCGGCAGCTTGTTTTACACCCCGACCAATTAGAAAAGGAAATGGGGCAGGGTGTAAAATTGGCTATTGATTTGCTATCGACTGTTTTCCAAAACTGCCGAGGACAAACAGTCCAAATTAGTGACTGTATAACAAATTATGCAATGAGACTTCCTGAGCACAGGATGAACATCAGCAAAAATAAATGAATGCATGTATGCAAGAAAAGAGCAGTGAGAATGCGTAAATAGACAGCAGCAAGTGAACAAACCTGGGCAAATGAAGGAGCAAATAAGCATTTACCAATAAAAATTGATGAACAGCAAGTGAAAGAACAACAAATGACAGCAGCAAGAGAGGGGGGAAAATAAAATAATTAGTGTGAGATTGACAAAGACAAAGCAAGCAGTGCAAGGATACACAGAGATAAGTGAAAGTTTTATAGACAAGTTTTTGTGCACTAATCACAATGAAACTCATTGGACTGAATTTGTACCTTGGAGTTGTACCTTTTTAATGATGCCACTGCAATTGAATCAGACCGCCGGGTTTCCCAGCAAATTAACTGAAGCGGTTCTGATGATGTTACGGAGGACTCTACTTCAGCTCAGCTATTTAAAGGAGCAATGCAGACATCACTTGAAGGCTGGTGGAGGTGGAAGCCAGAGTGTTCGAGAAAATTGTTGGCAGAAGAACACTTTGAGAATATTACATCCTGAATTATGCAGAGTAAAAGGCGGAAAGCAGCCCCCAGGTTTAGTGATGCCTCGTTGGAGACATTACTCCAAGGAGTGAGGGCCCACAGACACATCCTGTACCCTGCTGATGGGAGGACGACGCCAGCGGCACTGACGAAAACTGCATCACTGGAGGTAGCAGAAGTGAGCAGCAGGAGTGTTGTTGAAAGTGTTATACTCATAATAAATGGTCAGACCGAGTACTGTGTGTAATGTGCAAGTGTGACCTTAGCTCCTTTATTGTAGTTGCAGAGTGCAGGTACCTCGTGGGTGACCTGCTTATATACTGTGCTCCCAAGGGATGCTGGGATTCCTTGGGACTCTAACAGGTAGGCCCTCTGGTGACAGGTGTGATGCAGGTTACAAGATTACAAGGGGTTAAATACATAACATCAGTCCCCCCATGAAGTCAACAATACACTTATTTACAAGGTGAGACGATCTGGGGCTTTGCGTTCCCTTGTTGATCATGTCCGTACAAATGTTGGTGTGGTTGGGTTGGTCAGTTCTTCATTGGGCTGTTAGGCAGCCGGCCTGCTGGGAATGATGAGTTCAGTTTCGTGGTCAACTGTGATGTCAGTTGCCACTTGTGTGTGTGTTGGAAGGTCAAAGTTGGTGGTGTCCTCTTCAGGTTGTACGTAGCTGTTGGTGAGCCGCAGTTTAATTTGGTCCAAGTATTTTCTGTGCGTTTGTCCATTGGTCAGTTTGACCTGAAATACCCTACTCCCCTCTTTGGCTGTGACCGTGCCAGCGAGCCATTTGGAACCATGTCCATAATTGAGCATAAACACAGGATCATTGATCTCAGTATCGCGTGACAAGTTTGCGCGGTCATGGTACACACTCTGTTGATGCCGCTTGTCCTCCATGTGATCATGTAGATCAGGGTGGACCAGAGAGAGAGCCTTGTTTTAAGTGCCCTTTTCATGAGCAGCTCGGCTGGGGGAATCTCTATGAGTGAGTGGGGTCTGGTGCGTTAGCTGAGCAGTACTCTGGACAACCCGATCTGCAGGGAGCCTTCCAACATGCGTTTCAAGCTTTGCTTGATGGTCTGAACTGCCTGTTCTGCCTGGCCGTTGGATGCGGGTTTGAAAGGCGCAGATATGACATGTTTGATCCCGTTGCGGGTCATTAACTCTTTGAATTCGCCACTGGTGAAGAACGGCCCTCTGTCGCTGACTAGGACATCGGGCAGGGTGTGCGTGGCAAGCATAGCTCGTAGACTTTCAATGGTGGCCGTGGACGTGCTTACAAATATTATTGCACATTCAATCCACTTTGAGTAAGCATCCATGACAACTAAAAACATTTTGCCTCGGAATGGGCCTGCATAGTCTACATGGATCCTCGACCATGGTTTCGATGGCCAGGACCATAAACTTAGTGGTGCCTCTCTGGGTGCATTGCTCAACTGAGAGCAAGTGTTGCACTGGCGTACACATGACTCTAAATCTGAGTCGATGCCTGGCCACGACACGTGCGACCTGGCTATGGCTTTCTTCATCACAATGCCTGGGTGGGTGCAGTGCAGTTCCCCAATCTCTGCCTTTCTTAGGCAAGACCACACGATTGCCCCACAAGCGACAGTCCGCCTGCAGGGACAGCTTATCTTTGCGTCTGTGGAATGGCTTAATCGCTTCCTGCATGTTCACTGGGACACTGGACCAGCTCCCATGGAGGACAGTTTTTTTTTTATTAGGGACGGTAAAGGATCCTGGCTGGTCCAGGTCCTGATCTGGCGGGCCGTAACGGGAGATTTCTCATTCTCAAATGCCTCTATGACCATAAGCAAGTCCACTGGCTGTACCATTTCCACCCCGGTGGTGGGCAATGGCAGCCGACTGAGAGCATCTGCGCAGTTCTCTGTGCCCACTCTGTGATGAATTACATAGTTGTATGCCAACAGCGTGAGCGCCCATCTTTGGATGCGGGCAGAGGCATTGGTATTGATCCCTTTGCTCTCCGAGAATAGCGATATGAGCGGTTTGTGATCAGTTTCAAGCTCGAACTTGAGGCCAAACAAGTACTGGTGCATTTTCTTTACCCCGTAAACGCATGCCAGAGCCTCTTTTTCAACCATGCTGTAGGCCCTTTCGGCCTTGGACAAACTCCTGGATGCATATGCAACTGGTTGCAAAATTCCTGATTCATTAGCCTGTTGTAACACACACCTGACCCCATATGACGACGCATCGCAAGCTAACACTAGTCGTTTACATGGCTTATACTGAACAAGCAGTTTGTTAGAACACAGTAAATTTCTGGCTTTCTTAAAGGTAGCCTCTTGTGAATTCCTCCATACCCAGTCGTCTCCCTTGCGCAGTAGGGAGAACCGTTCTAGCAGGATGCTTAACCCAGGTAGGAAATTACCGAAGTAGTTAAGGAGTCCCAGGAACGACCGCAGCTCCGTCACATTCTGGTGGTCGCGGCGTGTTCTTGACGGCCTCCGTCTTGGCGATGGTGGGTCTGATGCGATCTGCTGCGATCCTCCTTCCTAAGAATTCGACGTCCTGTGCCAGGAAAACACTCTTCGAGCGTTTCAACCTGAGCCCCACGCGATCCAACCGACTAAGAACCTCCTCCAGGTACTTCAAGTGCTCCATGATGTCCAGACCCGTAACCAATATGTCGTCCTGGAAGACCACTGTACAAGGAACCGACTTTAACAGGCTTTCCATGTTCCACTGGAAGATCGCAGCCGACTGAATCCCGAATGGGCACCGGTTGTAAATAAACAGACCTTTGTGCGTGTTGATGCAGGTGAGGCCTTTTGAAGACTCCTCCAGCTGCTGCGTCATGTAGGCCGAGGTCAGGTCCAGCTTGGTGAACGTCTTCCCTCCAGCCAGGGTCGCAAATAGGTCGTCTGCCTCGGGTAGCGGGTACTGGTCCTGCAGCGAGAAACGATTAATCGTTACTTTATAGTCACCGCAAATTCTAACTGTACCATCCTCCTTGAGTACCGGAGCAATCGGACTGGCCCAGTCATTGAACTCCACCGGCGCGATGATGCCTTCACGTTGCAGCCTATCCAGCTAGATTTCCACTTTTTCACGCAGCATGTACGGTACCGCTCGAGCCTTGTGGTGGATGGGTCGCGTACCGGGAACCAAATGGATCTGCACTTTCGCCCCCGAAAAACTTCCAATACCTGGCTCAAATAACAAAGGTAATTTGCTTAGAACCTGGGTACATGCGATGTCATCAATTGACGAGAGCGCTCGGATGTCGTCCCAGTTCCAGCGGATTTTCCCCAGCCAGCTTCTGCCAAACAACGTGGGGCCATCCCCTGGCACAATCCACAGCGGGAGTTCGTGCACGGCTCAATCATAGGAGACTTTGACTTCAGCACTGCCAATTACAGGGATTATTTCCTTTGTATAATTCCTTAGTTTGGTGTGAATGGGGCTGAGCTTGGGCCTGTGTGCTTTCTTCCCCCATAGCCCGTCGAACGCTGTTTTACTCATTGTGGACTGACTTGCCCCCGTGTCCAGCTCCATAGACACTGGAATATCGTTCAGTTCAACTTCCAACATTATTGGTGGGCATTTCGTCGTGAATATGTACGCCGTACACCTCTGCCTCCTCCGTATGAGTTTCCAATTCCGTCTGATCCACTGTGGACCGATCTTCCTCTGCAACGTGGTGGTTTGCAGGGTTTGCAGCTCGCCTGCACATTCGTTGGAGGTGTCCCATTGTTCTGCAGCCATTGCACGCATAGTGCTTAAAGCGGCATTGATGGGGCCGATGATCACCTCTGCAGCGCCAACAGGATGTTAACTGCCTCGCATTAACAGATGATGGCGGACTCTGGGTCAATTGAGGTCGGGCCACAGCCATGGCGGGTACATTCTGCCATGTACATTTCTGCTCAAAACCGACGTTACTTTATGTACAGTACTGGCCGAAACTTCTTTGTTCTGCAAAATCTGCTTGCTGTTGTCGCTGGTGGACATAAATGCCTGGGCTATCGTTATGGCTTTACTCAGATTCGGAGTTTCTACAGTCAACAGTTTGCAAAGGATTGTCATGTCCGATGCCCAGTACAAAAAAGTCTCTGAGCATTTGCTCTAGGAATCCCTCAAACTCACAATGTCTTGCAAGTGGCCTTAGTTCGGTGACGTAGCTCGCCACTTCCTGGCCCTCCGATCGTTGACATGTGTAGAACTCATATCTTGCCATCAAAACACTTTCCTTAGGATTTAGGTGCTCCCGGACCAACATACACAGTTCTTCGTAGGATTTCTCTATTGGTTTAGCCGGGGCCAGGAGATTCTTCATGAGGCCATAGGTTGTTGCCCCACAGACAGTTAGGAGGATCGTCCTTCGTTTGGTCGCGTTCTCGTCCCCTTCCAGCTCATTGACTACGAAGAATTGGTCGAGTTTCTCCATGAAGGCTTCCCAATCCTCCCCCTTCTGAGAACTTCTCCAGGATGCTGACTGTTCTTTGCATTTTTGCACAGTTCGTTACCTCGTCGCCAATTGTTATACTCATAATAAATGATCAGACCGAGTAGTGTGTGTAATGAGCAAGTGTGACCTTAGCTCCTTTACTATAGTTCCAGAGTGCAGGTACCTCGTGAGTGGCCTGCTTATATGCTGTGCTCCCAAGGGATGCTGGGGTGGACAGGTGTGATGCAGGTTACAAGGGGTTAAATACGTAACAGAAAGGACATGGAAGGTGGTGACAAGGACAGCAGTGGAGAGTCCCCGTCAGACGCTCCAAGCAGTGCTCAGCTGGATGAAGATGCTGAACCTTGGGGGCCATCAACAAGCGCATGATGCTTGAGGAGCTATAAAAAATGCGGGAGGCTCTTGAAGCTTTTCCAGCCGCGATGTTAATTGGGCTAATCTAACTGATAGAAATGCGGTGGAGAAGGATTTCCTGGAGTGTATTGGGGATGGTTTTCTAGACCAATATGTCGAGGAACCAACTAGAGAGCTGGCCATCCTAGAATGGGTGATGTGCAATGAGAAGGGACTAATTAGCAATCTTGTTGTGCGAGGCCCCTTGGGGAAGAGTGACCATAACATGGTAGAATTCTTTATTAAGATGGAGAGTGACAAAGTTAATTCAGAAACTAGGATCCTGAACTTAAGGAAAGATAACTTTGATGGTATGAGGCACGAATTGGTTAGAATAGACTGGCAAATGATACTTAAAGGGTTGACGGTGGAGAGGCAATGGCAAACCTTTAAAGATCATACGGACGAACTTCAGCAATTGTACATCTCTGTCTGGAGTAAAAATAAAATGGGGAAGTTGACTCAACCGTGGCTAACAAGGGAAATTAAGGATAGTGTTAAATCCAAGGAAGAGGCATACAAATTAGCCAGAAAAAGGAGCAAACCGGAGGACTGGGAAGAATTTACAGCAGAGGAGGACAAAGGGTTTAATTAAGAGGGGGAAAATAGAGTATGAGAGGAAGCTTGCCGGAAACATAAAAAATGACTGCAAAAGCTTCTATAGATATGTGAAGAGAAAAAGATTAGTAAAGACAAACGTAGGGCTCTTGCAGTCGGATTCGGGTGAATTTATAATGGGAAACAAAGAAATTGTAGACCAATTGAACAAGTACTTTGATTCCGTCTTCACAAAGGAAGACGCAAATAACCTTCCAGATGTACCAGGGGACCGAAGGTCGAGTGAGAAGGAGGAACTGAAGGGTATCCTTATTAGGCGGGAAATTGTGTTAGGGAAATTGACGGGATTGAAGACCGATAAATCCCCAGGGCCTGATAGTCTACATCCCAAAGTACTTAAGGAAGTGGCCCTAGAAATAATGGATGCATTGGTGATCAATTTCCAACAGTCTATCGACTCTGGATCAGTTCCTATGGACTGGAGGGTTGCTAATGTAACACCACTTTTTTTTAAAAAGGTGGGTGGGAGAAAACAGGTAATTATAGACCGGTTAGCTTGACATCAGTGGTGGGGAAAATGTTGGAATCAATCATTCAGGATGAAATAGCAGCGCATTTAGAAAGCAATGATAGGATTGGTCCAAGTCAGCATGGATTTATTATAGGGAAATCATGCTTGACAAATCTTCTGGAATTTTTTGAGGATGTAACTGGTAGAGTAGACAGGGGAGAACCAGTGGATGTTTGGACTTTCAAAAGGCTTTTGACAAGGTCCCACACAAGAGATTGGTGTGCAAAATCAAAGTACATGGTATTGGGAGTAACGTACTGACGTGGATAGAGGACTGGTTGGCAGACAGGAAGCAGAGAGTCGGGATTAACGGGTCCTTTTCAGAATGGCAGACAATGACTAGTGGAGTGCCGCAGGGCTCAGTGCTGAGACCCCAGCTCTTTACAATATATATTAATGATTTAGATGATGGAATTGAGTGTAATATCTCCAAGTTTGCAGATAACACTAAACTGGGTGGCGGTGTGAGCTGTGAGGAGGACGCTAAGAGGCTCAGGGTGATTTCGACAGGTTAGGCGAATGGGCAAATACATGGCAGATGCAGTATAATGTGGATAAATGTGAGGTGATCCACTTTGGGGGCAAAAACACAAAGGCAGAATATTATCTGAATGGCAGCAGATTAGGAAAAGGGGAGGTGCAGCGAGACCTGTTCATCAGTCATTGAAGGTTGGCATGCAGGTACAGCAGGCGATGAAGAAGGCAAATGGTATATTGGCCTTCCTAGCTAGGGGATTTGAGTATAGGAGCAGGGAAGTCTTACTGCAATTGTACAGAGCCTTGGTGAGGCCCCATCTGGAATATTGTGTTCAGTTTTGGTCTGCTAATCTGAGGAAGGACATTCTTGCCATTGAGGGAGTGCAGTGAAGGTTCACCAGACTGATTCCAGGGATGGCTGTACTGACCTATGAGGAGAGACTGGATCAACTGGGCCTTTATACACTGGAGTTTAGAAGGATGAGAGGGGATCTCATAGAAACATATAAGATTCTGACTGGACTGGACAGGTTAGATGTGGGAAGAATGTTTCCGATGTTGGGGAAGTCCAGAACCAGGGGACACACTCTTAGGATAAGGGGCAGGCCGTTTAGGACTGAGATGAGGAGAAACTTCTTCACTCAGAGAGTTGTTAACCTGTGGAATTCCCTGCCGCAGAGAGTTGTTGATGCCAGTTCATTGGACATATTCGAGAGGGAGTTAGATATGGCCCTTACGGCTAAAGGGATCAAAGGGTATGGAGAGAAAGCAGGATAGGGGTACTCAGGTGATGATCAGCCATGATCTTATTGAATGGTGGTGTAGGCTCGAAGGGCCGAATGGCCTACTCCTGCACCTATTTTCTATGTTTCTAATCCAGCATCAAGCTTATGATCTACAGGGCAGTAGTGAGACCCGCCCTCCTATATGGCTCAGAGACGTGGACTATATGCAGTAGACACCTCAAAACGCTGGAGAAGTGCCACCAGCGCTGCCTCAAGATCCTGGAAATTAATTGGCAGGATAGACGCACTAACGTTAGTGTTCTCGCTCAGGCCAACATCCCCAGCATCGAAGCATTGACCACGCTCGACCAGCTCTGTTGGACGGGTCACATCATCTGCATGCCCAACGTGAGACTCCCAAAGCAAGCGCTCTACGCGGAGCTTCAACATGGCAATCGAGCCCCAGGTGGGCAGAGGAAACGCTTCAAGGGCACCCTCAAAATCTCCTTGATAAAGTGCAACAGCCCCACCGACTCCTGGGAATCTCTGGCCCACGACTGCCCAAAGTGGAGGAAGAGCATCTGGGAGGGCACCAAACACCACGAGTCCCATCGCCGAGAACTAGAAATCAAGCGTAGACAGCGGAAGGAGCGTGCGTCAACCCAGGCTCCCCACCCACCCTTTCCTTCAACCACTTTCTGCCCCACCTGTGACAGAGACTGTAGGTCCCGCATTGGACTGTACAGCCACCTGAGAACTCACTTTTAGAGTGGAAGCAAGTCATCCTTGACTCCGAGGGACTGCTTATGGTGGTGATGATGCACCTGTGGGAAGCCAGCCACAGCAACAAAGCCGAGTGCCCACTCAGTCTGACTGGCTTCATCAGTGGCAAAGTGTACAGGAATGCCTGCCTTGTCAAACATGGCATCGGTCACCTGGGTGATGCTTTTGTGGGCGGCCGACTGCGAGATCCTGCAAATGTCTCCTGCAGATGCCAGGAAGGAGCCTGAGATGAAGTTGTTGAGGGTAGTTGTGACTTTGACAGCCACTGATAAGGCATGCCCACCAGGTCCAATTGGCAGTAGGTCTTCTTTCAGCAGGCTACAAATGTCTGCAACGACCTGACAATAGTCTGAGCCTCCTGAGGCACTGGTGTTCAGTCATGTCCAGGAAGCTGATCCTCTGCCTATATAACCTTGTGTTGGGGGTTTCGCCTCCTGCGAGGTGCACCCCTGTGCTCATCCCTGCTCTCCTGTGGAGCAGCAGGTCGGTGAGGGGAAGGCTGTTGTTGTTCCTGCTGATGTTGATGCTGCTGGGACTCATCTTGGTACAAAGCTGAGGTGCAAGGTGAAACAGCATAAGCAGCATCCGTGCTGGTCTGATAGATGCCAAGTAAAGTGGAGATCAGAGGCACAATCCCCAAATATAGTGTGTGACTTCCAAGGAAAGTGACTTCCAATGTTGTGAGAAATCACCTGCAAACTCCTGAAAGCAAACGCGCAACACAAATGGTGTCAATAAGAGACAATCCCTCAGGCAAGGAAGCAGATGTAAAGCTGTGAGTAATTGTGATTTTTTTTTTTAAACCGTCAACTGTTCAACTCCTACAATGACCACTCTGTTCTCGCCTTGCTTTCAGTGGCAAGGTTCAGCAAGCCCTGAAATCCCATGAACAGCCAGTAAAAGCTGCAACATCAATTTAAAAAGGCCGTTAATAGCCTCTTAACGAGCTCTAAACTGCTTTAATCAGGTCACCCGCCTCTCCCGAGCGGGTCTCTGGCGCGCTGACTAATGAGCCTGAGTTGAAGGAGGAAGCCAGCTTCCCGACACGCTGTCAATTTCAGCGCTTTTAACTGCGCACCCGCTCGAAAACCCGCACACCCTTCAAAGTTAAAATTCAGCCCCATAGCTACAGAGCAATTTTACGTGCAATGGATGTACTCATCCATCCAAAATTCATAAACACTCGTAAATTGCCCATAGTGCTGCTCGCAGTTCGTTGATGAGTATGAGTTTTTATGTACAAGGTGGCAATGAATTTGGGAGAGAAATTACCGAAACTCGCTCTAGAGAGCAGCAAGAGCCTGTAATTACATTGAGACCCTTCACATAGCAAAATTGAATGGGAAATGTTCACCAATGGCAAATTTTGACAGCAAAACAAAGCTAAATATCAAGACAACAGGAAATAATATTTATTGACAGGAAGTGCGTGCCTATTACAAGATTTGTAATATAAAGATTTATGTGTCCGCCTTAGCGAATTAATAGCACCCTTGCCTCTAATTTTGAAAGCTGTGGGTTTAAGTCCCACTCCACATACTTAAGCAGATAATCGCACTTGACACACCAGTGCAGCACTGAGAGAGAGGTGCACTGTCGGAGTGGTCCCATCTTATGGATGATGCGTCAAACTGAGAACCTTTTGCCAATCAGGTGAATGTAAAAGATCCTATGGCACTATTTCAGGAGGAGCTGGAGCATTCTCCCGGTGTCCGGGCCAATATTTATTCCTCAACCAACACCAGCAAAAACAGATTATCTGGTCATTTATGTTGCTGTTTGTGAGACCTTGCTGTCTCCAAATTAGCTGCCATGTTTCCTTCCATTATAATAATGAATAGGTACTTCATCGGCTGTGAAGCATATTGGGACCTCCTGACACAGTGAAAGGCACTGTAAAATTGCAAGTTCCTCTTCTTTTACATGTCCTTTGCTCAAACTGCAAATTTGAAGAGATTTTTTTCACCACTGTTCCATGCAAATTCAGCTCTTAAAACACAGTGGGTACCACAGCAGTTCAGGTATATTATGAAAAACTATGGACCTTTATTGCAAAGACTACAAAATTGACTTCTACAGGTGAGATTTTACTGTGCCTTGTACTATTCTTATATGAATTCCCATAAACCCATTGGTATATTATAAATTATGAGTAGTCTCAGTATGCACTCATTAATTTTTACCATTCAGGATAGCCTTTTCCCATGAATTGATTAGAAGCAGGCACTTGGCTCTACCTGTACATAAGCTTAAACCATATGAATGACATAAACCTTGGTCCAAGCAAGAAAAATGCTATATGCACACTCTTGCAACTATTTTTCAATGCTAGAGTACAACATAACACTAAGCCTCTTCTGCTGCTTCAGTTCTTGGGCAAGAGCATTAATTTCAGATACAAAAATGGAGCTCCACAATGGCTCAACACATTTATGCATTAAGCAGCTGAGCTGTACAGACCAGAATGTCCCACGTTTCTGCTGAATTGGTTTATCTCAATTGAGGCGCGGGGGGGGGGGGAGGGGGGCGGGGAAAGCTGGGGGAAGAGAGAAGCGCGACACTATAATTGGCTTCAGAGAGGGAGGGGAAAGTCAGCCAGTATTACCACTCGTGTTGATTATGAAGGAGATGCACACTGTTAGTCAGAAGGTGAGAACAAGATGTATATCGGCTATGGTGCCCACTCTTGCAGTGGAATAGTCTGCTGAACAATTTCTGCACTTGAACAGAAAGAATGTCCACTTGGCTGAGATACTAGGGATGACCGTCACCTCCACCAGGAAGTGAATGCATTCAGAAAGAGACGAATAATTGGCGAGAAAATGAAAATGAAAATGAAAAAACAATTGAGAATGTTGAGTGATTAGTATCTGAAATACAGATTAACATTTTACATCGATTAACTGTTCTACCTAAAGCATTAACCTACTTCAGATAATGACTAACCTCTGTGTCTTGCTTTTATTATTTCTTAGAGACATTACATTTTTTTTAAATAATTCCATGAAGAAAAATGACTTCACCCCAGGATAGATTATGGCAAATCTAATACTAAACTCATGTTAACCTTCTGAAACAATTAATGTTGCAATTATCTGCTACTGTGTCGTGCATAATCTCAGGTGCTCTGCATCAAAGGCCAGGAATTGTTCACAGTAGGGAGGAAAGGAATAGACCAACAGTTTTTGAAAATCTGCAGTGGTACTGAATTTGGAGACTCTCACGAATGACTTGTTAATAAGCTTAACTTAAACCCTTGGCTTCTGAAGCACCTGATTTAAGCATGTATAAAATATCAAAATTCACAAATAAAATGGTAATCTGAAACCACACTCTATTAACTGTAGTGAAATTTGATCAAATCATGATAGCTTCTTTGCATTTTGATTTCCTTACATTACTGAAACAGATTAGCAACAAGAACGGTGCACTCAAGCAAGTGAGAGGATAATCTTTAGGAATGCAATGAAGAAGGAAGAATTAGCAAAATGACATAAACTCTGCCTTACCAAATGTAGGTTTAATTGTAACTGACACACACCAAAGGACATATGCATATAGAATTGTAATTTAACACAAGGTACTGGATATCATTAATCAGTCCCAGATACTACAGGTCCAATACATTTTTTGTGTTTGTTTCCTGTTTATACATGCATTGAAAAAAATCCAGTTTGTTTCATTTATTAAGAAGGACCTGCAGTTATCTTGCTATAAGGTGTTCATTCCCATTTCAGTGTTTTATAAAACAGTTTCCCCTCAATGGTTTACAGCAGTTCTTGCAGTCAGACCTTGTCCATGATAATCCAGAAGCTGCATCTTTACAGAGTCATGCAACTCACAGATTTTAAGAACATAAGAAATAGCAGCAGGAGTAGGCCCCTTGAGCCTGCTGCGCCATTCAGTAAAATCATGACTGATCATCGGCCTCAACTCCACTTTCCCGCCCAATCTCCATATCCCTTGATTCCTCTAGAGTCCAAAAATCTGTCTATCTCAGCCTTGAATATACTCAAAGATTCAGCATCCACAGCCCTCTGGGACAGAGAATTCCAAAAATTCACAACCCTCTGAGTGAAGAAATTCCTCCTCATCTTGATCTTAAATGGCAGGCTCCTTATTCTGAGACTATGTCCCCTAGTTCTATACATTCCAGCCAGGGGAAACAACCTCTCAGCACCTACCCTATCAATCCCCTTCAGAATCTTGTTTGTTTCAATGAGGTCACCTCTCATTCTTTTAAACTGCATTTTAGAATGGATTTAATGTGGTCTTGCTATATATTCACTTTCAGACTAAAACATATTCTTACAATGACAGTAGGTAGCTGAATAAGATCAGAGAATATTAACAGTACAGTAGCATGCAAAAATAAACAGTCTATGATGACTGTCTGTCTGGTATCCCATCCTGGGAACCTTTCTATCACGAGGGTGTGAACTGCTATGGGAGGTACGAAATGACTTCTACTTGTTTTTTTAAATAAGATCCCAAGTGTTAAGCTAAAACATGTTGTATTGTTATAGCAACATCGTAACATGAATTATAAAAAAATTCCATCCAGGCCACATAGTTAAAAAGCTGCAAGATGTTACACATATTTTGTTTACTGCCAAATGGAATTCAGTGTTTTCTTCGTCTGCCACTTTTGATATATTGTCTCGAGCATCTTCTCCAACCCAAGTGCTTAAAGTGAACAGTATCTGTTTAAACAGATATTTTCAGAACGTTTTTAACCACTTATTTTTTTGGAAGTCAAATTAATACTATTTACAAATATAGAATAGATGACCACATGACATTAAATAATACAAAATAACTTAGAATACTTTACCAGTGCCTCATCTATATGCGTGTGAAAAACTTTCTCGCTGAAAGAACCTTGCAGCTAATTACGTCAAATAAAGCTACTTGGCAAAGACTGAACTTTAAACAGAATGAACAGTTCTGAGTTTTGTCCAATGCTGGTCACAGAAATAAAGCAAACATACTTTGAGAAGCACGAGTTTTATGCAAGGTCATCATATTTTGACATTGTTTAAAATGAGGGGGGAAAGGGGAGAAAAAGAGATGAGAAGTCTGGCATCGTTTTATTGTGCCTGTGTAAGTTTCTCCCTAATTTCCGTCGCCCAGAGTGAATTTCTAACGTCATGTTACATACCAATTCAGCTGTTAAAATCCTTAGAGGCTAAAAGTGTATTACCTGTACGAAAGTACGCAAGTAGAAAAAACTACATAAACCAACAAATTATTTCATGCAAGTATGGTGCAGATCAGTTGTGTTGAGTTGCAGAAACATGATTTTTGTTTCTACAATATTTTTGCTGTTCTTAGATTGACTCAGAGTATTTTTCCATAATGGCAGAGAATTGGTCTATGCAATTATAATGTGGCCACTGTTCATACAGGATATAGGCAGAAATGAGGTAAGGAAAATGCATGCAACTACAGGAGGATAACAAGGCCAGGATGAACCAGAAATATAAGCGAGCACAGGTTGCAGAATTAGCCTAGTCTTATACCCAACCTCTGGAATAGACCCTCACAAAATTACCTTACAGTCAAGGTAGGATAATATATGAAGAAAAATAGAAATTTTAGACATAGTATTTAAAATCTTTGGTTTATTATGTTATGGTACATGGAGCAATACTCTGGCTGGGGATCCACTGATGGTTTTTTGTAACATCTGGTATAGCAGCATTATTAGAAGCCAAAACCAATCTAATATAGAAGCTTAATTTATAGAAAACGAGTCACTGTTCTAAAGCAACATTAAGTATACCTGAACAAATTAGAAATGTTTTCTCAAAAAGCTGAATTTGCTTTTTCTTAAAAGTATATTGGGCCATAATTTTCTGTGGTAGGGCATCTAATGGTGTCTATCGTTAGTTAGACTTGCCCTTGCATGTTTAGGTTTTTAAAAAACTGTGTGGCAAGTTGCTGAAAGTGCGAGGTGATAACTTTCCAGCAAGGGAAACAGGATATCTGGGACCCGAGTGAATCGGACAACCAACTGTGTATCTCCTTAAATCAATCAGATCAAAGGATTGTGAAATTAACAGCACAAGGACTGAGAAGGAAGTGCAAGTTCGAATGGGGAATTCAATGTAAAATCAGGTATAGAAAGAGAAATAAAGAGAAGAAAGAAAGATGAGATTCAGAGAAAGAGACAGTAAAAAAAAAACAATTATTTGCAATTTTACATTTTTTAAATCTCCAACAATTAAAACCTGAAGGAATGAGACTCCATACTTGTAATACTTCATTTTCAGTGCCAAAGAGGTTGACTGGCAGTAATTATCACTTATTGCGCTCAATTTTCCCCAAAGCATTTTTTTGGTGAACTTGAAGAGTTACACCCGATTTTTTGGGGCCTAAGTGCGCCAAAAAAAAATATTCTAAGTTTCCCCATTGGATTTCTTCATTTTGGCCTGGCGTAACCCGACCTTTAGTTTTGGGGGTGGAGCTTTGATCTGCACCAAAAAGATTGGGCTGCTATGGTAACCAGGGAAATAATGCAAGCTGAGGCTGCAAAGTGAAGCATACAGCCAGCTCCCAACACATTAAAAGAATTGAAAAACACATAGCACCAACTTCCCTGCAACCCCGCCCGAAGGGCTTTCCGTTCCGGTCCCATTCTCGGTCCCCAGTTCAGTTCTCGAATATTCTCTCTCTCTCTCTCTGGAGTGAACCAGGGACCGGACAGCCTTCGGGTGGGATTGGAGATAAGTTGCTGCTATGTATTTTTCAATTCTTTTAGTGTGTCAGGGCATCTGCTGCGTCGATTTCCTGAACTCTCCGCAAGGTTTTTCTGGAGAGGCCACATACACTGGCCTAAGCACAACTGGGGTAACTCTCAGCTGGCCAAACTTCACTAAATGGCCAGAATTGGCTATACCCCCTTTGGCTGAAAAAAAAACTGACCTAAAAAAATCGTTACTGAGTTACACTGATGCAAATTGATTGGGGAAACCGTGGTTTTTCAACTTAGGCCAAAAAGACCAGTCTGCTCAAAAGAAACGGCGCAAATCACTGGAGGAAATTGAGCCCATTATGTCATTAAAAGGGCAAGACTTAACTTTCTGTGGCGAATTTAGTTTGTATCTACCGCGCAAATACAACAACTTCATGCCATTCATTGCATTTCAATGGTGAATAGGACAGCGAGATTCCATTTTTGTGAAGCTAACGATGAAGCAGCTCAGACAGCAATTTTTGGATTTTCACATTTAACCATGCATCTGCCCTCGCCTGAAGTTGCTGCAGCATTTGTGCATAAAAAACAGCGATCGCCATGAGCTTCACCATTATTTTGCCAGCAAATTATGGCCCAATATTTGAAGATTGACATGACGCTGCACACTATACATGAACATGAAGCATCATAGAGTGAGAAGGTCTTCTGCACTCACTCTAGGCCTATAGTCACTAGAATTTAGAAGAATGAGAGGTGATCCCATTGAAACATACAAATTTCTTACAGGGCTTGACAGGGTAGATGCAGGGAGAATGTTTCCCCTGGCTGGGGAGTCTAGAACCAGGGGTCACAGTCTTAGAATAAGGGATCAGCCATTTAAGACTGAGACGAGGAGAAATTTCTTCACTCAGAGGGTGGTGAATATTTAGAATTCTCTACTCCAGAGGGCTGTGGATGCTCAGTCGTTGAGATCGATAGTCTTTTGAATTAATAAGGGAATAAAGGGATATGGGGATAGTGCAGGAAAGTGGAGTTGAGGTAGAGGATCAGCCATGATCTCATTAAATGGCAGAGCAAGCTCGAGGGGCCAAATGGCCTACTCCTGTTCCTAATTCTTATGTTCTTATATTTCCCAGCTGACCTGCACCAAGCAGAGATTGCAGGAAATCAGGTGGGCAAGTCCTGCTCTTGTGCTTCCTAGTCCAACTGGTGGGAATTACAGGATTTTATCCCAGCGATGATGGAAGTGCAGCAATTACCTGGATTACCAAGTCTGATCCACCCTTTCAACAGATAAAATACAAGTGCAAGTAGAACCAAGGTAAAAAGACCTGCTGATAAATTCTACATGATGGCAGATCACCTACCTCTGTCCTCCAGTGGGTTATTGGCAAGGTTGATTGTGTGAAGTCCTGAGTTGGGATTGTGAGTGAGGGCACTGGCCAACTTCTGTGCAAAATCCCTGGAGGAAAAGAAAATAAACTGTGTGAAGAGATGTACTTGAACAATGATCCAGAACTAGTTGAAACATACATAAAGATCAAAAGGGTCTGAGGGCAATACCTAAATGTGCAATACATGTGAACTTTACTGCAGATATCTACTTCAGTCCTCTGCCACATGATAATTACAGGCATGGGTCTACTGGAGTTACATCACCAGGTCAGTTATCACGCTCCTGTGAAGCATCTTGAGATGTTTTATTACGTTAAAGACACTATATAAAAGCAAATTGTTGTTATTGTCAGTTAACTAGAAGTGCTAACACATGTAATACATTGCATACAGATCTTAAATATTATCTGTACAGAGACCACCTCTCTATTGGGATCACCTTGAAATTGTCTCAAAGATTGCCATGTTATGTGGGTTTAACTGGAAATAACCTGAAATGACTGTACTAATAAGTCAAACAATAACCAGATGACATTGCCTAGTTGTCGCAAAGTTGTTGGGAGCCTTCTTCATTGTGTGGCGTGACTGTTATTTGCAACTTGTCAGCCCAAGCTTGGATATTGTCCAGGTGCTGTGGCAGACTGGCAGCTGTGATTCGATCTGAATGCAAAAAGTGATAAGTGAAAAGCCCCACTCATTATGGCAAAGGAAAGGTCAATAACAAACCAGCTAAATGGCTGGAACAATTATAATGCCTGAGGAACTCTTGACTAGATGTGGTAGGGCCACAAAACTCTGATCTGATCGATTACTTGTAGGGCTGCTTTGCTCTGGCTATAACCTGCTGCTTTTGGTATTTAGCACACAAGTAACCTCGAGTTGTAACTTTACTAGGCTTTGCCTCAGTCAAAGGTATGTCTAGTGCAGTTCCTGGCACACCCTTCTACACTCTCCATTAAACTAGGTTTAACCTTGGTTTGACGGAGATAAAGGAGTGACGGATGAGCTGAACCATAAGGTTTCAGAGTGTGGTGCTGTACAATGCTGCAGGCGATGGTCCACATGCCTCATAGGTACTCAACTATCGGGTGATAAATCTATCTATTGTGTTCCGAACACAGATGAGGCTGCAACCAGGGAGGTTGAAGTAGCAGTGACCTCAGCCTTTATTAAGACACTCCAGAGGGAGGAACATGCATTAGGGGCCGGCTTATATACAGTGCTCCCAAGGGATGCTGGGATCCCTTGGGACTTCAGGGGATGCGCTCCCTGGTGGCGGAACATGGGAGTGCATGCTTTACAGTACACAACATCACTACCACCGCAAAGTCAAAGTGAAAACTATTTACAAGGTGAGGCAGTCGGGAGCCTTTCTTTCCCTGGTGGACTGCCTCGGTACAAATGTCTGTTCTGGTGTGTTGGGCTGTGCCCTCGCTGGGCTGGCGTGTTGTTGGCCCTGCAGGGCTGCTGGGTGAGCCTGGCCTTGCTGGGCTGTTGGGCATGATGGGTTCGATTTCCTGGTCCGGGGTGGTGTCGTTGATCCTTTGGGTGTGTGTTGTGGGTTCGAAAAAGGTGGTGTCTGCTGTGGGTTGTTCAGGGCAGTCTGTGAACCACTGCCTCGTTTGGTCCAGGTGCTTTCTGCAAATTTGTCCATTGTCTAGTTTGACTACAAACACCCTACTCCCTTCTTTAGCTATCACCGTGCCCACGATCCACTTGGGACCATGTCCATAGTTTAGCACATACACAGGGTCATTCAGATCAATTTCCCGTGACACAGTGGCGCGACCATCGTTTACATTTTGTTGCTGCTGCCTGCTCTCTACCTGATCATGCAGGTTGGGGTGAACCAGCGAGAGTCTGGTTTTAAGTGTCCTTTTCATGAGTAGCTCAGCCCGGGGCACTCCTGTGAGCTAGTGGGGTCTCGTGCGGTAGCAGAGCAGTACGCGGGACAGGCGGATTTGGAGTGAGCCTTCTGTGACTCGTTTAAGGCTCTGTTTGATGGTTTGTACTGCTCGCTCTGCCTGCCCATTGGAAGCTGGTTTAAACGGGGCCGAGGTGACATGTTTGATCCCATTGCGGGTCATGAATTCTTTAAATTCGGCACTGGTGAAACATGGCCCATTGTCACCGACCAGTATGTCAGGCAGGCCGTGGGTGGCAAACATGGCCCTCAGGCTTTCAATGATGGCGGTGGTGGTGCTTCCCGACATTATTTCACATTCAATCCATTTTGAAAAAGCATCCACCACCACCAGGAACATTTTACCGAGAAACGGGCCCGATAGTCGACATGGATCCTCAACCATGGTCTGGAAGGCCAGGACCACAAACTTACTGGTGACTCTCTGGGCGCGTTGCTCAACTGAGCACATACGCTGCATTGCCGTACACAGGACTCTAAGTCAGAGTCGATACCGGGCCACCACAAGTAGGATCTGGCTGTCGCTTTCATCATTACTATACCCGGGTGTGTGATGTGGAGATCCGAGATGAACGTCTCCCTGCCCTTTTTGAGTAGCACTACGCGGTTACCCCACAACAGGCAGTCTGCCTGAATGGACAGCTTGTCCTTTCGCCACTGGAACGGCTCCCATGCAGTACACAGTTTTTTACGAGGGACAGCAGAGGATCTTGGCTGGTCCAAGTCCTAATCTGGCAGGCTGTGACAGGTGACTTATCATTTTCAAACGCTTCCATGACCATCAACAAGTCTGCGAGCTGCGCCACCATCAATAAGTTTGCAGGCTGAGCCATTTCCACCCCCGTGGTGGGCAATGGTAGCCGATTGAGAGCATCCGCACAGTTCTCGGTGCCTGGCCTGTGGCGGATGGTATAGTTATACGTTGATAGCACGAGTGCCCACCTTTGTATGCAGGCTGAGGCATTAGTATTTATCTCCTTGTTTTCAGCGAACGGGGATATGAGGGGCTTGTGATCGGTTTCCAGCTCGAATTTGAGGCCAAACAGGTACTTTTGCATTTTCTTTATCCCGAACACACACACACTAATCCCTCTTTCTCAATCATGCTGTAGGCCCTCTCGGCCTTAAGACCAGCTCCTGGAGGCATAGGCGACAGGTTGCAACTTCCTCGCAACGTTAGCTTGTTGCAATACACGCCCGACTCCGTACGACGACGCATCACATGCTAGCACACGTGTGCTGAGAGATTGGTTTGGTGTTATCACTGGTGGACATAAACGCCTGTGCTATCGCAATGGCCTTACTGAGGGTCAGTGGCTCTACAGTCAAAGGTTTTCGTAGGATAGTCTCGTGGCCAATGCCCAGTACAAAAAAGTCTCTGAGCATCTGCTCCAGGTAGCCATCAAACTCACATTGTCCGGCAAGTCGCCTTAGCTCGGCGACGTAGCTCGCCACTTCCTGACCTTCAGATCGTTGGCACATGCAGAACCGATACCTCGCCATCAGCACGCTCTCCCTCGGGTTAAGATGCTCCCGAACCAATGTACACATCTCCTCATACGACTTATCTGTGGGTTTCACCAGAGCCAGAAGATTCTTCATGAGGCTATAGGTCGGTTCCCCGCAGACCGTGAGGAGGACCGCTCTCCTTTTTGCAGCACTTCCTTCTCCGTCCAGCTCGTTGGCTACAAAGTACTGGTCTAACCGTTCATAGAAACATAGAAAATAGGTGCAGGAGCAGGCCATTCAGCCCTTCTAGCCTCCACCGCCATTCAATGAGTTCATGGCTGAACATGAAACTTCAGTACCCCATTCCTGCTTTCTCGCCATACCCCTTGATCCCCCGAGTAGTAAGGACTTCATTTAACTCCCTTTTGAATATATTTAGTGAATTGGCCTCAACTACTTTCTGTGGTAGAGAATTCCACAGGTTCACCACTCTCTGGGTGAAGAAGTTTCTCCTCATTTCGGTCCTAAATGGCTTACCCCTTATCCTTAGACTGTGACCTCTGGTTCTGGACTTCCCCAACATTGGGAACATTCTTCCTGCATCTAACCTGTCTAAACCCGTCAGAATTTTAAACGTTTCTATGAGGTCCCCTCTCATTCTTCTGAACTCCAGTGAATACAAGCCCAGTTGATCCAGTCTTTCTTGATAGGTCAGTCCCACCATCCCGGGAATCAGTCTGGTGAATCTTCGCTGCACTCCCTCAATAGCAAGAATGTCCTTCCTCAAGTTAGGAGACCAAAACTGCACACAATACTCCAGGTGTGGCCTCACCAAGGCCCTGTACAACTGTAGCAACACCTCCCTGCCCCTGTACTCAAATCCCCTCGCTATGAAGGCCAACATGCCATTTGCTTTCTTAACCGCCTGCTGCACCTGCATGCCAACCTTCAATGACTGATGTACCATGACACCCAGGTCTCGTTGCACCTTCCCTTTTCCTAATCTGTCACCATTCAGATAATAGTCTGTCTCTCTGTTTTTACCACCAAAGTGGATAACCTCACATTTATCCACATTATACTTCATCTGCCATTCATTTGCCCACTCACCTAACCTATCCAAGTCACTCTGCAGCCTCACAGCATCCTCCTCGCAGCTCACACTGCCACCCAACTTAGTGTCATCCGCAAATTTGGAGATACTACATTTAATCCCCTCGTCTAAATCATTAATGTACAATGTAAACAGCTGGGGCCCCAGCACAGAGCCTTGCGGTACCCCACTAGTCACTGCCTGCCATTCTGAAAAGTACCCATTTACTCCTACTCTTTGCTTCCTGTCTGACAACCAGTTCTCAATCCACGTCAGCACACTACCCCCAATCCCATGTGCTTTAACTTTGCACATTAATCTCTTGTGTGGGACCTTGTCGAAAGCCTTCTGAAAGTCCAAATATACCACATCAACTGGTTCTCCTTTGTCCACTTTACTGGAAACATCCTCAAAAAATTCCAGAAGATTTGTCAAGCATGATTTCCCTTTCACAAATCCATGCTGACTTGGACCTATCATGTCACCTTTTTCCAAATGCGCTGCTATGACATCCTTAATAATTGATTCCATCATTTTACCCACTACTGAGGTCAGGCTGACCGGTCTATAATTTCCTGTTTTCTCTCTCCCTCCTTTTTTAAAAAGTGGGGTTACATTGGCTACCCTCCACTCCATAGGAACTGATCCAGGGTCAATGGAATGTTGGAAAATGACTGTCAATGCATCCGCTATTTCCAAGGCCACCTCCTTAAGTATTCTGGGATGCAGTCCATCAGGCCCTGGGGATTTATCGGCCTTCAATCCCATTAATTTCCCCAACACAATTTCCCGACTAATAAAGATTTCCCTCAGTTCCTCCTCCTTACTAGACCCTCTGACCCCTTTTATATCTGGAAGGTTGTTTGTGTCCTCCTTAGTGAATACCGAACCAAAGTACTTGTTCAATTGGTCTGCCATTTCTTTGTTCCCCGTTATGACTTCCCCTGACATAGGCTTCCCAGTCCTCACCCTCCGAGAGCTTCTCCAGGATGCCCACAGTTTGCTGCATCTTTCCGTTGGATTCGTATACTTGTCGCCAGTTGTAGTGTATGTAGGCACCTTTAGTAATGACTCCACGAGGCAGAATGTGATACTTAAACTGTGTAGACCTGTAGTCCTTTATTTGCAGCTCCTGAGTGAGGACAACAAGCTGTGAGTTCCTTTTTATACTGGGTTACCTGCCGTGTGCAGGTAACCCTTAGGTCTCCAGCAGCAGCACCCTCTGGTGTACAGGTAAGGTGTGTACAGTATAAGGGTACATTCAGTGTGGCATAACAGTGTTACAGACATCACACAGTAAACAAGCATGCATGCACAACACTATCCTTAGTTTGTCCCATTTAATTTACAGGTAGCCCCATGTGATGGAGTGTGCCTTTACTGTGAATACGAGACTTTGTCTTCACAAGGACTGTGCAGTGGTCACTCCTACCAATGCTATCGTGAACAGATGTCCTGCACTTATCAAAAGTATACTTATGGAAATATTACTGCCATTCAAGTAACAGTTCTTTTCTTTCATGTCATGGTAAATATCAATTGCAACCCACTGAGAAAATGGTCTAGTCCCACAATACTTCATGCTTAGCTCAGTGCTAGAATTGGGGAGTGCATGACTCTGTATCAAACAGAATAAGATAACCAACAATTTCAACATGAAGAACTTGAATTTATATAGCACCTTTAACGTAGTGAAACGTTTCAAAATGCTTCACAGGAGTATTATGAGATAAAAATTTGACACCGAGCCGCATAAGTAGAAATTAGCGCAGGTGACCAAAAGCTCGGTCAAAGAGGTATGTTTTAAAGAGCATCTTGAAGGAGGAAAGAAAGGTAGAGAGGCAGAGAGGTTTCAGCAGGGAGTTTCAGAGCTTGGGGCCTAGGCAACAGAAGGCCACCAACGGTTGAGCGATTGTAATCAGGGATGCTCAGGAGGGCAGAATTAGAGGAGAGCAAACATCTCGGAGGGTTGTGGGGCTGGAAGAGTTTACGGAGATAGGGAGGAGCGAGGCCATGGAGGGATTTGAAAATAAGGATAAGAATTTTGAAATCGAGGCATTACTTAACCGGAAGCCAATTTAGGTCAGCGAGCACAGGGCAGCCGAGTTTTAGATCATCTCCAATTTATGTAGGGTAGAAAGTGAGATACATACATAATATGAGTATTGCACTACTCCAAAGTTAAATGCAGAAATTGGGTTGCCGTTGTAATTGTTCAAATATACAAGGCAGCAAACAAAATATCAAAACTTTAAGCTGTATGTTTGCTTAAGCTGCATTTAAGAGTTTTGCAGTTCCTAAATCAGACTCTCGAATACAATTTCAGGAGTTTATACCTATAGTACTCTGCTGAAATATTCAATAGTCAAATGTACTTACGTCCGGAGCCCTCCATTTTCCAGCACCAGTTCTTCTAAACGTGTGGATCTACCAACAACTCGTAGGATTTGTTCACAAACATCTGTGGACTAAAGAATTAGAAAATGAAATCTGCCTAACATTAAAAATAGAGAAAGATAAAGACAAAGAAACCCCAAAGCAGGCCCAAAAGCAGTAGAAAATGATCAATCCCCAAGGACTGAGAGCTTGTATTCAAGCTTAAAAATGAAAATCACATTTATCATTGATTTCCCACACTGGAAAGAATTTGCCAGTTCTGAGCTGGATTGTTGGGCAATGTACAACAGTTCTGGGCCCAAGAGAGGAATGCAAAAAGTTGAAACAGCCAATTGATGCAAGACACACTTTCCATTGTCTAACCATATGATTGCATTGACAGTCATGGAAAAGCCCACTGCTCAATCCATCCAGTTAACTAGAGAAGGAATCAATGGGCAGGGGAACAAATCTGCACAAATCGAGGAAAGTGCATTGCAAAAATATAAATAAAAAATAAACAGTCCATGTTTCCTTTAATCCTTTATCCCCAATATTTATGTATTCCAGCGATTACTGTCTCATTTTCACAAGCCATGCTAAATCAGCACTTCCTTGAGCAAGTTAAAGTGCCAATAGATTTATCGTGAGTAATTTTATTAGCAGTCATATGGAAATTTACTCATGAGCAGCTCAGTAATTTCAAAAACGTTAGTAAAATGATCAAGTTTGACTAAATTTATATCAATGAGGAGAAGGGTCAGGAATCAGGCTTGCTGACCTCTGCACTCAAATTCTCCAACTTGTGCACAAGGTTCTGCGTAAGAGCCTCGCCATGAAAAAATTACCCTATACTGCAATGAAGCTTGATTTAGTAATCAATCTTTATTATTTCTCAGTTTGCTTTAAAATCTGTTCAAGCAATAATTCTCAGATATTTCTATCAAGGCTCCATCACTTCACATTTTTTGTGCCAGATCTCATCAGAAAAGTCTCATACTTCTTGAGTCCTATTAGCTAGTGATACTGGCACCAATAAATCTGCAAAGAATGTTTGTAAAGCTTAGGTTGCTATTCTCTCTCTCTACCCCCTCCTGTCCTGTTTCGAAATAAAGTAAATGAGTTGACAGCACAAATCATTACAAATGGGTATGATTTGGTGGCCATTACAGAAACGTGGTTGCAGGGGGGCCAAGACTGGGAATTAAACATACAAGGGTATCTGACAATTCAGAAAGATAGACAAGAAGGGAAAGGAGGTGGGGTAGCTCTGTTAATAAAGGATGATATCAGGGCAGTTGTGAGAGACGATATTGGCTCTAATGAACAAAATGTTGAATCATTGTGGGTGGAGATTAGAGATAGTAAGGGGAAAAAGTCACTGGTGGGCGTAGTTTATAGGCCCCCAAATAATAACTTCATGGTGGGGCGGGCAATAATCAAGGGAATAATGGAAGCATGTGAAAAAGGAACAGCAGTCATCATGGGGAATTTTAACCTACATATCGATTGGTCAAATCAAATCGCACGGGGTAGCCTTGAGGAGGAATTCATAGAATGCATACAGGATTGTTTCTTAGAACAGTATGTTACAGAACCTACAAGGGAGCATGCTATCTTAGATCTGGTCCTGTGTAATGAGACAGGAATAATAAACAATCTCCTAGTAAAAGATCCTCTCGGAATGAGTGATCACAGTATGGTTGAATTTGTAATACAGATTGAGGGCGAGGAAGTAGTGTCTCAAACGTGCATACTATGCTTAAACAAAGGGGACTACAGTGGGATGAGGGCAGAGTTGGCTAAAATAGACTGGAAACACAGACTAAACGGTGGCACAATTGAGGAACAGTGGAGGACTTTTAAGGAGCTCTTTCATAATGCTCAACAAAAATATATTCCAGTGAAAAAGAAGGGCGGTAAGAGAAGGGATAACCAGCCGTGGATAACCAAGGAAATAAGGGAGAGTATCAAACTAAAAACCAATGCATATAAGGTGGCCAAGGTTAGTGGGAAACTAGAAGATTGGGAAAATTTTAAACGACTGCAAAGAATGACGAAGAAAGCAATAAAGAAAGGAAAGATAGATTACGAAAGTAAACTTGCGCAAAACATAAAAAGACAGTAAAAGCTTTTACCGATATATAAAACGGAAAAGGGTGACTAAAGTAAATGTTGATCCCTTAGAAGATGAGAAGGGGGATTTAATAATGGGAAATGTGGAAATGGCTGAGACCTTAAACAATTATTTTGCTTCGGTCTTCATAGTGGAAGACACAAAAACCATGCCAAAAATTGCTGGTCACGGGAATGTGGGAAGGGAGGACCTTGAGATAATCACTATCACTAGGGGGGTAGTGCTGGATAGGCTAATGGGACTCAAGGTAAATAAGTCCCCTGGTCTGAATGAAATGCATCCCAGGGTATTAAAAGAGATGGCGGAAGTTCTAGCAGATGCATTCGTTATAATCTACCAAAATTCTCTGGACTCTGGGGAGGTACCAGCGGATTGGAAAGCAGCTAATATAACGCCTCTGTTTAAAAAAGGGGGCAGACAAAAGGCAGGTAACTATAGGCCGGTTAGTTTAACATCTGTAGTGGGGAAAATGCTTGAAGCTATCATTAAGGAAGAAATAGCGGGACATCAAGATAGGAATAGTGCAATCAAGCAGACACAACATGGATTCATGAAGGAGAAATCATGTTTCACTAATTTACTGGAATTCTTTGATATAACGAGCATGGTGGATAGAGGTGTACCGATGGATGTGGTGTATTTAGATTTCCAAAAGGCATTCGATAAGGTGCCACACAAAAGGTTACTGCATAAGATAAAGGTACGCGGAGTCAGAGGAAATGTATTAGCATGGATAGAGAATTGGCTGGCTAACAGAAAGCAGAGAGTCAGGATAAATGGGTCCTTTTCGGGTTGGAAATCGGTGGTTAGTGGTGTGCCACAGGGATCGGTGCTGGGACCACAACTGTTTACAATATACATAGATGACCTGGAAGAGGGGACAGAATGTAGTATAACAAAATTTGCAGATGACACAAAGATTAGTGGGAAAGCGGGTTGTGTAGAGGATACAGAGAGGCTGCAAAGAGATTTAGATAGGTTAAGCGAATGGGTTAAGGTTTGGCAGATGGAATACAATGTCGGAAAATGTGAGGTCATCCACCTTGGAAAAAAAAACAGTAAAGGGGAATATTATTTGAATGGGGAGAAATTACAACATGCTGCGGTGCAGAGGGACCTGGGGGTCCTTGTGCATGAATCCCAAAAAGTTAGTTTGCAGGTGCAGCCGGTAATCAGGAAGGCGAATGGAATGTTGATCTTCATTGCGAGGGGGATGGAGTACAAAAGCAGGGAGGTCTTGCTGCAACTGTATAGGGTATTAATGAGGCCGCACCTGGAGTACTGCATGCAGTTTTGGTCACCTTACTTAAGGAAGGATATACTAGTTTTGGAGGGGGTACAGAGACGATTCACTAGGCTGATTCCGGAGATGAGGGGGTTACCTTCTGATGATAGATTGAGCAGACTGGGTCTTTACTCCTTGGAATTCAGAAGGATGAGGGGTGATCTTATAGAAACATTTAAAATCATGAAAGGGATAGACAAGATAGAGGCAGAGAGGTTGTTTCCACTGGTCGGGGAGACTAGAACTAGGGGGCACAGCCTCAAAATACGGGGGAGCCAATTTAAAACTGAGTTGAGAAGGAATTTCTTCTCCCAGAGGGTTGTGAATCTGTGGAATTCTCTGCCCAAGGAAGCAGTTGAGGCTAGCTCATTGAATGTATTCAAATCACAGATAGATAGATTTTTAACCAAGAAGGGAATTAAGGGTTACGGGGAGCGGGCGGGTAAGTGGAGCTGAGTCCACGGCCAGATCAGCCATGATCTTGTTGAATGGCGGAGCAGGCTCAAGGGGCTAGATGGCCTACTCCTGTTCCTAATTCTTATGTTCTTATGTTCCCCCACTCCTCCTCTCCACATCTTGTGTTTCCCTCTGCTCTCCTCCATTTGCTTCTCTCTCCAATTTGTTTCTCACTCCTGCTCTCTCCCAAATTATTTGCTGGTGACACAGCAGAAAAAAGCATCACATTATCCTACTCCAGGACAATCCATGTGCCCCACCAGTGGGAGCACCTCAAGATGAAAACCATCGTATTAAAAAATATGTTCATGTTTATGACATATCAATGTAAGCAGTCACAACTTCCAACTCCTCCAATATTGAGATAGACTAACAGTCTAATTAGAAATAAGCCACTTTTATTATTTGATCAAATGTTCAACAAACTTATCACTGAAGTTTATGGATGTTTTGGATATAACAAGAAGCCAGCAGATGGCATAGGAACGCTTTTAGAGCGATGTGTAGAAATGATAACACATCAAGCATGAAACTCATGAGATCATTGTAGCCCCAAGTGTTACTGCTTTCACAAATGAATCATGGAATGTTTTCTATGACTCAGATCAAAGACATTGAATTGAAATAGTTCTGTCAAATTTATAATTGGGAGCAAGGTCCCACAAATAGCAATGAGATAAATGACCAGATAATCTGTTCAAGTGATCTTGTTTGAGAGATAAATGTTGGCCAGGACACCAGGAGAACTATCCAAATGTTTTATGTCCACCTGAGGGGTTTAACACCTCATCCAACACCGTGGCTCCATGGTAGCACTCTCGCCTCTGAGTGCCAAAGGGTCAAATACAAGACCTCTGAATAGTTACCTCAGCAATTAATGGAAACAAACCAGAATACTTAGAGCATGCTGTTGTCTTCTACTCAACTGCAGAGTCCAGTATTCACTTACCAGTTTAAGATCCTTGGAGGAGAGCTTTGTGAACCACTGGTTGTACTCCAACGCAGCAACAATTGGTATTAAGTCTCTAATAAAATGTGAAGGAAGTTTGATTATTTGACAGTGACATTTGCCTCTTTGATTTATACTATAAACAAGATAACTAATAAATTTAATGCACAGGATGAGTAGTGTTGATCTCTATTTTAAGGATTTATCTCTGCATCCAACCAATGTCATTGCAAGCTATTAGTCATGCTGCTGATTACCCCCATGCAGTACTTGATTTTTGTTTACATAACACTTAACTTTGCAATGTGTTGAGAGTTTTTTAATTTGATAAAGTTATATATAAATGCAAGTCTCATTATCTTAAACTACATTTTTTTTAAATCAATAAATCTGAGCTCATTTAATAAGGCATGCCAGCAATTTACTTTTTTTCCCTATTGGGTTCACTTCACTCACCTTGATTATCCAATTTACCCAAACAGACTTTAATTTTAATAAAGATCACTTTATGGGCAGAATTGAAGGTTTAAAAATTAATTAGATCAATACAACAATCTGAAATTTTCCTTCAGGGTAACTTATGCAAATAGTTAATGAGAAAAAATATCATCCCTGTAATGAGGAATAATTTACAGGGTTGTGTTTTGTTCTCCATGACTCTGAACCCTTGTTCAGGTTCGACAGAAGCCTGCAGTTCAACCAAATAGCCATTTTTTGTATGCGAGCCTAGACAGTAAGTGTTCACTACGACAGCAGAGCTCAATTCTGTTCTCAACCAGCGTCCACACAAGCTTTCCAGTTTTGGTCGCTGAATAATAATTATTTGCAGGGTCCAGGACTGATTTTTTTCCCCTCTTCCTAGTCCAGCAGCATGGCGGCCAATTATAGTGCCCAAATTTCTGCCTTGGCTGAGATCCATGTCTGCACACACCAGGAATCAGACCGAGCAGCTTCTGGTCCATATGGTTTAGTGCTACATCAGGTAATGCCGTTACCCACTATAAAGGAAGTTATTTTGCATCTATTTTAACTGTAACACTCCCGCATCATTACCTCGAGTCTCCCTCAAGGATCTATCCTTGGCCCCCTCCTACCTCTCATCTACATGCTGCCCCTCAGCAACATCATCCAAAAACACAGTCAGTTTCTACATGTACTTTAACGAGACCCAGCTCTACCTCACCACCACTTCCCTCAACACCTCCATTGTCTCTAAATTGTCAAACTGCTTGTCCGACATCCAGTAATGGATGAGCAGAAATATTGGGAAACCGAAGCCAATGGGGCCAAAATTCACTGCCGCCTGAAACGGATCGCACCCACCACTTTTGTTGTGTTTTCACCGCCTCAGTCAATAAGGTGGTCTCCTGCGCGAAATTCAGCTCTGTCTTTTTTTTCGAACAGACCGGAAGTCAGTCATAATGGGGGCAGAAGTGGGGCGGAGAGCAGAAGATTGATCACAAGAGGGGCGGAAGCAGAGGCGGGACGGAGTCTCCGCCGCTGTCAGTGATGTCATGACGCGGGTGTGTCACCAAGTCTCTCCCCTTCACTTAAAGGGGAGAGCTGCTGCGAGCTCTGCAATTATTTTAGTTAGGACCACTGGGCCACTAGGTAGGGTTTTGGCTGGGCCAGTGGCCTGGCACCCAAGAGGGTTTGCCAGGCTGCCAACACCCGGGGGCATAACAGTCCGGCCGACCTCGCAGTCGGCTGACAAAAAAATAAAATGCCGGCCACGGCATGCGCCCTCCCCTTGAATGGCTGTCGCACAGCCATGTTGCCCACACTGCAAACACAGTGCACCGACAGAAAGAACTGTCGAGGGCACCACTTGGTGGCTCGAAGATTTTTTCCCCCTGAATTTAGCTTGAGGTGCGAGAGATCGGTGGTGCGCGCTTTGATGACGCACGTAGGAGGGGTTGGCAGCAGCGGTGCGGAAGTGGGGTCCGCTGAAAAAAGCACCGAGGAGAATATCGCGAGTGGCTGCCATTCGACTCCAAATTGGTGGCAATTCTACTCCGCCGCGCGACCACCGCTTTCTGGCGGTAAGAGGTATTTTCAGGAGGCTGAATTTCGGCCCCAATGTCACAATGCCACAAACTCCGTTCCCTAGCCACCAATTCCATCCCTCTCCCTAGCATCTGTCTGAGGCTGAATCAGACTGTTCGCAACCTTGGTGTCCTTATTGGAAATGAGCTTCCGACCACATATCCGTGCCATAACTAAGACCGTCTATTTCCACTTCGCATTATCGCCCGACTCCATCCCGCCTCAGCTCATTTGCTGCTGAAATCCTCGTCCATGCCTTTGTTACCTCTAGACTTGACTATTCCAACACACTCCTGGCTGGCCTTCCACGTTCTACCCTATGTAAACTTGAGGTCATCCAAATCTCAGCTACCTGTGTCCGAACTTGCACCAAGTCCTGTTCACCCATCACCCCGTGCTTGCTAATCTCCATTGGCTCCTGGTTAAGCAACGCCTCGATTTTACAATTCTCATCCTTGTTTTCAAATCCCCCCATGGCCTCGCCCCTTCCTATCTCTGTAATCTCCTCCAGTCCCACAAACCACCCCAAGATATCTAATTTGGCCTCTTGAGCATCCCTGATTTTAATCACTCAACCATTAGTAGCCGTGCCTTCAACTGTCAAGGCCCGAAGCTCTGGAATTCCCTCCCTAAATCTCTCCATTTCTCTATCTCTCTTTCCTCCTTTAAGATGCTCCTTCATCTGCCTTAATTTCTCCTGATGTGGCTCAGGTTAATATTTGTTTTACAACGCTCCTGTGAAGCGCTTTGGGACATTTTACAGCGTTAAAAGCGTTGTATAAATAAAAGTTATTGTTGTTATATCTAAGGCTTAATTGCATTAAAACCAATGAATTTTTGAGGTGGACACAATTTTAGTCAGTTTGGCTTTTGCAGGAAAACAATTTAAATCAAACTTAAAATACAATTTCAATTTCACATGAGCAGAAAAACTGTTATCAGATCAGCCTGCGCTACAAAATAAATCGAACAATATGCTGGAGATTATAATAAACTGGGGTGTGCACAATGTTAAAACCTATTTTAAAGCCACTGGAAAAGCACACAACAAACTTGATTGACCGAATCGGTGCAACCTTCAAACTCTATAGGCATGTCCAAAAGCCCACATGTCTAAAATGTACCCGAGTATCACTTTCATTAGAAGCAGGCTGCATGTTGTTAAATGTACAATAACTGGATAATGTTCAACACCTAGCACATAACTCACTGGCTCCTTTTAACCATTTAGGGTCCGAACTCGGTCAAAGCAAAGGCCCACCCAAGTGCCCCCCAAAGGACCACCGAGAGACTGGGCGGTACTTTGCCTGTAAGATTCCTCTAAATGAGGTGGCAGTACCGCCCGCCGGCCAAACAACGGTTTACGCCGTCAATCTGGGCGGCAGCGGATGGGAGCTCTCAATCTCGGCGGCAAATGCGCTTGCCGCCCAAATGCTGCCGAAGATGGAGTCGGGCCGAGGGAGGGTGGAAGACCTGCAAATAAAAATAATAGCAAAAAAAAACGCAACACCTTCAGGGGACCCCATCCAGGTAAGTCGCTGCAAAAAAATGTTTTTAAATATGTTCACTAATCTTTTTTTTCGTTCTTCGTACTTACCGTCGGGGTTAGAACAGCCTTCACACAGCGGTCCTTCCCCCTGCTGGCGCCAACTCCCGCCAGCACCAATCTGGCAGTTCAGCGGGCGGGAGGCCACTTATGCCAGAGGACGTTAGCGGGCAATTCCCGGCGGTACTCCCCTCCCGCTCGCTCCAGCCCAAGTGTAAAATGGCAAAGAGGGAAGACCAGCAGCAAAACTCGGTGGCAGTCAGCAGCAAGGCCACCAATACCGGGGCCTTAGAGCTCTATTTTCAACCAGAGTTCAAAATGCTCGTGTAGAGTAAATCCGAGTTTTTTGGACTTGACATCAAAACAAGATCATGATTCACTGAATGAAGTATATAAATTGCTAGAGAGTGGAGTGCGCTGGTAGATGTAACACCAGTTACTATACATTCAACATTAGAAGCACACTGCTTCTAATCAGAAGAGACAATGGGCTGGATTTTACAAACCTCGGCGGGTCCGTGGCGGGCAACGTCGGTGGCGAGTCCCGACCCCGCTACTGTCTCTATCCCGGCCTCTGAAATGATTTTCCCCTGATTAGGATTGTTAAGCCCGACCAGCGCACTTCCCAGCCAATTAGAGGAAGTGGGTCTTGGGACATCATTTGATGATGCGTCATCAGCAGGTTTCCTTAAAGGGATGATGGACGGCTTTCTTTTGACATTTGTGCTGTCAGTGTTCTACAGCGTTGAGGTGCTGCAAACACTGACAATCACCCAGACTCTCCCATGACTCCGTCCATCTGCTTATGGAAGGAGTCAAGGCAGACAGGAGGTCCCCTTCCCTTCCCATGGGCGGAAAAGACCTCCCCAGGAGATCAACACAGCTTGGTTGCACATTGCAGAGGAGGGTACAAGCAGAGGATGTGGTCAGGAGGACCTGGGTGCAGTGCCGCAAACACTTCAATGATCTCAGTACATCTTGAAACGTTAGTACAAAGCCACACTGAACCTCATTCTGCTATGCCTCTCATGACATCCCCATCAATCTGCCTTCCCGACCCTACTCCTGCACTTCCTTACTCACATCAACTTACCTTGCACCTCCACCCATCCTCTCTATCAACATTATCACATCCCCATCTCACTAGCTACCCCTCACACTCATCCTCGTGCAATCAAAGCAACTTCTTGGACAGACTTCTGTGCACCTTTGGAAGTGGCTTCGTGAATTGCAGTGAATGGTGAGACAAAACGGCACCTTCCGCAATGCTGATGAGCGTGAAAGGAATGGCTTGGGCATTGTAGAGATGCTTTATGATGTTGGTGTGGGGTAGTGCCAACCTGCCGCATCATGTGGCAGCATCAGGTAATGTAAATCTGGCCATGGTGAGGCCATTTCTGGCCCTCACGGGCAACAATGTGGTCAGGTGCTGATGCCCTGTGTCCTGTGAAGCATCAGTTGATTGCGTAAAAGGCTGGTGTTGTTGTTGGTGCTGCTGGTGTGCCTGGTGATGCTGGTGTTGAGGCTGATTGTGGTGGCATTCTGAGGACCAAGGTGAGAAAGTTTCAAGGGCACCCATGCTGATGGAATAGATGGCAAGTGAAGTAGAAATGACAGAAGTGATCTGTCAATGGTGGGAGAGGTAATGAGGTCAACATTCTGAATCAGATTCAGACTTGCTGCATCCTGAATCTGTAGTGCAAATGCAGTTTAGAGAAGCTAGTGGTTAAGGAAACATTTCGCAATCAGCTGGGAGCTTTGACTTGACATTTGAAGCTGTCAACTCATCAGTTGATTCAATGGCTACTGACATCCAACCTCAGCTTCACACATGTGTTCTAGGCACAGAGGGAAATTGGTCAAATTCAAAAAGCTGGGGGAAAAAAAGCTTTGTTAAGTGGCTGTAAACAAGCCACGAATGATTTTAATTGCCTCCCCCGCCGCTGCGTGTCGGGTCTGCTCAGCGCTAACAGACCCGACGAGGCCGAAGTTCAGCTTTCCAAAAAGGCCACTTACCGCCTGAAAGCAGCAGCCAGGCGGCGGAGTCGAGCGCCCGCCGATTTCTGCTACAATGGCCGCCACGATCGAAATTCACCTCGGGGATTTTTCTGGCGGTCCCACTTCCACCTTGCTACTGCCGACCATCCAAAGTGCGTAATTCAAAGGGCACACCGCCAATCCCCCGCACCCCCTGCGAAATTTAGCTGTAAAAATCAGAGATCCGCCACACGGTGCCCCCGACAGCTTTTTCTGTCTATGCACCTTCCTTTTACTCTGTCACCAACGGCAGCGCGGCGGCTCTTCAAGGAGAGGGCGCACTGCCACAGCCGCCATATTTTTTTTTGTCGCCGACTGCCCGATCGGCCGGACAATTGGACCACCAACAGGCAGCCTGGCACCCCTCTTGGGGGCCAGGCCGCTGGTCTGGCCGAAACTCTCCCTAGGGGCCCAGTGGACCGAAGCTAAATAATCGCTGGTTCCCTCCCCTTTAAATGAGGGGAGCAACATGGTGATGCACATGGGCACTGATGTCAGCACCGTTCCGCCGCTGACTCCGTTCCACCCCAACTTCTGCCCCTCTAGAGTACTTACCGCCGCATTTCCGCCCCCATTATGACCAACTTCCGATCTGCTCCAAAAAAATTGCCCAAGAGCTGAAAATCGATGAAGAGTCCACCTCATCTGACGCGATGGTAAAAACACTTTGAAAACGGTAGGTGCGCCGGTTTTCGGCGGGAGTGAATTTCTACCCCAACATTTGGTAAAGGCGCATGGTGGCGGGTTCACAGTGAGGTCCCGACCTGCTGGGTAAAAAAACACTTTCCCGCCTGATCGGCCACTGATAGTAAGGCGTGTGGTTCAGCGGGCACAAAGAGGTGCCTTACTAAAAATAATCTTACAGAGAAGCCTTATGCAATTCTGTAGGTTATTAATATTTGCAAACTCTTTTGGCTACAAAAGCAAACACTTTGACAACATTCCAAATGCATTCACTGAAGCAGCATCCATTGATTTCAATTGCCCATGAGGTAAATGCACAACCCAGTCAAATACAAACTTCAACCTGGCTTCACTGTATTTGTATCTCAACAGCTTATTCAATGCTGTCACAAAAGTAGACGCAAAATGTTTTCATCACAACCGCATTACAAGAAACAGCTTTTTCGAACTCCGTTCATTTTGAAAATGCCTGTGCACTTAAATGATTTCTTTCAAAACAAAATCCATGATACAAACCTATCAATTAACAAATAAACACTAACTTCTGAATAAATAATTTGCCCCATTTTTGGAACCATTTTGTTCATGTGTGCATCAAAATAAACTGGCAATCCACACTGCCAAACTGATGGCCTGCCAGTTACAGCAACTTTGGTTAATAGCTTTACACAAGGCTTCAACGGACCTTTGAGAATAAATCCGAAAAGTTAAGTGAACAGAACAATTGTGTCAATACAAAGACTCAAATTACCTGTGGTCAAGGTGGCTGAAGTCCTGCAAGTTCAGTTCTCTGGTATCTTGTGTAAGGTAAATTGTATCCACGTCCTTTGAAAGTACAAATAATTTCAGTTAGAGGGACACTAGATTTGTAATTTAGTTTGTAACTAGCTGAAAATTACTTTAAACTACCATTAAAACAAAATCCAAGGAAGTTATTTTGAGTTTAGGACTTAATTCTGATTTTGTTAGTCATTTCATAACACAACTGAATACAAATGCTGAGGAATAGAAACATAGAAACATAGAAAATAGGTGCAGGAGCAGGCCATTCGGCCCTTCGAGCCTGCACCACCATCAATATGATCATGCCTGATCATGCAACTTCAGTACCCCACTCCTGCCTTCACTCCATACCCCCTGATCCCTTTAGCCGTAAGGGCCACATCTAACTCCCTTTTGAATATATCCAACGAACTGGACTCAACAACTTTCTGTGGTAGAGAATTCCACAGGTTCACAATTCTCTGGGTGAAAAAGTTTCTCCTCATCTTGGTCCTATATGGTTTACTCCTTATCCTTAGACTGTGACCCGTGGTTCTGGACTTCCCCAACATCGGGAACATTCTTCCTGCATTTAACCTGTCCAATCCTGTCAGAATTTTATATGCTTCTATGAGATCCCCTCTCATTTTTCTAAATTCCAGTGAATATAGAAACATAGAAACATAGAAAATATGTGCAGGAGTAGGCCATTCAGCCCCTCTAGCCTGCACCGCCATTCAATGAGTTCATGGCTGAACATGCACTTCAGTACCCCCTTCCTGCTTTCTCGCCATACCCCTTGATCCCCCGAGTAGTAAGGACTTCATCTAACTCCCTTTTGAATATATTTAGTGAATTGGCCTCAACTACTTTCTGTGGTAGAGAATTCCACAGGTTCACCACTCTCTGGGTGAAGAAGTTTCTCCTCATCTCGGTCCTAAATGGCTTACCCCTTATCCTTCGACTGTGACCCCTGGTTCTGGACTTCCCCAACATTGGGAACATTCTTCCTGCATCTAACCTGTCTAAACCCGTCAGAATTTTAAACGTTTCTATGAGGTCCCCTCTCATTCTTCTGAACTCCAGTGAATATAAGCCTAATCGATCCAGTCTTTCTTCATATGTCAGTCCTGCCATCCCGGGAATCAGTCTGGTGAACCTTCGCTGCACTCCCTCAATAGCAAGAATGTCCTTCCTCAGATTAGGAGACCAAAACTGCACACAATACTCAAGGTGTGGTCTCATCAAGGCCCTGTACTACTGCAGCAAGACCTCCCTGCTCCTATACTCAAATCCTCTCGCTATGAAGGCCAACATAGCATTTGCCTTCTTCACCGCCTGCTGTACCTGCATGCCAACTTTCAATGACTGATGTACCATGACACCCAGATCTCGTTGCACCTCCACTTTTCCTAATCTGTCACCATTCAGATAATAATATGCCTTCTTGTTTTTGCCACCGAAGTGGATAACCTCACACTTATCCACATTATACTGCATCTGCCATGCATTTTCCCACTCATCTAAATTGTCCAAGTCATCCTGCAGTCTCTTAGCACCCTCCTCACAGATCACACTGCCACCCAGCTTAGTGTCATCTGCAAACTTAGAGATATTACATTCAATTCCTTCCTCTAAATCATTAATATATATTGTAAATAGCTGGGGTCCCAGTACTGAACCTTGTGGTACCCTACTAGTCACTGCCTGCCATTCTGAAAAGGACCCGTTTATTCCCATTTTTTGCTTCCTGTCTGCCAACCAGTTCTCTATCCACATCAATACAGTACCCCCAATCCCATGTGCCTTAATCTTGCATACTAATCTCTTGTGTGGGACCTTGTCAAAAGCCTTTTGAAAGTCCAAATACACCACATCCACTGGTTCGCCCTTATCCACTTGACTGGTTACATCCTCAAAAAATAATTTATCTTACTTGTTAGCTGCAAAATCTCAAACTACAAATGAAACTGCTGCTTCACAAAACTTGTCTCCTCCAAAAATGTTATTGCAGCCTTTGAAGCATTTTGTTGAGAGTTCTTACCCATTGTACTTCCTCCCTATACGGTAATCCAAGCCAGTCACAAACACATGCATACATCTGAGAGAAACCACCTAGAATCAAAAAGGTTTCAAATGTGACAAGAAAACTGTACAACATTCTAATTTCTGTGCAAATTAGATACAAAATGCAGGAAGGATTAATCTAGTTAGAGGCAATAACGTCAAGACTAACTAGGTGAAGAAAATCCTGGCTTTGTATGCATGCACGACGAAGCTGCTTATATTGTGATAGTTTGTATGTATTCATATTCATATGTGTAATCTGTATCAAAATTCACATCAACCAATATAAAGATATGGTAGAATAACCTGCACCAGCAAAAACAAGCCTGGTAAGAATCGTTACTCATCATCCTGATGTTAACTCAAATTCAGCCACCTGCTGGCGTGGTTGAAACCAGTCAACTGCACAGCTATCAGTAAATCTTCCTACTGGTTTAATACAAGGATAGCTACATCACTTAAGTATTGTTACGAATAAAACTCTTCTCACTTGTGTGTATGTTCAGTACTAGTCGCACCCAGTACAGAGCACAGACTGCCTTGTGCCTTAGTTTGGGATGGGCATACATACAGAACGTGGCCGGACGTTCTGAATGTGGCCTTCATCCTGATGGCCACCTTTATGTGCAGCTGCATCAAGCTGTGCATAGACCCTTCGTACGCAAACACAAAGTGTCAGTACGTGCTGAGATTCTATCTGTCCCCGATGTTACGAAAGATTGGTCTGGCCAGACTGCCGTGGAACGCTCCAGCCAGTTGGACCATGCCTCACCACCTGTCCTTCGTGGAAAAGTTTTTCAAGAAAAACACCTCTGACCACAAGGCCATAAAGCAGTGGTCGGCAAGCAAGGTCTTGGATGCCCTACGAAAGAAGGAGATGATGGATCCTGTCGGACGGTTCCCTGAGCAGACTGTCGAACTCATTTGGCAGAATGCCTCATCGCCAGAACTTTCACACAAGCACCAAGACGTAGCTTGGTTGGCGGTGAGAAGGGTCCTACCCGTCAGATCCTTCATGCACAGCCGGGATTTCAGAGACACGGCACTCTGCTCCCGAGTCGGCTGTGGTGCGGACGAGACTGTCATCCATCTCCTTCGGGATTGCCCCTTTGCAAGGCAGGTCTGGAAGGAGATCCAGTGATTGCTGCCAAGGTTTATCCCAAGCAGCTCCGTAACACAGGACTCTGTGCTCTGCGGATTGTTCCCAGGGACGCACACCAAGACAGACATCATCTGCTGCTGGAGAGCCATCAACTCGGTGAAAAACGTACTTTGGTCTTCCTGAAACTTGCTGATCTTCCAGAGCAAGGAGATATCCATGACCGAGTTTTGCAGACTGGCGCAATCCAAGGTCCAGGAGTACATGCTGAGGGATGTACTAAAGATTGGTGCAGTCGCCGCAAAGACACGATGGGGAAGAGCCACAGTTTAAGGCCCTTCCACTACGGTAAACCCAGGGGATGGAATCAGATTCCCTTCGGGCTATACTTGTTAATCTGCTTGTATACATAGAGCACCAAGTACTGAAAAACACCTGCGTTGTGCCATGCATAATTAAAGTCTCTGCACTGTTTAGTAACTTGTAAAGAAAGGTAAATGTATCCCCATCCGTTCTGTGTACTGCTTTCATCTACATAGTGCTACATGTAACGTGATCCATGATCAGTATTGAAATGTATCCTGGAATGTAAAGTAAACCTGTTCTCATCTGCCCCATGTAATAGCCTTATTTACACAGTACTCATGTAACGTGATTTATGGATTGCAATAAACTGTATCTTGAAATGAAATGCACCCTAGTGCATTGTATGGAACTGCTGTCAGCATACAAACGAATTGTATGAAATTGCTGACCGCAAAGTACTGAACTATTTTCCAGTGTATTGTGAAAATGTTATATGAATAAAGTATATTTTTGAAAAAAAACAAGAACCAAGCACCAAGTCTTCTGCTCAGAAGACTGACAGTCAGGAGACCCAGCAAAGATGAACAAGGCAATTTTATTTTTTGTCAGAAGGCTTTACCTTTATTAAAGAATAAATTTCAATCAAGTGAATTTATTTAAATAATTTCTGGATGCTAAGTTCGCCATCTAACAGCGCCAATGTTCCTGTTTGAAGTTGCAATACCACAGCATATGCATGAATATTTAAATTACTTAGTTACATTGACTGATAGTGACCCTTATTTTAATTCAAATGTCTTTAGAGTTAGAAGCAGCTTTCATTAGGAATGCCAATTCATTCTGGAAAATTCCCACTCAGATCCTCTCAGGGAGCCCCTGGTCAGGAGCTCCTTAAGCTAAGATGCAAATTAGAAAACCTAACTGTAACCCAAGCCTAACAAATTACTACCCATCATTAAAGAGCATGCTAATAATTGCCTGCAAAAAAAAATAGAAATGTGGAAACAGACTTCTCAAATTCTCCAAAACTTCTTTACCAAAATTCAAGTACTTGCTTAAAAAAAAAGCAGCAGACAAACTTGAAATACCGATCAGCTGAGCAGAAACGCAACTGCAACTGAAGTGGAAAAACAAATCGAAAAGCCAGAAAGCTGAAATGTGCAGCAAAAATAACTTTAGAACTCCTGTAAGCACATTTTATAAAATGTTTTGAATCTCCATCAGCACTTGAAGAATGTGGCTTTAAACCTGAATTTAGTTGCAATTTAGTAGGGCGGGGGTTTCAGATATATTCCCAAAAGGCCATAATTAAGGACCATCATTTTATTTACATATATATATTCCAGCAATAATACTTTCTGATGCTGTTATCTTGAAGCATTCAACTTCCTTTAAGTAGGGATCAAAGAAAACTGATCTTTATTTGTGATGTGTAAATCAGTCCTATACTGCCTGTGGTATTGTTATTCTATTTCAGATTTCAAAGTAGTGCTCCCCAAAATCCAAATTTAATTTGACTTACCACAAGGTCCTGGTTCTGCAATGTTCTGGCTATCCCACAATGTCTGCAGAGACAACAGTCGATCTGAAGGCTCCATTGTCACCTTTTTCACTACCCTCCTGTTATATACATATAAAAATGAAACAGCTTATTCAGAATGCTCCTCTGACTTGAGTCAAAGAGTTGAGGTTTGCTTGAAAAGACAATCATTGTTTTCTAGTCAGAAATGATAAGCACAATGTTCATGCTTGATTTTTTGCTCCTCCAAAAAGAGACTTTCCATTAGTTTTCCCTTTTGCTCATCTTTTAAGTCTCTTGTCTGCCTTACAGAAAGTACTTTTTGGCCACATACTTCTATCTAAAATAGCATCAGTATAGTCTATATTTCTGCATTTACCCTGCAAGAACATTTTGTTCCTCAAAACCCAATTCACAAATGCTGAAGTACGACACAAGGCACTGTTTGGTCCCAAAATATGAAAAAAAAAGTCTATGGTATAAAGCAGAAACACTTGTGCTTGCTCCACAGCTAGGTGGAAATGTAAAACTTAATTTGGAGAAGAGTGCAAAAAGCTGCTTGAAAATAAAGACAAGTCCGATAAAAAAATAGTGTGCCCGTTTTTCTTAGAAATTACTTTTATTCCTAAAACCTCTTCCCTATTTGCAATGTGTCAGTACATGGAGGCACCATACAGAAACAGTCATAATCTCCACAAAATAAACAATATTATTGTCCATCAGCGTTTTGTACATAAAATGGTTGAAGTCATTCACTAATTTTAGCTACTTATTTTGCATCAGAATGTGAAGAATGATACTGTGGAAGTAACAGAGTTATAGATTTTACATGGGATTATAGAAACAGAAGAATGAATTATTGAAAAATGTTGGACGATAAAACAGCTCTCCTTAGAATAGCAGCTAAAGTTTTTGAGGAAAAACCCAAACTCAGAACAACCAATGATAACAGAATACATCTTCATCCTAATGAGACCAAGAAGTAGAAGGAAGCAGTTGTTGCTAAAGCTATGCACCTTCAACTGGTGAAGCCACCATTTGATACCGTCACAAGTACAGATTAGCGAGGCTATTCTGCTCATCTTGTTCATCCTTCCACAGAATTCTATAATTCTCCCACTGCCAAAGCATCTAATTCCAGATAGCATGTGGCAACAGTCTGGTTAGGAGGATGGACTCAGTGAGTTATGTGCTCATTATGCTACTGATAAAAGGTTTCTGTCCATTTAGTGAGGACTCAAATCCACACATGTCTGGTGTCTAACTACTAAAGTGACTATCCTTCGAGATGGATTTCTTTGAGGCCAAGTTCGCTCCAGGGGACATGCCTAGCTATACAAGATTGGAACAAAGTCACCCTCCATGGCAAACTTAATCAGATATCTGAATTAGGCAGCTCCAAGATGCTGTTGAGGATTGACTAGCCACTTTGGCTTATTAATTGGACCTGGGTAGGTAGATATGTCACTTCAAACTTTCGCAAATGACCGTGCAATGTAATGCTCTTAATGGGCTGGATGATCTTGGTTGGACAACTACTGAAGCATACCAGTTTTCTGTGTTTGAGCATTGCCCCGGTGTATATTTGGGGATCTAAAGCTTTGGTTATTTCTAATGTCTATCAAAGCCTTCTGGCAGGGTGTAAGCCTATTAAGATGGTGTGTACTCTCCATATTAGGTAAACAGAAACTCTATCCGTGTGGGTTTTGTTGTGTATCTGTAAAGCATGCACTCCCATGTTCCGCCACCAGGGAGCGCATCCCCTGAAGTCCCAAGGGATCCCAGCATCCCTTGGGAGCACTGTATATAAGCCGGCCCCTAAGGCCTGTTCCTCACTCTGGAGTGTCTTAATAAAGACTGAGGTCACTGTTACTTTAACCTCCCTGTGTGCAGCCTCATCTGTGTTTGGAACACAATAGGTTTCTCAGTAGTTTGGAGTCTCAAGCATGGTGATGGGTTTGCACATGGGCCAGATACCAGGCTGAATAAAATAAGAAAGCAAGAAAGATCTTGCACTTATATAGCAGCTTTGAAGACCTCAGGATTTCCCCAAGTGCTTTACAGCCAATACTTTACAAAATGTAATCACTGTTGCAATGTAGGGGACTGTGGCAACCCATTTGTGTACTGTTTTAGTTGAGGGATAAATGTTGGCCAGGACACTGGGAGGACCACCCTGCTCTTCTTCAAAAAGTGCCACTGGATTTTTTTACATCCACCTGAGAAGGTGTCTCATCCAAAAGCTACACCTCTGATAATGCAGAATTCCCTCAGTACTGCAATGAAGTGTCAGCCTAGATTATATGCTTGGATCTCTGCAGTGGGACTTGAACCCACAAACTTCTGACTCAGATGTGACAGTGCTACCACTGAGCCAATGTTGACACTTAGAAACAAACATAAAAAAAGAAATTTAAAACAACAGCAGGTCAAGCTGCTGAATATTTCCAGTGTCTTCTGTTTCTATTTTGTATTTCCAGCATCTGCAGTATTTTGCTTTTGTATTACTTGATTTAACATACAAGGAAGTAGCTAAGATGTTAAAATAAAATTGTATTTATGTGCTGGAGATGTGGATGTGCAAAGACAGAAGGCATTAATGGCAATGTTAGAAGATATTTTCATGTAGAGTTCTTCAAATAAGGAATGCACCACGACAAATGGTTATTGAAGCCAAGTCAATCACAGTATTCAAGAAATAATCTGATAAACGCTTGAAGAAAAATATTATACGCTATTGGGGAAAAGCAGAGGCATGGAATTAAGAGTAGCCAGTCCTAATGTGCCGCCAACTCCCGCCGACATTTCTTGTAAAGACCCGCCCAGTGCCACTTTGGAGGTGGCCTGGAGAGGGCGGGAGGAGAGAGCCACCGGGGACCGCCTGCTGATGTCAGCGGACAGCCGAGTGGTGCAAGTGACCTCCCGCCCACCGAGCTCCCAGATTCCTGCGGGCGGGAGTCGGCAGCAGAACGGGGGTGGACTGCAGGCTGGTCTGTCCCCGACTGTATGTCTGAAGAACCTGAAAAAAAGGTAAGTGAACATTTAAAAAAAACATTTCAACAGCGACTTACCTGCATGGGGTCCCCTGAAGGTCTTCGGATAGTTTTTTTAAAATTGGTGATTTTTTTTTTCCAGATCTTCGACCCGCCGTGGGCCCCACTCCATCCTCGGCGGCACATGGGCGGCAAGCGCCTTTGCCGCCGAGAATGAGACCTCCCACCGGCTGTCGCCCAGACTGGTGGCGTACATCATCCATTTGTCACCCGCCATCTTTCAAGGGGCCTCGGCCATGAATATCCCGCCCAAAGTACCGTCCGGTACCTCAGCGGCCATCGGCGACACTATTGGCAGCACTTGAGTGGGCGGAGGCCTTGATGAAAATCGGCCCCATTATAAAGCTAATGCATTCAAACTACACACGGTGGATATTGCAGTTTGTTTATTCTGGGTTTAGAAAAAGTTTTTGTTGCACTGTTACAACCTCGTTAATGCATAAATCCTAAATCGGTAACAAGATATGTGTCATTTGATTGATTTATACATAAGTCAAAAAGGCTTCAAGTTATGTACCAAAGTGGCCCATGAAGACAAAAAGCTTGGATTCTCCTGTTATAAAGTATATGAAGAAAGAAATACAGTGAAAGTATAACAGAGTTGCTGCGGACTATGGACAAGACTGGTATGCAGAAAATGCTCAGGAATTCTCCATATGAGAGATAGATAAATAGAGATATACACATACGAAAATTATTTTCCTGTGAAAAATCAATGGTGACAGAACCATCAGTTCTATGAACCATGTTGTGGACATCACATTGAAGGAAATAAAAAGGAAACTGGATTGGTAATTTACAGTTTGGTTTGGAAGAAGCGGGAAAAGAACACTTGAAATATAGTTGAAGAATAATGTGTGAGTGGCCAATAGAAATGGGGAAAATACTTGATAGATAATGAGAAAGCATTTTGCAGGGTGAAGCACAGAAAATGAATGAATGTCGTACAAAGAGTTAAAAATGATGCAAAAGACATGCAGTGCGAAAATGGGATCGGCAGCACCTGTTTTTTGGGTGCTGTGGGTGCCGTTCGGGGACCAAAATGGTATCTGATGCAAGCGCGCACACTTGTGGGGCGAATCGCGCCAGCGCAATATTGGGGCGGGCACTAGCTCAGATGGTTAACATCTACTGGAGGTATGCAGAGCAGCGTGATCATGATGCCAATCAGCCTGCAATGCTGCTTTTGGAGCTCAACGATCCAACCAACTCTTAAGCTCGCGCAGGTGAACACACGTTCAGCAGCAGGACCACCTCCCTACCACATTCACCCTGGGTGTTCAGGGAGCAATTCTCCTCCCTGAAACTCAACGAGAATCAATGTGTGTGACAGTTTCACTTCAGTAAGAACATTCTCACAGAAATCTGTTACCTGCTGCAGCCACAACTGCAACCTCAGAGCAGGGTAAGGATCACATTGCCAGTGGCTGTGAAGTTGACCACAGTGATCAACTTTTAAATGTCTAGATCCTTCCAGGCTGGATCTGGAGATGTTTGCAGTATCTCTCAGTTTGCCATCCACTGTTGCATAAGGGATGATAGTGAGGCTCTCTATTCAAAGAGAGATGACTACATTTCATTCTCTTGCCAGAGACAAGCAGGTGGAGTGAGCATGCGGCTTTGCTAGGATTGCAGGCTTCTTTGTGATGCCATTGATGCATGCATATTGCTTTACAGTTGCCGCATGTCAACTCTGCCCTATACCAGAACTGAAAGGGACAGCACTGCTGTATGACTATAGGCAGTGCAACTTACATAAAAACATAGAAAATAAGTGCAGGAGTAGGCCATTCGGCCCTTCGAACCGGCACCACCATTCAATAAGATCATGGCTGATCATGCAACTTCAGTACCCCTTTCCTGCTTTTTCTCCATATCCCTTGATCCCTTTAGCCATAAGGGCCACATCTAACTCCCTTTTGAATATATCTAACAAACTGGCCTCAACAACTTTCTGTGGTTGAGAATTCCACAGGTTCACAATTCTCTGTGAAGAAGTTTTTCCTCATCTCGGTCCTAAATGGCTTACCACCTTATCCTTAGATTGTGACCCCTGGTTCTGGACTTCACCTATATCGGGAACATTCTTCCTGCATCTAACCTGTCCAATCCTGTCAGAATTTTATATGTTTCTATGAGATCCCCTCTCATTCTTCTAAATTCCAGTGAATATAAGCCTAGTCGATGCAGTCTTTATTCATATATCATTCCTGCCATCCCGGGAATCAGTCTGATGAACCTTCGCTGCACTCCCTCAATAGCAAGAATGTCCTTCCTCAGATTAGGAGACCAAAACTGTACACAATATTCAAAGTGTGGCCTCACTAAGGCCCTGTACAACTGCAGCAAGACGTCCCTGCTCCTATACTCAAATCCTATTGCTATGAAGGCCAACATGCCAACCGCCTTCTTCATCGCCTGCTGTACCTGCATGCCTACTTTCAATGACTGACGTACCATGACACCCAGGTCTCGTTGCACCTCCCCTTTTCCTAAACTGTTACCATTCAGATAATATTTTGCATTCCTGTTTTTGCCACCAAAGTGGATAACCTCACATTTATCTACATTATACTGCATCTGCCATGCATTTGCCCACTCACACAACCTGTCCAAGTCACCCTGCAGCTTCTTAGCATACTCCTCACAGCTCACACTGCCACCCAGCTTAGTGTCATCTGCAAACTTGGAGATAGTACATTCAATTCCTTCATCTAAATCATGAATATATATTGTAAATAGCTGGGGTCCCAGCACTGAACCTTGCGGTACCCCACTAGTCACTGCCTGCCATTCTGAAAAGGACCCGTTTATTCCTACTCTTTGCTTCCTGTCTGCCAACCAGTTCTCTATCAACATCAATACATTACCCCCAATACCATGTGCTTTAATTTTGCACACTAATCTATGTGGGACCTTGTCAAAAGCCTTTTGAAAGTCCAAATACACCACATCCACTGGTTCTCCCTTGTCCACTCTACTACATCCTCAAAAAATTGCCAAGTATGATTTCCCTTGCACTACCTTTCTTCCACTGCTCTTCCTGCTAGTCACCCATTCCTTATCTGCCTGTGTAACCTTTACCTGCGGTGTGACCAACTCACTAAACGTGCTATTCACAACATCCTCAGCATCTTGTAGGTCAATAACTGGTATCCTGTCAGCAGTCATGTTGCCTTGATTCTGCAGCAGTCCACTGTGCCAGCTTCATTTTTGCCACCACAGCAGAACAAAGGATGGCTACTGGGCGACAAGGGCTATCCACTGACAATATAGGTCATGACTTTGGTGCGCAACCAACACACACTAGATTCTAGAATGGTCCCAGTAGATTGCAAAGTAGCAAATGTATTCAAGAATGGAGGGAGAGAGAAAACAGCGAACTACAGGCCAGTTAGCCTGACATCAGTTGTTGGGAAAATACTGGAATCGATTATTAAGGAAGTGGTAACAGAGCATTTAGAAAATTATAACATGATTTGGAAGAGTCAACATGGTTTTATGAAAGGGAAATCAAGTTTAAAAAATGTATTCAAGTTTTTTGAGGATGTAACTAGCAGGGTAGATAAAGGGGAACCAGTGGATGTAGCATATTTCGATTTCCAAAAGGCATTCGATAAGGTACTACATAAAAGGTTGCTATGCAAGACAAGGGCTCATGGGGTTGGAGTAATATATTTACATGAATAGAGGATTGGTTAACGGAGAAAGCAGAGAGTAGGGATAAACTGGTCATTTTCCGGTTGGCAGGCTGTAATTAGTGGGGTGCCGCAAGGATTCGTTCAGAGGGATTGACATGTCCTCGTACAGGAAACACAGAAAGATAGCATACAGATACAGCAAGCAATTAGGAAGGCAAATAGCATGTTGGCCTTTATTGCAAGTGGTTGGAGTAGAAGAGTAAGGAATTTTTACTAAAATTGTACACAGCTTTGGTGAGACCACACCTGGAGTCGAGTGCGCAATTTTGGTCTCCTTATCTGAGGAAGGATATACACGCTGCCATATGAAATGTGATACAGCAGACCATTAGTGTGCTGAAACAACACTTCTGCTGCCTGGACTGCTCTGGAGGAGGCCTGCAGTACTTGACAGAATGGGTGTCAAGATTCGTGGTAGTCTGCTGTATGCTGCACAACCTCGCCATAATGAGGGAACAGCCCTTGCCATCAGCGATACGGCAAGCAGCTGAGGATGGATGAAGGTGGATGAAGAGCATGAGGAGGAGCAGGAAATGGAGGCAATCTAGACAGCCCCTGTCTCTTTGGGCTGTCCGTGAAGAACTCATCCAAGTGTGCATCACCTTAGTGCCTGCCTCCTGTGTGCCTTTACCTGTTCTAGTGCTCCTACACAGTGCTACCCCAGTGGCTGCAGCAAGGCTGGTGTAACAATGCTGACTTTCAGTGGAGGAGACTGCAGATGGCTGTGGAGGATGACCTCAAGCCCAGAAAGCCTGGCTTTGGACTGCACCATCACGACATGGGTGGCAGCAGTCTGGGCTGGCTGGCTGACAGGCAACAATAAGAGCACTGATAGAATGGGAGGATGAATGCTTCATCAATGATCTTCTCTCCATCGTAAGGACAGAAGTGGGGATGTTTGCTGATGATTACACAGTGTTCAGTTCCATTCACAATTCCTCAGATAATGAAGCAGTCCATTACCGCATGCAGCAAAACCTGGATGACATTCAGGCTTCGGCTGATATGTGGCAAGTAACATTTGGGCCAGGCAATGACCATCTCCAACAAGAGAGAGTCTAACTACCTCCGCTTGACATTCAATGGCATTACCATCATCAAATTCCCCACCATCAACATCCTGGGGGTTACCATTGACCAGAAACTTAACTGGATCATCCGCATAAATACTGTAGCTATAAGTGCAGCTCAAAGGCAGGATATTCTGTGGTGAGTGACTCACTGCCTGATTCCCCAAAGCCTTTCCACCATTTACAAGGCACAAGTCACGAGTGTGATGAAATACCTGGATGTGTTGCTGGATGCACAAGGACCCCCAGGTCTCTGTACTGCAGCATTTTGCAATTTTTCTCCATTTAAATTCTAATTTGCTTTTCTATTATTTCTACCAAAGTGGATAACCTCACATTTTCCCACATTATACTCCATCTTCCAAATGTTTGCCCAGTCACTTAGCCTGTCTATATCCCTTTGCAGATTCTTTGTGTCCTCCTCGCAATTTGCTTTCCCACCCATCTTTGTATCATCAGCAAACTTGGCTACATTACACTTGGTCCCTTCATCCAAGTCATTAATATAGATTGTAAATAGTTTAGGCCACAGCACCGATCCCTGTAGCACTCCACTAGTTACCGTTTGCCAACCAGAAAATGACCCATTTATCCCGACTCTCTGTTTTCTGTTAGTTGCCAATCCTCTATCCATGCCAATATATTACCCCAACCCCGTGAGTTTTTATCTTGCAGTAACCTTTTATGTGGTACCTTATTAAATGTCTTCTGGAAATCGAAATATACCACATCCATTGGTTCCACATTATCCACACTGCTCGTTACATCCTCAAAGAACTCCAGCAAATTTGTCAACCTGATTTCCCTTTCAAAAAACCATGCTGACTCTGCTTGATTGAATTATGCTCTTCCAAATGTTCTGCTACTGCTTCCTAAAAAATGGACTCCAGCATTTTCCCAACGACAGATGTTAGGCTAACTGGTCTATAGTTTCCTGCTTTCTGTCTGCCTTCTTTGTTAAATAGTGGCGTTACATTTGCGGTTTTCCAATCTGCTGGGACCGCCCCAGAATCCAGGGAACTTTGGTAGATTACAACCAATGCATCCACTATCTCTGCAGTCACTTCTTTTAAGACCCCGGGATGCAAGCCATCAGGTCCAGGGGACTTGTCCACCTTTAGTCCCATTATTTTACTGAGTACTTTTTCTTTAGTGATAGTGATCGTTTTAAGTTCCTCCCTCCCTATAGCCCCTTGATTATCTATTATTGGGATGTTTTTAGTGTCTTCTGTTGTGAAGACCGACATAAAATATTTGTTCAAAGTCCCTGCCATTTCTCTGTTCCCCATTATTAATGCTCCATCTCATCCTCTAAGGGACCAACGTTTACTTTATCTACTCTCTTCCTTTTTATATACCTCTAGAAGCTCTTATTATCTGTTTTTATATTTCTTGCTGGTTTAATCTTATAATCTATCTTCCCCCCTCTATTATTTTTTAGGCATCCGTTGCTGGTTTTAAAAAATTTCTTAATGCTCTGTTCTCCCATTAATCTTGGCCACTTTGTCTGTCATTGTTTTCAGTTTGATACCATCCTTTATTTCATCCTGACTCCCCAAAGACTGTGAACACATTATACAGGAATCAGATTCATTATCTGGAGAAATCAATGGTACTCGAGCAAGGCAAAGGAGAACTTGGGTCTGGCGTAACTTCAGGGGCTAATATGATAAACCGTTTGTGGAGTGTAAGAGGAGAGAGAAAGAGAGAGAGAAAAAAATGTGTGTGCCAGAAAGAAAGTGTGAATGAGAAATAGGAAGAGAGAATTTTCAACTTTTAGAGACAATAATCCGACACAAAATTAATTGTCACTTGAAGAAATATGGGTTAATACCAGCCAGCACAGGTTTATTAAAGGCAAATTGTCTTTGACTCACTTGATTGAAAAGTACCACAAAAGAGACTTCTTAGCAAAATTGAAACCCATGGGATTAAAGGGATGGTGGCAGTGTGGATACAAAATTGGCTAAGCGACAGAAAGCAGAGAGCAGTTTTTCACATTGGGGGGCAGTATACAGTGGTGTCCTCCAGCAGTCAGTATTAGGACTACTGCTCTTTTTGATATATATCAACGACCTGGACTTGGGTATATAGGCCATAATTTCAAAGTTTGCAGATGAGACAAAACTTGGAAATGTAGTAAACATGTGGAGGATAGGAAGGGACTTCAGGAGGACTGACAGATGGCAGATGAATTTTAACATGGAGATATGTGAAATGATGCATTTTGGTAGTAAGAATGAGGAGAGGCAATATAATCAATGGGGTATAGTAACATGGAGACCTGGGGGTGCCTCTGCACACAAATCTTTGAAGGTGGCAGAACAGGTAAAGGCATAAAATATAAAAGCAAGGAAGTTATGCTAAACCTTTATAAATCACTGTTTAGGCCTCTGCTGGAGTATAGTGTCCAATTCGAGCACCATACTTTAGGATGGGTGTCAGGATGCTAGAAAGGATGCAGAGGAGATTTACCAGAATGGTACCAGGGATACGGGACCTCAGTCACATGGTGAGATGAGAGAAGCTGGGGTGATCTCCTCAGAGCTGCTAGAGTAAATAAGGAGAAACAGTTTCCAGTGGCAGAAGGGTCGGTAACCAGAGGACACAGATTTAAGGAATTTAGCAAAAGAACCAGAGGCGACATGAAGATAATTTTTTTTCATGCCAGAAGTTATGATCTGGAATGCATTGCCCGAAAAGATGATGGAAGCAGATTCAAAAGCAACTTTCAAAAGGGAATTGGATAAATATTTGAGGGGGCAAACATTTGCAGACTGTGGGGAAAGGGATTAATTGGACAGCTCTTTCAAAGAGTTGGCACAGGCACAATGGGCCAAATAGCCTCCTTCTGTGCTGTATGATTGTATGATTCAAGCATAATCCATAATATACAGCAGGAACTTCACCACCTCTATTTGAGGTATCATGAGATGGAAATAAAATGTGAAAGATAGTAACAAGTTCAATAGGATTACATAATTAAAACAGTTAATAGATTTCTAAACCAAGCTTTTCATCAAACTGGTTTAAAAATTTTACACTTACTTAAATGCTACAAAGGTCATGGCCTTGAAGAGAGTACCTACATTGGAGAGAGACCAGGGAGCATCTTCTTGAGGCACGTTCCCAGGTTCCCCACCACTTCATTCACCTCTTCTGATGAAGTTAGTTTCAGGGGAAAAGTGCATCGATCAGTTTCTACAACCAACTGAAAAACATCAAAACAAATTCATAAATATTTCAACTCTAGGTGACTGAATCCCACAGAAGTCAGATTTTATGTTACACCATTCCTTCCCATACCCAACAATAAACCGAGTCAGTCTCATCGGTAATAATTCTGCTTTTCACCATTTCATAACAGGTTGACAAGTTGGTGCCATTCTTGTGCATTTTGCTTGCAGTGGATTTACCGCAGCACAAATCAATACAAAAGGTTTTCAGGAATAACTAAAAGCTTAAAGACTTGATAGCACCGACTACTTTGGGGGAAGGAGAAAAAGAGCAATGGATACCTGGGCTAATCTATCTTCGCTATGTTGGCACTAAATTGAATCACTTATGGTGCCTGGAGAGGTCTGTCATGTCATCGCATATCTGTTAAGGCACGTTGTGGAATTAGGGAAGGGAACCTTACTGTATATACATCCTGGGGTAAATGACGCTTAAAACACATCCAACCTTAGGCAGGGATCAGATATCATTCAGCCTCAAGTCCTTCAGTAATTTTAGAAGTGAACAACACCAACTAGACAGTTGGAGAAAATCTTAAGACAAAGGATTACACTTTTCAATGGAAGACGACGAGATTTAAAAAAATGTATTTTACATGTAAAAGGAATCCATGCATATCAGAGCCAAGAAAGACACAAAAGAAACAGACACCAAGAAGTGATTTACCCTGTGTGATTTCCCAAATTTACCCATGAAATACCGATCATAAACATGGAATGAAATATAAATTGTGACCAGATTACATTTTTGCATATATTTAAAGGTAGCTCTGACCAAAATATTGTGCTTCCATCTCAAAGCTACCCCTAATCCACATGAAATACGAGATCCTATGGTTGGTTACAAGATCTACTTGCACTAATATTGCCAGTAGGGCATTTCATATCCTAACAAGTTTTGTGCTGTAAAAAAAAAAATCCTAACCTCTCCCTTTGTTCTTTTGGTCATGATTTTCAAATTTATGCCCCTTCTACGTCGACTCACCAACCACTGGAAATAGTCAATCCCAATTTACTTCCCCAAAACTGTATACGATTTTGAACCTTTAGAATGGATCTGTTAAACATCTCCAATTGTCATCTTGGCTCAGTGGTGACACTCTCATCTTTGAGTCAGAATATCAGAACTCGAGTACATAATCCAAGCAGTACTGCATTTTCAAAGGGCACTGTCTTCTGAAAAAGTCCCTTTTCAAAGAAGAGCACCGAGTTCTCCTGGTAGCCTGGTCAACATTCATCCCTCAACCAGTATCATTAAATCAGATGAACTAGTCATTTATCTCTGTCATTTATAGGACAATTATACGCTGTTGCGTATGATTACAAAACAGTGACTACCTTTAAATATATTTCATTGGATCTTAAGCACTTTGGAATGTCCTGAGAACACAAACACAAAAGGCACTATATAAATGCAAGTATTTCTGCTTCCTAATGAAAATGGCCCCAGTTTGTGGACCTCGATGCAGGTCCTGGGATTTAATATGGTATTAGTGTAGCTGTCCCGTGCGGCTCCACTCACTTGCAACATCATAACAATATTTTCATGTGCGTGTTCTGCAAGTGGTTTCCCGAGAACCTAGCATAACCTAGGCTACATTCCCATGATGTGTGCAAAAAGAGGAAAGCAGGCATTTTCTGATAAATTTCTATTGTATTACTGCTGATCCTGTGGTGCCAAAAGCCTCAACGGCCATGACCATCTCAGCGCTTTGCTCCGCTGCCCCCTCGGTGATGGCCAGTGGGAGCCTGCTGAGCGCGTCAGCGCAATTTTCGGTGCCTGGCCGGTGCCGTATGGTGTAGTCATACGCAGCCAGCGTGAGAGCCCATCGCTGTATGCGAGCTGACGGCATTGACAGCATTGCTGTCGGACAACAGGGATGTTAACGGCTTGTGGTCTGTCTCTAGCTTGAAACGTTACCGAAAAGGTACTGGTGCATCTTTTTCACACCGTAAACACAAGTGAGTGCTTCCTTTTCGACCATGCCGTATCCACGCTCTGCCTGGGAGAGTGACCTGGAGGCATAAGCCACCGGTTAGAGTCGGCCGTCGTCATTACTCTGCTGCAACACACACCCAACCCCGTAGGACGATGCATCGCACGTTAAAACCAGTTTTTTACAGTGGTCATACAAAGTCAACAGTTTGTTAGAGCACAGCAGGTTCCTCGCCTTAATGCAAGCCCGTTCTTGACAGTCCTCCCTAAGCCATTCGCAACCTTTACGCATGAGCATGTGTAACGGCTCCAGCAATGTGCTTAAGTTCGGCAGAAAGTTCCCGAAATAGTTCAAAAGTGACAGGAATGATCGCAACTCTGACGTGTTGCCGGGCCTGGGTGCCCAGCGGATCGCCTCAGTTTTTGATTCAGTGGGCCGAATCCCGTCTGCGGCAACCCTCCTGCCCAAAAACTCGACCTCTGGGGCCAAAAACACACACTTGGCCTTTTTCAGCCGCAGACCTACCCGGTCCAGTCGGCGTAGCACCTCCTCCAGGTTGTGGAGGTGTTCCTCGGTGTCTCGACCCGTTATAAGGATGTCGTCTTGGAATATGCTTGTTCCAGGAATGGATTTGAGCAAGTTTTCCATGTTCCGCTGAAAGATAGCTGCCGCCGAACGAATGCCAAACGGACACCTGTTGTAGATAAATAATCCCTTGTGCGTCGTGATGGTGATCAGAAGCTTGGATTCTTCAGTCAGTTCCTGAGTCATGTAGGCCGAAGTGAGGTCCAGCTTCATGAACAGCTTTGCCACCTGCGAGGGTGGCAAAAAGGTCCTCCGCTCTCGGGAGTAGGTATTGGTCTTGCAGCGACACTCGGTTGATGGTGGCTTTGCAGTCGCCACAAATCCTGATCGAGCCATTTGCTTTGAGGACAGGAATGATGGGACTTGCCCAGCGCTGAATTCAACGGCTGAAATTATGCCCTCTCTGAGCAACCTGTCCAATTCACTTTCAATTTTCTCACGCATCACATACGGCACCGCTCTGGCTTTGTGGTGCACTGGTCTGGCGTCCGGAGTGATGCGTATCACTACTTTCGTGCCCTTGAACGTTCCGACACCCCGGGTTGAAACAGTGACCTGAATTTTTGTAGGACCTGTGAGCATGAATTTCGCTCCACAGATGAAATGGCGTGCACATTCCATTTCCAATTCATCTCAGCTAGCCAACTCCTCCCCAAAAGCGCGGGGCCATTTCCCAGGACGATCCAAAGTGGCAGCCGGTTCTGTGATCCATTATGTGTTACCACCAAGTTTGCACTGCCTAGCACTGGGATGATTGCTTTGGTGTACATCCAAAGCTGCATGTCAATGCGTTCCAGTTTGGGCCTGCTAGCCATGTGGCCATAGTCTCTCAAATTGTTGGGCGCTCATAAATGACTGGCTAGCTCCCGTATTCAGCTCCATGCGCACCTGGGTGCCATTCAATAAACTTTCATCATCATGGGTAGCGCTTTAGTGTATGAGCTGTGGACGTCAGCCACGTGAACCCGCTGAACTTCAGCATCCATGGCTTTTCCCCAGGCATCATCCTGCATTGCAGACCCCTCGTCTGGTTCCTCTGTCTCGCAGATAAGTCTCGCCACAGCCTTTTTGCACATCCTGGCCAAGTGTCCACTGACGTTACAAATCCTACAGGTATATTGCTGGAACCTGCAGCTTTTCGCAGTATGTCTACCCCTGTGAGCGTGAGCTGAGATTGTTGTTAACAAAGGGACTGTTACCAGGCATTCCTCTCTGCCCATTTGGTTGTTTCTAAGCACTCTGATGGTGGGTGTTAATGGTCCCATCGTGGGACGCATTGTTCCTTGTGATGGCGTGAATTGCCGATCCCCTTTCCATTGTCCCTGTTGCGGGCCCACCCTGGAGTCAGTTGCTGCCTGGGCGGTTTCGAAATGTCCTTGCCTGCCTGCGGGGTCCCTAGCCTCATTCACAATGTTAACTTCCTGGTCCATCGCCACGTTGGGACCAGGGCTGCGCGCGTAAATTAGCTTGGTCTCCTCTTCCCCTGCCATGAAGGTCTGAGCTATCAATGCCGCCACTTCTAAAGTCAAGTCCTTGGCCTCTATGAGCTTCCTGAAAATCCCAGCATGATTAATGCCCTCAATGAAAAAGTCCCTTAACATCTCCCCCCTGCAGGCGTCTGTGAACTTAGAGACTGGCCAAGCACCGCAGGTCCGCAACGAAGTCCGAGATGTATTGCCCTTCCTGACGCTGGTGTGTGTAGAACCAGTGCCGGGCCATGTGTATGCTACTCGCCGGTTTGAGATGCTCACTGATCAGCTGGCTGAGCTCTTCAAAGGACTTGTCCACTGGCTTTTGGGGTGCGAACAGGTCTTTCATCAGCACATACGTCTGTGGTCAGTAGATGCACCCTCCGCTTGTCAGCCGCTGTCGCTCCCAGCCAGTCCTTCGTGACAAAGCTCTGCTGGAGCCTTTCCATGAAGTCGTCCCAGTCCTCACCCACACAGTAACGTTTCTCTGTGCTACCGGTGGCCATCCTCGTGGTTCGGTGATTCCCGTTTCTCGTCGCCAAATGTGGTGTCCCTGCACCGTACTACAAACTCACACGAGGCATGTACTGCAGACACAGTCACTACGTGACCTTAACCTTTATTCCCAGGACCAAGAGTGCTGACCCTGGGTGGGACCTCCCCTTTTATACCTGGAAGCCCAGGTGAGGAGTGTCTCCCACAAGTTCAGCCCCTGTGGTCAGGGTGTGCATTTCTAGGGTATAAGTACAGTGTACAGGAGTTGCACGAAGGTTACAGTTACATGAAGATTACTGTTGCATGATGGTTACATACATGACACGCTGGTTCTGGACTTGCCCAACATCGGGAACATTCTTCCCGCATCTAACCTGTCCAGTCCCGTCAGAATCTTATACGTTTTTATGAGATCCCCTCTCATCCTTCTAAACTCCAGTGAATAAAGGCCTAGTTGATCCACTCTCTCCTCATATGACAGTCCAGCCATCCCTGGAATCAGTCTGGTGAACCTTCGCTGCACTCCCTCAATAGTAAGAACGTCCTTCCTCAGATTAGGAGACCAAAACTGAACACAATATTCCATGAACACAATTTTCCAGGTGAGGCCTCACTAAGGCCCTGTACAACTGCAGTAAGACCTCCCTGCTCCTATACTCAAATCACCTAGCTATGAAAGCCAACATACCATTTGTCTTCTTCTCCGCCTGCTGTACCTGTATGCCCACTTTCAGTGACTGATGAACCATGACACCCAGGTCTCGTTGCACCTCCCCTTTTCCTAATCTGCCGCCATCCAGATAATATTCTGCCTTTGTGTTTTTGCCCCCAAAATGGATAACCTCACATTTATCCACATTATACTGCATCTGCCATGCATTTGCCCACTCACCTAACCTGTCCAAGTCACCCTGCAGCCTTTTAGCGTCCTCCTCACAGCTCACACCGCCACCTATTTGAGTGTCATCCGCAAACTTGGAGATATTGCACTCAATTCCTTCATCTAAATCGTTAATGTATATTGTAAAGAGCTGAGGTCCCAGCACTGAGCCCTGCGGTACTCCACTAGTCACTGCCTGCCAGTCTGAAAAGGACCGTTTATCCTGACTCTCTGCTTTCTGTCTGCCCACCAGTTCTCTATCCACATAAGTACATTACCTCCAATATCATGCGCTTTGATTTTGCACACCAACCTCTTGTGCGGGACCTTGTCAAAAGCCTTTGAAAGTTCAAATACACCACATCCACTGGTTTTCCCTTGTCCACTCTGCTAGTTACATCCTCAAAAAATTACAGAAGATTTGTCAAGCATGATTTCCCTTTCATAAATCCATGCTGACTTGGTCCAATCCTGTCACTGCTGTCCAAATGCGCTACTATTTCATCCTTAATGATTGATTCCAACATTTTCCCCGCTACTGATGTTAGGCTAATCGGTCTATAATTACCCGTTTTCTCTCTCCCTCCTTTTTTAAAAAAGTGGGGTTACATTAGCTACCCTCCAGTCCATAGGAACTGATCCAGAGTCAATAGACTGTTGGAAAATGATCACTAATGCATCCACTATTTCTAGGGCCACTTCCTTAATTACTCTGGGATGCAGACTATCAGGCCCCGGGGATTTATCGGCCTTCAATCCCATCAATTTCCCTAACATAATTTCCCGCCTGATAAGGATATCCTTCAGTTCCTCCTTCTCACTAGACCTACTGTCCCCTAGTAGGTTATTTGTGTCTTCCTTCGTGAAGACAAAACCAAAGTATTGGTTCAATTGGTCTGCCATTTCTTTGTTCCCCATTATAAATTACCTGAATCCGACTGCAAGGGACCTACGTTTGTCTTTACTAATCTTTTCCTCTTCACATATTTATAGAAGTTTTTGCAGTCAGTTTTTATGTTCCCTGCAAGCTTCCTCTCGTACTCTATTTTCCCCCTCTTAATTAAACCCTTAGTCCTCCTCTGCTGAATTCTAAATTTCTCCCAGTCCTCAGGTTTGTTACTTTTTCTTGCCAATTTCTATGGCTCTTCCTTGGCTTTAACACTATCCTTAATTTCCCTTGTTGGCCATGGTTGAGCCACCTTCCCCGTTTTATTTTTACTCCAGACAGGAATGTACAATTGCTGAAGTTCATCCATGTGATCTTAAAATGTTTGCCATTGCTTATCCACTGTCAACCCTTTAAGTATCCTTTGCCAGTCTATTCTAGCCAATTCACGCCTCATATCGTCAAAGTTACCTTTCCTTAAGTTCAGGACCCTTGTTTCTGAATTAACTGTGTCACTCTCCATCTTAATAAAGAATTCTACCACATTAATTACTTTAAGTTCCTCACTCTTATTGGCCAGTTGCTTCCCCTCAATTTTTGGTATACTTGGTGTCTTTTACTGTGAAGACAGATACAAAATATTTGTTTAAAGTCTCTGCCATTTTCTTATTCCCTATTATAATTTCTCCTGTCTCAACCTCTAAGGGACCAATGCTTACTTTTACTACGCTTCCATTTTACATACCTGTAGAAACTCTTACAATCTGTTTTTATATTTCTTGCTAGTTTACTCTCATATTCTGTTTTCTCCCTTATCAATTTTTGGTCATCCTTCGCTGCTTTCTAAAGCTCTCCCAATCCTCAGCATTCCTCGCAACATTATAACTTATTTTAATCTAATACCATCCTTAACTTCTTTACTTATCCACAGATGGATCAATTTTCTTGTGGAGTTTTTATTTCTCAATGGAATGTATATTCATTAAGAATTTTGGAATATTCCTTTAAATGCCTATCTACCATCATACCTTTTAATCAAATTTCCCAATCTACCTTAGCCAACGTGCCCCTCAAACCTATATAATTGGCTTTATTTAAATTTAAGACTCTATTTTTGGATTTAAGTATTTCACTTTCAAACTCAATGTGAAATACTTATATTATGATCACTCTTCTCCATTTGATCCTTTACTATGAGATTACGAGTTCACCCTGTCTCATTACACAATACAAGATCTAAAATAGTACCCTTCTAACGAAGGATCATCGACCTGAAACGTTAACTCTGTATCTCGCTCCAGAAATGCTGCCTAACCCGCTGAGATTTCCAGCATTTTTTGTTTTTATATCTAAAATAGCCTGTTCGCTGGTTGGCTCCATGATGTATTGTTCTAGGAAAACGTATTGAATGCATTCCTGAACTTGTCCTCGACATTACCTTTGCCAATTTGATTTGAATATGAAGATTAAAAGTCCCTCACGATTATTGCATTACATTAGTTACAAGTTCATATTATTTGTTGATTAATACTCTGTCCAATGTTATTACTATTATTAGGGGGGCCTATAAACTACTCTCTGCCCCATTTTCTGCCCCATATTATTTATTCTCTCCATCCATACTGATTCTACTTTCTGATCTTCTGAGCCAAGATCTTCTCACAACTGTCCTTATGTCAACCTTTATTATCAGGGCTTTCTAGCTTTCTTTTCCATTCTGCCTATCTTTTTTTTAAAGTCAAGTACTCTGGAATATTTAGTTCCCAACTTTTATTATCTTGCAACCATGCCCCTGATGGTTATTAGATCAAACCCATTTATCTTTACTTGTGCCACTAATTTGTCTAACTTGCAATGAATGCTTCGTGCATTCAGATAAAGAGCCTTTAATTTTAACATTTCACCGTTATTCCCTGCTTTCACCTTATTAATTAATGCAATATTACCATTAAACTCTGTCCCTTTCTGTCACACTCTGCTTATCTTCACCCAAATCACTGCACTGCTCCATTGCCTTGACTTTTCTCTTCAGATTTCAAAATTTCCCCTCACCTGACCCTCCCACCATTTTTAGCCATATCTACAGCCCTAGTTATTTGATTCGCTAGGACACTTGTCCCACCCCGGTTTAAGTGCAGCATGTCCCAAAGGACCAACTCCCTCTTTCCCCAGTACTGGTAGGGGATCTGTGGATCAATTTGCAGCTTTGGAACACTGTTATTGCGAAAAAGGTGTCAATTTTTTTTTTTAACATCCATCACAGCTTTTCACTTCCATTTTCATATAGTTTTGCAAGACTTCCTCTCAAGCATTAGATCAGTGAGGCCTTTGCCAAGTTTGTTCATCCACATTTGCCTCCATTCTCACCACTTTTTATAATGGGTAAATATATTAACTGGCCCCAGCAATGAATAATTGTAGCTGTAGCCAGCAGTCCTCAAAGCTTTATGTTTGTAAGGAAACATGATCGGTAGATATTTTGATTGGTTCACTGCAGACAAGTACTATAGCAACTCCTAGTGCTGTGAAGCAAAACTGTTTATTTTGAGAAGATGCAAAGCACAGACAAGTTTCCTCAAGATCTGTGCTTCAGAATGTGTCGAAATCTACCCCGAGGACATGTACGGCAATGAAGGAATGTTACAATGCTGTCAGTGCTGCCACAGCATTATTTTCATCCAAAAATAAGCTCTAAACATTTTTTTAAAGCTTTAAATTAGAATGCCGAGGGGACCATCCAGCATGCTGTTCATTACATCTTGTTTGAAAAAATCCAGAGTCAACAATATTTTGTGGACTTTGTAAATCTGCACTTGAAAGAAAGGAGTACTACAGTAAATATCTTGTGCTTTTTGTAGCCCTGTTACAGCAAAAGGTCTTGGTTCATGGGCTAATTTAGGGTCAGGGCATCTTCCTATTCTTTGATGACACCACAGGTAAGAAAGGGAGGAGTGGTGTGACAGCTACGAAGGGTTGGACAGCAACCTATCCATGTCGGACTAGAGTTTATGGAACGCTGAATAAAAGAAGACTTGTACATCACCAAAGAAAGTCACAGAGGTACCAAGAAAACAAACACTGAGCCAAAAGGAAGAGAGATTACAAGTTGATAGTAAAAAAATATATTTTTTTAAAACTTGTATTGTTAGGAAGTTGATATAAGCTTCTGTTTTCAGGACTAAACTTGTCTCTTTGAAAACTGAGAAAAATTAAAAATACAAAGGGTGATGGAAGCATGGTCAAAGTGATGGGTTTTAAAGAGGGTCTTGTAATGAGTCGTTTTGAAAGGAGGGGAGATGGAAGGTGTAATGTAGGCACCTGCGAGTATGCTCACAGGTTTGTAGAGCTGTTGCATTGAGAGTGGCTTAGCCAGTCACATGATGTTCACAAGAACACAAGAAATAGGAGCAGGAGTGGGCCATTTGGCTCCTCGAGCCTGCTCCGCCATTTAATAAGATCATGGCTGATCTGATCATGGACTCAGTTCCACTTCCCTGCCCGCTCCCCATCAACCTTTATTCCCTTATTGCTCAAAAATCTATCTTCGCCTTAAATATATTCAAAGACCCAGCCTCCAGAGCTCTCTGGGGCAGTGAATTCCACAGATTTACAACTATCTGAGAGAAGAACTTCCTCCTCATCTCAGTTTTAAATGGGCGGCCCCTTATACTGAGACTATGCTCCCTAGTTTTAGTTTTCCCCATGAGGGAAAATATCCTCTCTGCATCCATCTTGTCCAATTAATTGGGCAGGGGGATGGGAACCTATGCAGGGAGGCAGAGGGAAGTAAAAGGGAGGCAGAAGCAAAAGGGAGAAAGGAGATAAGGAAATGTGGAGGGCAGAGAAATTAAAGACAAAAATCAAAAAGGGCCACATTACAACATAATTCTAAAAGGATAAAGAGTGTTAAAAAAACAAGCCTGTAGGCTCTGTGTCTCAATGCGAGGAGCATTCGTAATAAGGTGGATGAATTAACTGCGCAGATAGCTGTTAATGGATATGATGTAATTGGGATTACGGAGACATGGCTCCAGGGTGACCAAGGCTGGGAACTCAACATCGAGGGGTATTCAATATTCAGGAAGGATAGACAGAAAGGAAAAGGAGGTGGGGTAGCGTTGCTGGTTAAAGAGGAGATTAACGCAATAGTAAGGAAGGACATTAGAGTGGATGAGGTGGAATCTGTATGGGTAGAGTTGTGGAACACCAAAGGGCAGAAAACGCTAGTGGGAGTTGTGTACAGACCACCAAACAGTCATAGTGAGGTTGGGGATGGCATCAAACAGGAAATTAGGGATGCGTGCAATAAAGGTACAGCAGTTATCATGGGTGACTTTAATCTACATATAGATTGGGAGGAGGATTTCCTGGAATGCATAAGGGATTGTTTTCTAGACCAATATGTCGAGGAACCAACTAGAGAGCTGGCCATCCTAGACTGGGTGTTGTGTAATGAGAGAGGATTAATTAACAATCTTGTTGTGCGAAGCCCCTTGGGGAAGAGTGACCATAATATGGTGGAATTCGTTATTAAGATGGAGAGGGACACAGTTAATTCAGAGACTAGAGTCCTGAACTTAAAGAAAGGTAACTTCGACAGTATGAGACGTGAATTGACTAGGATAGACTGGCGAATGATACTTAAAGGGTTGACAGTGGATAGGCAATGGCAGACATTTAAAGATCACATGGATGAACTTCAACAATTGTACATCCCTGTCTGGCGTAAAAATAAAACGGGGAAGGTGGTTCAACCGTGGTTAACAAGGGAAATTAGGGATAGTGTTAAATCCAAGGAAGAGGCATATAAAGTGGCCAAAAAAGCAGCAAACCCGAGGCCTGGGAGAAATTTAGAATTCACCAGAGGAGGACAAAGGGTTTAATTAGGAGGTGTTAATTGAATATGAGAGTAAGCTTGCAGGGAACATAAAAACTGACTGCAAAAGCTTCTACAGATAAGTGAAGAGAAAACGATTAGTGAAGACAAATGTGGGTTCTTTACAGTCAGAATCAGGTGAATTTATAATGGGGAACAAAGAAATGGCAGACCAATTGAACAAATACTTTGGTTCTGTCTTCACTAAGGAAGACACAACTAACCTTCCGGAAATACTAGGGAGAAGGAGCAACGAAAGGAAATCCTTATTAAACAGCAAATTGTGTTAGGACAATTGATGGGATTGAAGGCTGATAAATCCCCAGGGCCTGACAGTCTGCTCCCAGAGTACTTAAGGAAGTGGCCCTAGAAATAGTGGATGCATTGGTGGTAATTTTCCAACATTCGATAGGTTCCTATGGACTGGAGGGCAGCTAATGTAACCCCACTTTTTAAAAAAGGAGGGAGAGAAAACAGGGAATTATAGACCGGTCGGCCTGACGTTGGTGGTGGGGAAAATGTTGGAATCAATTATTAAAGATGTAATAGCAGTGCATTTGGAAAGCAGTGACAGGATAGTCCAAGTCAGGGAAAGGGAAATCATGCTTGACAAATCTTCTAGAATTTTTTGAGCATGTAGACTGGACAAGGTGGAGCCAGTGGATGTGGTGTACTTAAGACTTTCAAAAGGCTTTTGACAAGGTCCCACGCAAGAGATTAGTGTGCAAAATTAAAACACATGGTATTGGGAGTAATGTACTGACGTGGAGAGAGAACTGCTTGGCAGACAGGAAGCAAAGAGTAGGAATAAACGGGTCCTTTTCAGAATGGCAGGCAAAGTTCAGTGCTGAGACCCCTGCTATTTACAATATATATTAATGATTTAGACAAAGGAGTTGAATGTAATATCTCCAAGTTTGCAGATGACACTAAGCTGAGTGGCAGTGTGAGCTGTGAGGAGGATGCTAAGAGGCTGCAGGGTTACTTGGACAGGTTAGATGAGTGGGCAAATACATGGCAGATGCAGTATAATGTAGATAAATGTGAGGTTATCCAGTTTGGTGGTAAAAACAGGAAGGCAGATTATTATCTGAATGTGACAGATTAGTAAAAAGGGAGGTCCAACGAGACCTGGGTGTCATGGTACATCAGTCATTGATAGTTGGCATACAGGTACAGCAGGCGGTGAAGAAGGCAAATGGCATGTTGGCCTTCATAGCGAGAGGATTTGAGTATAGGAGCAGGGAGGTCTTAGTACAGTTGTACAGGGACTTGGTAAGGCCACACCTTGAATATTGTGTACAGTTTTGGTCTCCTAATCTGAGGAAGGACATTCTTGCTATTGAGGGAGTGCAGCGAAGATTCACGAGACTGATTCCTGGGATGACAGGACTGACATGTGAAGAAAGACTGGATCGACTAGGCTTATATTCAATGGAATTTAGAAGAAGCAGAGGGGATCTCATAGAAACATATAATATTCTGACGGGATTGGACAGATGAGATGCAGGAAGAATGTTCGCGATGTTGGGGAAATCCAGAACCAGGGGTCACAGTCTAAGGATAAGGGATAAGCCATTTAGGACCGAGATGAGGAGAAACTTCTTCACAGAGAGTTGTGAGCATGTGGAATTCTCTACCACAGAAAGTTGTTGAGGTCGGTTCATTAGATATATTCAAAAGGGATTTAGATGTGGCCCTTATGGCTAAAGGGATCAAGGGGTATGGAGATAAAGCAGGAATGGGGTACTGAAGTGCATGATCAGACATGATCATAGTGAATGGTGGTGCAGGCTCGAAGAGCCGAATGGCCTACTCCTGCACCTATTTTCTATGTTTCTAAGTTTCTATGTTTCTATGTCCAGCCCCCTCATTATCTTATATGTTTCGATAAGATCACCTCTCATTCTTCTGAACTTCAATGAGTATAGACCCAACCTATCTTCGTAAGCCAACCCCCTCATCTCCGGAATCAACCTAGTGAACCTTCTCTGAACAGCCTCCAATGCAAGTATATCCTTTCTTAAATACGGAGACCAAAACTGCACGCAGTACTCCAGGTGTGGCCTCACCAATATCCTGTACAGTTGTAGCAGGACTTCTCTGCTATTATATTCTATCCCCTTTGCAATAAAGGCCAACATTCCATTTGCGTTCCTGATTACTTGCTGTACCTGCATACTAATTTTTTGTGTTTCATGCACAAGGACCCCCAGATCCCTCTGTACTGCAGCACTTTGCAATTTTTCTCCATTTAAATTATAATCTGCTTTTCTATTTTTTCTGCCAAAGTGGATAACCTCACATTTTCCTACATTATACTCAATCTGCCAAATTTTTACCCACTCACTTCGCCTGTCTACATCCCTTTGCAGATTTTTTGTGTCCTCCTCACAACTTGCTTTCCCACCCATCTTTGTATCATCAGCAAAGTTGGATACATTACCTCGGTCCCTTCATCCAAGTCATTAATATAGATTGTAAATAGTCGAGTCCCCAGCATTGTGGCACTCCACTAGTTTCTGTTTTCCAACAGGAAAATGACCCATTTATCCCAACTCTCTGTTTTCTGTTAGTTAGCCAGTCCTCTATCCATGCTAATATATTACCCCCAACCCTGTGAACTTTTATCTTCTGCAGTAACCTTTTATGTGGCACCTTATCGAATGCTTCTGGAAATCCAAATATACATCCACTGGTTCCCCCTTATCAACCCTGCTTGTTACATCAGCAAATTTGTCAAACATGATTCCCCTCTCATAAAACCAGGCTGACTCTGTTTGATTGAATTATGCTTTTCCAAATGTCCTGCTACTGCTTCCTTAATAATGGACTCCAGCATTTTCCCAATGGCAGATGTTAGGCTAACGAGTCTATAGTTTCCTGCTTTCTGTCTGCCTCCTTTTTTAAACAGGGGTGTTACATTTGCGATTTTCCAATCTGGTGGGACCTCCCTAGAATCCAGGGAATTTTGGTAGATTACAACCAATGCATCCACTATCTCTGCAGCCATCAGGTCCAGGGGACTTGTCCGCTTGTAATCCCATTATTTTACCAAGTACTACTTCTTTAGTGATAGTGATTGTATTAAGTTCCTTCCTCCCTATGGCCCATTGATTTTCCCTTATCGGGATGGTTTTAGTGTCTTCTACCATGAAGACCGATAGAAAATATTTATTCAAAGTCTCTGCCATTTCCCTGTTCCCCGTTATTAATTCCCCAGTCTCATCCTCTAAGGGTTCAACGTTTACTTTAGCCACTCTTTTCCTTTTTATGTACCTGTAGAAACTCTTACTGTTTTTATATTTCGTGTTAGTTTATTTTCATAATCTATCTTCCCTCTCTTTATTATTTTTTGTACTTGTTCTTTGCTGGCTTTTAAAAGATTCCCAATCCTCTGGCTTCCGACTAGTCTTGGCCACTTTGTATGCCCTGGTTTTCAATTTGATACCATCCCTTATTTTGTTAGTTAGCCACGGATGATTATCCCTTCTCTTACAGCCTTTCCTTTTTGTTTGAGAGTTATGAAATATCTCCTTAAATGTCTGCCACTGCTCATCAACCGTCGCATCTGTAATCTACTTTCCCAGTCCACTTTAGCCAACTCTGCCTTTATATCTTTGTAGTCTCCTTTATTGTAGCTTCAGACACTGGTTTGAGATCCAACTTTCTCACCCTCCAAATGAATTTGAAATTCAACCATGTTATGGTCACTCATTCCGAGAGGATCCTTTACTTGGAGATAATTTATTAATCCTGTCTCATTGTACAGTACCAGATCTAAGGATAGCCTGCTCCCTGGTTGGTTCCGCAATGTACTGTTCAAGGAAACCATCCCGGAAACACTCTATGAACTCTTCCTCAAGGCTGCCCTGGCCAATTTGCATTGTCCAATCAATGTAAAGGTTAAAATCTCCCATGATTATTGCCATTCCTTTTTTACAAGCCTCCATTATTTCTTGATTTATACTCCGTCCAACAGTGTAGTTACTGTTAGGGGCCTATAGACTATGCCCACCAGTTACTTTTTCCCCTTATTATTCCTTATTTCCACCCAAACACAAGGCTCAATAAAATAATTTGAGTCTCGGTCATCCACGATGAGGTATGCAGTTGTGAGCCGAGTGCATGAACTGGTAATGTGTAGTGTGATTGTTGAACCTTTGTTAATAAACCAACTAGTTCTTACTAGCAATGTGTTGCTACGAATTATTAAACAAAGAGTCCATGAAGCAAATACATTACAGAAGGTATAGGGAAAGCATTGTAGAGAGTAGGACCTAACCAGCTGAAAGCACTGTCGCCAATGGTGTGGCAAATTTCGCCGGGGAGTTAACAAATATGGTGACATGAGAAAATGCCGTTGCTGTGGTATAAATGTGCTTTCAGAAAGCCTATGACAAGAAAGCACAAACAGGATGGAGATGATTAAGGGGTGTAGAATTAGCAGAACAGCAGCAAATTAGATTAAAAACTGGTTAGAAATAAAGGGCCCAAGTTTTCTCCCACGCTTAGAATGGGGCACTTCGTGAGGTGCGCCGACTTTTTAGAACAGAAACCGCACCTAAAAGTTACCTTGCTATTCTCCCCGCAGCTGGAACAATGAAGGCCCTTGGCGTAGTGCAGCACAAGGGGCGGGGGGTGGAGCCAGGTCCCAGCGCTGAAAACAGTGCCGGGACCTCTGCACATGCGTGCTAAAGTGTGCGTGCATGTGCAGTAGCTCCTCGCCCCCGAATCTGTGCAGGTTGCGTGGGAGGGGCCCGAAGCACGCCATCCCTAGCCCTGGCCGAATGGGCTCCCTGCCACGACCTGCAGGAACAGTGCCTGCCGCGTTCAGCTGGGAGTACTATAAAGAACATAAAGTCTGGAATGAGAAAGGGCCATTTGAATCATCAAACCTGCACCACTCTGAATCCATGCCTTATTATTGTATCATGGAACAAGGAGGGAAGTCAGTGAGCATTTATTTACACAAAGAGTAATGATGTTGTGGAAGAAGTTGCTCGAGAGAGAGAGAGCATTCGAGAGTAATAATATAAATTAGTTTAAGGTAAGTTTCTGGAGAGAAAATGATTGAAGGGTATGGGGAAAAGCTGGGTTTCTGGGGTTGAGATTATTTAAAAAGGGATGGGCTTGTTCCTAAACATGTGTCTCTTCTCCCCCACCCCATGGAGTTGTGTGTTTTTGCATTAATTTCTGAAGAAGCAATTACAATGAGCTTTCTCACAGTGGCTCAGCCATTTGGGGGTTCACAATGACAAAGTTACAAATGTATTGTTGTGCAGACAGCTTCAAATAATTTGATAAACTATACAAAAATCAAGAAGGTGTAAAGATCCTGTGTTACTGGATGTTTTAAAAAGTACTTTATGCAGCTTTTATCTCCACCTACCTGTTGCGTGTAGATTTGTGTTAGTTTACCTAGGATTCTGTAAAAGCAATCAATGTGGTAAAGGAGGGGCAGTTCTGAAGCACGTCTGATTTAGCAATGCATGAAGCAGTAAGCTTGTAATCCAAGACGTACGTTCAGAGGAACTGGCTGAGATAGTCAGTTATGATTAGGCACGTCAACAGTTCATTAACAAATTTACTACTTCAAAAAATAGTTATGGTGTGGGATGGTGTAATCATTTTCAAAACATTATAGTGATTGATTTATTGGTTGAGTTATTGAATTATTTATCATTTATCATTGATGATGGCTCTTTATTTGTAAAAGTGAAGTGTTTAATGCTTGTAAACTTCCCTCCCCGCTCACCCCACCCCCGGCCATCTCTCGTTCCCTGCGCCTAAGTTCTTAAATGTAGACAAGGTTTATTTGAGCGTACCAAAAATCTACACTTATTCCATTCTAAGTTAGCTTAGAGTAAGTTTTCGCTGCCTAAACTTGCAAAACAGGTGTAAGTGGCTGGAGACGCCCCTTTTGAAAAAAAACTGTTCTAAAATGAAACTATTCTAACTCACTAGAACTGGAGCAAACTAAATGCTGAGAATTGCAATTTCTAAGATGCTCCATTCTAAACTAGTTGCTCCAAAAAAAATAGGAGTGGAGGAGGGGGAGGAGAGGTTTTATTAAGGAGTAGCTGTAGAAGGAAGTGGGGTTTAAGGAGAGTAATGGAATGTGGGTGGTAAGGGATACAAGGAAGTGGTTGGACATAACCTTGGAAGTGTCACAAACAATAGTTACAGGAATACCATGAGAGATGGCAAGATCAAGGTAATGGCCATAAGTATGATAGGAGAGGTTGAGAGAGGGAGTGTTGGTAATGGGAAGTGAACCCAGGGGAGAAAGAACAAGGCGAGCCGAGATGGAGGCTTAAATCACCGGATGAGGAGCAGAAACTTAAACCACAAAAGCTGGTAGAACCAAGCCTGGTAGTGGAAATGAATCAGTTCAGCAGAAAGCAGTAGCAAAATGGATGTCACAGTAAAGTCCAAAAACCAACAGAGAAATGGAATTCAGCTGACAGACTAAGTTTTCAAGATTCCTAAGGTTTTGAACGAGAATCGAATCCAGTTTTTCAGTGTTTGCGATTGCTACCAACTGGGCATGCTATGTACTTTAGTCTTTTAACAATTTGACAAGAATGCTAAAGCTAGCCCTATATGTTAGATCACAATACTGAGACGACCTTGATATAAACAAAAATTCTGAAATAACATGCAGTGTCAGTTTCAAGAGTTATGTGGTTCAATGTCAAATTTTGTTTGATAACACTCTTGTGAAGCACCTTGGGATATTTTACGGCATTAAAGGTGCTATATAAATACAAACTGTTGTTCTGGTCAGCAGAGAAAGAATCACTCCTACAATACCCACCCTGAACGATGTAAACTTTAGATGGGGCTCCATAGCAAAGGCTGTAGATTACCTGATATAATGTTTTCCTATTGTAGTTGCTTTTATTACAGATACAAAAAAAACTATTCACATTACCATGGAATCTGTTCATCTTACAGAAGAGTTGCAAAACATTGAACAAAGGACTCACAAAAGCTCTTCATGAAACTGCCAGAGCTGCACTTTTTTGGCAGCAGTTGCTGTGGACTTTGAAGAGAAGACTGTTGCAGTATTGTTCTGAAAGCATCACGACTGAATGTACAGACACTTTCAAAAACATCAAAAGTTTGGCAAAGCTGGATAAAGATTCTTCAACGGTACTTAGCTATAAATACCTTGCATACCATCTTGATCCAAATCGGATTTTAATGTCAAAACTATCAAATATGGCCGGTTGATCAACACCTTTAGCTCTGCTTGTCAAACAACTTCAATAGCAATCTTTGGTGGAATGCACAGGCACAACACCTTCATACTTTCTCTGCACTAGCAGAAATATATGTTTGGCTTCTAACTTCAAGTGCGAGTGTTAAAAGAGCTCTCTAAATCTACTCAGACCTATTCCAAAACAAGTACGAGATTCCAGACAAAAATAAGATGAGGATGTTCTGCACACTAGAGCTTTATTTGAAAGCATTTAAATTTGAGTACTTTTTGTGAATTCTGTATTGTTTTTAAATGGGAAGGGAAGGAGGTGATAGGTATATATCGAGCACCTTATCATTTCTAGTGCTTCATAATCAATTATTTTGAAGTGACAAATGTGGTAGCCATTTTGAGCAAACACCAATTGGATGAATGACCAGTTAATCTATTTCTGATGTTGATTGAGGGGGAATGTTGACCTAAACTCTCTGCTCTTCTCCAAACAGCGCAATGCGATCAGTGACATCCACAAGAACAGACAGATGGGTTTTGTTTTAGTAACTCATCCAAAGGGTAACACCTCGGACTATGCAACAGCCCCGCAAGGCTACACTTGTGTATAATCCTAGAGGGATCTCACATCCTTCTGATTCAGAAGAGACAGCGCTAGTCAATAAGCCACGGTGGTGGTGCCGCCGATGACACCAACATGTATTTATATCGTACCTTTAACGTACTAAAGCTTCCCAAAGCACTTCAGAGAAATGTTAGCAAACAAAATATGACACCAAGCAACAAAATAAAATATTAGGCAGGTGCCTAAATGCTAGGTCAAAGAGTTAGGCTTTAAGGGGTGTCTGAAAGGAGGAAAGAGAGGTATAGAGGGGGAGAAGTTTAGGGAGGGAATTCCAGAGCTTTGACAACGGAAGGCATGGCCACCAATGGTTGAGCGATTAAAATCAGGGCAGAATTAGAGGAGTGCAGATATCTCAGAGGGTTGTGGGGCTGGAGGAGAATACAGAGATAGAGAGGGGCGAAGCCATGGAGGGATATGAAAATAAGGATGAGAATTTTAAAATCGAGGCGTTGCTTAACCGGGAGCCAGTGTATTTCAACGAGCACAGGGGTGATGGGTGACCGGGACTTGGTGCGAGTTAGAAGACGGGCAGCCACATTTTGGATAACCTCAATTTTAGAGGGTAGAACATGGGAGGCCAAGCAGGAGTGCATTGGAAATAGTCATGTCTAGAGGTAACAAAGGCATGGATGAGGGTTTCAGCAGCAGATAAGCTGAGGCTGGGGTGGAATCAGGCAATGTTATGGGGGTGGAAATAGGTGCTCTTAGTGATGGTGCAGTTGTGTGGTCTCATTTCGGGGTCAAATATGACACCAAGGTCTGGTTTAGCCTCAGACAGATGCTGGGGAAGGGATGGAGTTGGTGGCTAGGGAGTTTGTGGCGGGGACCAAAGGCAATGGTTTTGGTCTTCTCAATATTTAGTTGGAGAAAATCTCTGTTCATCCAGTGCTGGACAGTCTGACAAGTCAGAGACAATGGAGGGGTTGAGAGAAGTGGTAGTGTGGTAGAGCTGGATGTTGTCACTGGATGTGGAAACTGATGCTGTGTTTTCGGGTGATGTCGTTGAGCAGCAGCATGTAGATGAGAGATGAGAAAGGAGGAGGCAAAGGATAGATTCCTGAGGGACACCAGAGGTAACAGTATGGGAGCAGGAAGAAAAGCCATTGCAGATGATTCGCTGGCTATGATTGGATAGATAAAAATAGAACCAGGCGTGTGCAGATCCCCCCAGCGTTGGAGGAGGATGAAATGGTCAACCATGTTGAAGGCTGCAGACAGGTTGAGAAGGACAAGGAAGGACAGTTTACCTTTGGCACAGTCACATAGGAAGTTATTTGTGACTTTGATAAGATTCGTTTCGGTACTGTGGCAGTGGTGGAAATTCTGATTGGAGGGATTCAAACATGGAGTTCCGGGAAAGATGGGCACCGAGTTTGGAGGCGATAACTCGTTCAAGGACTTGAGGGGAAAGGGAGATTGGAGCTGGGGCAGTAGTTTGTAAGGATGTAGGGGTCACGGGTTGGTTTCTTGAGAGGGGCGATGACGGCAATTTGAGAGAGGGGACAGTACCTGCGGAGAGAGTGGTTAACAATGTCAGCTAACATGGGAGCCAGGAAAGGAAGTTGGATGGTCAGCAATTTAGTGGGAATAAGGTTGAGGGAGCAGGAATTGGGTCTCATCGACAAGATGAACTTGGAGAGGGCATAAAGGGAGATTGAAGAGAAACTGGAGAAAGATGTGTGTTCAGTGTTAGGGCAGGGGGGGAACCTTAGAGTAAGTTTGGGACAGTGGGCTAGGGGTAGGGAGGGAAGTGGCAGCTGATCAGATGGTCTCAATCTTAGTGACAATAAAGTCCATGAGTTTCTCGCACTTTTTGTTGGAGGCAAGGGTGGAGGAGACGGGGGAGAGGGGTTTAAGAAGATGGTTTGCAGTAAAGAAGCCAAGGGTTATCTCTGCATTTCAGAATGATACTGTACTGAAGTGAAATTCCAGAATAACCATTTGTTATCATTTCTACAAAATTTGACCATAGTATTTTCTGCAGACAACATCCCCATTGGTCCCAGCAGGACAGAAATCGCTGTGTCTCATGGAATATTTAATCTTCTGAATCTATGTTTCAGGTCCCTTTTGAGGGGCATGACCTCATACAGAGTTAGCTTGGTAGCACCCTTGCCTGAGTGACAAGGTCTGGGTTCAAATTCCACTCCAGTTCAGTGCAACAAATAAGAAGTGCCATTATTTAGATGATGTTAAAACCAAGTCTGCCTGTTCAGATGGACTTTAAAAATACAATGGCACTACTGGAAGAAGCTTTTTCCAGTAGTGATTTGGAGTTCTCCCAGTATCCCAGCCAACATTCACTCCTCAAACAACAGTGCCAGAAACAGATCAGCTGTTCATTCTTCTTTTCTATTTTGTCAGATCTTGAGATGCGCAATTGGCTGCCACTTTTTCCTACATAATAATGACTGCTCTTCAAAAGCAATTCATTGGTTGTGAAGCACGTTAATATATTCTAAGGCTCTAATGATGAATACTCTTCCAAATAGCTCAGTTGGACAAAAAAAAACTGTACAGTTACTTTATAACCATATGTTATCAAGCAGAATAGAACATTTGAGGATGCCATGGGACAGCTGTGTTGGTGGAGGGTGAGAGGTGGAGGCAGGGAGGGGCGACAGACTGGTTGGCATTTAGGTTGGGAAGCCACCATTGTAACTATGTGATGGCGAAGGAACCTGTACCCTATATATGGACCTGATTTTTTTTCATCCTGTCCTTTTTCAATTTTAGACCCTATTCACAATTTTTGGACTCTCATGTCTTTTATTTCGATTCTTAGTAACATCGCATGTTAATGATCATCTCAGCTATTTAACCATCCACTGTTTTTCTTTAAGCACAATGCAACCCATTTTATTCATACTATGTCTCTGGTGTGTGCTGCTTTTTTTTCTTTTGCCTTTGTTCTGTTCCTATTTAAATGCTGTTCATGTTTCCTTTTCTCCAGTTCTGACAAAGGATTACACTGATATATTAACTTGCATGTTCTTTCCCCAGATACAGAATGACCTGCTGAATGTTTGCAGCATTTTGTTTTTGTTCACCCCTTTGTTCTTATTCAAAGCGCAGATCACATTTAATAAGGCCACCTTAGAACTGAAACCAGTCCACAACAAGCATGCTGATTTCCGCATAAAGGATTCTGTATTTTTCTTCCTCCTACACGGTCTTTGAACTTTATTGCCCCACCCCATTGCTTTGATCTTTTAATGTTTCTTACTTTCCTTCTCCCCCATGCTTTTTTAAAAAAAACACATCAAAAACAAATTCAGCTATAAAAAGAATGAGGAAAAATATACTCTACACATATCTTGACAAAACAACAGACAGTTTGACAGGTGTCTGATAAAAAAAACCTTCTAACAACTTCTATTGTACTAGACGAAGAAAGAAAAAGTAACAAGAAGCCGGTACATTACCCGTGTCCTTTTAGAGTATGCATTCCCCCCTCCCCCTCCCTGCAACAAAGCCCAGACAAGACCCAAATGCCTGGAATCCCAATAAGATGGGAAAATTTAGACCACCATCTCATGCACCTGCTCAGTCACACCACAAAAGAATCATGGTAAAACCCCAAGACATCACTACAGTTAGACGCCTCTTCAATGTCCTCCTTGTTGACCTCCCATCCTCCATAAATTCCAACTTGTCCAACACTCAGCTGCTCATTGTGTCCCATACTAAATCCCACTCCGCCGTTTCCCCTTGTCCTTGGTAACTTATTGACTTCTCACCACCCAGCATAATAAATTCAAAATTCTTCAAATATATCCATGACCTCCCCCAACATCTGCAGCTTCGCCCAGAACGAGAATCCCCTCCTGCGCCCTGCAGAGCTGCAACTCAAATCTTTTGTGCATCCTGTTCTCCCTTCACCCACCTGAGGAGCTTAAACCTTCTCAGCCCTACTCACAGGAGCTCCCGTACTAAATATCACGCCGCACTTTGCCTTTAATAACCGTCACAAATTCCATGTTTTCGACTAAACATTCAGTTACCCCTCCTAGTCGCTTCCCTCCACAACTTCTAATCTCCAAACGCCTTGGAGCATGTTAAAGCCACGATACAAATTACATTCTTCATTCATCCTTATTTTCATAATTTGTTTCTCAACCAAAGCCTGCAAGTTACAACAGTAAGTAGCCTGATCAGTAACAACAATTTCAGAGTTTGTGCAGCAGGAACAGACTATTTTGTCTGAATATCCAATGTTCAATCCACTCAACTAAGGAGTAGATGATATCCACATTATTGTTCAAAAAGACAGGTCTGATAGCAACAGAGTATTCATAAGCATACTTATTTAGCCTTATTATCCATCTCCAGAACCTCAACACCCACTTTCGGTTCAAATCTCACCATGTCAGCTAATCAGTAAATTAAATAAATCTTGAATAAAAGACGAGTATCAGTAATGGTGGCCATGAAACTACCGGGTTGTTGTAAAAACCCATCTGATTCACGAATATCCTTTAGGGAAGGAAATCGGCTGTCCTTACCAGGTCGGGCCAATATGTGACTCCAGACCCACAGCAATGTGGTTGACTCTTAATTACCCCCTGAAATAGCCTAGCCAGTCACTCACTTGTATCAAATCGCTGGGAAAAACAATAAAGCTGGACTGACTACCCTACATCAATCTAGGCATCGGAGTTGGAGATGATGAAGGCACACCCAGCCCAATCAATTCTGCAAAGTCCTCCTCACTAACATCTGGGGAATTGTGCCAAAAGTGGAAGAGCTGTCCCACAGACTAGTCAAGCAACAGCCTGACATAGTCATACTCACAGAATCATACCTTTCAAACAAAGTCCCAGACTCCTATATCACCATCCCTGGGTACGTCCTGTCCCACCGGCATGACAGACCCACCAGAGCTGGCGGTACATAAGAACATAAGAATTAGGAACAGGAGTAGGCCATCTAGCCCTTCGAGCCTGCTCCGCCATTCAACAAGATCATGTCTGATCTGGCCGTGGACTCAGCTCCACTTACCCGCCCGCTCCCCGTAACCCTTAATTCCCTTACAGTGGTACAGTGGTATACAGTTGGGAAGGAGTGGCCCTGGGAGTCCTCAGCATTGACTCCAGACCCCATGAAGTCTCATGGCATCAGGTCAAACATGGGCAAGGAAATCTCCTGGTGATTACCATCTGAAGCCCTCCCTTAGCTGATGAATAGGACCTCAAAAGTAGTAATCTCAGGATTGCTACCAGTGCCATGTGCTAGTCAGAGTAGGAATCGCAGGATGAATACGTGGCTTGAGGAGTGGTGCAGAAGGGAGGGATTCAAATTCCTGGGACATTGGAACCGGTTCTAGGGGAGGTGGGACCAGTACAAACCGGACGGTCTGCACCTGGGCAGGACCGGAACTAATGTGCTAGGGGGAGTGTTTGCTAGTGCTGTTGGGGAGGAGTTAAACTAACATGGCAGGGGGATGGGAACCTATGCAGGGAGACAGAGGGAAATAAAATGGAGGCAGAAGCAAAAGATAGAAAGGAGAATAGTAAAGGTGGAGGGCAGATAAACCCAAGGCAAAAAACAAAAAGGGCCACATTACAGCAAAATTCTAAAGGGGTGAAGTGTGTTAAAAAGACAAACCTGAAGGCTCTGTGCCTCAATGTGAGGAGTATTCGGAATAAGGTGGACGAATTAACTGTGCAGACAACAGTTAACGGATATGATGTAATTGGCATCAGGGAGACATGGCTCCAGGGTGACCAAGGCTGGGAACTCAACATCCAGGGGTATTCAACACTTCGGAAGGATAGGCAGAGAGGAAAAGGAGGCGGGGTGGCATTGCTGGTTAAAGAGGAAATTAATGCAATAGTAAGAAGGGACATTAGCCTGGATGATGTGGAATCGGTATGGATGGAGCTGCGGAATTCCGGAGGGCAGAAAACGCTAGTGGCAGTTGTGTACAGACCACCAAACAGTAGTAGTGAGGTTGGGGACAGCATCAAACAAGAAATAAGGGATGTGTGCAATAAAGGTACAGCAGTTATCATGGGCGACTTTAATCTACATATTGATTGGGCTAACCAAACTGGTACCAATGCGGTGGAAGAGGATTTCCTGGAGTGTATTAGGGATGGTTTTCGAGACCAATACGTCGAGGAATCAACTAGAGAGCAGGCCATCCTAGACTAGGTGATGTGTAATGAGAAAGGACTAATTAGCAATCTTGTTGTGCGAGGCCTCTTGGGGAAGAGTGACCATAATATGGTAGAATTCTTTATTAAGATGGAGAGTGACACAGTTAATTCGGAAACTAGAGTCCTGAACTTAAGGAAAGGTAGCTTCGACGGCATGAGGCGTGAATTGGTTAGAATAGACTGGCAAAGGATACTTAAAGGTTGACGGTGGATAAGCAATGGCAAACATTTAAAGATCACATGGATGAACTTCAGCAATTGTACATCCCTGTCTGGAGTAAAAATAAAACGGGGAAGGTGGCTCAACCATGGCTAACAAGGGAAATTAAGGATAGTGTTAAAGCCAAGGAAGAGGTATATAAATTGGCTAGAAAAAGCAACAAAGCTGAGGACTGGGAGAAATTTAGAATTCAACAGAGGAGGACTAAGGGTTTAATTAAGAGGAGGAAAATAGAGTATGAGAGGAAGCTTGCAGGGAACATAAAAACTGACTGCAAAAGCTTCTATAAATATGTGAAGAGGAAAAGATTAGTGAAGACAAACGTAGGTTCAGGTGAATTTATAATGGGGAACAAAGAAATGGCAGACCAATTGAACCAATACTTCGGTTCTGCCTTCACGAAGGAGACACAAATAACCTTTTGAATGTACTAGGGGACAGTGGGTCTAGTGAGAAGGAGGAACTGAAGGATATCCTTATTAGGCGGGAAATTGTGTTTGAGAAATTGATGGGATTGAAGGCCGATAAATCCCCGGGGCCTGATAGTCTGCATCCCAGAGTACTTAAGGAAATGGCCCTAGAAATAGTGGATGCATTGGTGATCATTTTCCAACAGTCTATCGACTCTGGGTCAGTTCCTATGGACTGGACAGTAGCTAATGTAACACCACTTTTTAAAAAAGGAGGGAGAAAGAAAACGGGTAATTATGGACTAGTTAGCCTGACATCAGTCGTGGGGAAAATGTTGGAATCAATTATTATGGATGAAATAGCAGCGTATTTGGAAAGCAGTGACAGGATCGGACCAAGTCAGCATGGATTTATGAAAGGGAAATCTTGCTTGACGAATCTTCTAGAATTTTTTGAGGATGTAACTAGCAGAGTGGACAAGGGAGAACCAGTGGATGTGGTGTATTTGGACTTTCAAAAGGCTTTTGACAAGGTCCCGCACAAGAAATTGATGTGCAAAATCAAAGCACAATGTACTGACGTGGATAGAGAACTGGTTGGCAGACAGGAAGCAGAGAGTTGGGATAAATGGGTCCTTTTCAGAATGGCAGGCAGTGACTAGTGGAGTGCCACAGGGCTCAGTGCTGGGACCCCAGCTCTTTACAATACACATTAACGATTTAGATGAAGGAATTGAGTGTAATATCTCCAAGTTTGTGGATGACACTAAACTGGGTGGCAGTGTGAGCTGTGAGGAGAACGCTAAGAGGCTGCAGGGTGACTTGGACAGGTTAGGTGAGTGGGCAAATGCATGGCAGATGCAGTATAATGTGGATAAATGTGAGGTTACCCATTGTGGGGCAAAAACACGGAGGCAGAATATTATCTGAATGGCGGCAAATTAGGAAAAGGGGACGAGACCTGGGTGTCATGGTTCATCAGTCACTGAAAGTGGGCATGCAGGTACAGCAGGCGGTGAAGGCGGCAAATGTTATGTTGGCCTTCATAGCTAGGGGATTTGAGTAGAGGAGCAGGGAGGTCTTACTGCAGTTGTACAGGCCTTGAGTGAAGCCTCACCTGGAATATTGTGTTCAGTTTTGGTTGAGGAAGGGCGTTCTTGCTATTGAGGGAGTGCAGCGAAGGTTCACCAGACTAATTCCAGGGATGGCTAGACTGACATACGAAGAGAGACTGGATCAACTGGGCCTTTATTCACTGGAGTTTAGACGGATGAGAGGGGATCTCATAGAAACGTATAAGATTCTGACGGGACTGGACAGGTTAGATGCGGGAAGAATGTTCCCGATGTTGGGGAAGTCCAGAACCAGTGGACATAGTCGTTGGATAAGGGATAAGCCATTTAGGACTGAGATGAGGAGAAACTTCTTCACTCAGAGGGTTATTAACCTGTGGAATTCCCTGCCGCAGAGAGTTGTTGATGCCAGTTCATTGGATATATTCAAGAGGGAGTTAGATATGGCCCTTATGGCTAAGGGGATCAAGGTGTATCGAGAGAAAGCAGGAAAGGTGTACTGAGGGAATGATCAGCCATGATCTTATTGAATGGCGGTGCAGGCTCGAAGGGCCAAATGGCCGACTCCTGCACCTATTTTCTATGTTTCTATGAATCAGTACTCCTCCATGTTGAACACCATTTGAAGAAGCATTGAGGATAGCAAGGGGATCGAACCTCCTCTGGGTGGGGGACTTCACTGTCCATCACCAAGACTGCCTCTCTAGCACCACTACTGACCAAGCTGGCCGAGTCATGAAGGACATACTGTCAAGACTGGACCTGAGGCAGGTGGTCAGAGAACCAACACGAGGGAAAAACCTACTTGATCTCGTCCTTATCTATCTACCAATCTGTGGCAGATGCATCTGTCCATGACAGTATTGGTAGGAGTGAGCACGGCAGTCCTCATGGAGAGGAAGTCCCATCTTCACATTGAGGACACCCTCCATTGTGTTGTGTAGCACTACCACCATGCTAAATGGAATGGATTCAGGACAAATCTAGCAGCTCAAAATTGGGCATCCATGAGGTGCTATGGGCCGTTTGCAGCAGCAGAATTGTATTCCACCACAATCTGCAACCTCATGGCCCGGCACATCCCTCACTCTACCACAACCATCAACCTTGGGCCAACCTGGTGAAGCTACTACACATGTGAAGCTAGAACATGCTAAACAGCAGAAGAAGCTTGCTATGGACAGAGCTAAGCAATCCCACAACCAACAGATCAGATCAAAGCTCTGCAGTCCTGCCACATCCAGTCGTGACTGGTAGTGGACAATTAAACAACTAAGAGGAGGAGGATCACGCCGCACTAAGTCCTGCTCACCCATCACGCCTGTGCTCTTTTTGTTTAATTCATTCATGGGATATGGGCGTCGCTGGCAAAGCCAGCATTTAGTGCCCATCCCTAATTGCCTTCGAGAAGGTGGTGGTGAGCTGCCACCTTCTTGTGTGGCTTGCTAGGCCATTTCAGAGGGCAGTTAAGAGTTAACCACATTGCTGTGGGTCTGGAGTTGCATATAAGCCAGACCGGGTAAGGATGGCAGATTTCCTTCCCAAAGGACACTAGTGAACCAGATAGGTTTCTATGGTCACCATTACTGATACTAGCTTTTTGATTCCAAATTTATTCAATCAAATTTAAATTCCCAGTTGCCGTGGTGGGATTTGAACTCAAGTCTCCGGATCATTGGTCCAGGTCTCTGGAATAATAATTCAGTAACATTACCACTATGCGACCTTAAATTATGCTCGCTGACCTACACTGGCTCCTGGTTAAACAATGTCTCGATTTCAAAATTCTCAATTGTTTTCAAAATCCCTCCATGGCCTTGCCCCTCCCTTTCTCTGTAATCTCCGTTAACCCCACCATCCCCAGAGATGTCTGCACTCCTCTAATTCTGCCCTGATTATAATCGCTCAACCATTGATGGCCCCAAGCTGTGAAATTTCCTGCCTAAACCTCTCCACCCTCCTTCAAGACACTCCTTGAAACCTACCTCTTTGACCAAGGTTTTGGTCACCAACTCTAATTTCTCCTTTGCAGGGCGGAAGTTAAAGGTGAGGTTGGGAGCGTCCTGCGCAGCAATCTTATCTGTTTGGCCGACACACCTATTGGCCAGATTTCTTGCTCTGTTGCGTGGTCCAGGCCGCCATCATGCAGCCTGCTACTCTGTTTTGGGTGCCGGGCTGCAGCCTCGGCTGCAGGCCGCTCTAGTGGCCCAGTGGAGACCATCAGAGGCTCGACAGAGTGCGCAGGATGGGCATTGAAACACGTCACACATTGCCGATCACACCCCAATATCACCCTGGAACCCGCCCCAAGAGGAAGCGAGATTGTGCTCCACTTCCTCTGAGGGGCAGTAACTGCAATTTCGTACCCGGCGTGGAAGTCCCGCCCCAAGTCGGTTACCGCCCTTCCCAAAGGGCGCTCCCGATCTCACCTTTAACTTCCGCCCCGCCCCGCGCTGGGGAATTTCTCCCTCTGGGTATTCTGTGACGAGTATCTCACATCCTGACTCCCCAAAGCTTTTCCAGTATCTACAAGGCACAAGTCAGGAGTGTGATGGAATACTCTTCACTTGCCTGGATGAGTGCAGCTCCAACAACATTCAAGAAGCTCGATACCATCCAGGACAAAGCAGCCCGCTTGACTGGCAGCTCATCCACTACCTTAAACATTCACTCCCTCCACCAACAGCGCACCAAAGTTGCAGTATGTACCATCTATGAGATACACTGCAGCAACTTGCCACGGCTTCTTCGGCAGCACCTCCCAAACAAACGACCTCTACCAACTAGAAGGACAAGGGCTGCAGGCATATGGAGATACACCACCTGCAGGTTCCCTTCCAAGTCATTCACCATGCTGACTTGGAATTTATATCGCTGTTCCTTCATCGTCGCTGAGTCAAAATCATGGAACTCCCTCCCTAACAGCACTGTGGGAGTATCTTCACCTCACAGACTGCACCCGCTCACCACCACCTTCTCAAGGGCAATTAGGGATGGGTAATAAATGCTGGGCTTGCCAGTGATGCTCACATCCCATGAATGAAGAAAATAAAAATCACAGAATATTGCCAGGGTCAATAAATGCAAATTATTAACATTAACATTTTGGCTGACATTCTATACCTCGAGTCTTTAAATCAAACTAAAGATGAAGCTGATCACACAATAAGTAATCATCATCATCATCATAGACAGTCCCTCGGAATCGAGGAAGACTTGCTTCCACTCCTGAAGTGAGTTCTTTGGTGGCTGAACAGTCCAATACGAGAGCCACAGACTCTGTCACAGGTGAGACAGATAGTCGTTGAGGGAAGGGGGTGGGTGGTACTTCGCCGCGCGCTCTTTCCACTGCCTGCGCTTGATTTCTGCATGCTCTCGGCGTTGAGACTCGAGCTGCTCAGCGCCCTCTTGGATGCACTTCCTCCACGTAGGGCGGTCTTTGGCCAGGGACTCCCAGGTGCCAGTGGGGGTGTCGCACTTTATCAGAGAAGCTTTGTGGCTGTCCTTGTAGCGTTTCCGCTGCCCACCTTTGGCTCGTTTGCCATGAAGGAGCTCCGAGTAGAGCACTTGCTTTGGGAGTCTCATGTCTGGCATGCGATCTATGTGGTCTGCCCAGCGGAGCTGATCGAGTGTGGTCAGTGCTTCAATGCTGGGGATGTTGGCCTGGACGAGGAAATGGACGAGACAATACCTTACACACTGAGCTAAAGAATAAATTAACATTTCAAAGCATTTGAACTTCTATCATGAGTTTTAAAAGTAATGACAATGTTTAATAATTAAAAGCATGATGATTCACTGTAGAAGTGACCCTAGACGAATTTTCAATCATGCCACAACTAGCCGGCGGGGGTGGCGAAATCAATTGGCTTCCATTGTTTGTTCTGTACAGGTCGAGCCTCAGATATAAAACGACAAAGGGAGGGAGGTTTTTTTTTAAATTTGTTCCCGGAATGAGGGTGACACTGTTGTAGCAGTATTTATCGCTGATCACTATTTGCCTTGCGGGCAGTGAGTCAATCATGTAGTATGGAACTGGAATCATGTGTACCCAGACCAGGAAGGGGTGGATGTTTCCCTTCTCTGCAGAACAATACTGAAACAGTTGAGTTTTTAATGACAATCTAGCTGGTATAAACTATGTAGAGGATGTGTTCTTTCAGCATATTGTCTCAACAACACAACATTACCAGGTCTTCCCAGTTGTGTACTGTACAGTCTGGAAAATACTGGAATCCATTGTGAAGGAAGTGGTATCAGGGCGCTTAGAAAATCATAACATGATTAGGCAGAGTCAACATGGTTTTCTAAAAGGGAAATCGTGTTGGACAAATTTATTGGAGTTTTTTTGAGGATGTCACTCACAGAGTAGCTAAAGGGGAACCAGTGGATGTCATATATTTGGATTTGCAAAAGACATTCGATAAGGTGCCACATAAAAGGTTATTACACAAATAAGGACTCATGGGGTTGGGTGTAATGTATTAGCATGGATAGAGAATTGGTTAATGGAAAGAAAAGAAAGTAGAGATAAACGGGTCTTTTTCAGGTTGGCAGGCTGCAACAAGTGGGGTGCCGCAAGGATCAGTGCTGGGGCCTCATCTATTTACAATCTATATTAACGACCTAGATAAAGGGACCGAGTGTAATGTATCCAAGTTTGCTGACGATACAAAACTAGGTGGAGCAGGAGAGCAATGGCAGCGAAGAGGGCGACTGGATTGGACGTCACCAAGATCCAGGTCGCTGATTGGAGCGCAGGCAGGTACTGCAGGAGCGGCGAGGTCGGGGCGAAGGAGCGGCGAGAGATTGTAGAGGGGCGTGATTGGGGCCAAGGAGAGGCGTGAGTTCAGGGCCCAGAAGAGGTGAGGGCCCAGGAGCAGCATGGGCCAGCCCACACTGCAATATGTATGCGCACTCGGTCCATGCAGCATAGCTAGTCTCCAGTCAACTTGGATAACCCTTGCCACTGGACCAAGACCTAGCTCTGTCAAGCCCGTGTGGTGGCTGGTGTGCAACGGCCACCACACGTTAAAAAAATCCACGCACAGGCATCTTTCACTCTTCACGATTTAGTTCGGGACCTAGAATATTAGGTCCTTCATTGAAACACCTGCGAACTTTTTGGTGTGGAAGCAAGTCATCCTCGACTCGAGGATCTGCCTATGATGATGATGAAGTGGGACAGTAAGCTGTGAGAACACAAAGAATCTTCAAAGGGATATAGAAAGATAAAGCGAGTGGGCAGTAAGATGGCAGATGGAGTATAATGTAAGAAAATGTGAGGTTATTCACTTTTTTCAGAAGAATAGAGAAACAGAATATTTTTTAAATGGTGAGAAACTTTTAAATGTTGGTGATCTCATTGAAACATACAAGATTCTAAAGGAGATTGACAAGGTAGATGCTGAAAGGTTGTTTCATAGAAACATAGAAAATAGGTGCAGTAGGCCATTCGGCCCTTTGAGCCTGCACCGCCATTCAATGAGTTCATGGCTGAATATGCAACTTCAGTACCCCATTCCTGCTTTCTCGCCATACCCCTTGATCCCCCTAGTAGTAAGGACTACATCTAACTCATTTTTGAATATATTTAGTGAATTGGCCTCAACAACGTTCTGTGGTAGAGAATTCCACAGGCTCACCACTCTCTGGGTGAAGTAGTTTCTCTTCATCTCAGTCCTAAATGGCTTACCCCTTATCCTTCGACTGTGACCCCTGGATCTGGCATTCCCCAACATTGGGAACATTCTTCCTGCATTTAACCTGTCTAAACCTGTCAGAATTTTAAATGTTTCTATGAGATCCCCTCTCATTCTTCTGAACTCCAGTGAATACAAGCCCAGTTGATCCAGTCTTTCTTGATATGTCAGTCCCGCCATCCCGGGAATCAGTCTGGTGAACCTTCGCTGCACTCCCTCAATAGCAAGAATGTCCTTCCTCAAGTTAGGAGACCAAAACTGTACACAATACTCCAGGTGTGGCCTCACCAAGGCCCTGTACAACTGTAGTAACACCTCCCTGCCCCTGTACTCAAATCCCCTCGCTATGAAGGCCAACATGCCATTTGCTTTCTTAACCGCCTGCTGTACCTGCATGCCAACTTTCAATGACTGATATACCATGACACCCAGGTCTCGTTGCACCTCCCCTTTTCCTAATCTGTCACCATTCAGATAATAGCCTGTCTCTCTGTTTTTACCACCAAAGTGGATAACCTCACATTTATCCACATTATACTTCATCTGCCATGCATTTGCCCACTCACCTAACCTATCCAAGTCACTCTGCAGCCTCATAGCATCCTCCTCGCAGCTCACACTGCCACCCAACTTAGTGTCATCCGCAAATTTGGAGATACTACATTTAATCCACTCGTCTAAATCATTAATGTACAATGTAAACAGCTGGGGCCCCAGCACAGAACCTTGCGGTACCCCACTAGTCACTGCCTGCCATTCTGAAAAGCACCCATTTACTCCTAATCTTTGCTTCTTGTCTACCAACCAGTTCTCAATCCACGTCAGCACACTACCCTCAATCCCATGTGCTTTAACTTTGCACATTAATCTCTTGTGTGGGACCTTGTCGAAAGCCTTCTGAAAGTCCAAATACACCACATCAACTGGTTCTCCCTTGTCCACTCTACTGGAAACATCCTCAAAAAATTCCAGAAGATTTGTCAAGCATGATTTCCCTTTCACAAATCCATGCTGACTTGGACCTATCATGTCACCTCTTTCCAAATGCGCTGCTATGACATCCTTAATAATTGATTCCATCATTTTACCCACTACCGATGTCAGGCTGACCGGTCCATAATTCCCTGTTTTCTCTCTCCCTCCTTTTTTAAAAAGTGGGGTTACATTGGCTACCCTCCACTCCATAGGAACTGATCTAGAGTCTATGGAATGTTGGAAAATGACTGTCAATGCATCCGCTATTTCCAAGGCCACCTCCATCAGGCCTTGGGGATTTATCGGCCTTCAATCCCATCAATTTCCCCAACACAATTTCCCGACTAATAAGGATTTCCCTCAGTTCCTCTTTCTTACTCGACCCTCTGACCCCTTTTATAGCCGGAAGGTTGTTTGTGTCCTCCTTAGTGAATACCGAACCAAAGTACTTGTTCAATTGGTCCCCGTTATGACTTCCTCTGATTCTGACTGCAGGGGACCTACGTTTGTCTTTACTAACCTTTTTCTCTTTACATATCTATTGAAGCTTTTGCAGTCCGTTTTAATGTTCCCTGCAAGCTTCCTCTCGGACTCTATTTTCCCTGCCCTAATCAAACCCTTTGTCCTCCTCTGCTGAGTTCTAAATTTCTCCCAGTCCCCGGGTTTGTTGCTATTTCTGGCCAATTTGTATGCCACTTCCTTGGCTTTAATACTATCCCTGATTTCCCTTGATAGCCACGGTTGAGCCACCTTCCCCATTTTATTTTTACGCCAGACAGGGATGTACAATTGTTGTAGTTCATCCATGCGGTCTCTAAATGTCTGCCATTGCTCATCCACTGTCAACCCCTTAAGTATCATTCGCCAATCTATCCTAGCCAATTCACGCCTCATACCTTCAAAGTTACCCTTCTTAAAGTTCTGGACCATGATCTTTGAATTAACTGTTTCATTCTCCATCCTAATGTAGAATTCCACCACATTATGGTCATTCTTCCCCAAGGGGCCTCGCACAACGAGACTGCTAATTAATCCTCTCTCATTACACAACACCCAGTCTAAGATGGCCTCCCCGCTAGTTGGTTTTTTCCCTTGGCTGGAGTCTAGAACTAGGGGCACAGTCTCAGGATAAGGAGTAGGCCATTTAATAAGAACATAAGAACATAAGAAATAGGAGCAGGAGTAGGCCATACGGCCCCTCAAGCCTGCTCTGCCATTTAATAAGATCATGGCTGATCAGTTCATGGACTCAGATCCCCTTCCCTGCCCCCTCCGCATAACCCCTTATTCCCTTATCATTTAAGAAACTGTCTATCTCTGTTTTAAATGTATTCAATGACCTAGTTTCCACAGCTCTCTGAGGCAGCGAATTCCATAGATTTACAACCCTCTGAGAGAAGAAATTCCTCCTTGTCTCAGTTGCCCCTTATTCTAAGATTATGCCGCTAGTTTTAGTTTCCCCCATCAGTGGAAACATCTTCTCTGCATCCACCTAGTCAAGCCCCCTCATAATCTTATACGTTTCAATAAGATCACCTCTCATTCTTCTGAATTCCAATGAGTTGAGGCCCAACCTACTTAACCTTTCCTCATAAGTCAACCCCCACACCTCCGGAATCAACCTAGTGAACCTTCTCTGAACTGCCTCCAAAGCAAGTATGTCCTTTCTTAAATATGTAAAGCAAAACTGTACGCAGTATTCCAGGTGTGGCCTCACCAATACCCTGTATAACTGTAGCAAGACTTGCCTGCTTTTACACTCCATCCCCTTTGCAATAAAGGCCAAGATTCCATTGGCTTCCTGATCACTTGCTGTACCTGCATGCTAACCTTTTGTATTTCATGCACCAGGAATCCCAGGTCCCGCTGTACTGCAGCAGTTTGCAATCTTTCTCCATTTAAATAATAACTTGCTCTTCGATTTTTTTCTGCCAAAATGCATAACCTCACACTTTCCAACATTATACTCCATCTGCAAAATTTTTGCCTATCCCGTTACACAGGGCCAGATCTAAGATAGATATGAGGAGGAATTTCTTCACACAGGAGGTTGTGAATTTTTTGAATTCTCTGCCCCAGAGGGCTGTGGATGCTGAGTCTGAGTATATTCAAGTCTGAGGTAGATACATTTTTGGACTCTAAGGGAATCAAGGGATATGGAGATCAGGCAGGAAAGCGGAGTTGAGGTCGATGATCAGTCATGATCTTACTGAATGGTGGAGCAGGCTCGAGGGGCCGTATGGCCTACTCCTGCTTCTTCTGTTCTTACAACATAGTTATGTTTTTAGAATCTGCAAGACTTATACAGCAATCTACCAGGTTTCAAATTCACAGCCTATATCATCATAACTTCCCAATCTAAATCTATGTTGCACTTTATACTCTGGCCATGAGTATGTTGACTAAAAAATAACCATTTTGAAAACACTCGTCTTCTTTCCACATATACAATCAATTGTCTCTCGCTCTATCAATTGTTGTAGATAATCATGCGTGCACATTTATTAGACAAAGCAAATGTTCATACAAACATAACAATGTAATGCCGCAAACTTTGATACAAAAAAATCTTTCATTATCAATTCACCAAATTTCACATCATCTTCTGTCGGCTTAGTTTACCATTTGTTTCGATGTCTCAAAGACAGAAGAGACTTGCACAAAGAGAGAAAGAGTTGGATACAAAGCCAATGATACACAATAATGAAAGTCTGTAAAGAAGAGAGAAAAATTGAGAGATAGAGGAAGATTGATAGATTAGATTAGATGGACAAAAACAAGTGAACAGGGACAGAGTAAGATTGTGCACGAGACAGTTGCAAGACTATTTTTTGCACATAATTTGCGATCAGCGGCGAAGCAAAGGTATTCGCCGCTGGCCCTGCATTAAACTTCCCAGAAACATCTAGCAATCTCTGTGACGAGAAGTTCAGCTTTTTCGATTTCAGTTGCGATCTGTTAATGGGGAATCCCGAACATGTTGTGATGTCAACAAGCTATTTAAGCAGCCAATCACTATGCAGAATTCTCAGACTGGGAATCAGGAAGTGAATAAGCTCCTTTTATTCTAACTTTAAAAAAATGTTAGCGAGCAAAACAAAGATTGGGACTTTCACATGGGGAAAAGGTAAACCTGAAAAAAGAGTTACAAACTTAAAACATAAATTTAAAAAATGTAAACTTTCTCAAAATTTTAATTTTTATTAAAACGGATAAAGTTGACAGTCCTCAAAATTAAAATTATTTTTTCAGCGCCATAACGTTTGATTAGTAGTCAACCTTGAAGGACAAGGGCAGCAGGCGCATGGGAACACCGTCACTTCCAAGTTCCCCTCCAAGTCACACACTATCCTGACTTGTTGCTGGGTCAAACTCCTGAAATTCCCTCCCTAACAGCACTGTGGGAGTACCTTCACCACAAGGATTTGCAGTGGTACAAGGCGGCGGCTCACACCACCTTCTCAAGGGCAATTTGGGATGGGCAATAAATGCTGGCCTTGCCAGCTATGCCCTCATCCAAGGAATGAATAAAAAAAAACTAACTTTGGAGGTGCACGGGATCATCTCTAGTCTGTGCTATGCTGGGTGATTTCGGGGGCCTGGTCTAGTTCAGGGACACCACCATTAGTTAAAGGTAAGACCTCCCCTTATTGTTGGGCAGTGACTTCTGCTGGAGAGTCCTGATGGGTCAGCCTAGGATGAGGCTGCCATGCAAGTGTCTGCTGTGGCCTCCTATGTTCACTGGACGAATGTGAGTGTGGGGAGGGAAGGCAATCCTGGGATTGAAACCCAGCGTGAGTCAGTGGGCGTGCAGTTGGTCTTTGGGTGACAGCGAATCAGGCGCCTGTCCACAGCAACGATAAATAGGGGAAATTGGGTGAAAAATGTAGCGAGTTATGATCTGGAATGCACTGCCCGAGAGGACGGTGGAAGCAGATTGAATAGCAGCTTTCGAAAAGGAATTGGATAAATACTCGAAGGGGGGAAATCTGCAGGCCTACAGAAAATAAGCATGATGCCAAATGGCCTCCTTCTGTGTTATATCATTGTTTGCTCAACAAAAATATATTCCAGTGAAAAAGAAGGGCGGTAAGAGAAGGGATAACCAGCTGTGGATAACCAAGGAAATAAAGGAGAGTATCAAACTAAAAACCAATGCGTATAAGGTGGCCAAGGTTAGTGGGAAACTAGGAGATTGGGAAAATTTTAAACGACAGCAAAGAATGACTAAGAAAGCAATAAAAAAAGGAAAGATAGATTACGAAAGTAAACTTGCGCAAAACATAAAAACAGATATTAAAAGCTTTTACCGATATATAAAACGGAAAAGAGTGACTAAAGTAAATGTTGGTCCCTTAGAAGATGAGAAGGGGGATTTATTAATGGGAAATGTGGAAATGGCTGAAACCTTAAACAATTATTTTGCTTCGGTCTTCACAGTGAAAGACACAAAAACCATGGCAAAAATTGCTGGTCACGGGAATGTGGGAAGGGAGGACCTTGAGATAATCACTATCACTAGGGGAGTAGAGCTGGACAGGCTAATGGATCTCAAGGTAGACAAGTCCCCTGGTCCTGATGAAATGCATCCCAGGGTATTAAAAAAGATGGCGGAAGTTATAGCAGATGTATTCGTTATAATCTACCAAAATTCTCTGGACTCTGGGGAGGTACCATCGGATTGGAAAGCAGCTAATGTAACGCCTCTGTTTAAAAAAGGGGGCAGACAAAAGGCAGGTAACTATAGGCCGGTTAGTTTAACATCTGTAGTGGGGAAAATGCTTGAAGCTATCATTAAGGAAGAAATAGCAGGACATCTCGATAGGAATAGTGCAATCAAGCAGACGGAGCATGGATTCATGAAAGGGAAATCATGTTTAACTAACTTACTGGAATTCTTTGAGGATATAACGAGCATGGTGGATAGAGGTGTACCGATGGATGTGGTGTATTTAGATTTCCAAAAGGCATTCGTTAAGGTGCCACACAAAAGGTTACTGCATAAGATAAAGGTACGCGGAGTCAGAGGAAATGTATTAGCATGGATCGAGAATTGGCTGGCTAACAGAAGGCAGAGAGTCGGGATAAATGGGTCCTTTTTGGGTTGGAAATCGGTGGTTAGTGATGTGCCACAGGGATCGGTGCTGGGACCACAACTATTTACAATATACATAGATGAGCTGGGAAAGGGGACAGAGTGTAGTGTAACAACATTTGCAGATGACACAAAGATTAGTGGGAAAGCGGGTTGTGTAGAGGACACAGAGAGGCTGCAAAGAGATTTAGATAGGTTAAGCGAATGGGCTAAGGTTTGGCAGATGGAATACAATGTCGGAAAATGTGAGGTCATCCACCTTGGAAAAAAAAAACAGTAAAGGGGAATATTATTTGAATGGGGAGAAATTACAACATGCTGAGGTGCAGAGGGACCTGGGGGCCCTTGTGCATGAAACTCTTTTAGGAGTTAACAGAAAAACATTAAACCGTGCCCCCCGATCTGGGGGAAACACCAACATTTACAATGCCATTTTTTTTCTTTTTTTTTTGGCACAGAATCGAATTATTTTTTTTCCAAGTGCCCCCTATAAAAGGGGAGGGGGACACTAAAAGCACCGGCAATTAAAACAAATTAAACTTTAAAACATAAAATCAAATTAAAATTTGGTTGCCGGGCGTGACGATGCACTCCAGTCCCTCCGGTGCCCACCTCTCGCGGAAGGCCGCAAGCGTACCGGTGGACACCGCGTGCTCCATCTCCAAGGACACCCTGGCGCGGATGTACGCGCGGAAGAGAGGCAGGCAGTCAGGTTGAACGACCCCCTCGACCGCGCTGCCTGGACCGGCTGATGGCACCCTTGGCCGTGCCCAGGAGCAGTCCTACGAGGAGGCCCTCGGAACTACCCGCTCCCCTCTGCACAGGGTGCCCAAAGATCAGGAGTGTGGGACTGAAGAAATGTTTACGCCCGGTTTCGAACCGGGGACTTTTCACGTGTTAAGCGAATGTGATAACCACTACACTACGGAAACACTGCAAAATCTCATCTATGACAGTGCAGGACTCCCTCAGCACTGCACTGGAGTGTCAGCCTTTTTGTGCTCAAGTCTCTAGTGGGACTTGAACCCACAACTATTCTGAGGCAGAAGTGAGAGTGCTACCCACTGAGCCACAGCTGCATGAAACTCTTTTTGGAGTTCACCTGCAAAAACATAAAACATTAAACCGTGCCACCCGACCTGGGTGACACACCAGACATTTACAAGGCCCTTTTTTCCTTTTTTTGGGTTTTTTTTTTGTGTTTTTCATTTTTTTTTGGGTTTTTTTTTTGGGCGCTAAAATCACATTTTTCCAGTGTCCCCTATAAAAGGGAAGGGGACACTAAAAGCACCGGCAATTAAAACAAATTAAACTTTAAAACGTAAAATCAAATTAAAATTTGGTTGCCGGGCGTGATGATGCACTCCAGTCCCTCCGGTGCCCACCTCTCGCGGAAGGCCGCGAGCGTACCCACAGCTGCATGAATCCCAAAAAGTTAGTTTGCAGGTGCAGCAGGTAATCAGGAAGGCGAATGGAATGTTGGCTTTCATTGCGAGAGGGATGGAGTACAAAAGCAGGGAGGTCCTGCTGCAACTGTACAGGGTATTGGTGAGGCCGCACCTGGAGTACTGTGTCCAGTTTTGGTCACCTTACTTAAGGAAGGATATACTAGCTTTGGAGGGGGTACAGAGACGATTCACTCGGCTGATTCCAGAAATGAGGGGGTTACCTTATGATGATAGATTGAGTAGACTGGGTCTTTACTCGTTGGAGTTCAGAAGGATGAGGGGTGATCTTAGAGAAACATTTAAAATAATGAAAGGGATAGACAAGATCGAGGCAGAGAGGTTGTTTCCACTGGTCGGGGAGACTAGAACTAGGGGGCACAGCCTCAAAATACGGGGGAGCCAATTTAAAACCGAGTTGAGAAGGAATTTCTTTTCCCAGAGGGTTGTGAATCTGTGTAATTCTCTGCCCAGGGAAGCAGTTGAGGCTAGCTCATTGAATGCATTCAAATCACAGATAGATAGATTTTTAACCAATAAGGGAATTAACGGTATTAAGGGTTATGGGGAGCGGGCGGCTAAGTGGAGCTGAGTCCACGGCCAAATCAGCCATGATCTTGTTGAGTGGCGGAGCAGGCTCGAGGGGCTAGATGGCCTACTCCTGTTCCTAATTCTTATGTTCTTGTGTTGCTAATAAAACCTCCGATACGCCTCATCACAAAGGGTCTAACTTTTAATGGGATATTTAACATTGATATTACCACAGAAAAGGCAGGAGGGGCAGACATCACAGCCAGTGTCTGAACAGTTAATGACTGACTGCAAATTCAGGACTTCCGCCTTAGGATGCCCAAGCACTACATCCTGAAGTTGCGGTCAGTTTCAAAGGAGTAATAATGGTAAACGCTGTTCGTTCACGGTTATTAGCCACCGTGAATTCAGGGCCAAATTAACACGTGCACGTGTTGTACTACTGGAGAAGGGCAATTGTTTTGGTGCAGCAAAAATTGTCAAAACTCACACGGTAGCTTCAGGTAAATTGGCTGAAAATATGGATGTTCATATTTCTCATGGTCCAAATAAATTTTCCTCCTCCCCGGCACGTGAACTGTAAATTAGTTGCATGTTTCAAAATGTCCATCAATATGCCTAACAGTTCAAGTTTTCAGCCGGAGACAGCAACAGCTTCGAAATGCAAGTATTAGGCTGACAGGCAGAACACAGGCATTTTAAAACATAAGTCTGCTGCTGAGATCATCAACACAGTTTAAATTTAAAATTTGGATTAAATTTTTATTAAGCAGAGCACATGCCGATGGCACAAATAGCTGTTAAAGTAGCCAGATGGAATGTTCCTTCACTGTTTAGAGGCTTGAGAGAGGAAAAACACTGGTGAATTGAAACATAATGCTCATTAAAACTGAAGTGCTAGTGAGAACAGAAACTGACAGAGAAGGTTATGCTCGGAATGAAAATGGGCTGATTTGTCATGAAATACTGCGTGCCAACTATAATCAATTCTGCATTACGGTTACATCATTATGAAACAGTGTATAACACTGTATTCTTCGACCTGTAAGCAATACCACAGGAGACCCCCTAATCCAAAGAAATGTTTCCACAGTCCTTTCATTGGCCACTATATATCCCAAAAAAATGAAACTTACAAACACTCTGGGCCCGAAACTGGTGGACATACCACCCGCAGACCGCCCAAAATCATGAAATTGATCAAAAAATACCAACATAGCGCCCGGCAGGAAATTCATCAACAACATACTGCCCAAAATTGCCAAATTGATGACTTACCACCGACATAGCGCCGACCCTGGAAAAAGGTGCTTTTGAGTCGATCTTCAATCGGCGGTATGTATCTTCATCTGTGAATTTTTTTATTTTTTATTTGTCACCCCCCTCCCAATCTCTTCCAGCCCCCCTCCCCCCCACAGCAATCTCGCCCCAAGAAGCAATCTTCCCCCCCCCACCTCACAAGAGGCGATCTCACCCCCAAGAAGCAATCTCGCCACCCCCGCCAAGAGGCGATCTCAACCCAAATCGCAATCTTCCCCCCCCCCCCCCCCCAAGAAGCGACACCCCCTCCCCGAAGAAGCAATCTCCCCCACAAATAGCAATCTCACCCCAAGAAGCGACCCCACCACCCCCCCACTTACCTGCACATCGGTCTCAGGCCAGCAGTCTCTGTCGATTCTGGTCTGTGTCTCTCAGTGGGGTGGAGCTTCGCAGCAGCATGCGCAGAACTCGGTACCCGAAGATTCCCGAGTGAAAAGGACTCACCGCTCACACACCACCGGCTGCACTCTGCTCTGCCGCTGCACTCCGCTCGGCATACCACCGAGAAAAAACTGATGAAAACCGCGCACTCCGCCGCAGCGGTACCCGGTGGTATGAAACGACACACCACCGGCATACCGCCAAGAAATAGGCAGACGACCAATTTCGGCCCCACGAGAAATGCAACAATCCTAAAACCGTCACCATACTTGTGCATCCCATCTTCCCATACTCCTAACAATGAGTTAGTCCATAGACCCATAGAGGTTTACAGCACAGAAAGTGACTATTTGGCCAACTGTGTCTTTGTTCGAGTAATCCAAAACTAATCCTGCTGCCCCACTCTCTTCCTCTGCTTCAAATCTATCCAGTTTTCCCCTAAAAGATTCTCTGCCAGGAGCTTAAAGCTTGCCTTCTGCTTCATTCCTGGATATAGATCTTTCAGCTGGGTCGCCGCTCTCAATGCTCCTCAATGCCAACTTTTCCAGCCTCTACACATGCTATTATTTTCTCTAGTGTGAAAAACGTCAGTGTCAGTTGGCGATGGTGCCACATCTACAATGTCAATAATGGCAAATGCATCTCCTCGATCCATATAAATCAGTGGGGAATGCCATGAAAGTTCCACCAGTCTTTATAATAACATTTCTTGCAGCTGTCCTTTATGTTAAGACCAAGGAGATTTCACACCAATTTTCTTTCCCTTCACTGGTAAAGTATCTTTTGTGCTTTCTCATTGGTGAATAATCAAATTGGAATATAACCAATCATAATACAGAAAAACTTTTGATTTTCTGCCCAATCACATTCCATCAAAAAAGCTCTATCCAATCACATTGCAGCCTTGGTACTTGCAGATCCCTCATCACCCTAACCCATGTCTTCATATCTGTCCCTGCCAGATATACAGCCCGATTTCCTCCTCACACACAAAACTGCTGGATTTTCTTTCCCTTCACTGGTAAAGTATCTAAACAAAACTTCACATTAGATTCCAGTCCAAAAGGTGTTCTTGTCCAAAATTGCTAAAACAAAGATGCTGTCTTTTATGTCCTTGACAATTTCATCCTTGTGAGCCTCATTTTTAGTAAGGTAATTATTCCCAACAAGTTGTTTCCCTAAACTTCTGGCATAATCCCAAAGGCTGGTGTCTTGCTATAGAACCATAGAATCATGCATCACAGAAGGAGGCCATTGGACCCATCATGTCAGTCAGTGCCAGCTCTTTGGAAGAGTAATCCAATACAGACCCATTTGTCTTACTTCAACCCCAGCCTTTGTTACCATTAGACTTAACTATTTCAATGCTCTCTTGACCGGCCTCCCATCTTCCACCCTCCATAAACTGGAGCTCATCTAGGATTCTGCTGCCCATTTTTACCCATCACCTCTGTGCTCGCTGACTACATTGACTCCTGGGCTGGCAAAGCTGCGATTTTAAAATTCTCATTTTGTTTTCAAATCCTTCCACGGTCTTGCCCCTCGCTTTCTCTGTAACCTCCTCCAGTCCTACAACACTGTCCCCACCCCTGCAACCCCCGAGATCTTTATGCTCCTCCAATTCTGGCCTCTTGGGTATTCCTTTTTTTCATCATACCACCACTGCTGGCCATACCTTCAGCTGCCTCGGTCCTAACCTCTGGAATTCTCTCCCTAAATCTATCAGCCTCTCTACATCTCACTCTTCCTGTAAGCCACTCCTTTAAACCTACCTCTTTGAACAAACAATTGATCGCCTGTCCTAATATCTCCTTATATGGCTTGGTGTTAAATTTTCTTTGATAATGCTCCTGTGAAGCACCTTGGGACATTTTACTACCTTAAAAGCTCTATATAAATGCAAGTTGTGATTGTGGTAAACTTGAAGATTATATGTACAATAATTTAGTTAACAATAAACTTGGCTTCAGAAGGAGTAGCACTCCTGCCTGACCAACCTCCCTGACTCCTTTGAGGAAGTGATGGCCCAAGTGGAGTGTGGTAAGCACGACAGAATGTTGTACCTAGATTTCCCAAAGATATTTGACAAAATTATACATGAAAAGTTATTAGTTAAGCTCAAAACTGTAAGTAGTTATGGTTAAGTCTTGAATATAGATTAAAGTAATTGGCTGAAGCTTCTAAAACAAGTCAGTTGTTGGCGGAATTATGTCTGGGTGGGGACATGCTAGTGATTGAGTTGTTCCAGGGATTCATCTTAGAACCATTACTATTTCTAGTTTCCATCAATGCTGTAGACTCAGTAATGGCAATACAAAGCAGTCAAATTTGCAGATTGTACCAAATGAGGAAGGGCACTGAATTTCGGCCATACTATCGAATAAACTGGACAAAATATCTAACTGGGCAGAACAATGGCAGATGATAAATTTAATACAAACAAGTATAAAGCAGTACACAGGAAAAAATGGCAACACACCTACAACATAAATTGAGTTGAATTAGCGATGAATGAAGGATTCCCAGTCGTGTTGTTAAATAAAAACTGCTGACGAGCTACAGATATGGCTACAGCGACATTGTTTTAGCCATGTGCATTAATTTTAGTGGAAAATGCCTTCTGTACACTCACACAATACACGTAGATGTATTTCATGTGTACATTTATTTGACAAACATCAACCACCGTTCAGTAAAGGAAATAAAGCACTCACAATGATTGCTTCTCGTCATAGCATTTTAGCGACAATTGCACAAAAGGTTAATGTACACGTGCATATGCCATGTATATTGAGATCACATGCCCAATGACAGAGATATTACGCATTTTTAATTTACCAATCAGAAATGGAATTAGTAACATTTGGATTCTAGATTAGCCACATGTAGCTTTGTGGGTCTGCCGTCCGGACACGCCATGGCACACCATCTTGCAGTCCGGAGGAGGCGGGGGTCCCGAATTGAGTGCACTGTACGCGGGAGTCCTCCCACTATTTATTGGCCTGGAGGGTGGTGCATGGAGCAATCCCATGCAATACATTTTTAAATCGGTTCACGAGCTCCCAGGCCGCCTGCAATTTCTGCGGTCTGGAGGAGTCCGTGTTCCATGCTTTTATGGAATGTGCAAGGTTGCAGCCCCTATTCCATTATTTGAAGGGGCTGCTCCTCAAATTTTGGTTGCACTTCAATCCCACACTCCTGATCTTTGGGCACGCTGTGCGGAGGGGAGCGGGTAGTTCGCTAAAAAGAGCTCTGGGCCCTGACTCCGTTAGGTGTGTCGAGGAGGCTCAAGCACGTGAGGAGATCCCGTCCGAACTGACCCCCGTCCGGACGGAATTCCTCATCGGCGCCAAACCCCGAAACCTCCCTCGGGAGCCAGCGCCTCACAACTTGAGCCGCCTCGGGGAAATCCCCTCCGTGCCTTTCAGTTCTGCGCGGAGGGGTTTCCTGTACGGGCTGCTCCTGCACACTCTCAACCTTGCCATCCTCGTCTGCCATCCGGACACGCCATGGCGTACCATCTTGCCATCCGGAGGAGGCAGGGGTCCCCGATGGAGTGCACTCTACGCGGGAATCCTCTCTCTATTTATTGGGGACTTGGCCTGGAGGGTGGTGCACGGAGCAGTCCCGTGCAACAAATTTGTAAGCCGGTTCACGGGCTCCCAGGCCGCCTGCAATTTCTGCAGTCTGGAAGAGTCCGTGTTCCATGTTTTTATTGAATGTGCGAGGTTGCAGCCCCTATTCCATTATTTGAAGGGGCTGCTCCTCAAATTCTGGTTGCACTTCAGTCCCGTACTCCTGATCTGTGCAGAGAGGAGCGGGCAGGTCGGAAGGCCTCCTCGGAAGACTGCTCCTGGGCATGGCCAAGGGGGTCATCAGCCGGTCCAGGCAGCGGGCGGTCGAGGGGGTCGTTCAGCCCAACTGCCTGCCTCTCTTCCGTGGTTACCTCCGAGCCAGGGTGTCCCTAGAGATGGAGCACGCGGTGTCCACCGGTATGCTCGTGGTTTCCGCGAGAGGTGGGCACCGGAGAGACTGGAGTGCATCATCACCCCCAGCAACTAAATTTTAATTTGATTATTATTGTTTAAAGTTAAATTTGGTTAATTGCCGGTTTTACTGCCCCCCCCACCCACCCACCTTTTAGCCAGGGGGCACTTGTATAATTTGTGTTTTAGTGCCCTCAAAAAACAAGGGGGCACTTGAAAAGTTTTTGGAGTGTGCCCCCTCCCCCACCATCCCTTTAATCAGGTGGAACTTGATTAATGTTTACAACAAAATAGTTGTAGCTTTGTAGTTAATATATAGGATAACACTGTCATTGTAGACTGAACACTCAACATGTCCAATTAAGGCAAAGCAGCAATCGACATACCCAATCGTTGAACTCTATCATCAGAACAGTAGAATGCAGGAAATTAAATCATGATCAAACTCTGGTGAGACCATGAATTAAGTACTAGATCTAAGCTCTGGTCTGAGTGATGAGGAATGACTGGAGAAACTTGGGCTTTTCACTCTTGAAAAGGTACATCCAAGATGATCTTACAAACATATCTAAGATAGTGAACTAAATGCCTAGATTATGTTCTTAAATCCCACAATTGTGTGACTCAGGGATGAGTGTGCTACCAACTGAAACAACCTGACATTTGAATAGGGGCATTCCAATAAAGGTGTTAATCATTTACTGTAAAGTATGGATACCGTTGAGTAACTGTAGTATATTTTTATACCTACCTAGTTAAGTAAAAGCATTTAAGGCATATCTGAACTTGAAACAAGTGGAGGCAGCAGCAGCCAAGCCTGCTTCCTTTCTGATCCTATATCCTCCTTGCCTCCATCTTCGGGTGGGGAAAACCACCTCAGACAGCTCAAGTATGGCATCAAGCTGTTTAAATACAATAAAGTCCCAAATGATCAGCCTCCTCCCATGATCATAGCCCCCTTCTGTGCAGCATGATTCTATGTAGTTCTCTGTGCCTGCTCTTTGATAGAGCTATCCGATTAGAGTCACTCCCCTGCTCTTTCCCCATGCAGAGTACATATTATGACACGGCAGTTGGAAAATGAGGAAGCAGTCAAATCAACTCATGTTGTTATCCCAATGCTGGATCAGATACAATTTGTGTGCCAATAACCCTGCATTTATATGTGCCATCCACGAGGCAGTTGGAATCTACGAGCCACTCAAGCAGAGCAGTGTTAATATAACTGGTCTGGGGGAAGGCTGGAGAGCTCCTTCATTTTCTTTTATTAAAGAAATAGTAAGCAATCTTGCATGATAGAAGCAGCTTCATTATATTAGCTGGGGCAGTTCCTTTTAAGCACAGAAGCAATATCAAGCACATTCATCTAGTTCTCACCAAGTTCTGATGCTACTCTAGCTGGGTATTTATACAGTTCCTTTTGACAGTGCAATAACAAAGACACTGCTTACACTGGATGTAATTGTCTGAACCAATTCTTGCCCACATCACATTTGTTTATATAGTTGGAGAACATTACAAGAACATTGCAGTGCATAGTATATATATTTTTTACTTTAAAGGCTATAAAACTTTAACAACTGCTTTCCTCACTGCAGGAGATAATGAGGTTTCTGAAAGCTTTCGTTCTGCAAGGACATTTCCAGATAACAAAGTGTAATCTATTAGGTAGCCATGTGGGGAATTAGTAAACTGTGGTGGTGGGGGTGGGTAGCATGTAACCGACATGGTATCCTTCGTGCTACAAGGAGATATCAACCTATATTGTGTACTCAAATCCGAGAGAGGGACTTGAACCCGTAGCCTTCTGACTCAGATACCACTGGGCCAAGCTGACACTTCCTATGCCCATACTGAAGTTGAATGTTCAGCCATGAACTCATTGAATGGCGGTGCAGGCTAGAAGGGCCGAATGGCCTACTCCTGCACCTATTTTCTATGTTTCTATGTTTCTATCAAGTTAGGATGAAGGATAGACAAGGGGAGAAAACTGGGATAAAGAAAATTAGTGATGGATCTACATGACCAGAGGTTTATATTGTAACGCTAACCATAAAAGGGGGCTTTACCATAATTTTCACTTTGGAAACATACAATTTGACCTCTGGCATGGTCTACCTGAAGAAAAAAAAACTACTGCTCCAAGGGTTAATATTAAATTAATTTCACCGTCAAAGTTTAGAACCAGTTGTTTGCAGAATCACTGCAGATCATTAACTCATTTTATTTATAGCTTTGAGCATCCTCCAAGACTGCATTTATTTTTATTGATCTCATCATAAAGATTTCTGGTAACATTACTATAGTTGCAACCTGGCAACTACTGAATGAATGGGAATTCTTTTTTAAACTGATGAAATGTACAGAATAGTAATGTGGGCAAATTTCACAGTACAGATCATTCCTGTGAGGCACATCATTTTAAGTACTTAGCTACAGAACTACTTCACTAATCTGTTGTATAGATTATTCATTCCATTTTGTAACATTTTCACTAACAAGCAGAAAAGTGGCACAAATAAGTACCAAAGCTATTTATTTTTTGATTGGTTGGGCATAGAAGATCAGATATGACAAAGCGGGCTCCACAGCATTGTGATGCAGTCATTTCTATTTAAAGCAGCAGGGCATGGGTCTAATAGCAATGACTCAATTCCGCACACGAGAAGTTCCCAGTCCTGGCCAGGGTCTCCATAATGGTGCCCAAGGCAGGTTGGGTGCTTTTCACAGAAGAAAAAGGGAAGAAACAGCAGGCAAGTTACTCCATCATACTCCTGGGCACTGTCTAGTAGCCACTTAAAAGATCCGTTAACTAAAACCAAGTTGCTTGGCCACCTTTACAGTTGGAAAATGTTGAGTGACACTCGAAGGCAGGGGAAATAAGATGAAGAAAGTAGGGAGAAAATAACTTACAAAAATGGGAGGCGAGGAGTAAAACATATTTTTGCTTTGAAATTAAACAAAAGAAATGGAATAAACCTATTGTTGGAAAATTAAGTCCCAGCTAACACGACACAACTTCAGCCCTTTTCCAACCGTCAAAAACAAATTTACATGCTGCATTTTATTTATCATTAAGAAACAAGTACAAGTTTCACCTGGGTTTGTTTTTTTTTCTTTGTCCGATTCAACAAGCTTTTCACCTTCAAAAAATGCTTGTGTTCCATATGTAATTAAATTAAATTACTTACAGTGTTAACATATAAAGCCCAGACTGATCTTTAATGGTTACATACTAGTTCAGTAGAATGGAACTCACCTGTCCAGGCTTGCAGCAACTTATTCCTTGAATCTCCAGATAGTTGAAAGTGAGTTCCAACTACAAAATAAGAGGGAACAGGGGAAGAAAACAGAGGTAAGATTATTGCATAGCGTATTAATGATTACCGGTATATGGGTCAGTTAAAGTCTTAAGTGTGGGCAGGCATGTAGCACACCCATTGATCTCAAAACTTGCAAGCATTCTATTGATATGTATACAAATATTTCTAAAACACAATGAATTACATTATACTGTAACTGAATAACAAACTACATGCCATGTACTGAGGCTAAAGAGGGATAATGAAATACCATTTGAAGTGATTCTGTATCACCTCAGCATTCTGGATGTGTACACTGTCATCTATATAGCAAGTACGATCAAGAATTGCCTTGTTACAACTGCAAAAAAATGAGACCCTCAGAACTATCAAATAGTAATAGTAATAAGAATCCTTCTGCACAGATTCCAAAAGCAGTAATAAAGAGAGGGTTGTATTAACCTGACCAGTTTTGTAAGCACACACATCACCAGTTGTATCAAAGGAATTCTGACAGGGCATGAAGATAAAGAACTAGGTTAATATCAGGATAGAAATACACAAGATCTTAATGCCCCATCTTCATATACTCCCTCCACACCACTGCCCAGTGAAAAAGATGACAGGCAACCAACTCCCATGATGCTGGCAACACTGCTCAAGTTCCATTTCACAAAAATATAAACAATCTTCCCTAAGTGAGCTCCAACTACCAACCTTTCAGTTAACAATGAAGTGCAGTGCTCTCGCTGACTAGGACCATCTTTTGGACCTGGGCAGCCGGCTGCATGTGCCGAAACCAGTCAGCGGACCTCATAATTATTGATGAGTGCGTGCTCCCATTGCAATAAAGAAGTGAGACTCCTACCAACAAAAAAGCACTGGCTTCCTCATGTGCAAAATATCCAAACCACTGAACACAATAAACAGAGGATCTCACCTTCTCCCGTTCTTTTCTTATATTCTCCCCGCAAGCTTTGGAAGATTTAGCAAAGTAAACGCTGCTCTCTCGTTGGTCAAATTGAATTAGGAAAGTGGTGCGACAAAAGGACGGATGAGTCAGGCAACCAATGGCAGGAGCTTGGGGACAGGGAGGTTGAAGGCACGAGGTCATGTGATGAAACTGTGAGGAATGCGTACAACTAGAGTTTGCAAACCTAGTTCCTGGTCCAGAAATTTTTAAGAGCTCAAGTTTCCAAATCAGTTTTGTGAACAAGCAGGCTAAAGAAAGGGGGGGAAAAAAAAAAATCGCAATTTTGTAGGCTGGGTTGAAGAGGCCCACAGGTGAGGTCTTTGACACCGTCAGACTGAACAAAATATACAATAGTAATGTAAACTACGTTTTAGTGTTTCCATAACATAGCACAGCATTTTAACATAAAAAATATGATCTTCTGAGACTGACGGGCAGATCTAATTCAGGAAACTTCATTTCCTGCACAGGATAATTACTGGAAACACTTGAACACCATGATGCTCACAATTTTATTTTCCACCAATACAGAAAAATCCCCAGGGAGTAAACCTGCTTCCTTCAAATAAAACATTCAGCCAATATTTTTGGAATGTTTAGATTTGTAGAGCAAATTTTAAAATTATATAAAATGCATCTGCATAATGAATTTACAAGGGATTGTGTAATTGCTTTCTTCAAGAAATTATCCTGTTCTCATAAGCAATAACCTGCAATTTTATGCAAATATTCAGGCCTCGCATTCACTGATAAGTGTTAATCACGGACCTTCAAAAACAACAGCAGATATTTTGCTGCCATCTTAATAATTAAAGACTTGTCACACTAATAAACTTCCAAATACATTTGAAGAAAACAATAAATACCAAAAAGCTGCCAAAATAGGGGCTTTTTTCCCCATTGTAAGAGAAAGTGAAAGGGGATCTAACCGAGGCCTTCAAGATTAAAAGACTTCAAATAAATTGTGGAAGAATGTTTCGACTGATTGGGGAATTGGTAACATGGGGGGAATAAAATCAGGATTATTACGAGAACATTTTTTTTCACAAGAGGGTTCTAAGAGCATGGAACACTTTACCACAAGTGGCTATTAAGGCAGAGAGCACAAAATCATGAAAATGAATTTGGATAACGATTTGAAAAGGAACATTATGTAGGAGGATACAGGGACAGTGCAGAGAGATGGGATTTGAATGGGTAGCTGCAGTTGAAGAGCCATCACCAAAGCAGATGCAATGAGCCAAGTGGCCTCTTTATGCGCTGTAATTTCTGCAAATGAAGATGAGGAAACATACTGCTTCAAAAAATAAAAATCACAGCACAGCAAAAACTTGTAAGCCAGTCCAACTTAGTGCAACAGCCATGCTCTCTGCCATGATTGAGATGGTCTCGAATTCATAGGGCTGGATTTTTCAGTCCTTTGCACTCCGGGTTTCGCCCTGGAGCGGCGTGAAAGCTGGCGTTCAGATCTCCTGCGCCCCGTCGTGATCCTCCAATTGGGTTTTGCGACAGCGCTGAGCAGCACTGCAGGGCTGCGCCGGGTGTGCAATGCCGCTGGTTGCGACACCAGCAGTAGTTTGGACTTTAACCCGATCCGTCCCCAATGACCACTTGGTCAGTGTGGTCCAGCATAGCCTGCGGTGGAGAGGAAGGGAAAGTACTCCAAAGTTAAGTACGAGTGTTTGTTCATTACACTTTTTTAGCGATTTGTGTTGCGGTGGCGTGAGCAAGGTTTTGGGAATGTTTTTGTGTTTTTTTTAAACAACACCCCGCCCGTCCCCAGGCCTCTCTCAGAGTGCACACAGCCTGGCACTTTAGTTCATGAGTTTCCCATCCTTGCGCCACGAAAAGTGTACAAGGCCTCCCTTTGCGTTGCGCCCCCTGACGCCAGGCCCAGATGAACTTTCTTATACCACCTCAGTTTTCATCCCAAAAACAGAAAAGCCTAAAATCCAGCCCTAAATGTTTTAAATTGCTGCAGTCATCTGCAACTATTATTTTATACAGTTTTAACATGCTTTACCGTGAATTTGTATATTGACTGGCCAAAAAGAGCAACTGTAGCAGAATTCGACTGAGAATATAAACCCTAGGATCAATCAGCCAAAAATCTCATCAAGGTGCCTAGATACCACCTTAAACTGTAGGAACAAACTTACAGTCATCACCTGAATCAGTGCTAAGTGGCTGAGCGATTATAATCGGGGATGTTCAAGGGGGCAGAATTAGAGGAGCGCAGGCATCTCAGGGATTGTGGGGCAATAGGAGATTACAGAGATAGGGAGGGGCGAGGCCATGTAGGGATTTGAAAATAAGGATGGGAATTTTGAAATCGAGGCGTTGCTTAACCGGAAGCCAATGTAGGTCAGCGAGCAAAGGGGTGATGGGTGAACGGGACTTGATGCGAGTTAGAACATGGGCAGCCGAGTTTTGGATCACCTCTAGTTTACCTCAGGCAAAATGTGGGAGGCCAGCCAGGAGTGCATTGGAATAGTCAAGTCTAGAGGTAACAAAGGCATGGATAAGGGCATGGATAAGGGCATGGATAAGGGCTTCAGCAGCGGATAAGCTGAGGCAAGGATGGAGATGGGCGATGTTACAGAGGTGGAAATAGACGGTCTTAGTTATGTGGTCGAAAGCTCATTTCAGAGTCAAATATGACACCAAGGTTGCAAACAGTCTGGTTCAGCCTCAGACAGAAACATAGAAACATAGAAACATAGAAAATAGGTGCAGGAGTAGGCCATTTGGCCCTTCAAGCCTGCACCGCCATTCAATGAGTTCATGGCTGAACATGAAACTTCAGTACCCCATTCCTGCTTTCTCGCCATACCCCTTGATCCCCCGAGTAGTAAGGACTACATCTAACTCCTTTTTGAATATATTTAGTGAATTGGCCTCAACAACTTTCTGTGGTAGAGAATTCCACAGGTTCACCACTCTCTGGGTGAAGAAGTTTCTCCTCATCTCGAACCTAAATGGCTTACCCCTTATCCTTAGACTGTGACCCCTGGTTCTGGACTTCCCCAACATTGGGAACATTCTTCCTGCATCTAACCTGTCTAAACCCGTCAGAATTTTAAACGTTTCTATGAGGTCCCCTCTCATTCTTCTGAACTCCGGTGAATACAAGCCCAGTTGATCCAGTCTTTCTTAATATGTCAGTCCCGCCATCCCGGGAATCAGTCTGGTGAACCTTCGCTGCACTCCCTCAATAGCAAGAATGTCCTTCCTCAAGTTAGGAGACCAAAACTGTACACAATACTCCAGGTGTGGCCTCACCAAGGCCCGGTACACTGTAGTAATACCTCCCTGCCCCTGTACTCAAATCCCCTCGCTATGAAGGCCAACATGACATTTGCTTTCTTAACCGCCTGGTGTACCTGCATGCCAACCTTCAATGATTGATGTACCATGACACCCAGGTCTCGTTGCACCTCCCCTTTTCCTAATCTGTCACCTTTCAGATAATAGTCTGTCTCTCTGTTTTTACCACCAAAGTGGATAAACTCACATTTATTCACATTATACTTCATCTGCCATGCATTTGCCCACTCATCTAACCTATCCAAGTTACTCTGCAGCCTCATAGCATCCTCCTTGCAGCTCACACTGCCACCCAACTTAGTGTCATCCGCAAATTTGGAGATACTACATTTAATCCCCTCGTCTAATCATTAATGTACAATGTAAACAGCTGGGGCCCCAGCACAGGTACCCCACTAGTCATGCCTGCCATTCTGAAAAGTACCCATTTACCCCTACTCTTTGCTTCCTGTCTGCCAACCAGTTCTCAATCCAAATCAGCACACTACCCCAATCCCATGTGCTTTAACTTTGCACATTAATCTCTTGTGTGGGACCTTGTCGAAGGCCTTCTGAAAGTCCAAATACACCACATCAACTGGTTCTCCCTTGTCCACTCTACTGGAAACATCCTCAAAAAATTCCAGAAGATTTGTCAAGCATGATTTCCCTTTCACAAATCCACGCTGACTTGGACCTATCATGTCACCTCTTTCCAAATGCGCTGCTATGACATCCTTAATAATTGATTCCATCATTTTACCCACTACCGATGTCAGGCTGACCAGTCTATAATTTCCTGTTTTCTCTCTACCTCCTTTTTTAAAAAGTGGGGTTACATTGGCTACCCTCCACTCCATAGGAAGTGATCCAGAGTCTATGGAATGTTGGAAAATGACTGTCAATGCATCCGCTATTTCCAAGGCCACCTCCTTAACTACTCTGGGATGCAGTCCATCAGGCCCTGGGGATTTATCGGCCTTCAATCCCATCAATTTCCCCAACATAATTTCCCGACTAATAAGGATTACCCTCAGTTCCTCCTTCTTACTAGACCCTCTGACCCCTCTTATATCCGGAAGGTTGTTAATGTCCTCCTTAGTGAATACCGATCCAAAGTACTTGTTCAATTGGTCCCCGTTATGACTTCCTCTGATTCTGACTGCAGGGGACCTACGTTTGTCTTTACTAACCTTTTTCTCTTTACATATCTATAGAAACTTTTGCAATCCGTCTTAGTGTTCCCTGCAAGCTTCCACTTGTACTCTATTTTCCCTGCCCTAATCAAACCCTTTGTCCTCCTCTGCTGAGTTCTAAATTTCTCCCAGTCCCCGGGTTCACTGCTATTTCTGGCCAATTTGTATGCCACTTCCTTGGCTTTAATACTATCCCTGATTTCCCTTGATAGCCACAATTGAGCCACCTTCCCTTTTTTATTTTTACGCCAGACAAGGATGTACAATTGTTGTAGTTCATCCATGCGGTCTCTAAATGTCTGCCATTGCCCATCCACAGTCAACCCCTTAAATATCATTCGCCAATCTATCCTAGCCAATTCACGCCTCATACTTTCAAAGTTACCCTTCTTTAAGTTCTGGACCATGGTTTCTGAATTAACGGTTTCATTCTCCATCCTAATGTAGAATTCCACCATATTATGGTCATTCTTCCCCAAGGGGCCTTGCACAACGAGATTGCTAATTAATCCTCTCTCATTACACAACATCCAGTCTAAGATGACCTCCCCCCTTGTTGGTTCCTCGACATATTGGTCTAGAAAACCATCCCTTATGCACTCCAGGAAATCCTCCTCCACCATATTGCTTCCAGTTTGGTTAGCGCAATCTATATGCATATTAAAGTCACGCATGATAACTGCTGCACCGTTATTGCATGCATCCCTAATTTCCTGTTTGATGCCCTCCCCAACATCACTACTACTGTTTGGAGGTCTGTACACAACTCCCACTAACATTTTTTGCCCTTTGTTGTTCTGCAGCTCTACCCATATAGATAGTTAGGGAGAGGGGTGGAGTCAGTGGCGAGGGAATGGAGTTTGTGGCGGGGACCGAAAACAATGGCTTCGGTCTTCCCAATATCCAATTGGAGAAAATTTCTGCTCATCCTGAGCTGATGTTGGACAAGTTGTTTGACAACTTAGAGACCGTGCAGGGGTCGAGAGAAGTGGTGGTGAGGTAGAGCTGAGTGTTATCAGCGTACACATGGAAACTGATGCTGTGTTTTTGGATGATGTCCCCAAGGGGCAACAGGTAGATGAGAAATAGGAGAGGGCCAAGGATAAATCCTTGGGGGACACCAGAGGTAAAGATGCGGAGGTGGGAAGAGAAGCCGTAGCAGGTGATTCTCTGGCTATGATTAGATAGATAATAATGGAATCAGGCGAGTGCAGTGTCCCACCCAGCTGGACGACGGTGGAGAGGCTTGAATGATCAGCCCTGTCAAAGGCTGCAGACAAGTCAAGAAGGATGAGGAGGGATAGTTTGCCTTCATCACAATCACAAAGAATATAATTTGTGACTTTGATGAGAGCTGTTTCGGAACTGTGGCAGGCATGGAAACCAGATTGGAGGGATTCAAACATGGAATTGCGGTGAAGATGGGCACGAATTTGGGAGGCGACAACACATTAAAGAACTTTGGAGAGGAAAGAGAGGTTGGAGATGGGGCGGTAGTTTGCAATGACGGTGGGGTCAAGTGTTGGTTTTTTGAGGAGAGGGGCAATGAAGGCAGATTTGAGGGAGAGGGGGACAGTCCCTGAGGAGAGAAAACTGTTAACAATGTCAACTAACATGGGAGCCAGAAAAGGAAGTTGGATGGTCAGTCGTTTGGTGGGAATAGGGTCAAGGGAGCAGGAAGTGGTCCCATGGACAAGATGAGCTCGAGTAGGTCATGAGGGGAGATCGGAGATAAACTGGAGAAATATGTGAGGTCAGGTGGCTTACTTAGAGTAAGTTTGAAGGGACGAGGCAGAGGCAGCCGAACGGATGGTCTCAATCTTAGAGACATAGAAGTCCCATGAGCTCCTCACATTTATTGTCGGAGGTGAGGGTGGAGACTGGGAAGAGGGGTTTAAAAAGGCGGTTAGCAGTGGAGAATAGAAGCCGGGGTTTATCTTTACATTCCAGAATGATTCTGGAATAGTGAGTGATTTTGGCAGATGGGAGCAGGACCCGATAACGCTTTATGTGGTCCAGCCAGATCTGGTGGTGAATGGCTAAACCAGTTGTCCGCCATATCCATTCAGGTTTGCGTTCCTTGGACTTAAGGGAGCGAAGAGATCAAGGCTGTACCAGGGGGAATGGCCAGGGTGAGAGAGAGTAATTGTTTTAACAGGGACTAGGGCATCAAAGGTGGTGGTGAGGGTGTGGTTGAGCAGATCGGCAGCTGCATAAGTGTCATGGTAAAAGGAGGGCCAAAGGCTGGGAGTTGATAAGTGCAGTTGTAAGAGAGTCGGGAGAGAATCTCCGCCATCCCCTCCCTCATCTGTCTGCCAAAGGTCCTCCACGCCTCTCCTCGCCGCACAGCACTGCCTCCCAGTCATCAAGATCCACGGCGTGGCCCTGGACCACTTTCCATATCTCGGGAGCCTCCTATCAACAAGAGCAGGCATCGACGACGAGATCCAACACCGCCTCCAGTGCGCCAGTGCAGCCTTTGGCCACCTGAGGAAAAGTGTGTTTGAAGACCAGGCCCTCAAAACTGCCACCAAGCTCATGATCTACAGGGCCGTAGTAATACCTGCCCTCCTGTATGGCTCAGAGACATGGACCATGTACAGTAGACACCTCAAGTTGCTGGAGAAATATCACCGATGACTCCCCAAGATCCTACAAATCCCTTGGGACGACAGACGCACCAACGTTAGCATCCTCGTCCAGGCTAACATCCCCAGCATTGAAGCACTGATCACACTTGATCAGCTCTGCTGGGCAGGCCACATTTTTCGCATGCCAGACACGGGACTCCCAAAGCAAGTGCTCTACGCGGAGCTCCTTCACAGTAAACAAGCCAAAGGTAGGCAGCGGAACTGTTACAAGGACACCCTCAAAGCCTCCCTGATAAAGTGTGACATCCCCACTGACACCTGGGAGTCCCTGGCCAAGGACTGCCCTAAGTGGAGAAAGTGCATCCGGGTGGGCACTGAACACCTCGAGTCTCAACGCCGAGAGCATGCAGAAATTCAGCGCAGGCAGCGGAAAGAACATGCGGCAAACCTGTCCCACCCACCACTTCCCTCAATGACTATCTCTCCCACTTGTGATAGATTCCGTGGCTCTCGTATTGGACTGTTCAGCCAGCAATGAACTCATTTCAGGAGTGGAAGCAAGTCTTCCTCAATTCCGAGGGACTGCCTATGATGATGTGTGACACAGGGTGGCTGCTATTTTACAGTTACTGTCTATTACCCTGAGATTGTGCAATCTGGCCACTGGGTTCCCACAAATCACTCAAAATGCTTTCTGAATTTTTTTTTCCAGCTGCTCTACTCAGTGCCGTTCAATTTCTTGAAGGGGGCCTTAAGCAGGGGCAGAGTGGAGGGAGTTTTACCCTGCATTTGGTTATTTTCATTGCTACTTGATACAGCTCCTGATGAAGGAAAGCTCCATTCACCAACAATGACATACCTCATCTTGATGGCATGATATTTTAAAACAATTGTAATCCAATCTGGAACTGAGTCATGCAAACTATTGAGTTCACAGACCCAATACGCAGCCTATGATGGAATGATTGATTTTTACCAAAGTGACAGTAAAGGCTTTATATTTGACAACAGTGCCCCAGACCAAGATGTGCAGTGAAAAAAAATTGTATCCCTGTCCGGTAAGTTGTTGGGAAATGTCTAGATCTTGACCAATATCCATAACAAGGCTCAATGACACTGACTGGCCTACCAGACAAGTTTCTTAGATCAGCAGTTCTGTCACTTTGAAATCAATCATTTGACCCCCAACCCAACCCATTTCATAATTTAATGACAATGTTGGATTTTACATTTCTAGGAATCACATTAGGATAGAAATGCTGAGCTGGTCCAAATGATTGTGAACATCACATTCAGCAGTTTAGGGTGCTTGAAGCACAGAGAAGGAGAAGAATCTGATCAGCCCAAGCACTCCATTTTCTCTTGAGAGCGAAACTACCAATATGGCTATGCAGCTGATTTTATAATTATACAAGTCTTGCATCTGCTTATATCAACAACAAAAATAACATTTAAGTTTCAATCCCACAGGACACACTCCATCCTGAAATAATGTAATTTTCTTTGCATTTTCATACAGCATGCTGGAAAATCTCCATTTTTAGTCAGCTCTGGCCATCTTCACCACATCCACCAGATGGCAGTGTCACCTCCCAGAAGAGTCTTGAACTGTCCTCCAAGTCACGGGGGGGGGGGGGGGGGGGGGGTGGGATTCAGAGGGGAGATGGAAGAGGATAGGGGGTAGTAAAAAAAAACTTAGACCTCACGAATTCATATTTATTGCACAAGTCCCAAGTTCACATCGCAAGAAAAGCCTCCCCAAAGACTCCACATCAGCTAGCAAAAAGCAGATACAGTTGTCATATGCACAATCTTTGACACAGTTCCAATGTCAATTGTGCCATCGATTTTGGATGAATTGGCAGCTTGGCAGCATTTATGTGAATCAGTAGCGAGTTCACCCAAGAAAGGTAGTGATGCAGTACAGTTTGATTTTTAAATATTTTGCCAATTTCCCCTCTCATCTTCTGCAGGTGAGGAATAGCTTGTGGTAAGTGCAACATGCTTGAGGAACAGGTGACCTATGGTTCTTAAAGCTCTCCACCACTGGGGTTTTCCTTACGTCATGTCTGAGCCTGGTGTAGACTAATTGGGAAGAGACTGATTGCTCTGATTAGGCAACAACTCCATTGTTGTTGTTACCATACGACTATCAGGATGGTAGAAGGCGAACTAGATAGGCCTTGTTCTTTTTTTGTCTAGCAATTCCTATATCCTTGTGTTCCTAGGTGTTGGTCCCTTGCAGCAAGACAGTTCCATGGTACCTCACCCAACTAAGTATTTTTCATGTGAGCCGAGACAGAAAGATTCAACTGGCTTGCTGACTGTTGAGACACATCATGACTAAGTCCTATCCTGTTCCCATGTGACATGCACAAAATATAAAAACGGATAGTAAGAGTTTCTACAGGTACATAAAAAGTAAAAGAGTGGCTAAAGTAAATGTTGGTCCCCTGGAGGATGAGACTGAAGAATTAATAATGGAGAACAGGGAAATGGCAGAGACGTTGAATAAATATTTTGTATCGGTCTTCACGGTAGAAGACACTAAAAACATCCCAATAGTGGATAATCAAGGGGCTATAGGTAGGGAAGAACTTCATACAATCACTAATGAAGTAATACTAGGTAAAATAATGGGACTAAAGGCAGTCAAGTCCCCTGGACCTGATGGCTTGCATCCTAGGGTCTTAAGAGAGGTGGCTGCAGAGATAGTGGATGCATTGGTTGTAATCTACCAAAATTCCCTGGATTCTGGGGCGGTCTCAGCAGATTGGAAAAACGCAAATGTAATGCCCCTATTTAAAAAAGGAGGCAGACAAAAAGCAGGAAACTATAGACCAGTTAGCCTAACATCTGTCATTGGGAAAATGCTGGATTCCATTATTAAGGAATCAGCAGCAGGACATTTGGAAAAGCATGATTAAATCAAGCAGAGTCAGTATGGTTTTATAAAAGGGAAATCATGTTTGACAAATTTGCTGGAGTCTTTGAGGATGTAACGAGCAGGGTGGATAAGGGGGAACCAGTGGATGTGGTGTATTTGGATTTCCAGAAGGCATTCGATAAGGTGCCACATAAGAGGATACTGCACAAGATAAAAGCTCACGGGATTGGGGGTAATCTATTAGCATGGATAGAGGATTGGCTAACTAACAGAAAACAGAGTCGGGATAAATGGGTCATTTTTCAGTTGGCAAACAAACAGTGACTAGTGTGATGCCGCAGAAATCGGTGCTGGGTCCTCAACTATTTACAATCTATATTAATGACTTGGATAAAGGGACCGAGTGTAATGTGGTATATTTCGATTTCCAGAAGACATTCAATAAGGTACCACATAAAAGGTTACTGCAAGATAAAAACTCACGGGATTAGGGTAATATATTGGCATGGATAGAGGATTGGCAACTAACAGAAAACAGAGAGTCGGGATAAATGGGTCATTTTCCGGTTGGCAAACGGTAACTAGTGGAGTGCTACAGGGATCGGTGCTGTGGCCTAAACTATTTGCAATCTATATTAATGACTTGGATGAAGGGACCAAGTGTAATGTAGCCAAGTTTGCTGATGATACAAAGATGGGTGGGAAAGCAAATTGCGAGGAGGACACAAAGAATCTGCAAAGGAATTTAGACAGGCTAAGTGAGTGGGCAAAACTTTGGCAGATGGAGTATAATGTGGGAAAATGTGAGGTTATCCACTTTGATAGAAAAGCAAATTAGAATTTAAATGGAGAAAAATTGCTTTAAAACTGCAGTACCGAGAGACCTGGGGGTCCTTGTGCATGAAACACAAAAAATTAGTGTTATGTATTTAATACTCTTATGAATGACTCCACGAGGTCTAGTATTGTACTTGAGCTGTTGTGGCCGTAGTCCCATTTATTGTAACTCCAGACTGAGGCATAAGTATGGTGGGCAGCATTTTATACTGGGCCCTGGACACCTATGCAGGTGACTCTCAGGTCTCCCACCGCAGTGCCCTCTGGTGGCACACCTTATGTGACTATATGGTTAGTATACATGGTCTACATACATGACAGTTAGTGTGCAGGTACAGAAAGTAATCAGGAAGGCAAATGGAATGTTGGCCTTTATTGCAAGGGGGATAGAGTTTAAAAACAGAGAAGTCCTGCTACAACTGTACAGGGTATTGGTGAGGTCACACCTGGAGTACTGTGTACAGTTTTGGTCTCCGTATTTAAGGAAGGATATACTTGCATTGGAGGCTGATCAGAGTTCACCAAATTGATTTCGGAGATGAGGGGGTTGACTTGAGGATAGGTTGAGTAGGTTGGGCCTATACACATTGGAGTTCAGAAAAATGAGAGGTGGTCTTATTGAAACTTATAAGATAATGAGGGGACTCGACAAGGTGGATGCAGAGAGGATATTTCCACATAGGGAAACTAAAACTAAGGGGCCGCCCATTTAAAACTGAGATGAGAAATGACTTCTCTCAGAGGGTTGTAAATCTATGGAATTCTCTGCCTAGAGAGCTGTGGAGGCTGGGTCATTGAATATATTTCAGGCGGAGATATACAGATTTTTGAGCGTTATGGGAGTAAAGGGTTATGGGGAGCGGGCAGGGAAGTGTAGCTGAGTCCATGATCAGATCAGCCATGATCTTATTGAATGGTGGAGCAGGCTCGAGAGGCCAAATGGCTTACTCTTGCTCCTATTTCTTATGTTCTTTTAGTCTTATGTTCACATGTTTTTCAGCAGAGGTCACTGATTAGCAATCAGGACTGTGAATCCTGGCTAGTTTTCCTGTTCTCCAGCCCAAACCAATTGCAGGAATCAAACTGGCAACCTGACTGAGAGCAGCCAACTCAATGACCGAAAATTATGGCTTCGCCGGGTGTGTACGAAGTGCGCACGGATTCAGCGAGGCCTCACAAAAGCCGTTTTTGGGGCGCGATGTGCATGCGTTTATATTTCTCTTGACAGATCCTCCCATCCCCGGGAGAAAAATATTCGCACGAGAAAGATTGAGCTATTTGTCGATCTCTTGCCCAATGAATGCCCTTCAAACTTTTACACCTGGTAAAAGCAGGCGTATAGCTTACTTTTACCAGCGCAAGTGTTTTAAAACATAGAAACATTTAATTTAATCATACATTATGTTCAAAACCCTGTCCATTAAGGTAAGTTTATTTTAAACCCTATTAAAACACATTTTAAAAAATTCCAAAAAGTATTTTTTTTTCCAAAAGATTAACTTTCATTTCAATTAATTTTAAATATGTGAGGTGATGTTTTTATTTATTATGTTGTGTTTCTTATTTTAGGGAGTTATTCTCATTGATAGTAATGGGAACTTGTGAAAACGGAGTTCCCATTATCAATGAGAATACGAGACAGTGATTGGTGGTCCAGGCCCCCGTGATGCCAGCATTTCCGTACGTATAGGGAAATCACCTCCCTGTACACTGCCCATTGAATGAAAGTCTCTGACCAGAATCAAAGGCACCTCCGTGACCACCAGGTATTTTCGCAAAAGTTTTTCGGGTCGGAGACATTCGTCCGAAGGAAGCCTCCAACCGGAATTTCCCCCCCATTCAGTTTTAAAATTGATTTAATTCTAATCCCATTGTGCTGCATGACACTGATCATGGAAATGGCATATTGCCGAGTTCAAGCAATTTCATAAGAACCCTGGCTCAAGAAATAAACCAATGAGCTCCAGACAGCTGAATGACAAATAAAATAACTTCCAGTTTGTAGTAACTCTAAGGTGACCTATCAACTCATATCGCCAAAGTGAGTGGTATGGTACAGCTAGTCCCCAGATTCAATGTCAAGTCTGTGCTAAGTTAGCTGATCTCCATTTGGATGGCAGTGGGGAAAACACAATTTTGGACTGTGTCTTGCACCTTATCACCATCTCGTGACTCCTTCTGCAAAGTAATACGGCATATGGGCAATCATGAAATGAGAACAGGATTGGACTCGACTTCCTCATTTCTCAACATCCCCCATCTAATACACTGCCACTGCTCACTGTTTCAGCTAACATATGAAGACACTTAGTTGTGGTACTGGAGACTGACAACCATGGAACTGTAACTATGAACAAGCCTTCGGGAGAGATGGGTAGAAAACACAAAATTAGAAAAAATAATACAACGACCAGAGGTCACGCCAGTGAGCAGTCCAGGCAAACAAGCATTCAACTGCCATGCTCCAGGCTTACTGGCATCCGTTATGGAGATCTGCAGCACTCTTGGCACACAAGCATACAGCTATGAGTGTCAGCTTTGGCTCAGAAGGTTGGGAGTTCAATCCCCACTCAAGGACATGAGCATGACAATCAATGCAGTACTAATGGTGTGCTGCACTGTAGGAAGTGCCATCATTCAGATGAGATATTAAACCAAGATACTGTCTTCCCCCTCATGTAGGCATAAAAGATCCCACTGCATTATTCAAAGACCAACAGGGAAGGTCTTGCTTTGTCCTGGCCAACATTTATCCCTCAACCATCACCACTAAAAAAAGCATTTCATTGGTTATTTATCTCATTGCTGTTTGTAAGACCTTGCTATGCACAAGTTGGCTGCTGTGTTTTCCTACATTACAACGATGAAGTGCTTTGGGTTGCTATGAGGTCATGGAAGGTGCTATATATATGGAAGTTTGTTCTTTATTTCCTTCTCTGTTGTACCCCACAAGCATCCAATAATGTAACTCTGCAACATTCCTGAGATCGGCCTATTCTTATTTAATAGCCAGGTAAGCAATCAATATAACAGAAAACTGTATCTAGATCATGAGAATATAGCATCCGGATACACTTTTTTTTAAAAACAACAGTTTAGGGCTGATTTTTTCTTATTGGATAGTGCCTTTGTTGAAGAAAGCATTATACGTTGTACTCGTGATTGGGAAACAAGGAGAGCAGAATCTTTGGGATACCACAAATAGGGAGAGTAAGGAATGAGGAACACCATACCCTTATCTTAGGATCAAAAAGCAAACATGACATATTGTGGAGCGACTTCAATCATGTCCTTAGGCAGACCTTAGAGGTTTATCCTCGATGATCTGGGTACAGCTTCCCTTTAACTATTGGAGTAAATAATCCCTGTCTGGATGGCTGGAGGGCCATTACTTGAAAGACAGATTATGGTTTTGAAAACCAAGGCCTATGAGGCCACTGATGTGCTGTTGGAATAAACCACCCCTTTTGTTTTCCATAGTTCAGAGTACAAGAAAGTGCAGAAACAAGAGAGCCTCTCTCTACAGAGTACAAAGAATCTTTTATTCTGGTGCACTGAAAATGATGTGGAGCTTTAATACCCTTAATACAATCATGGTGAATGGTCCCAACAACCCTATACTCAGGATACCTACAATGGCATTGTTGCTCAAGTAAATGTTCGTCCATTGGGCACATTCTTTGTGCCCTGTACTATATATTTTGTGCAACGCTGCAGAAAAGCCATAAGCTTACATTTTTTGCAGCACTTTGTCACATCCTCCGGAAGTCTCAAAGTGCTTCAAGTCCAAGGAATTACTTTTGAAGCATAGCAAATTTGTGTACATCAAGAAACGTAGAAAATCAGAGAATTCCCTGCTCTTCTTCGAATAGCATCCTGTCTACCAATCCAGGTAGATCCTGATTTAACATATCGTCTAAAAGATGGCACCATCGGCAATGCAGCACTCCCTCAGCACTGCACTGAAGTGTCAGCCAGGAATAAAGGTTCAAATCATGGAGTAAATTCACAACCTGCTGACTCAGCTAACAATGCTAACAATGTAGCCAAGCCAGCATTCAAAAATGCCTACTTCAGAGTTACCAAGTTTATGAATTTTCAAAGCATATCAAGAGTAATGCAGTATAATTACTGGTGCACATTCATTATAAAATCTGTCTTTTTAATGCATCTTATTAAAAATAGTCATTTTAATTTTCTATTCTGGATGCCAGCCAAACAGAAGGAGCAGCCACATTCCTTAGGATCTCTGCCTTCTGCACAGGTAGAAACATTCCAGGAATGTCTTATCTAGCAGAATTCTTTGCAATTCGTCCTGCCAAAGCTGCTCCAATTGCATTATCCACAACTTCACACATTATGAACTCAAAGGGAGACTATATCAGGTTCCAAAAGCGTTTGTGAAATGAAAAATAAATTGGGGTAAATTTTAAGTAATGTTAATGTTGGGTAGCTAATTATTTTAAAAAGTTATCTTCTTTTCCTTCCCTTGAATCTCCCCAACATTGCTGCTTTCCCCATTCTCGAACAATGCCACTTTACATCCATTATAAGTCATGTAGAAGCAATCCATGGTAAGTGGTTATTCCATTTTATCTCCCTACATGCATGGAATATCTGGTTTCCACTCAAGCATTTCCTCCAAAGGTATAGCTGTGATCAGGAACTCAACATGTTGGAAAAATGTTTGTCAATTTCCATTCGATTATTACTCTTCTGTAATAATGTCACTCAGAGATTCTACATTTGGAACAAACATTCTGATCTTTGCTGTAAGTTTCATGTACTCAAAAGTTCATGTCAACCCAGCCAATATCAGTCAATAATTAAAACTTAAAAATAATTCCTTACCCCCCGCCCCCTCCAAGAATAATGAATCCACTGAGATGAGTAAAATTAATTTAATATAGAAAAATGCAAGCTGTTCTTCTGATTTCTCACTGATTGAGAAGATGCTACAGAGAACAGACTGCAGGAACAACAGCGGGGGCAAGGAAAGGGAAGTGAAAAACCTTCTGCTCAGTGTTAAGATGCATCAGAATGAAAAGGCCTGACTAGAACTGGGGGAAATTTGCAATTGCATTCAAGGTAAATCGTGAGGTGAAAGTAATTTTAATAAATATGTAGCTACATTAAAATAAATTTAAAAACCTTATTCTGAAGTGTTAATACAAAACACATGAAGGAGGAAGACATTGGTCATTAATAGTACATTTAAACTGGTATTTACAGATCCATGGTAGACAGATCTTATTAAGGTAGTTTTTAAAAAGTTGTTTTCTCTTCAGACTGAAAATTTCCCCTCAAATTTAGTCTTTTTAAATTGCATGGTATTAATCGAAATGCTCACCACTGGGCAGGCAACCACAAAGCATTGCGGTTATTTGGGCTAGCACTATACTTGGGGAATTATTTGGTACAATATTACACAGAATTGCATAGAATTTACAGCATATAAACAGCCCATTCGGCCCAACTGGCCTATGTTGGCGTTTATGTTCCACATGGACAACAAGGCAAGGGAATACACAATGGGAGGATACTGAGAGGTGTGGAGGAACAGAGAGACCTTGGAGTGTATGTCCACAGATCCTTAAAGGTAGCAGGATTGGTCGATAAGGTAGTTAAAAAGGCATATGGAATGCTTTTCTTTATTAGCCGAGGCATAGAATACAAGAGCAGGGAAGTTATGCTAGAACTGTCTACAACACTCGTTAGGCCACAGCTTGAGTACTGCGTACAGTTCTGGTCACCACATGACAGGAAGGGTGTGATTGCACTAGAAAGGGTGCAGAGGAGTTATATGAGGATGTTGCCAGGACTGGAAAACTTTAGCTATGAGGAAAGATTGGATAGGCTGGGGTTGTTTTCCTTGGAACAGAGGAGGCTGAGGGGAGATTTAATTGAGGTGTATAAAATTATGAGGTGCCTAGATAGAGTGGACAGGAAGGACCTATTTCCCTTAGCAGAGGGGTCAATAACCAGGAAGCATAGATTTAAAGTAGTTGGTAGAAGGATTAGAGGGGAGATGAGGAAAATTTTCTTCACCCAGAGGGTGGTGGGAGTCTGGAACTCACTGCCTTAAAGGGTGTTAGAGATTGAAACCCTCATCACATTTAAAAGGTACTTGGATGTGTACTTAAAAGAGCCGGAACCTACAGGGCTACGGACCTAGAGCTGGAAGGTGGATTAGGCTGGCTAACTCTTTTTCGACTGGCATAGACACAATGGGCCGAATGGCCTCCTTCTGTGTCGTAATTTTTCTATGATTCTATGACTCCTCCCACCTCACTTCATCTAACCCTAGCAGCATATCCATTTATTCCTTTCTCCCTCATGTGTTTCTCTAGCTTCCCCTGAAATGCATCAAAGCAATTTAACTCAACTACTCCTTGTGGTAGCGAATTCCACATTCTAATCACCCTCTGGGTAAAGAAGTTTTTCCTGAATTTCCGATTGGATTTATTAGTATCTAGCTGATATTTATGGGCCCTAGTTTTGGTCTCCCTCACAAGTGGAAACATTTTCTCTACGTCTATTCTATCAAATCCTTTCATAATCTTATAGACCGCTATCAGCTCACCCCTTTCCTTGAGAAAAGAGCCAAAATCAATGGTTTGGAACTATTGTGGGAACCGCATTTACTCATTTGGGGCTCAATTTTGGCCCACCCTTTTTTTCGGCGCACTTACCGGAGATGCGCCGCTTTTCTCCGTTCAGAAGTGCAGCGAAGAAATTCCTCCCCACTTTGGCCGCTGTCCGACCTCCTCCCAGTGCAATTTCTAGATGATTAAAGCTTCAAATCAACTATCCCTACTCACAGCAACATTTGGCCGGCATCGGGTCCCTCCCACACAGCGGCTGCGCAGCGTGGCCAGTCGAGTCAGGGGTGGAGCCAGCGTCCTGAGCCGAAAACAGAGCCAGGAAGTCTGCATATGCGCAGTGGAGTGTCTGCACATACGCAGTAGCTCCTCGCCTCCAGCCTCTCCGTGACTTGCTGCAGCCGCTGTGTGGGAGGGACCCGATGCCGGCCAAATGTTGCTGTGAGTAGGGATAGTTGATTTGAAGTTTTAATCATCTAGAAATTGCACTGGGAGGCCACTCAGCCAGGGCTAGGGGCGCGTAGGAGAACTGATAGAAATCATCCAGGCAGGAGCACTATCAGTTCTCCTACGCGCCCCTAGCCCTGGCCAAGTGGCCTCCCGGTGCGATCGATCCAGTATAATCATTGCAAACAAATTGTTGTTTAAATCAGTTGTGAGATTAGGGCAATTTAATTCAACTATCTTTTACTTCTTTTATTTTTGTAGTTTAAGCTTCCATGAATGCTTCTGTTGTATAGTAAATTAACTTTGCAAAGTTTGTCATATGATGTCCTGTATAGCTGTTTGATCTTATTCACATTCTTTAGTCACTAAGTTTCTTTAGTAATAGCCAAATTAAATTTTAGTCTTTTGAAACTCACTCGGGCAGGGCTGGGGCGGGCGGGCAGCAGAACTGATAGAAATCATGCAGGCAGGAGCACTATCAGTTCTGCTGGTCTCCTGCCCCTATCCCAGGCCGAATGGCCTATGATGTACCTACCTGCGCCCATTTCTTAACTCTCCGCAAGGGTTTTCTGAAGTGGCCACATACGCTGGCTTAAGTAAATTTGGAGTAACTATTAGCTGGCCAAAGTTGCCTAAATGGGCAGAACTGGCGTAGGTGGCTGGTAACGCCCCTTTTTGAGAAAAAAAACTAAACTAAAAAAATCGTAACTAACTCACTTACACTGGTGCAAATTGAATGTGCAAAATGGGGATTTTTAAATTACGCCAGAAAAACCAAGTTACTCCAAAAAAAACGGAGCAACATCTGGCCAAAATTGAACCCATGGTATCTCTGCAATTTACAGGTCAGTAGAAAATAGACAGGAGAGCTTTAAACATCAATGGCACATAGGGCCTCAGTTGCGGCCTCAGTTGCTCCTGATTTTTTGGAGCAACTGGTGTAGAACGGAGTATCTTAGAAATTCAAATTCTCGGCATTTAGTTTGCTCCAGTTCTAGTCAGTTAGAACAGTTTCACTTTGGAACAGAATTTTTTTTTCAAAAGGGGGCGTGTTTTCAAAGTTTCGGCAGTGAAAACTTACTCCAAACTAACTTAGAATGGAGTAAGTGAAGATTTTTGTACACTCGAAAAAACCTTGTCTACACTTTAGAAAATCAGGCGTAGGTTACAAATCAGGCGGAGGGAATGGTGGGGGGGGGGGGGTGGGGGTTTAAAGGGAAGTTTACAAACATTAAACACACTTCAGTTTTACAAATAAAGAGCCATCATCAATAATAAATGATAAAAACATCAATAAATCAACCAATAAATCAATCAAAAAAAATTAATAAGAAATAATGTTTTTTTTTTAAATCAATAAATAAAACATTTTCTACTTACTGACTGCAGCACCGGGAGCCCTCCAACAGCGTGCTGGGATGCCCCCCCCACCCCCACCCCACAGTGTGTCTCTGTCAGTGTCTCTATCTCTCTGACTGTCTATCTGTGTGTGTCTCTCACTCTCTGTCTGTCAGTGTCTGTGTTTCTGACAGCCAGGAGAGGGGGAGGAGGGAGGGTAGAGGGAGAGAGGGAGGGGCAGGGGGAGGGGAGGGAAGGGGGAAGGGAAGGGGGGGAGGAGAAGGGGGGGAAGAGAAGGGGGGAGGAGAAGGGGGGGAAGAGAAGGGGGGAGGAGAAGGGGGGGAAGAGAAGGGGGAGGAGAAGGGGGAGGAGAAGGGGGGAGGAAAAGGGGGGGAGGAGAAGGGGGGGAGGAGAAGGGGGGGAGGAGAAGAGAGGGGAAGAGAAGGGGGAAGAGAAGGGGGGGAAGGAGAAGGGGGAAAGGAGAAGGGGGTGAAAGGAGAAGGTGGGGGGAAGGAGAAGGGCGGGGGGGGAGGAGAAGGGGGAGGGAGGCTGAACGGGCCGGGCCCAGCCGGGCCCAAGACTTCGGGCAGGGCCCGTCCTCAGCACCAGATTTACAGGTAGGTGGCGTTGGGTCGGGTCCGGGGGGGGAGGGGAGTCGGGAGCACGGGTCGGGTCGGGTCGGGGGGGGGAGGGGAGTCGGGAGCACGGGTCGGGTCGGGGGGGGGGGGGGAGAGGGAGGTCGGGTTGGGGGGGGGGGGGCAGAGGGAGGTCGGGTCGGATCGGTTTGTGTCGGGGGCGGGAGGTCAGGTCGGGTCCGGGTGGGGGGTGGAGGGCTCGGGTCGGGTCTGGGGGGGGGCGGTGGTGGGAGGGAGGGAGGTTCGGGGGCGGGGGGGGGGGGGGGGGAGAGGGAGAGTGAGGTCATGTCGGGTGGGGGGGGGGGGTCGGGTCCGGTGCGCGAGGGGGGGGCGGGGGCAGGAGTCGAGTCGGGTCGGGAGGAAGCAGGAGCTGGGCGTGGGAGGAGCCTTATGCACGCAGCCCCAGTGAGGCCATTCGGCCAGGGCTAGGGGCTGCGTGCTTCGGGCCCCTCCCACACAGTTTTGGGCGCCTGGAGCTACTGCACATGCACGGCCACTGTAGCGCATGTGCAGAGGTCCCGGCACTTTTTTCAGCGCAGGGACCTGGCTCCGCCCCCTACAGCTCGTGCTGCGCCGCGCCGAGGGCCAGAGGACCTGCAGGGAGCTGGAGAATCTGTAAGTTTTTTTTAGGCGCACTTTGTGGCGCGAAAAACGGGCGTCCAGGTCGGGGCTGCACCATTCTAGGCGCGGCCCGAAACTTGGGCCCATAGTGTTGCAAATCTCCATCCTTCAGAAAACAGCCAATCCAAAACTTAGACAACAGACTGGACCAGACATTTTGGGTGAAAATTTTATTGGTAGGCAAAGGACCATGTGATTTCATCCTACTACTGTTGTAACAATTTATACAGCAACTGCAGTTCATCAGAGCAATACGTTGGAGGCCTGATGAGGCCAGCGGTTCAATACCCCCACAGCTCTCAGCATCTCATTGGCTGTCAAAATCCCAGTTACATCAGAAACAATTTTCCTGTCTGTCTAATACAGTGCCCACTTACACCATCACCATCACACCAGCACATCCAAATACATTTACTTGTCCAATTAGTTCAACAGTAATAAAAAGGTCACTCTTGATGGTTTAACAGGGTGGGGAAAAGCACCAACAGCTTTTGCTGAGGATGAGAGAAAGGTGAAGTTGCAGCAATACAGAAAGCTGTATATATAAATATCATGAGAACATAGCACCCAGATGCACTTTAATAAAAAGTTACGGCCTGATTTTCTCTTATTAAATGGTGCCTTTGTTGAAGAAAGCATCATAAATTGTACTCATGTCAACACCAATGTACTTTTGCAACACACCAAAACATACTTGGTACCAATTAAATTCATAGAAGGAAAGATAGCTCCATAGCTGCACGTAGCATTTGTAACAAAATAGATGAGTTGACGGCACAAATTGAGACAAATGGGTATGATCTGACAGCCATTACAGAGACGTGGGTGCAAGGTGACCAGGCTGGGAATTAAATATTCAGGGATATTTGACAATTCAGAAGGACAGACAGAAAGGAAAAGGAGGTGAGGTAGCTCTATTGATAAAGGATGGAATCACTGCAATAGTGAGAATCGATATATGCTCAAAGGATCAGGATGTTGAAACAGTTTGGGTGTATATAAGGAATAATAAGGGGAAAAAGTCACTGGTGGGGGTAGTCTATAGGCCCTCTAACAGTAGCAACTCTGTTGGTCGGAGCATAAACCAGGAAATAATGGGGGCTTGTAAAAATGGAACAGCAATAATCATAGGTGATTTTAACCTCCATATTGATTGGACAAATCAAATTGGTCAGGGTAGCCTTGAGGAAGAGTTCACAGAGTGCATAAGGGACGGGTTCCTTGAGCAGTATGTAACGGAACCAACCAGGGGCAGGCTATCTTAGATCTGGTCCTGTGTAATGAGACAGGATTAATAAACAATCTCCTAGTAAAGGATCCCCTTGAAATGAGTGATCATAGCATGATTGAGTTGCAAATTTAGATGGAGGGTGAGAAAGTTGGAACTCTAACCAGCGTACTAAGCTTAAATAAAGGAGACAATGAAGGTATGAGGGCAGAGTTGGCAAAAGTGGACTGGGAAAACAGATTGAAGTGTAGGACGGTTGATGTACATTTAAAGAGATATTTCACAACTCTCAAGAAAAATATATTCCAGTAAGGAGGAAAGGGTGCAAGAGAAAAGAAAGCCATCCGTGGCTAAGCAGAGAAATAAAGAACGGTATCCGATTAAAAACAAGGGCGTACAAAGTGGCCAAAACTAGTGGGAGGACAGAAGATTGGGAAGCTTTTAAAAGCCAGCAAAGAATGACTAAAAAAATGATTACGAAAGGGAAGATAGACTATGAAAGTAAACTAGCACAAAATATAAAAACAGATAGCAAGAGTTTCTAAAGGTATATAAAAAGAAAAATAGTGGCTAAAGTAAATGTTGGTCCCTTAGAGGAAGAGACCAGGGAATTAGTAATGGGGAACATGGAGATGGCACAACCTCTGAACAAGTTTTTTGTATCAGTTTTTACAGTAGAGGACACTAACAATATTCCAACAGTGGACAGTCAAGGGGCTATAGGAGGGGGGAGGAAGGTAACACAATCACAATCACTAAGGAGGTGGTACTCAGGAAGATAATGGGCCCAAGTTTGCCCCCAGGGTTACAACGGCGCACTTCTGTATGGTGCGCCGACTTTTTAGAACAGAAACGACGCCTATTATTTACCTTGGTATTCTCCCCTCCGTCCGATCGATTAAGGCCCTTGGTGCAGCCAGCAGTGCCGGGACCTCTGTACATGCGCACTAAAGTGTGCGCGCACATGTGCAGTAGCTCCTCGCAGCCCGAATCTGTGCAGGCTGCTTGGGAGGGGCCCGAAGAACGCCACCCCAAGCCCTGGCCGAATGGGCTCACTGGACATTGAAGATCGGGACTTGGGCTTCCCTCCCGTTCAGCTCCCCCCCTCCTGTTCAGCCTCCTCAACTCCCTCCCGTTCAGCCTCTGCCTTCCCCCTCCCCCCCTCCCGTTCTCTCCCAACTCCCTCCTCCTCTCTCCACCCCCTCCTCCTCTCTCCCCCTCCCTCCCCTCTCCTCCTCCACCCCCTCCCACCCCTTCCCCCTCTCTCCCCACCCACGTCTCTTCCCCCCTTCCTTCCCCTCCCCCCACTCCCCTCACCCAATCCCCCCTCCCTCCCCCCACCCCACTCTCTCCAATCTCCCCTCCTCCACCCCCTTCCCCCTCTCTCCCCCCACATCCTCCCCCCTCCCCTTCTCTCCCCCTACTCTCCCCCCCATCCCTCTCTGTCAGAAACACAGAGACAGAGACAGAGACAGAGAGACACTGGAGGGGGGGGGCGTTGGGGCAGTCCCAGCACGCTGTTGGAAGGCTACCGGTACTGCAGTAGATGAGTAGATTGATTTTTTAAAAACATTTTTTTTTTGGATTGATTTATTGGTTGATTTATTGATCATTTATTATTGATGATGGCTCTTTATTTGTAAAAGTGAAGTGTTTAATGTTTGTAAACTACCCTCCCCCCCACCCAATCTCTCGTTCCCTACGCCTGATTTATAAGTGTAGGCAAGGTTTTTCTGAGCATACAAAAATCGACACTGACTCCATTCTACATAAGTTTAGAGTCAGTTTTCGCTGCCTAAACTTGCAAAACAGGTGTAAGTGGCTGGACACACCAGCTTTTGAAAAAAAAAATCTGTTCTAAAATGAAACTATTCTAACTCACTAGAACTGGAGCAAACTAAATGCCGAGAATTGCAATTTCTAAGATGCCCCATTCTAAACTAGTTGCTCCAAAAAAAGAGGAGCAACTCAGGCCCAATGGGACTAAAAGGCAGATAAATCCCCTGGAACTGATGGCTTGCATCCTAGGGTCTTAAGAGAAGTAGCGGCAGGGATTGTGGGTGCATTGGTTGTAATTTACCAAAATTCCCTGGATTCTGAGGAGGTCCCAGCAGATTGGAAAACTGCAAATGTAACACCCCTATTCAAAAAATGAGGCAGACAAAAAACAGGAAACTATAGACCAGTTAACCTAACATCTGTGGTTGGGAAAATGTTGGAGTCCATTATTAAAGAAGCAGTAACAGGACATTTGGAAAAGCAAAATTTGGTCAGGCAGTCAGCATGGATTTATGAAGGGGAAGTCATGTTTGACAAATTTGCTGGAATTCTTTGAGGATGTAACAAACAGGATGGATAAAGGGCAACCAGTGGATGTGGTGTATTTGGACTTCCAGAAGGCATCTGACAAGGTGCCACACAAGATAAAAGTTCACGGGGTTGAGGGTAATATATCAGCATGGATAGAAGATTGGCTAACAGAAAACAGAGAGCTGGGATAAATGGTTCATTCTCTGGTTGGCATCAGTAATGAGTGGGGTGCCACAGGGATCAGTGCTGGGATCCCAACTATTTACAATCTGTATTAATGACTTGGAAGAAGGGACTGAGTGTAACGTAGCCAAGTTTGCTGATGATACAAAGATGGGAGGAAGGGCAATGTGTGAGGAGGACATAAAAAAGCTGCCAAAGGAAAATAGTCTGGCTAAGTGAGTTGGCAAAAATTTGGCAGATGTAGTATAATGTTGGAAAGTGTGAGGTCATGCACTTTGGCAGAAAAAAATCAAAGAGCAAGTTGTTATTTAAATGGAGAAAGATTTCAAAGTGCTGCAGTACAGCAGGACCTGGGGGTACTTGTGCATGAAACACAGAAGGATAGTATGCAGGTACAGCAAGTGATCAGGAAGGCCAATGGAATCTTGGCCTTTATTGCAAAGGGGATGGAGTATAAAAGCAGGGAAGTCTTGTTCCAGCTATACAGGGTATTGGTGAGGCCACACCTGGAATACTGTGTGCAGTTTTGGTTTCCATATTTACGAAAGGATATACTTGCTCGGAGGCAGTTCAGAGAAGGTTCACTAGGTTGATTCCAGGGATGAGGGGGTTGACTTATGAGGAAAGGTTGAGTAGGTTGGGCCTCCACTCATTGGAATTCAGAAGAATGTAAGGTGATCTTATCGAAACGTATAAGATCATGAGGGGGCTTGACGAGGTGGATGCAGAGAGGATGTTTCCACTAGTTGGGGAGACGAGAACTAGAGGGCATAATCTTAGAATAAGGGGCCGCCCATTTAGAACTGAGAGGAGGAGAAATTTCTTCTCTCAGAGGATTGTGAATCTGTGAAATTCGCTGCCTCAGAGAGCTGAGGAAGCTGGGTCATTAAATAAATTTAAGACAGAAATAGGCAGTTTCTTAAATGATAAGGGGTTACGGGGAGCGGGCATGGAAGTGGAGCTGAGTCCATGATCAGTTCAGCCATGATCTTATTGAATGGCGGAGCAGGCTCAAGCAGCCATTTGGCCTACTCACTCTGGAGCATCCACGATGCTGAGAATGACGTGAGTAGCACGTGTAGCGAGTTGGTCTTACCGCAGGTGAAGGGTCCACAGCTAGATAGGGAATGGAAGACCAGCAGGAAGAGCAGTGCAAGGAAGGTAGTGCAGGGGTCCCCTGTGGTCATCCCCCTGCAAAACAGATACACTGCTTTGAGTGCTGTTGGGGGGGGATGACTCATCAGGGGCGGGCAGCAGCAGCCAAGTTCATGGCACGTGGCTGGCTCTGTTGCACAGGAAGGCAGGAAAAAGAGTGGGCGAGCGATAGTGATAGGGGATTCAATGTGAGGGGAATAGACAGGCGTTTCTGCGGCCGCAACCGAGACTCCAGGATGGTATGTTGCCTCTCTGGTGCAACGGTCAAGGATGTCTCGGAGCGGGTGCAGGACATTCTAAAAAGGGAGGGAGAACAGCCAGTTGTCGTGGTGCACATTGGTACCAACGACATAGGTAAAAAAAGGGATGAGGTCCTACGAAACGAATTTAAGGAGCTAGGAGCTAAATTAAAAAGTAGGACCTCAAAAGTAGTAATCTCGGGATTGCTACCAGTGCCACATGCTAGTCAGAGTAGGAATCGCAGGATAGCGCAGATGAATACGTGGCTTGAGCAGTGGTGCAGCAGGGAGGGATTCAAATTCCTGGGGCATTGGAACCGGTTCTGGGGGAGGTGGGATAAGTACAAATCGGACGGTCTGCACCTGGGCAGGACCGGAACCAATGTCCAAGGGGGAGTGTTTGCTAGTGCTGTTGGGGAGGAGTTAAACTAATATGGCAGGAGGATGGCAACCAATGCAGGGAGACAGAGGGAAACAAAAAGGAGGCAAAAGCAAAAGACAGAAAGGAAATGAGGAAAAGTGGAGGGCAGAGAAACCCAAGGCAAAGAACAAAAAGGGCCACTGTACAGCAAAATTCTAAAAGGACAAAGGGTGTTAAAAAAACAAGCCTGAAGGCTTTGTGTCTTAATGCAAGGAGTATCCGCAATAAGGTGGATGAATTAACTGTGCAAATAGATGTTAACAAATATGATGTGATTGAGATTACGGAGACGTGGCTCCAGGATGATCAGGGCTGGGAACTCAACATCCAGGGGTATTCAACATTCAGGAAGGATAGAATAAAAGGAAAAGGAGGTGGGGTAGCATTGCTGGTTAAAGAGGAGATTAATACAATAGTTAGGAAAGACATTAGCTTGGATGATGTGGAATCTATATGGGTAGAGCTGCAGAACACCAAAGGGCAAAAAACGTTAGTGGGAGTTGTGTACAGACCTCCAAACAGTGGTAGTGATGTTGGGGAGGGCATCAAACAGGAAATTAGGGGTGCATGCAATAAAGGTGCAGCAGTTATAATGGGTGACTTTAATATGCACATAGATTGGGCTAACCAAACTGGAAGCAATACGGTGGAGGAGGATTTCCTGGAGTGCATAAGGGATGGTTTTCTAGACCAATATGTCGAGGAACCAACTAGGGGGGAGGCCATCTTAGACTGGGTGTTGTGTAATGAGAGAGGATTAATTAGCAATCTCATTGTGCGAGGCCCCTTGGGGAAGAGTGACCATAATATGGTGGAATTCTGCATTAGGATGGAGAATGAAACAGTTAATTCAGAGACCATGGTCCAGAACTTAAAGAAGGGTAACTTAGAAGGTATAAGGCGTGAATTGGCTAGGATAGATTGGCGAATGATACTTAAGCGGTTGACTGTGGATGGGCAATGGCAGACATTTAGAGACCGCATGGATGAACTACAAAAATTGTACATTCCTGTCTGGCGTATAAATAAAAAAGGGAAGGTGGCTCAACCGTGGCTATCAAGCGAAATCAGGGATAGTATTAAAGTCAAGGAAGTGGCATACAAATTGGCCAGAAATAGCAGCGAACTGGGGGACTGGGAGAAATTTAGAACTCAGCAGAGGAGGACAAAGGGTTTGATTAGGGCAGGGAAAATGGAGTACGAGAAGAAGCTTGCAGGGAACATTAAGGCGGATTGCAAAAGTTTCTATAGATATGTAAAGAGAAAAAGGTTAGTAAAGACAAACATAGGTCCCCTGCAGTTAGAATCAGGGGAAGTCATAACGGGGAACAAAGAAATGGCAGACCAATTGAACAAGTACTTTGGTTCGGTATTCACTAAGGACACAAACAACCTTCCGGATATAAAAGGGTCTAGTAAGGAGGAGGAACTGAGGGAAATCTTTATTAGTAGGGAAATTGTGTTGGGGAAATTGATGGGATTGAAGGACGATAAATCCCCAGGGCCTGATGGACTGCATCCCAGAGTACTTAAGGAGGTGGCCTTGGAAATAGCGGATGCATTGACAGTCATTTTCCAACATTCCATTGACTCTGGATCAGTTCCTATGGAGTGGAGGGTAGCCAATGTCACCCCACTTTTTAAAAATGGAGGGAGAGAGAAAACAGGGAATTATAGACCGGTCAGCCTGGCCTCAGTAGTGGGTAAAATGATGGAATCAATTATTAAGGGTATCATAGCAGCGCATTTGGAAAAAGGTGACATGATAGGTCCAAGTCAGCATGGATTTGTGAAAGGGAAATCATGCTTGACAAATCTTCTTGAATTGTTTGAGGATGTTTCCAGTAAAGTGGACAAGGGAGAACCAGTTGATGTGGTATATTTGGACTTTCAGAAGGCTTTCGACAAGGTCCCACACAAGAGATTAATGTGCAAAGTTAAAGCACATGGGATTGGGGGTAGTGTGCTGACGTGGATTGAGAACTGGTTGTCAGACAGGAAGCAAAGAGTAGGAGTAAATGGGTACTTTTCAGAATGGCAGGCAGTGACTAGTGGGGTACCGCAAGGTTCTGTGCTGGGGCCCCAGCTGTTTACATTGTACATTAATGATTTAGACAAGGGGATTAAATGTAGTATCTCCAAATTTGCGGATGACACTAAGTTGGGTGACAGTGTGAGCTGCGAGGCGGATGCTATGAGGCTGCAGAGTGACTTGGATAGGTTAGGTGAGTGGGCAAATGCATGGCAGATGAAGTATAATGTGGATAAATGTGAGGTTATCCACTTTGGTGGTAAGAACAGAGAGACAGACTATTATCTGAATGGTGACAGATTAGGAAAAGGGGAGGTGCAACGAGACCTGGGTGTCATGGTACATCAGTCATTGAAGGTTGGCATGCAGGTACAGCAGGCGGTTAAGAAAGCAAATGGCATGTAGGCCTTCATAGCGAGGGGATTTGAGTGCAGGGGCAGGGAGGTGTTGCTACAGTTGTACAGGGCCTTGGTGAGGCAACACCTGGAGTATTGTGTACAGTTTTGGTCTCCTAACTTGAGGAAGGACATTCTTGCTATTGAGGGAGTGCAGCGAAGATTCACCAGACTGATTCCCGGGATGGTGGGACTGATCTATCAAGAAAGACTGGATCAACTGGGCTTGTATTCACTGGAGTTCAGAAGAATGAGAGGGGACCTCATAGAAACGTTTAAAATTCTGACGGGTTTAGACAGGTTGGATGCAGGAAGAATGTTCCCAATGTTGGGGAAGTCCAGAATCAGGGGGCACAGTCTAAGGATAAGGGGTAAGCCATTTAGGACCGAGATGAGGAGAAACTTCTTCACCCAGAGAGTGGTGAACCTGTGGAATTCTCTACCACAGAAAGTAGTTGAGGCCAATTCACTAAATATATTCAAAAGGGAGTTAGATGAAGTCCTTACTACTTGTGGGATCAAGGGGTTTGGCGAGAAAGCAGGAAGGGGGTACTGAAGTTGCATGTTCAGCCATGAACTCATTGAATGGCAGTGCAGGCTAGAATGGCCTACTCCTGCACCTATTTTATATGTTTCTATGTTTCTACTCCTGCTCCTATTTCTCATGTTCTTTTAATAATCCAGCCAATCAAATTTATTTCTACATAAACTGTCCGCAATCTATTGTGGACTCTGTCCAACCCATTTACATTTCAGGAAAAGGATCTGCAAAATGGCCTCAACAAAGGTGAGTTCCGCAAAACTGGAGAGTGTGTCATAAATATGACACGAGCACAAATGTGGGTTTGTCCCAGAACAAATGAGTACTTGTGGATCGTTTTAGAAATAGTCAAATGACATATGGAACACGATGGCTCCTTAGCAGAAATCTAGAAATGTGATGGCAAAGGCGGCAACTTGTCAAGGCTGGATACATTTTCTGGTACCGGGAAGTTGAGGAGTGGTGGTGTGGTGTTGTGGGGGGGCCGGACCAAGATCGCGGCAGCTGAGGCCCAAGATTACTTTAGGGTCGAAAATATCTTCTCCTCTTGGCTCCACAAGGATATCAACAAAAATCTGAAACTTATGCTTCCAGGCCTTCTTCTGACCTTTATCTAGCCAAATTTGTGCTCCATAAGTCACTGCATCTTTCTCTTATCCCTCCCCAATACATCTAGTTGAAATCAGGATTAACCAAAAATAAATCAAAACGCAGTTTTTACCTTGGTGGGGATTCGTGCTGCCAAAAGAAACACTCTGCATGATGTCAGCACCTGTGGAGTTAAAAAGGAAATAAAATTAGATCATGTGTCTTTTAGAATATTCTGCATACATTGTGTTTCTCCTGTTATAGATTAGAATTGTAGCTCTTAGATTTTAATACAGATCAATGAAAAGTACAACCAAGGGAGCATTCACACTCCAGCTGCAGCGTTAGTGCAAAACAGTTATGCTTTGCACCAGTGCTGCAGTTACTGTGTAAGCGTAGCCTGAATCTAGAGACAGGGCAGGGCCTGTTACTGGAGTGAAGCGAAGCCACACTCCTCGCAGGAAAGAATCTCACTCTCTTTCATTTCGGAGATCCGAACATAGAAACATAGAAAATAGGTGCAGGATTAGGCCGTTGGGCCCTTCGAGCCTGCACCGCTATTCAATAAGATCATGGCTGATCATTCCTTCAGTACCCCATTCCTGCTTTCACTCCATACCCCTTGATCTCTTTAGCCATAAGGGCCACATCTAACTCACTTTTAAATATATCTAATGAACTGGCCTCAACAACTTTCTGTGGTAGAGAATTCCACAGGTTCACAATTCTCTGAGTGAAGAAGTTTCTCCTCAACTCGGTCCTAAATGGCTTACGCCTTATCCTTAGACTGTGACCCCTAGTTCCCAACATTGGGAACATTCTTGCTGCATCTGACCTGTCTAATCCCGTCAGAATATTATGTTTCCATGAGATCCCATCTCATTCTGCTAAATTTCAGTGAATATAAGCCTTGTCGATCGAATCGTTCTTCATATGTCAGTCCTACCATCCCGGGAATCAGTCTGGTGAACCTTCGCTGCACTCCCTCAATAGCAAGAATGTCCTTCCTCAGATTAGGAGACCAAAACTGTACACAATATTCAAGGTGTGGCCTAACCAAGGCCTTGTACAACTGCAGTAAGACCTCTCTGCTCCTATACCCAATTCCTCTCTCTATAAGGCCAACATGCCATTTGCCTTCTTCACCGCCTGCTGTACCTGCATGCCAACTTTCAATGACTGATGTACCACGACACCCAGGTCTCGTTGCACCTCCCCTTTTCCTAATCTGTCACAATTCAGATAATATTCTGCCTTTGTGTTTTTGCCCCCAAAGTGGATAACCTCACATTTATCTACATTATACTGCATCTGCCTTGCATTTGCCCACTCACCTAACCTGTCCAAGTCACCCTGCAGCCTCTTAGCATCCTCCTCACAGCTCGCATTGCCACCCAGCTTAGTGTCATCTGCAAACTTGGAGATATTACATTCAATTCCTTCATCTAAATCATTAATTTATACTGTAAATAGCTGGGGTCCCAGCACTGAATCTTGCGGTATCCCACTGGTCACTGCCTCCCATTCTGAAAAGGACCCGTTGATTCCTACTCTTTGCTTCCTGTCTGCAAACCAGTTCTCTATCCACATCAATACATTACCCCCAATACCATGTGCTTTAATTTTGCACAGCAATCTCTGGTGTGGGATCTTGTCAAAAGCCTTTTGAAAGTCCAAATACATCACATCCACTGGTTCTCCCTTGTGCACTCTATTAGTTACATCCTCAAAAAATTCTAGAAGATTTGTCAAGCATGATTTCCCTTTCATAAATCCATGCTGACTTGGACTGATCCTGTTACTGCTTTCCAAATGCACTGCTATTACATCTTTAATAATTGTTTCTAACATTTTCCCCACTACCGATGTCAGGCTAACCGGTCTAAAATTCCTTGTTTTCTCTTTCCCTCCTTTTTTAACTAGTGGGGTTACATTAGCTACCCTCCAATCCATAGAAACTGATCCAGTGTCTATGGAATGTTGGAAAATTACCACCAATACATCCATTATTTCTAGCGCCAGTTCCTTAAGTACTCTGGGATACAGACTATTAGGCCCTGGGGATTTATCGGCCTTCAATCTCATCAATTTCCCTAACACAATTTCCTGACTAATAAGGATTTCCTTCAGTTCCTCCTTCTCGCTCGAACCTCGGTCCCCTCGTATTTCTGGAAGATAATTTGTGTCTTCCTTTGTGAAGACAGAACCAAAGTATTTATTCAATTGGTCTGCCATTTCTTTGTTCCCCATTATAAATACACCTGATTCTGACCGCAAGGGACCTACATTTGTCTTCACTAATCTTTTTCTCTTCGCATATCTATAGAAGCTTTAGCAGAATGTTTTTACGTTCCCTGCAAGTTTCCTCTCATACTCTCATATTTTCCCCCTCTTAATTAAACCCTTTGTCCTCCTCTGCTGAATTCTAAATTTTTCCCAGTCCTCAGGTTTTCTGCTTTTTCTGGCCAATTTATATGCCTCTTCCTTGGTTTTAACACTATCCTTAATTTCCCTGGTTAGCCATGGTTGAGCCACCTTCCCCGTTTTATTTTTACGGCAGACAGTGATGTACAATTGTTGAAGTTCATCCATGTGATCTTTAAATGTCTGCCATTGCCTATCCACCGTCAACCCTTTAAGTATCATTCGCCAGTCTATCCTAGCCAATTCACATCTCATACCATCGACCTTTCTTTAAGTTCAGGACCCTAGTCACTGAATTAACTGTGTTACTCTCCATCTTAATAAAGAATTCTACCATATTATGGTCACTCATCCCCAAGGGGCCTCGCACAACAAGATTTCTAATTAATCCTATCTCATTACACAACACCCAGACTAGGATGGCCAGCTCTCTAGTTGGTTCCTCGACATATTGGTCTAGAAAACCATCCCTTATGCACTCAAGGAAATCCTCCTCCACCGTATTGCTACCAGTTTGGTTAGCCCTAATCTACATTAGTACTGTTTGCTAGTGCTGTTGGGGAGGAGTTAAACTAATATGGCAGGGGTATGGGAACCTATGCAGGGAGACAGAGCGAAATAGAAGGGGGGGCAGAAGCAAAAGATAGAAAGGAGAATAGTAAAAGTGGAGGGCAGAGAAACCCAAGGCACAAAACAAAAATGGCCACATTACAGCAAGATTAAAAAGGGGCAAAGGGTGTTAAAAAGACAAGTCTGAAGGCTCTGTGTCTCAATGCGAGGAGTATTCGGAATAAGGTGGATGAATTAACTGCGCAGATAGCAGTTAACGGATATGATGTGATTAGCATCACGGAGACATGGCTCCAGGGTGACCAAGGCTGGGAACTCAACATCCAAAGGTATTCAGCATTTACGAAGGATGGACAGAAAGGAAAAGGAGGCGAGGTGGCGTTGCTGGTTAAAGAGGAAATCAATGCAATTGTAAGGAAGGACATTAGCCTGGATGATGTGGAATCAGTATGGGTGGAGCTGCGGAATTCCAAAGGGCAGAAAACGCTAGTGGGAATTGTGTATAGACCACCAAATAGTAGTAGTGAGGTTGGGGACAGCATCAAACAAGAAATAAGGGATGTGTCCAATAAAGGTATAGCAGTAATCATGGGCGAATTTAATCTACATATAGATTGGGCTAACCTAACTGGTAGCAATGCGGTGGAGGAGGATTTCCTGGGGTGTATTAGGGATGGTTTTCTTGACCAATATGTCGAGGAACCAACCAGGGAGCTGGCCATCCTGGACTGGGTGATGTGTAATGAGAAGGGACTAATTAGCAATCTTGTTTTGCGAGGCTCTTTGGGGAAAAGTGACCATAATATGGTAGAATTCCTTATTAAGATGGAGAGTGACAAAGTTAATTCGGAAACTAGTGTCCTGAACTTAAGGAAAGGTAACTTCAACGGTATGAGGTGTGAATTGGCTAGAATAGACTGGCAGAGGATACTTAAAGGGTTGACGGTGGATAAGCAATGGCAAACATTTAAAGATCAACGGATGAACTTCAGCAATTGTACATCCCTGTCTGGAGTAAAAATAAAACTGGGAAGGTGGCTCAACCATGGCTAACAACAGAAATTAAGGATAGTGTTAAAACCAAGGAAGCGGCATATAAATTGGCTAGAAAAAGCAACAAACCTGAGGGCTGGGAGAAATTTAGAATTCACAGAGGAGTACAAAGGGTTTACTTAAGAAGGGGAAAATAGAGTACGAGAGGAAGCTTGCAGGGAAAATAAAAACTGACTGCAAAAGCTTCTATAAATATGTGACGAGGAAAAGATTAGTAAAGACAAATGTAGGTCCCTTGCAGTTGGATTCAGGTGAATTTATAATGGGGAACAAAGAAATGGCAGACCAATTGAACCAATACTTCGGTTCTGTCTTCACAAAGGAAGATACAAATAACCTTCCGAATGTACTAGGGGACCGAGGGTCTAGTGAGAATGAGGAACTGAAAGATATCCTTATTAGGCGGGAAATTGTGTTCGGTAAATTGATGGGATTAAAGGCCGATAAATCCCTGGGGCCTGATAGTCTGCATCCCAGAGTACTTAAGGAAGTGGCCCTAGAAATAGTGGATGCGTTGGTGATCATTTTCCAACAATTTATCGACTCTGGATCAGTTCCTATGGACTGGAGGGTAGCTAATGTAATGCCACTTTTAAAAAAAGGAGGGAGAGAGAAAGCGGTTAATTATAGACTGGTTAGCCTGACATCAGTAGTGGGGAAAATATTGGAATCAATCATTAAGGATGAAATAGCATCCCATTTGGAAAGCAGTGACAGGATCGGACCGAGTCAGCATGGATTTATGAAAGGGAAATCATGCTTGACGAATCTTCTGGAATTTATTGAGGGTGTAACTAGCAGAGTGGACAAGGGAGAACCAGTGGATGTGGTGTATTTGGACTTTCAAAAGGCTTTTGACAAGGTCCCGCACAAGAGATTGGTGTACAAAATCAAAGCGCATGGTATTGAGGGTAATGTACTGGCGTGGATAGAGAACTGGTTGGCAGACAGGAAGCAGAGAGTCGGGATAAACGGTCCTTTTCAGAATGGCAAGCAGTTACTAGTGGGGTGCCGCAGGGCTCAGTGCTGGGACCCCAGCTATTTACAATATACATCAACGATTTGGATGAAGGAATAGAGTGTAATATCTCCAAGTTTGCAGATGACACTAAACTGGGTAGTGGTGTGAGCTGTGAGGAGGATGCTAAGAGGCTGCAGGGTGACTTGGACAGATTAGGTGAGTGGGCAAATACATGGCAGATGCAGTATAATGTGGATAAATGTGAGGTTATCCATTTTGGGGGCAAAAACACGAAGGCAGAATATTATCTGAATGGCGGCAGACGAGAAAAAGGGGAGGTGCAACGAGACCTGGGTGTCATGGTTCATCAGTCACTGAATGTGGGCACGCAGGTACAGCAGGCGGTAAGGAGGGCAAATGGTAAGTTGGCCTTCATAGCTAGGGGATTTGAATTTAGGAGCAGGGAGGTCTTACTGCAGTTGTACAGGGCCTTAGTGAGGCCTCACCTGGAATATTGTGTTCAGTTTTGGTCTCCCAATCTGAGGAAGGACGCTCCTGCTGTTGAGGGAGTGCAGCGAAGGTTCACCAGACTGCTTCCAGGGATGGCTGGGCTGTCATATGAGGAGCGACTGGATCAACTGGGCCTTTATTCACTGGCGTTTAGAAGGATGAGAGGGGATCTCATAGAAACATATAAGATTCTGACGGGACTGGACAGGTTAGATGCGGGAAGAATGTTCTCGATGTTGGTGAAGACCAGAACCGGGGACATAGTCTTAGGATAAGGGGTAGGCCATTTAGGACTGAGATGAGGAGAAACTTCTTCACTCAGAGAGTTGTTGTCCTGTGGGATTCCCTGCCGCAGAGAGTTGTTGATGCCAGTTCATTGGATATATTCAAGAGGTAGTTAAATATGGCCCTTACGGTTAAGGGGATCAAGGGGTATGGAGAGAAAACAGGAAAGGGGTACTGAAGGAATGATCAGCCATGATCTTATTGAATGGCGGTGCAGGCTCGAAGGATCAAATGGCCTACTCCTGCACCTATTTTCTATGTTTCTATGTTTCTACATGTAGATTAAAGTCACCCATGATAACAGATGTACCTTTATTGCATGCATCCCTAATTTCCTGTTTGATGTCATCCCCAACCTCACTACTACTGTTTGGTGGTCTGTACACAACTCCCACTAGCGTTTTCTGCCCTTTGGTGTTCCGCAGCTCTACCCGTACAGATTTCACATCATCCAAGCTTACTTACTATTGCGTTAATCTCCTCTTTAACCAGCAACGCAACCCCACCTCCTTTTCCTTTCCGTCTATCCTTCCTGAATATTGAATACCCCTAGGTGTTGAGTTCCCAGCCTTGGTCACCCTGGAGCCATGTCTCTGTAATCCCAATTACATCATATCCGTTAACAGCTATCTGTGCAGTTAATTCATCCACCTTATTACGAATGCTCCTTGCATTGAGACACAGAGCCTTCAGTCTTGTTTTTTTAACACTCTTTATCCTTTTAGAATTATGTTGTACTGTGGCCCTTTTTGATTTTTGTCTTGAATTTCTCTGCCCTCCACTTTTCCGCTGCATGAGTTTGGTGTCAAAAAAGCCGAAACCACTCCACATCAAGGCAGAACTTGTGGTGTAAATGTAACATAATGGTGTGGAAGTAGTGGACAAAACAATGAAGTAGAAAAAGATCTACAATTAACAAAGATGTAATTATAACAGCTCATCTATAATCAGCTTTAACAAAAGTGCAGATATTCCAAATGTTGTTGTGGATGACCCCATTTGAATAGGTTGCATGCACAGTATTGCCAACTCTCACGATTCTTTCGCATGACACGTGATTTTGGAGTGAAATAAAGCATCAGTCGCGATGGAATGCCTACATCTCAGGATTTTATTGGGGGGGGCGGGGCGATACAGCGATTGTACTTGCGTGGAAAACGCGCCAATTGTACATGCGCGAAAAACAATATACAGCGATTTATGCAGTTTTCTTAGCCGATGTAAAAACTCAAAGCCTAACCTATTACACATAACTCCAAGCACTGCACAAACTCTTTTGCAGCATTAAAGAAGAAATAAATAATCAGATAAATTTACACCGCAACTCTAGGATGCACCTTGCTTCTCAGATCCATTAATGCAGATTCATCAGTGCCTGCTCACATTTGTCAAATCACATGGATTAAAGAGATTTTTTTTAAGTTCGAAAGCTAGTACAAAAACAAAAAAAAATTCCCAAAATGGATGATTTTATTAATACTATTCCAGCTTGATATCTTGCTAAATCACCAAGTCTCGAGCAAACCATTTGTGAAGGACCCGAGTGGAACTTTCAAAACAGTTTTGAAAAGTGAACACGTGGCCGGTCGCAAGGCATGTATTAGCGTTCAAGTGGCAGAGTCCGTGTGTTCCACTGCAATTGGAAGGAATGGTCTCTTGGTTCGAATTGGAATATGGAGGTTCCGAGTAAAAGTGACCTTCGTACTACTGGCTTATACAGGGACGTAAAGGTGATAAAAGTGCTGGCAGCCCCCTACATCGAAGACCTTGCCCTCTTGAAACACATCAGTCGCGGGGCGTTTGGTCAAGTGTACCTGGCTCAGAAGAAACACGATGAGAAGAAGCTGTATGCCATCAAGACAAGTATTGGACTCAATAGTCAGCTGAAGAGGAAAGTGCAACAGCTGAAGATTTAGTGCTAAATATAATCGATATGAAACAAGATATGCTATATGGCACGATGATCATATTTAAATGTGTTCAAAGGTTATCATTTTTTCTGTGACACTTAGTCATGGCCTGGGCATGTTCCCGGGATTGGGGCAAAATTGGTTTGGATGGGTTCATATTTTACTTCGACCTATAGATTACAAAGTGCCTGGCTTTAACTCCCCAGTTTTACTTAGCATTACACAGGATTTACAGCACAGAAACAGGCCATTTGGCCCAATCGGTCCATGCCGGTGTTTATGCTTCACTCGGGCCTCCTTCCGTTTTGCTCATTGAACTCCAGCAGCATAGCCCTCTATTCCCTTCTCTCTTATCTAGCCTTTCCTTAAATGCATCTATGCTATTTGCTTTAACCACTTCCTGTGGTAGCGAGTCTAAACGCAGGAATATCAAAAAGGACGGGAGGTTGAGGGCACCCACCTTCTACGAAATGGAGTTACCTGTCCTTCTCGAGAATATTACAGAGAGGTACTCTGACCTAACAAAGGGTGGTCGTGAAAAGCCCCCCCCAAAGGAGTACAATCAGATATGGGACGAGATCGGGAAGGCTGTGTCCTCCACAAGTACTATGGTACGCACCGGGGAAAGGTGCCCTAAGAGGTGGAACGACTTGGTGATGGTAGCAAGAGTAAGTAATAATTTTATTTATGCACTCCCCCATGGCCATGTACCATGTAAATGTAGGTTCAGTGTCACACGGATGATGTTTTTTATCTTAAGGTTACGGCGATGTATTTGTGCTTTTAGGCAATGACAAGAGGATCAATGCAGTGATTTGATGTAGTGAGCGTGTGTGTGGATTGAAGATTTTTACTTTCATTTACATCACTTTCTGCAGAAGAAGACATCTACAATAGCAGCGGATCAGCGACATACGGGGGGAGGACCCACAACCCAAGAGCCATTGACAGAAATAGAGATCTGTGCCCTGTCCCTGGTCGGGGATAGCAACCATGCCACCACCGGCATTGGAGCTAACCCACTCACACAGAATGATAAGTTGAGTACAATCCCTGGTCTGTGGTGCGGTCCTGTCATGTCATGTAATGTAACTGTAACTGTAATGTAAGTTTATTGCATTGTAATGTTGTCCTCATGTGATGTACTGCAATGTTGGGGGCATGTAACGCAATGCATATATGTATTGTCTGTCTGCAATATGTAATGCAGTAATGCAGCAGTGGTGGACATTTAAGTAAGACTGCGCTACGTCACTGTACTATGTACTCATGTAATCCTGACCCCTCCCCTGGTGCCAAGCATTTTCAAATGTTGTTTTGTACTTCCAGACTCAGACAATTCAGACCAGACCTCCACAGAGAGGCCTGACGAGAGACCCACTGCCTCCACCTCTGGCGTCACCCAGCCCTCTCCCGATTTCACCACTGGCAGAGATGATGAAGACGAAGAGAAAGAGGAAGAGGAAGAGCCGCTGATCCTGGAGCCAGTGGAGGTGGAGGTGGGGTGGAGACGGAGGAGAATACACCAGTTCCGAGTGGGCCAGCTGGAACATCCTCCACCACCGAGTCTGTATTCAGGGGATTCCCCATGGCTCCTCTGATTCTGCGGGACCAAGTGGTGTGCAGCCACGCACCCCCAGTGTTGCAGTGCCTTTGCCGCAGCGACGGAGGTTGGTGCAGAAAAGGCCGGTTGCCGCACGACAGATAGGTGTGTACCAGGACATGGTGCGTCTGTCACAGGCATAGACATAGGTCGAGAGCTGCTCAAGGCTATGGCTACGATAGCCACAAACATCGCGACGCGTTCAGAACGACAGTCGGAGGATATGTCATGTTTTGACCACGATGGAGCGAACCGCTGAATCCGTCGATGCTATGCGGCAATCGACGGGATCGGGACATGGCGCAGAATCCCCCCCGTGCCATAGTAGTCGGGTCGACTGCACCTGAGGGTGGGGAGCTGCAAGCAGCTTCCAGCCTTGAAGTCGTGCCTTCAACATCACGAGCTTCTCCTGAGGCCCCATTCATTGCGCATGCAATGTTTCACCCCCAACGACAGCAACAGCACTCTGGATGCGGTGCTGCACGCTGGCTTGGTACCACCATGGAGAGGTCCGGGCTCAGAGGCAGTGGGAAAGGGAAGGGCGGGAGTAAGAAATAGAAACATAGAAAATAGGTTCAGGAGTAGGCCATTCAGCCCTGCACCACCATTCAATAAGATCATGGCTGATCATTCACCTCAGTACCCCTTTCCTGCTTTCTCTCCATACCCCTTGATCCCTTTAGCCCTAAGGGCCATATCCAACTCCCTCTTGAATATATCTAACGAACTGGCATCAACAACTCTCTGCGGAAGAGAACTCCACAGGTTAACAATTCTCTGACTGAAGAAGTTTCTCCTCATCTCGGTCCTAAATGGCTTACCCCTTATCCTTAGACAGTGACCCCTGGTTCTGGACTCGCCCATCATCGGGAACATTCTTCCTGTATCTCACCTGTCCAGTCCCGTCAGAATTTTATATGTTTCTATGAGATCCCCTCTCATTCTTCTAAACTCCAGTGAATACAGGCCCAGTCGATCCAGTCTCTCCTCATATGTTAGTCCTGCCATCCTGGGAATCAGTCTGGTGAACCTTCGCTGCACTCCCTCAATAGCAAGAATGTCCTTCCTCAGATTAGGAGACCAAAACTGAAAACAATATTCCAGGTGAGGCCTTAGCAAGGCCCTGTACAGCTGCAGCAAGACCTCCGTGCTCCTATACTCAAATCTCCTAGCTATGAAGGTCAACATGCCATTTGCCTGCTGCACCTGCATGCCAACCTTCAATGACTGATGTACCATGACACCCAGGTCTCGTTGCACCTCCCCTTTTCCTAATCTGCTGCCATTCAGATAATATTATGCCTTTGTGTTTTTGCCACCAAAGTGGATAACCTCACATTTATCCACAGTATACTGCATCTGCCAAGCATTTTCGCACTCACCTAACCTGTCCAAGTCACCCTGCAGCCTCTTAGCATCCTCCTCACAGCTCATACCGCCACCCAGCTTGGTGTCATCTGCAAACTTGGAGATATTACACTCAATTCCTTCATCTAAATCATTGATGTATATTGTAAATAGCTGGGGTCCCAGCACTGAGCCCTACGGCACCCCACTAGTCACTGCCTGCCATTCTGAAAAGGACCCGTTTATCCCGACTGTCTGCTTCCTGTCTTCCAATGGGGGAATAGCCCCAAGGGCGGTGTAGCACACGGTCGAGGACAGTAAAGAGTCTTTTGTTGTACTTGTTCATTTAATAATTGAAGTTTGATTTTTAAAAGTTTATTCAAGTTGTTCAAGTTTTATTAAAGTTGTTTTATAGTTATAAGTCTTACAAAGTTTTAAAATTGTTGGATATTTTTTATATTTTTACATAAACATTGGAATTGAATTTAAGCACTCTCTTGTACAGTGTCAAACTTTTGGGGTAACAGTCATCAGGGTCCCAAAATACAGCACTCCATATTCAAGCAAAGCATTCATGAATGAGCTGCTGACGTAACAATTCTGCAGTGTCATGCGCTCCGCCTGCCCTCCGCTGTGGGGGGGGGTGGTGGGTGGGGGGGGGGGGGGGCGCCATTGGTTCATCTGGAAGCTCCACCTCATCCTCCACCCCCTCATATTCCTCTTCTTCCTCCTCCGTCTCCTGCACTTTCTCCTCAGGTCGTCCCACAGTCCTGTCGCAATTCCTGTCCCCGCATGATTGCTAAATTATGCAACATGCAGCACACCACTGTGAACTGAGCAACCTGCTCAGCGTGGTATTGCAGCCTGCCTCCTGAGAGTTCCAAGCATCAAAAGTGCTGCTTCAGCACTCCAATTGTTTTTTCGATAATATTACGTATGGCTCTTATTATATCGTTGCTCGGCTTCTGTCTGAGGGTTCCGCGGGGGGGGGGGGGAGGGTCAAGAGCCAGGTAGACGAGGCCATACTCTTTGTCCCCCAGCATCCAGCATTGTGGCTCAGACTTCAACAGGTCAGACACAGCGCTCTCACGCAAGATGTGCGAATCATGGCTGCTCCATGGAAAGTTGATCTTAATTTACTCAATACCAATAAAAATACCTTTTCCACTGTAAATTGCACTATAAAGTCACTGTTCACCTCTGAAAGACAGAGGTGCTGCTTTAGCTGACTGTTCCCAATTTAAAAATGGCAGCCCGGAGCACTACGCCCATTTAACATTGCGTAAAACCACCTTTTCCAGGACGGTATGCAGCTCCGGTGGTATGTCGGCGGTATGTCATGAAAATCGGACTTTTTGGACGGTATGCCGGCAGTTCTGCACGGCGGACAGTGTGCACACCGCTCGGCGGTATGTCAATGATGAATATTTCGCCGAGCGACATGTCGGCGGTATGATGGTGTTTTTTCACCAAAATTATATTTTTGGGCAGTAAGCGGGCGGTACATCGATGAATGTTTGGGTCCCAAGTGTGGTCTAACCAAGGTTAGATACACGTTTAGTATAACTTCACTACTTTTCAATTCTATCCCTCTAGAAATAAATCCTAGTGCTCGGATTGATTTTTTATGGCTTTGTTATAGCCTGTTTCTCTACTTTTAGTGATTTGTCTATTTGTACTCCGAGATACCTTTGCTCTGCTGTCTCATTAGATTCTTATTTTCCAAGTAATATGCGACCTCCTCATTTTTCTTACCAAAATGTAATACTTCACATTTATCTGTGTTGAAATTAATTTGCCAATAATATGCTCATTCTTCAAGTTTATTAATGTAGTCTTGTAATTTACTGCAGTCCTCCTCAGTATTGACTATTAACCCCACCCCCAAATGTTTTTGGTGTCATCCGCAAATTTAGATATTGCGTTGTGAAAAACATTGGTCCCAGTACTGATCCTTGTGGGACCCCACTTTCCACCTTCTGCCACTCTGAATAGCTACCCTTTGGCCCAACTCTCTGCTTTCTACCTTGAAGCCAGCTAACTATTCATTCTGCTACCTGTCCCCTGACTCTGCATTATTCATTGGTCTATTATGTGGTACAGGTGCATCCGAAATCTGGAAACCTCAGGATCGAGGCCATTCCACATACGTTTTTATGACGTCCCGAATCCGGAAACGCCCGAGCCGAGGTTCGGGTATTTCCAGATTTTGGAACGTCTTTCCAAAGTCCCAAGTCCGGAAACGCCTGGGCAGAGGTAAGGAGGGTGCCTGAAGGTAAGGAGGGGAGGAAGGGGACCTGAGGAGTCTAGCAGTGAGTCCGGGGGAGGGGGCCTGGGGAGTCCGGCGGCGGAACCTGGGGAGGGAGCCTGGGAAGTCCGGGATAGGGGACCTGGGGAGTTCAGCGCGAGTCTGGGGGAACATGAGAACATAAGAAATATGAACAGGAGTAGGCCATACGGCCCCTCGAGCCTGCTCCGCCATTCAATAAGATCATGGCTGATCTGATCATGGACTCAACTCCACTTCCCCGCCCGCTCCCCATAATCCCTTATCCCCTTATCGTTTAAGAAACTCTCTATTTCTGTCTTAAATTTATTCACTGTCCCAGCTTCCACAGCTCTCTGAGGCAGCGAATTCTATAGATTTACAACCCTCAGAGAAGAAATTTCTCCTCATCTCAGTTTTAAATGGGCGGCCCCTTATTCTAAGATCATGCCCTCTAATTCTAGTCTCCCCCATCAGTGGAAACATCTTCTCTGTATCCACCTTGTCAAGCCCCCTCATAATCTTATATGTTTCGATAAGATCATCTCTCATTCTTCTAAATTCGAACGAATAGAGGCCCAACCTACTCGACCTTTCCTCACTTCCCACAATAAAACCCTCCCGTATGCAAACGGCCTTGGTCCTGAGGTTTCCGGATTCTCCACCTATACCACATAATAGACCAATGAATAAGGTCATAGAATGCAGAGGGGGGCCTGGGGAGTCCGGCGACGAGTACGGATGCGGGGGCCTTCGGTCCGGGAAGGGGACCTGGGGGGTCCAGCGGCGGAGTGGTGGTGTCGACAATTCCGGGTTCGGTAGTGTCAGCTGTGGGTCAGGGGTCAGCGGTTCCTGGTCAAGAATCAGCGACCAGGAAAAACCTGCGTTGAAGACCTGCAAAAAAGGTAGGTTAAAGTTTTTATTTTAAAATTATTTTTCAGCGATTTAGTAGGTAACGGTTTTGTGAATGTTTTGTGAATTTTTATTTTTTGTTTTGTGGAATTTCTTTGGTGTTTTCCCCCCTCCCTAGGCCCAACTCGGTAATCAGTTTAATAAAATGTCCGGATTTCAGAACATTTTCCGGATTCCAGATGACCCCACCACGGATCAGACCGGTGTCCGGATTCTGGAACATTCCGAATTTCGGAACTCCAGATTTCGGACGCTCAACCTATACTTTATCGAAGGCCTTTTGAAAATCTAAATAAATACATCTACTGCATTACCATTGTCTACTCTCTGTTTGTTGCCTCTTCAAGGAATTTAATGAGGTTGGTCAAGTAAGACATTCCCTTTTGAAATCCATTTTGGCTATTCATTATTATATTTTAGGTTTCTAGATGTTTTATTTTTTAATGTTAAGCTGACTGGTCTATAGTTCCTTGGACATGTTCTAGCTCCCTTCTGAAATATAGGTATTACATTAGCTATCCGCCATTCCTCTGGCACGACAACTTTTTCTAATGAATTATTAAATATGTGCAATGGTGCCTCTTCTAGCTATTCACTAGTTTCTTTTAAAATCTGATGAAAGATCATCGACCTGAAAAGTTAACTTTATTTCTCTCTTCACAGATGCTGCCCGACCTGCTGAGTACTTCCAGCATTTTCTGCTTTTATTTAAGAGGATATTAGATCAAAGAGGCGGGTTTTAAGGAGCATCTTAAAAGAAGAAAGAGAGGTAGCGAGGCGGAGCGGTTTCGGGAGGGAATTCCAGAGCTTAGGGCCTTGGCAGCTGAAGGCACGCTCACCAATGGTGGTGGGATTAAAATCGGGGTTCCGCATGGGGCCAGAATTGAAGGAGCACAGATATTTCGAAGGGTTGTTGAGCTGGAGGAGATCACAGAGATAGGGAGGGGCGAGCCATGGAGAGATTTGAAAACAAGGATAAGAATTTTAAAATCGAGGCGGTGCTTAACCGGGAGCCAATGTCGGTCAGCGAGCACAGGAGTGATGGGTGAATTGATGTGAGTTAGGATATGGACAGCAGAGTTTTGGATTAACTTAAGTTTACAGAGGGTGGAAGCTGAGAGTCCGGCCAGGAGTGCATTGGAATAGTCAAGTGTAGAGTTAACAATGGCATGGACGTGTGTTTCAGCAGCAGATGAGCTGAGTTAGGGATGGAGTCGGGCAATGTGTTATGGAGGTGGAAATAGGTAGTCTTAGTCATGATGCAGATATGTGGTCAGAAGCACATTTCGGGGTCAAATGCGACACCAAGGTTACCCAATGCTACTGAAGATATGACCAAGAAACTATTCCTAGGCATCTGCCAATACTGCTCTTAAGCCATCTTTCCAGGAAGGAGTTAAATGTGAGTGAGCCAAAGAGATGCATCTGTTTTCCTCACACTAGAAAAAACATTTGGCAAAGGCTCAAAACATCTCATTTTCCCGACCCCCACCCCACCTCTGCCAGAGCATTATCTCAAACCAATCATGGGTGAAACAGGCCTCCTCTCCAAGTCTTCATGGAACAGTGCCACCCTTTCTAAACTTTATTTACAGCACTGAAAGGCAGGTGCCTCCAGAAACCACTTGGAATTTGAAGGCTTATGTAACGTCTTTAGAAAATGAATGGCTTTGAAATCTTAAATACTTCCTCATACATTTAAAATTATTTTTTAACCGATAAGGAGTTTCACACAATATTACTATAATTTTTAGCTGCTGGGGATGGGGGCAGGTCTTATTGTGTGTACAGAGTATTGACTGCTGTGCCTGTTTTTACTACATTAATTAATACATAAGCCAGTGAGCATTCCTTCCCTGCTTATGACTTGTTAGTCACATATTTTTTCTTGGCTCTCAATGATTACTTGAACATGAGCTCACTATTGAAAACTGAGAAACTTTGCAAAACTTGATATCTAATTCAATAATGAGCAAAGGAATCCAAAACCTCAAACTCAGATTGGGAAGTTCACAATCATAAGAGTGAGACTTTACAAAACGGCAACCTATCTTAGGGGTGAAGGAATCCAACCAGAGTTCGAATCGTAGTCACTCAAGGTCAACTTAATTGGGCAGCTAGCTAACTAATTTAAAGAGGATTACAATAAATATATGATTACAATACTGAAAGTGAGTGGGATTCTTCCAGGAGATAGTTTCTGATTTATTCCACTGCTTAGTTTTATTTCGGGGGCGGGGCATGTGCAGGTCTTATTGGCCCCAAGCGAAAAAGGCGCACCTCAGAGCTGGGCGCCTGTTTTTCGCGCTGAAAAAAAAACGCGGTATTCTCGAGCTCCTTGGAGCTCGATGTCTGCTTGGCGCGGCGCACAGGGGGCGGAGTTTACCACTCGCGCCGATTTTGTAAGTAGGAGGGGGCGGGTACAATTGAAATGAGGCTTCTTGGTGCCGGCAACCCTGCGCATGCGCGTTGGAGCATACGCGCACGCGCAGTCTGAAGTAAACATTGGCACTCGGCCGTTTTTAAAAGTACTGCAGAAAAAGTGAAGATTTGTTTCTTGGACCCCTGCAAAGGCTTGTATTTTAATTTTCTTGATATTTCTGTGTGTGAGGGAGTGCTTTTAGCAGCACTGCTGAATAAATCACCTGCTGAAATCAGTGAGTTCAGCTTTTCACTGCTAAACTTGCAGAACCGGTGCCTGCAAATTAAGGGAGAAATAAAAGTGCCAATTCAACTTTGCAATGGATCAACGTCCACCAAGAACAAAGAATTTCTTGCATGAGGAAGCAAACCATTGCATAATATGTGGTGTTGACAATGCAGCACCCATTCTGCAAATTTAAATCTAAAGATGTCGATGTGGCTGCCTCTCCCTGTCCAAATGGCCTCAGTCAGTCCCCCTCACAGCTCGAAGGCTGCTGCTGTTCTTTCTTCGGCTCCCGGCCAGCCACTGACGCCGCTGCAATCCCATGGCCGAATGGCCTCACATCCGCTCCTGATTCTTCGGCTGTCTTCGAGCCACTGACGCTGCCCCATAAGCGTGGCCGAACGGCCTAAAGAATTTTAAATCTGCAGCTGCGTGTGTCCTGTGTTCATTCTTCGGCTCCCGGCCATCCACTGACGCCGCTGCAATCCCATGGCCGAATGGCCTCAAGTCCGTCCGGGTGCTGCATCTTCGCGGGGAATGAAGGCCTGCCTCAAGCACCGCAGCTCAGCTCGAAGGCTGCTTGCTGCCTGCCGTGCCGTGCCGTGGAGACACTGACGCCACACCCCTGCCTCAAGCACCGCAGCTCAGCTCGAAGGCTGCTTGCTGCCTACCATCGAGACACTGACGCCACACCCCTGCCTCAAGGCTGCTTGCTGCCTGCCGTGCCGTCGAGACGAGACAATGACGCCACACCCCTGCCTCAAGCACTGCAGCTCAGCTCGAAGGCTGCTTGCTGCCTGCTGTCGAGACACTGACGCCACACCGCTGCCTGAAAGGCCTGCCTGAAGCGCTTTCACACAGGTAGGAACATGGTTTATTTAATCTTTTCTTTGCTTATAAATTTTTATTCAGGTTGGATTTATTTGTATAATATTTGTATAAGTATAACTAAGGATTGATTGTAGAATTTAATGACTTCCCTTCCCCCCCCTCCTCGTTCCCTACGCCTAATTTGTAACCTGCGCCTGATTTTTTAAAGTGTAGACAAGGTTTTTTCAAGCGTACAAAAATCTTCACTTACTCCATTCTAAGTTAGTTTGGAGTATGTTTTCACGGTGGAAACTTTGAAATCAGGAGTCAGTGGCTGGACACGCCCCCTTTTGAAAAAAAAATTCTGTTCCAAAGTGAAACTGTTCTACCTCACTAGAACTGGAGGAAACTAAATGTGGAGAATTCCGATTTCTAAGATACTCCGTTCTACACCAGTTGCTCCTAAAAATCAGGAGCAAATCATGTGGAAACTTGGGGCCATTGTGTGTACAGAGTATTGACTGCTGTGCCTCTTTTTACTACATTAATTAATACATAAGCCAGTGAGCATTCCTTCCCTGCTCACGACTTGTTAGTCACATTTTTCTGTATACATTTTTCTTGGCTCTCAAAGTACCCCTTCTTGATTCAATTATTTTTCCTGTTTGGAAAAGCTCGAAGCACACCCTCCCAATAAGACTGCCTAAACTATACTGTAGACAACAGTTCATAGCAAAAAAAAACTGCCTTCACAATTACTATTTAAAAATAATGCACCACATTCAATGGACGTAAATTTACTACCTTCACGCAATGTTTACTTCATAATTATGATACAGTTTAAGACGAAGAGTCTTCTTCGTCCAAAAAAAATAAATTGAGAGGCAAGAACTGGATATTTTTCAGGTGATAGAGCTGCAACACAATTCAGATATCAAACTAGGAGATGAACCAGGAGCTCAATTTGACAGTAGAGGATTGAGGAGTAAATTCATGCAGGACATCCCTAATTTGCACATTGGAGCTGAGTAGATAGAGAAGTAATTGAGTAAAGCCAAGTTTCTTCTTCATTAAACCCCAATACTGTTACTGGATTTTTTTTCCACCTATCCACTCAAAGAAGCTAGATTTACTTTTAAATTTTAACGTGATTGAGTGCATTCAAGATACATGTACAAGACAATTTTAGAGCTAGATATATTAAGTATTAAAATTAATCTTTAAACAGTCATTTAACTAGCAAATTAAGATTGATCATATTATATAAAGGTATTAAAAGTTCTGTTAAGCTATCGGGAAAAATGCATTAAAGTCGGTAAAACAATTAGTTGTCATGTTACTACTTCTAACCAGCACAACAGCTGGGAGTATAGAAAGAGGACGGAATTAAGAACTACAATACTTTGTATTGCCGCTACACTTTTTGAGGGCAGGCATTAATAAACTTCCCTTGTGCAATTTGCTAGCTGCTAGGTGAAGGTGTCACTATGTGCAAAAGAATGACCAAATACCAGAGTACACCAAACCGTATCAGCAGTAAATTCTTCACAACAATATCAATTTTGTCCAACTTAGTACCACACAAAATTCCTTTTCCAAACCTGGACTCCCACTAAGATGAAATTCAATGCAAATAAGTGTAAAGAACTGCACATAGGAAGAAAAATGAGCAACATACATACTCCATGAATGGCACTGAAATAGGAGAGGATGAAAAAACAGACCTGGGAGTCTTAAAAACCCACGTCCAATCAATTCAAAGCAACATTCAACTAAGCCAATAGGATAGTAAAAAAAGGTAGAAAACAAATCAGAGGAAGTCATGTGCAGTGCTCTGCTTAGACCACACCTGGAGTACCATATCCAGTTCTGATCACCGAGTGACAAAGGTGGCATTCAGGCACAGAGAAGAGCCACAAAACTGATCCCTGGGGGCGGGGGGGTAGGGGTATTTTAACTCAAAAACTGGGTGGATTGGGACTGAGTGGGAAGTTAAAGTGTTAAAAATCTGAATCCCGACCAGAACCCTGAGACCCACCCACTTCCAGTTTTAACAGAGGCAAAAAGGGGTACAGGCAGCCAATCCGCTCACAGTAGGTGGGTCGCACATTTGAATATTATAATGAGGCTAGCGTGCCTCAGATTTAACCACCATTTTAAATTTAACAGTAGCTGGTTGGGTTTTGCAGGCTTTGTGAAAACCGCCAGCTAATGGGAATGGAGAACCACTGGATCCAGGAGGTAAGTGCTTGAACGCTTACCTCCGGTGTCTAGCATCCATGCCTAACCCATCCCCCCCCTCCACCCCCGAGGTCGGATGCATCCACCACGAGGCCCTCCACCCGCCCACCCCCCTATGCTCCTTCAGCTCCCACGCGATGACCCCCGGTCCCCCGATGAGCACCCGGCCCCACGACCATGTTGCTCTGCCCACCCCATGCTACTCCGGCCCCACGATGGAGGTGCTCCGGCCCCCATCCATCCTCACTGCGGCCTAGTGCTGCAGGCTTACCTGCCCCCAGTCTCTCAATCTGGCTGGCTGGTTGCGACCAGCATTTATTGCCCATCCTTAATTACCCTCGAGAAAGTGATGGTGAGCCACCTTCTTGAACTGCTGAAGTCCACGTGGTGAAGGTACTTTCCACAATACTGCTAGGGAGGGAGGTCCAGAATTTTGACCCAAAAACAGCGATATAATTCCAAGTCAGGATGGAGTGTGACTTGGAGAGCAACTTGCAGGTGATGGTGTTCTCATGCGTCTGTTAGCCTTGACCTTCTAGGTAGCAGAGGACAATGTGGCCTGCCCAGCGGAGCTGGTCAAATGTTGTCAGTGCTTTAATGCTGGGGATTCAAAAGCAGGCGCTCTACTCGGAACTCCTTCACGGCAAACGAGCCAAAGGTGGGCAGAGGAAACATTACAAGGACACCCTCAAAGCCTCCCTGATAAAGTGCAACATCCCCACCGATATCTGGGAGTCCCTGGCCAAAGACCGCTCTAAATGGAGGAACTGCATCCGGGAGGGCGCTGAGCACCTCGAGTCTCATCGCCGAGAGCATGCAGAAATCAAGCGCGGGCAGCGGAAAGAGCGTGCGGCAAACCTGTCCCACCCTCCCTTACCCTCAACGACTATCTGTCCCACCTGTGACAGGGACTGTGGCTCTCGTATTGGACTGTTCAGCCACCCAAGGGCTCATTTTAAGAGTGGAAGCAAGTCTTCCTCGATTTCGAGGGACTGCCTATGATGATGATGGGGTAGAGTTTGTACAGTGCTGCCGAAGATGCCTTGCCGAGTTTCTGCACTGCATCTTGTAGATGGTGCACACTGCAGCCACAGTGCGTCAGTGGTTTTTGCGAGAGTCAGATAGACACAAGTTAAAACTACGAAAAGGCCAAATTTAAAACTAATATCAGGAAATTCACCTCAACTCAAAGAGCAATCAACATATGAAATGGACTGCTGGATAGGTTTGTTGTAGCAAAAACCCTCAAAACATTTAAGAAACAATTATATTCTATAATGGGGCACGACAGGGTCATTTTGGATGCATGAATCATGATGGACTGAAAGGCCTTCATCGGCAATCATCTTGTAATATTGAATTAAAGTAATACAAGCACCTTGTCAGATAATTTAAGACTTGTGTCTACATGGTTTTCTTTTCCCAAAAGTATGTAAGAATGTGATTCAAGGTGTTTACAACATCCACTTAACTTAATTCAAATGAATCAACTATGCAGAAAGTCAATAGCAATACTTTATTCATGACAGTTTGCTTAACCACTGGTCATGAGCTAACCACAGATCTATGGGATACTCCCTCTCGCCAGTTGTGAAGCATAATCAATGTCTTCTGCAGAGCAGTCAAACAGTCTTGGATACGTAAACCTGCTCAACTAAAAATGTATTTACAAAACCAAAATGCTAAATTGTTTAGTGAGAGGTCCCGAGGCTAAGCACTTCCCCATGAGGGGGATGGTGAGGGGTAAGAAGAGAACTGGGTAACAAGCTATTCCAGATAGCTCCAGCACACAATTGGCACAAAAGCATCAGGTCCCATCCCCGACCCCTAGATAAAACACAAAAGAGCAAGAAAATAACAAACCAGAAATTTTAACTGATCGAAGAGAAACTGAAAATGCAGGAAATCTGAAATAAAATATAACATTATCAGAAATTAACATGTTGTTGATCAGCATCTTGAAAACTTGTTTAATTTTTAACCAGGAGACTTTCCTGGAAATCTGATCGCAATGTTGAGAGATCCCTGAACATGGGCAATTGGGTGATATTCGCAATTCAGAGCCGGGGACATGGCCAGTTTTGTGGACGGAGATTCATTCGATGGATGGACATTTAAAAAAAACCGAGGAGACTTGGACATATTGTAAATATGAGCGTAATACACTTGATTTTTTTATACCACTACAGTTTTATACAGTGATACAAAAGAAAAAAGGGTGCATGAATTTAAAGTTGATCACATAGATCACAAAGTACAAAACAACAACTTGTATTTATGTTGCGCCTTTAACATAGTAAAACATCCCAAAGCTCTTCACTGGAGTGTTACAAGTCAAAAATTTGATACCGAGTCACATAAAAAATTAGGGCAGATGACCAAAAGCTAGGTCAAAGAGGTAGGTTTTAAGGAGCGTCTTAAAGGAGGAAAGAGAGGTAGAGAGGCGAAGAGGTTTAGGGAGGGAGTTCCAGAGCTAAGGACCTCGGCAGCTGAAGGCACGGCCACCGATGGTTGAATGATTATAATCAGGGATGCTCAAGAGGGCAGAATTTGAGGACGCCGATATCTCTGGGGGTTGTGAGGCCGAACGAAATTACACAGATAGGGAGGAGCGAGGCCATGGAGGGATTTGAAAACAAGGATGAGAATTTTGAAATCGAGGCATTGCTTAACGGGAAGCCAATGTAGATCAGCGTGCACAAGGGTAATGGGTGAGCGGGACTTGGTGTGAGTTAAGACAGCTGAGTTTTGGATGACCTCAAGTTTATGTAGGGTAGAATGTGGTTGGACAGCCAGGAGTGCGTTGAAAGAGTCAAGTCTAGAGGGTTTCAGCAGCAGATGAGCTGAGGCAGGGCAGAGTCGGGCAATGTTATCGAGGTGGGAAAAGTTATGCTGCGGATATGTGTTCAGCAGCTCATTTTAGGGTCAAATATGACACCAAGGTTGCGAACAGTCTGGTTCAGCCACAGACAAATGTTAGGCAGAGGGATGGAGTCGGTGGCTAGGGAACGGTGTTTGTGGTAAAGCCCGAAGGTAAAGGCTTTGGTCTTCACAATATTTAACTGGAGAAAATTTCTGTTCATCCAGTACTGGCAATTTAGACAATTTAATGTGACAATTTAGAGACCGTGCTAGGTGTCAGAGTACATGTGGAAACTGCCCAATGATGTCACCAAGGGGCAGCATGTAGATGAGAAATAGGAGGGAGCCATGGATAGATTCTTGGGGCACAACAGAAGTAACAATGCGAGAGTGGGAAGAGAAGCCATTGCAGGCGATTTTCTGGCTACGATTAGATAGATAAGAATGGAAACAGGTGAGTGCAGTCCCAGCTGGATGATGGTGGAGAGACATTGGAGGAGGACGGAGTGGTCAACTGTGTCATTGGCTGCAGACAGGTCGGGAAGGGCGAGGAGGGATAGCTTACCTTTGTCACAGTCACTTTGATGAGAGCCGTTCCAGTACTGTGGCAGGGGCAAAAATCTGATTGGAGGGTTTCAAACATGGAGTTCCTGGAAAGATGGGCACGGATTTGAGAGGTAACAACACGTCAAGGACTTTGGAGAGGAAAGGGAGGTTGGAGATGGGGCGCTAGTTTGCAAGGACGTAGGGGGGGTCAAGGATTTTTTTTTGAGGAAAGAGGCGATAACGGCAGATTTCAAGGAGAGGGGGGCCAGTACCTGAGGTGCGCGAACTGTTAACAATGTCAGCTAATTTGGGAGCAACAAAAGGAAGTTCGGTGGTCAGCAGTTTAGTGGGAATAGGGTCAAGGGAGCAGGAAGTGGGTTTCATAGAGAAGATAAGCATGGAGAGGACAAAAGGGGAGATCGGAGACAAACTGGAGAAAGATGCGAGTTCAGTGCTAGAGCAGGGAGGAACCTTATAAGTTTGGCCCGTTGTGCTAGGGGAAGGAAGGGAAGTGGCAGAGGCAGCTGGTCGGATGGTCTCAATCTTAGAAACAAAGAGGTTCAATGAGTTAATCGCACTTGTTGTTGGAGGCAAATGTGGAGGAGACAGGGGAGAGTGGCTTAAGAAAACAGAAAATGATTCAAGTTATAGCAGACCAGAATATAGTGACATGGTATATGCTTCACATTTGAACCCAGAAACACACGGAATCTGCACACAAACAAATGATGTGGCTTAAAAGATTATGGAATTTTGGGTATGAGTTACGCTCCTATCTACAATATGTCCAATTGTCCATGTTCTGGGGTCTCTCAACATTGCAATCAGATTTTCAGACAAAGCAGGAAACTACATCAGTTTTCTGGTCTTATAATCGCAATTTGTTTTGAATGTTTTATCCTTACTGAGACCTGCTTTGTATTATCTGTTTATTTTAATGCATTTTATGGGCAAGGATGGAGAGGAGAGAAGAAAAGCAAAGAGAAAAAAACAAAGATAGACTTGCATTTATATAGCAACTTTCACGACCTCAGGACCTCCCAAAGTGCTTTACAGCCAATCAAATACTTTTGAAGTGTAATGTAATGTTGGAAACTTGGCAGACAATTTGCGCACTGAAAAGCTACCCCAATTGTAGATTCTTAAAATTGCTGTGCCTGATTTGTATGAATGATGGTAAAATTCATTGAAACTTTCATTTTAAGATACAAAGAAGAAATATACGGTGCGTTTGGTATTTCTTTGGCCCCCAATGTTTCTGCAGATTTTGTCAATTTATGCCCATGTTAAGTTTGGGCATATTACAGTGAGATTGGGAGGTTACTTAGGCACTTTCGACATCAGCAAAATGGGTGCAGCTTTGTGTGCAATTTCAGATTGTGGCAAGGGAGGAAACTCCAGGTCAGGAAATCTACAAGTCCAAGTTGCGCTTTCCTCTCTGTCTGCCCCAATCATTTCAGCAGTTCCTATAACCTGCCAAACAGCCAAGTATTCCAGTGGTAAAACCACTACCCGTTCATATTGGATTTACCACCTGTACTATCCAAGATACAGTTCTTTATGCCAATCCTATTTGTTCTATGATTCTCTTAAGTGACTCAAACAAGTCCTTTCTGGTGAATATCAACTTCAGCTTGAATATAATCCTTATGCATTTTGCCAAGAAAGGGCAACCAATGGAGGTTTGTCTTGTTGAGATGAGTCTCAACAGTTCTTCATGATTCTGAACTACTCACCATGCGATGACAGGGCTTCCTTTCATCCAGATCCAAGCTGTAATGTGGAATGACGGCAAGAAGGGGATCGACTGCAGGAAGGGAGCACTCTGGCCTACATCAAGTTACAACTAAGCACTTTGGACAAGGAGTCGGGGACATCTTTACCAATACGTCTAGGGAACTAGTTAACATGAATGGGTTACAGAGAGGTAAACAATGTTGAACCTCCACATCTCCAATGAGAAAAAACATTCTTCAATAGCACATGCTGCATGTCCATGTTCTGGTCAGAAGGATGACATCAACACACTCACATTTTATGGTGAGTTGGACCACTGACCATAACACTCATGAGAAGCACCTGCTGCCTCCTATTCACCTAGAATGGACTCAAATCTGTTCTTGGTCAATTGCCAAATAACCAACTCATGATTATCCTCCTTGAGAATGGAGAGATAAGGTGATTCTCTTTGGGTTCAAGATGGCTCCATAGTGAGACACCTGGCAAAACAAGATTGGAAAAAGTCCCAAGTTTCTGTGACAGACCTGATAATCCAATAACTGAGCCAAACAGATCTGCAGCATTCCAGGGCACTGATGAATGACCAACGAGTGTGACTCATTAATCCTGGAGGAATAGAGGAGATATTGAGTGCGGTGATCCTTCCCACTCAGGTACAGATAATCCGACAAGCCAATGTCTTAATGGGTAGTGTGGTCTCGGATGGACAAACCGCTGGAACTTGCCAGTACTCTGTGTTGAAGGGCTGCCTGATTTTAGCTGGTTAAACATCCTCATACCTGGGGCCATCAAGTCTATCATCTTACCAACCCATGCTGCTCTCTTCTGATTTGAATAAGTTGGTTGTGTCCCTACGGGAAGAGAGTGTATATTGTGTTAAGCTTTGTGTAGATATTTTTTGATTTAGAGACTCTAGTATGGTGATGAGCTTTTGTGTGTGTTAAACACCCAACCAACCGAAAAAATAATATTGTAGGACTGGACAACACAGACAAGTCCCAAGGTGATTCCTCGGTCTGTGCATGGATCGCTAATCGCAGCTGAAGCAGCAGAGAAACCCCAGCTGGCCAATTATTAAAATAAACGACAGGCTCATTGTGGACATAGAGGAAAAAGAGAAACAAAAGAAAAATCAGTCGGAACTCCCACTCCTGATCATTAACTCCTACCAGAAGGTGTATAGATATTAACCAAATTGGCACAGTTACAATGGTCGAAATAGCCTCCAGACACTCTAGGTTCACACATTAAGTGTGGCTAATTGAATGAGGCAACAGAGAGATGCAGGCACCCATGAAACCATACCTCAACACGTATCAGTGCCTCCAGGAGAGAACTAAGGGAAGAACGCTGCAAGGAAAAATACCTTTGACAGTCAATTATAGCATCACTCACTTTCTAATGACTGGAAAGATCCAATGATGCAGTGTCACCAACAGAGGCTAGTAAGCTATGTTGAAGTATGGCCTCCAATCCATGATGCCAATTACATCATATCAGCAGACAGGATAACCAAGACTTCCTGTTAACATCACTCTTTAAATGCTGTCGGTACCTGTACTTCAGTCAGTGCTTAACAATTACAGATACTCAAAAATCTGCTTTTATATTGCTGCTGTTTTGCTTGAATTTTGGACAACAAGAGTCCATGAACCACGCTCCCTGTGCTCTCACTGCTAAATCCGGCTCCCTTATCGAGCAGCATAAGGGAGCCAAATTGAACAACACAAGCTTTGGAGCCAGTTTATGCATGCCAAACTCCTAGAAAGCAAATTAAATCACTGGTATAATACCCTCAGAGATCTCTGCACTCCTCCAATTCTGGCCACTTGAACATCCCCGATTTCCTTCGCTCCACCATTGGTGGCCATACCTTCAATTGCCTAGGCCCTAAGCTCTGGAATTCCCTAGCGCCTCTCCTCCTTGAAGTCGCTCTTTAAAGCTTGCCTCTTTGACCAAGCTTTTGGTCTCCTGTCCGAATATCTCATGTGACTCGGTGTCAAATTTTGTCTGATAATAGAAACATAGAAAGATAAAAAATAGGTGTAGGAGCAGGCCATTCAGCCCTTCGAGCCTGCACCACCATTCAATAAGATCATGGCTGATCATTCACCGCAGTACCCCTTTCCTGCTTTCTCTCCATACCCCTTGATCCCTTTAGCCGTAAGGACCATATCCAACTCCCTCTTGAATATATCTAACGAGCTGGCATCAACATCCCTATGCGGAAGAGAATTCCACAGATTAACAACTCTCTGACTGAAGAAGTTTCTCCTCATCTCGGTCCTAAATGGCTTACCTCTTATCCTTAGACAGTGACCACTGGTTCTGGACTCCCCCAACATCGGGAACATTCTTCTTGATCTAACCTGTCCAATCCCATCAGAATTTTATATGTTTCTATGAGATCCCCTCTCATTCTTCTAAACTCCGTGAATACAGGCCCAGTTGATCCAGTCTTTCTTCATATGTAAGTCCTGCCATCCCGGGAATCAGTCTGGTGAACCTTCGCTGCACTCCCTCAATAGCAAGAATGCCTTTCCTCAGATTAGGAGACCAAAACTGAACACAATATTCCAGGTGAGGCTTCACCAAGGCCCTATACAGCTGCAGCAAGACCTCCCTGCTCCTACACTCAAATCCCCTAGCTATGAAGGCCAACATGCCATTTGCCTTCTTCATCGGCTGCTGCACCTGCATGCCAACTTTCAATGACTGATGTACAATGACACCCAGGTCTCGTTGCACCTCCCCTTTTCCTAATCTGCCGCCATTCAGATAATATTCTGCCTTCGTGTTTTTGCCACCAAAGTGGATAACCTCACACTTACCCACATTATACTGCACCTGCCATGCATTTGCCCACTCACCTAACCAGTCCAAGTCACCCTGCAGCCTCTTAGCATCCTCCTCACAGCTCACATCGCCATCCAGTTTAGTATCATCTGCAAACTTGGAGATATCACTCTCAATTCCTTCATCAAAATTATTAATGTATATTGTAAATAGCTGGGGTCCCAGCACTGAGCCCTGTGGCACCCCACTAGTCACTGTCTGCCATTCTGAAAAGGACCCGTTTATCCCAACTCTCTGCTTCCTGTCTGCCAACCAGTTCTCTATCCACGTCAATACATCACCCCCAATTCCATGTGCTTTAATTTTGCACAACAATCCCTTGTGTGGGACCTTGCCAAAACCTTTTGAAAGTCCAAATACACCACATCCACTTGTCCACTCTACTAGTTACATCCTCAAAAAATTCTAGAAGATTTGTCAAGCATGATTTCTCTTTCATAAATTCATGCTGACTTGGACCCATCCTGTCACTGCGTTCCAAATGCGCTGCTATTTCATCTTTAATAATTGATTCCAACATTTTCTCCACTGCTAACCGGTCTATAATTACCCATTTTCTCTCTCCCTCCTTTTTTTAAAAAGTGGCGTTACATTAGCTACCCTCCAGGCCATAGGAACTGATCCAGAGTCGATAGACTGTTGGAAAATGATCACCAATGCATCCACTATTTCTAGGGCCACTTCCTTAAGTACTCTGGGATGCAGACTATCAGGCCCTGGGGATTTATCGGCCTTCAATCCCATCAATTTCCCTAACACAATTTCCTGACTAATAAGGATTTCCTTCAGTTCCATCTTCTCACTAGACTCTCGGTCCCCTAGTATTTCCGGAACATTATTTGTATCTTCCTTCGTGAAGACAGAACCAAAGTATATGTTCAATTGGTCTGCCATTTCTTTGTTCCCCTTTATAAATTCACCTGAATCTGACGACAAGGGACCATGTTTGTCTTCACTAATGCTCCTGTAAAGCGCCTCGGGGTGTTTTATTATATTAAAGGCACCATATAAATACAAATTGTTGTTACTGTAGTAATACAAAAGTACACTGCATCAATGAGTGAGTGTCAATTTTCCAGATGAATGGTCAAAATCAAAAGCAAACACACTGTGGAGTAGGCAAAACAAGACCAGGGCACACACATCCAGAAACACTGAACTGTTTTGGGTTCTCCTGCTCAAACTTTGATAACTTTCTCAATTACCACAGACTGAGATCAAATGTCAACATCTTCCAAATCGGTGCTTAGAAGAATCAATATCAATTACAGGCATGAAAGCACAAGGAATACCATCTTGAACACCATGTTGACCAAGACGAGGCTGTTACTCCAGGTAACCTTTCATATTCATTCACGTGCAAAGCCAGCATTTATTGCCCATTCCTAGTTGCCCTTGAGAAGGTGGTGATGGGCCTTCTTGTTGAAATGCTGCAGTCCATGTGGTGAAGGTACTCCTACAATTGGTTCAATAGAGTGAGTTTCTGTCATACCAATGCATGAAACTTGCTTCCAAACAATGCACCAATGCAGCATAAGCATCTTGCTCATCAGCCTCCAACGTAAACTCCTTTCAGCTTTTCACAAAATGGCAGTATCAACTGTCCTGGAGAAAAACCATGGACTCGATAGTCGTGCTTGAAGAATGAAGATACTGCACGTGAATAAGCGAACAATTGAAGGGGAATGGTGAAAGGGGAAAAGGAAATCAATGAATTTGGTATTCCCCATCACCTGTTAAACTATTTCAGCACTAATCTGACTATTAATTTCAACTTAAATCCTTAAGCAAGTTAGATAAGCAACATACTTCAATCACGTCACTGCACAAGGCAGATCCAGAGATTCACATATCACATCTTTCAAATTCACATATTGTTGTCATTATATTACAGTCGAATATAGAGTCATCTCAAATAGCTATTAAGCATGAAAGCAAACTTGAAAATTTCAGGTCAACTTCCAATGTGGAGCACAAAACCCTTCAATAAATTGATTTACTGCAGTGATTTGACATACCTGTCGGATTTAATTGGTTAACTTTGAACAACTTTGAACAAAAGGTGGTCTGTCTTTTGAGGCAGATCATCACGGAAATTAAACCAGATTAATGGAATTTCAAATTGAGAAGTGTCTTGCACCCGAAATTACACCCATTTTTGTGCCCAATGTAGTAGCCACGTTGTGATATTTTAGTAATTTCTACCCTTCTTTCGGTCAGTCATATCATATGAACACTTATTTTGCTCATATCAATTTTCCCTACATTATTATACACAAAGTTGTTATTTAGTTGAATGTAAATGAGCTAACTCCCCCATTAAAATAGTGGAAAATGGTTTTGGATAATGTGTTAAATGTTATCTGTTAATACCATCAACAGTTATTTCTATCTTATAATGCCTGCAATTAGCTATGTAATATGTATAGTGCCAGGACTGGAATTGTTTAGTAATAGACCAAACCTATAAAAATCAAATTTAAATAGAGGATTAAAAAAGAAACATAACATCTAACCAAGTCAATGTATTCAAATGTGTTAAAATGCTGCTATATAAACAAGATCTAAATGGTGATAAAAGTGACATCTGAAGTGATACCCTAAAACTAAAATATTTGCAGCTTACATTCAGTTTCCCTGCAAGTCTGACGTTGTTAAATTATCTTTATTGCACTGACAGTCAAAGTACTGTAGAATGCTGGCAACTTCTCAGAAAACAGAAATTTACTGCTAGTAACAAGAATATGCACATAGATTGGGCTAACCAAACTGGAAACAATACGGTGGAGGAGGATTTCCTGGAGTGCATAAGGGATGGTTTTCTAGACCAATATGTTGAGGAACCAACAAGGGGGGAGGCCATCTTAGACTGGGTGTTGTGTAATGAGAGAGGATTAATTAGCAATCTCGTTGGGGAAGAGTGACCATAAAATGGTGGAATTCTACATTAGGATGGAGAAGGAAACAGTTAATTCAGAGAACATGGTCCAGAACTTAAGGAAGGGTAACTTTGAAGGTATGAGGCATGAATTGGCTAGGATAGATTGGCGAATGATACTTCAGGGGTTGACAGTGGATGGGCAATGGCAGACATTTAGAGACCGCATGGATGAACTAAAACAATTGTACATCCCTGTCTGGTGTAAAAATAAAAAAGGGAAGGTGGCTCAACCGTGGCTATCAAGGGAAATCAGGGATAGTATTAAAGCCAAGGAAGTGGCATACAAATTGGCCAGAAATAGCAGCGAACCCGGGGACTGGGAGAAATTTAGAACTCAGCAGAGGAGGAAAAAGGGTTTGAGTAGGGCAGGGAAAATAGAGTACGAGAGGAAGCTTGCAGGGAACATTAAAATGGACTGCAAAAGCTTCTATAGATATGTAAAGAGAAAAAGGTTAGTAAAGATAAACGTAGGTCCCCTGCAGTCAGAATCAGGAGAAGTCATAACGGGGATCAAAGAAATGGCAGACCAATTGAATAAGTACTTTGGTTCGGTATTCACTAAGGAGGACACAAACAACCTTCCGGATATAAAAGGGGTCAGAGGGTCTAGTAAGAAGGAGGAACTGAGGGTAATCCTTATTAGTCGGGAAACTGTGTTGGGGAAATTGATGGGATTGAAGGCCGATAAATCCCCAGGGCCTGATGGTCTGCATCTCAGAGTACTTAAGGAGTTGGCCTTGGAAATAGCGGATGCATGACAGTCATTTTCCAACATTCCATAGACTCTTGATCAGTTCCTATGGAGTGGAGGGTAGCCAATGTAACCCCACTTTTTAAAAAAGGAGGGAGAGAGAAAACAGGGAATTATAGACCGGTCAGTCTGACATCGGTAGTGGGTAAAATGATGGGATCAATTACTAAGGATGTCATAGCAGCGCATTTGGAAAGAGGTGACATGATAGGTCCAAGTCAGCATGGATTTGTGAAAGGGAAATCATGCTTGACAAATCTTCTGGAATTTTTTGAGGATGTTTCCAGTAGAGTGGACAAGGGAGAACCAGTTGATGTGGTATATTTGGACTTTCAGAAGGCTTTCGACAAGGTCCCACACAGGAGATTAATGTGCAAAGTTAAAGCATATGGGATTAAGGGTAGTGTGCTGATGTGGATTGAGAACTGGTTTGCAGACAGGAAACAAAGTAGGAGTAAATGGATACTTTTCAGAATGGCAGGCAGTGACTAGTGGGGTATCGCAAGGTTCTGTGCTGGGGCCCCAGCTGTTTACATTGTACATTAATGATTTAGACGAGGGGATTAAATGTAGTATCTCCAAATTTGCGGATGACACTAAGTTAAGTGGCAGTGTGAGCTGCGAGGAGGATGCTATGAGGCTGCAGAGTGACTTGGATAGGTTAGATGAGTGGGCAAATGCATGGCAGATAAAGTATAATGTGGATAAATGTGAGGTTATCCATTTTGGTGGTAAAAACAGAGAGACAGACTATTATCAGAATGGTGACAGATTAGGAAAAGGGGAGGTGCAACGAGATCTGGGTGTCATGGTACATCAGTCATTGAAGGCTGGCATGCAGGTACAGCAGGCGGTTAAGGCGGCAAATGGCATGTTGTCCTTCATAGCAAGGGGATTTGAGTACAGGGGCAGGGAGGTGTTACTGCAGTTGTACAGGGCCTTGATGAGGCCACACCTGGAGTATTGTGTACAGTTTTGGTCTCCTAACTTGAGGAAGGACATTCTTGCTATTAAGGGAGTGCAGCGAAGGTTCACTAGACTGATTCCCGGGATGGCGGGACTGACATATCAAGAAAGACTGGATCAACTGGGCTTGTATTCACTGGAATTCAGATGAATGAGAGGGGATCTCATAGAAATGTTTAAAATTCTGACGGGTTTAGACAGGTTAGATGCAGGAAGAATGTTCCCAATGTTGGGGAAGCTCAGAACCAGGGGTCACAGTCTAAGGATAAGGTGTAAGCCATTTAGGACCAAGATGAGAAGAACCTTCTTCACCCATAGAGTGGTGAACCTGTGGAATTCTCTACCACAGAAAGTTGTTGAGGCCAATTCACTAAATATATTCAAAAAGGAGTTAGACGTAGTCCTTACTACTAGGGGGATCAAGGGGTATGGTGAGAAAGCAGGAATGGGGTACTGAAGTTGCATGTTCAGCCATGAACTCATTGAATGACGGTGCAGGCTCGAAGGGCCAAATGGCCGACTCCTGCACCTATTTTCCATGTTTCTATGTTTCTACCTGGCCTGGAATTTCCTAGAGGCACAACCCAAAAGTTGCACCGGAAATTACATCCATTTCCGCGCCCATTCTGCCGACATCAAATTATGGTCAAATTTCCTGCAAATCTCATTAGCATACGTTTGAATGTAAAGATGAGCGTAAATCAGCAGAATCTGCATAATCAACTGGGGCCGAAGGAAAGCATCGAACTTTCACCATTTATTCCTTCTTCAAGTATTAAAATTTCAACTCATTTAACCACCATTCATGCACATTAGGCACAGGATGTTCAAGAGACTGTAATTGAGGAAGGTTTTGAATTTTTAATGCGACTCCTATGAATGCCTCAAAAATACAAAAGTACTTAAAGCAAGGTTGCATTCCCCACTTTAATTTTTCTCTGACCAACTGTGGAACAAACTCTGCATCAGAGATGAGTCGAAGGGCTACCATCACCTCTCCCCTCTGCTGCCACCACCACTATTCCCGATACCCCTGAAGGTCTAAAGTCAACAAAAGGACCCTTCCCCAGTGGCAGCAGCAAGTATTTATTGCCCATCCCTAATTATTTTGAAGGCTTTTAAGAGCCAATAAATGTAGTCATATGTAAGCCTGATCAAGCAGGTTTCCTTCCATGAAGGACGTTAACAAACCAGTTGGGTTATTTTTCTGTTGCTAACTCACAAATGACCAGATTTGTTGAATTCAGTTTCCCAGCTTCTCATGGTGGGAGGTTCTCACGGTCACTAGTCTGTACCATAATCATTAGTCTACTTGCAGGGGTTTCTGATCATTAGTTAAAAATAAGAACTCAGTCTCATTTTACCATCTCGAGACTATGGGACACTCAGGTTAGCTCAGCAGTTCCACTGCTGCTCAGGCTGAGATCAACTTACTCAGCAGACTGGGAATTGAACCTGGGACCTTGTGATGTATATTGTCCAGTAACATGCCGTGTTTTGTGGCAGAGCCATCAGGGAACCAACATATCCAATTGTTTTAAGTTGATCCAGTTGCTATAGAAGTCAGTATTTGAGAAGACTTCAAAAAGATGTACTGAAATATAAATGAAACACCTGAAAATAGTTACACTCATTAATTAGGGCACATCAGCTTATATTAAATCAACTCCCACACAATGTTGGTCCCAGTTTCTACTTTACCCAGTGCTTCCCTGGAGTTAGATCATTTGTTTTAAGGAAAGAAAGAGAGCTGGAATAAAGGATGCTAATCACAATTCTTTGCAACAGACAAAAAGGCATGTGTCGAACATTCACACCAAAATACCAATTTTACAATTGACAGCATTGAAATATACAATCGCTATAATAAGAACTGATGCCGTCCTGTTCACGTTCATTTCACAGACCAGCATCAATATCATTGAAGGTTTTTCAAGACTTCTACCGAATGGATAAGGAGAATGATCATCTTTTATTTTCAGATATTTTAATACGCCATTTATATACTAGTTAAAAATTAAGCACATTTTCCATGTGCGCTGAACTAAAACTTACCAAATGCAATGCCCAATGAATTTGTGAGACTGCACAAATCGTTTCTCTTTAAATTCACTTCAAAAATGTGGTCTTTAGCTGAGTGCACCAGTGACTAACTCACATAAAGCACAATGATCAGTACAAAAAGGTCTGGTGCTTTCCAATGTCAAATTAATGACGAAAAGAAACTTGAGTTAGAGAAATTCTATCTTCTAGCTGCATCAAAAAAGGGAAAAAATCCCTCTTTCGGTAATGCCAGTTAGCAAAAGATGAGGCTTTACTAAAATATATACAATTTTTCATACAGTTTCACAGTATGTTTTGATTTTACATTCGAGAGTTAACTTCTACATTCCCACCTTCCATTTCCCTCCAATCCTGTTCCTCGGTTTCATCCAATTGATTATTCTTCATGTACGCGGTTGAATAACGAGTGCTGGCAGTCCATTCAATCTAGTGGGGTGGTGGGGGAGGGGGGGGAGCGGGGAGTGAAGAAATCGCAGTTGATACTGACCTCACCTGACAGCCATATATATATTTATATATGGATCAAGGATTGGAAACCTGGTTGACAGTACAGGTACCTGTCCTTATTCCAGGAACAGGCGGCCAATTATAGTGTCCTCACTGTTGCTCCAACTACCATCACTTAGCTTAACACAGACCAGAGATCCAGTGACAAATCACACCATGTGGTACAATTACCCATTGAGCTAGTCTGTCTTAAACGTATTTTTTGCCATGAAGATATTTCTGTATTTTTTAATCTTAGAAGAGAGTGCAACAAGACACTTCCACATATGCACATACTAGGTGAGATGATCTGGAGTTTAAATCACCTCCATGCGTCGGTGGAAGCAGGCAAGTCAGCAACCTTCTGCTCCGGTCAGTCATCCATTCATACCTTACAAAATAATGCATGTGTGGGCCACGGAGTTGAGCTGCAATTTCCTTGCATGTTTGAATATCCTGCCATCACTCACTAAGTGGTCTCATTCGCAAAGAACTGTCAGTCACAGAATGCAGCAGTGCCCAAGGAACTATAGCCCAGCATAGGTCACTGGTTTCCAAAGGCGAGAAAAATCAAAAACGCTGAAAGATGCGGTGATAAGGAAGTGGAGGAACCATTTGTGATGTTTTTCAGAGCTTTTTGTAGTTCTTCCACTAAAGTTCCAATAGACAAACACGAGAACCCCTCTGGAAATTCACCTCCACAGTATACGATACTGCTGCTAGATAGAGTGCAGCTGTCTGTAAAGTGGCATGTCCCTTTAAGGCCCCATGGTCTAATTATAGATCCCGAGTTCAAATGGTGCCAACCCCTCTTAGGTACTTCCTGAGATCAATTAGAGACGGAATCTTCGAGTCTGTATACTTTTTTTTTTAAAGATTATTTTGCAGCTGCAAAAGTGAGACAGGCTTAAATCACATACATACACACATTGCAGGGAAGTGATGGATAAAAGCATAGGCCACTACTTAATCCTATAAACTGGGAGCGTGGGTGATTTACAGATTTTCTGGCTGTAAGAGTAGAAAACATCATTTATTTCCCCAATGGTACAACCAACACACTAAAATGTTACAGCAGCTGCAGAAAAGAAAATGACTGTAAACCAGAATAAAGCAATGTTTTTCGTCCCATTCCATCCCAAGTGCTCAAAAGCTGGTGTACAGCTCTGTTCAACTCTCAAAATTGCACGTCTGCAGTGAAAATTCAACAAACAGCAGTTCAAACAGAAGAAAGGGCTTTTCATTGCCACAGTAACAGGGCAGCGCCGTCATGACATCATTGGCACAGGTTTCCCAACATGTCAGTCAGGCATCTGTAAGTGAACTAAGTAAGCTCAAAACAAATCACCTCCATCTTCAGTCAATTGTGAGTGGCAGCTTAAATAAAGAGCAATGTTCCTGCTGCTCCTTTTCCTGTTAAATTAAAATCACTGCAGGGGTTGGCTTCTGAAAGACGCAATGCAGTCCCTGTACTTTAGAATTATCCTTACATCTGCGCCTCTACAAAGAACCATGTGGAATGCTACATTCTTTGAAAGCCTCACTGAGCAGATGTGTAGCTTAGTGTATTTCAAGCACATTTCCTATATATAGCACAGGCATAAAGACAGCACTGGATCAGACCGTAAACTCTAGCTTCCCGTGTTCATTTATTCAATGGAAAAACATTAAGGCCAGGATATCTTTCTGGTTCATATTTTGCGAACACAGTTTGGAGATTTTCCTTCCAGTACCTTTCATATATGATTCATACATGAACCTTGATTGTTGCTCTTATTTATAAACAAAAGCACTCGCACAATCAGTAATAACCAGCTACACATTTTGATGGAAATCATCCATAAGCACACTGGCATGAAGAGGGAGGAATAAAACATCAGATTTGCTGGCAGTCAAAATTAGCTGTATTTCACTTCTGGCCTCATTCCTTTAGGTAAAAGTGTCAATCATGCTTTCCTGAATTACATATTTGATAACATGCTCATGCAGAGAACAATTTGTATTTGTAAAACGCCTTTAACGTAGTAAAATGTTCCAGTTGTTTAAGTATTTATTTAGGACAGAGCTTGCCACAACTACAAACATGGGAGGTAGAGAGGAGTATACATTACTGCCACACTTCATTCGAGCAGTTTTAAACTGGTTAGAATTTTAAACAGCAGGATTTATAATGAACACAGGGAAGTGACTTGGCAGGGTATAATATACAAAGGTGGGCTGAATATAGCTCAGAGCAAAGTCAGAGAAACTGGGATCAGAGACTGGTTTTCGATTTGGTAAAGGGTGGAAGGGAGTAAATAGCCGCTTTCTATCATATTGTCCAGGACAATACTAAGAATTTAACTGGCGGAAACATGAGGCATCCAATCAGATTGAGTCACAATTGAGCACCACAAAGCACAAATGAACCACAAGTGTCTTTGAATACCATTTTTATTACCTGTGCTCAAAAATATAGGGCCCAAACTTGGTGGCCTTACTGCCCACTGCCACTGAGTTCTTTGGGCAGTCTCCCCTCGGTGCCATTTTCGTGTAGGCCACCCGCCGGCAGGAGGGGAGTACCCCTGGGAACTGTATTCACATTTGAAGTATAGTCTCAGAGTTAACGTTTCAGGTCGATTAGCTTTTGTCAGAACTATCAACCTGAAACGTTAACTCTGTTTCTCTCTCCACAGATGCTGCCTGAACTGCTGAATATTTCTAGCATTTTCTGTTTTTATTTCAGATTTCCAGCATCCACAGTATTTTGCTTTTGTTGAAGTATTGTCGCTATTGTTCTGTAGGCAAATATGACGTGTTACTAAGTGACATTAAGAAACACCTGACAACAATCAAAAATAGAAACAGTAATTAGTTCAATTATATAATTGAAATTCAAGTGGAGTTATTCTCAATTAAATAATTCCTGTCACATCCAATCACTTCCAGGACATCACTCCCGCTGCAGACACTCAAAATTCATGCTCGTCATCTGCTTTGCATACAGTTGCTTCTCATCCATCTGCAGATGTACTCCCCTGTGTAAAACCAGGTTGGACATTATGTAGTACTTATTAGTCAAGTTTTGCATTTTTTTTAAATATTGCTTTAAGACAGCCATCTCTGAGTATTCTAAATGTGGATTCTCTACTGATTGAGTGATTTTATGGGTTTAACTGCAAATTTCATGTGTGGGGAGGGGTGGGCGGTGGGGGCTTGGAGTGCTGTTGTGAGCCTTGTGTGCTTGGTCCCCAAAGGGCCGACTAGTCAAATACTTATCCTTCTCAAAAATCAGCCAGCGCACAGGATTTCTGCTGAATAAATCTATCACGTGGATCCTACAAACTTGGCATTGAGCATCATGATAATGTTTCCCACTTATGTTCCTTTTAGAAGGGTGTGTATGGGGGGAGGTCTTTTAAGGTCTTTTTGGCTGCAATATGCGTGTTTATGGGAGAATGGAACCAAGACAATCCTCTATGATTGCCACCAACACCAACATCTGATAGTTTCAGCAGCTCAAGATATGTGCACATTAGCAAAAACATGGATTTAAATTTTAGACAAATCTGTGATGTACCTAAACAGTCCACAAAAACAAGAGGTTTGGACAACCTTGCGCTAATAGGTAGGATTGTCCTAACTGGGCAGAAAAATGGCCAAATAAAATAGACAATTTCAAACTTTTTCAGAAGTCAGGAATACAAGAGTGATCCTACCAATAATAGATTTGGACATTGAGCAAGTATCTTTATTGTACCAGCGGAAAATACGACAAGGTAAGTAAATAAGGCAATAAAATGCAGTTACATATCCTATGAATATGAATGTTGCTCGGATTCAATGATGAATCCATTCACATTAAGTGGGTTACCAATGTGATTTATTAAGCAGGAAGATTTAGGCAATTTCTTTTGTCACTACACAGAAACTCCTTAGGCATTCCAGGAAGACTCTCATCAGAGACTGCCGCAAAACAGAAAGGTCTGCTGGGTGTAAAATCATCATTGAATGAGTTCTCATTAGCCAACATGAAGATGGTTTTCTGGCAAGCAAATTAAAAAAATTCAGGCTTCTGTTGTTCTTTTGAATCTTTTCTACTTTCAACTTACTGCAAGTCAACTGTCAGACTCGATATGCTTTGCCTGTAATGCCGAGTTAGGAAGTCACTTTATTTGCAGGGCTAACATATATTGATAACCTCCAGCTTGACTTCCAACATCAATACCACAGCCATTGTCCCCAATTGCCTAACTAACGGAGACCTGGATTAATCACAATCTCCTGCAGCTTTGTCTGCAAAATCAAAGCCATTCTCTTCAGCTCCAATGAACGCCTATGCTTGTCCAACCTCAACTAAGAACTTAAAGGGCCCAAGTTTCCCCAGGAGTTGCTCCGTTTTTTTTTTGTGGAGCAACTAGATTTTTTGGAGTAACTTAAAAGTCGCAATTCTCCCCATTTAATTTACTCCAGTGTAAGTGAGTTAGTTAGGTTTTATTTAGTTTTGTTTTTTTTTTCAAAAGGGGGCGTTACCAGCCACTTACACCTGTTTTGGCCATTTAAGCAAGTTTAGCCAGCTAAAAGTTACTCCAAACTAACTTAGGCCAGCATATGAGGCCACTTGTGTCCGCTCAGAAAAACCTTGCGGTGAATTAAGAAATCAGCGCAGGTAGACCCCGAATGACAGTGTTATGATAGGAATGCTAGTTTGTTTTTTAAATCCCAAGCAGCGAGACTGGACAGGGTGTAGGTGCCATCAGCCTGATTAAACTGAGTATATTTTTAGTAAAGATAGCTAGATATTAAATTACTGGAAAATCTTTGGAGATGTTTTTCTCCCCCCACCCCCCCACCCCGACACCCACCGGATCAAAACTCTTCCCCTCTCCACCCCTCCCGATTAAAAACTCTTCCCCTCCCCTCCCCACCCCTCCCGATCAAAACTCTTCCGCCCGACAAACCTGTCTCTTGTAGCCCTCAGCGCGGGAAGGCAGCGGCCAGCCCGTGCGGCAGGCCACTTGGCTCAGGATAGGGGTGGAGTGCTTTGGGCCCCTCCCACATAGCCTGCAGCGCGCGCATCAGATTCTGGAGGGGAGGAGCTACTGCGCATGCGCGCACACTCTAGCGCGCATGTGCAGAGGTCCCTGCACTGTTTTCAGCACCGGGGCCTGGCTCCACCCCCGAATCCAGTTGCCACACTACGCCACCATGGAGGAGAGGCTGGGGAGCCAAACTCGGCCCAAAGATTTTTGCAGCCCTTGGAGTTCTACAAAAGCGGCGCACCTCTGGTGTATTTGGACTTTCAAAAGGCTTTTGACAAGGTCCCACACAAAAGATTGGTGTGCAAAATCAAAGCACATGGTATTGGGGGTAATATACAGATGTGGATAGGGAACTGGTTGGCAGACAGGAAGCAGAGAGTCGGGATAAACGGGTCCTTTTCAGAATGGCAGGCAGTGACTAGTGGAGTGCCGCAGGCTCAGTGCTGGGACCCCAGCTCTTTACAATATACATCAATGATTTAGACGAAGGAATTGAGTGTAATATCTCCAAGTTTGCAGATGATACTAAACTGGGCGGTGTGGGCTAAGAGGGGGACGCTAAGAGGCTGTAGGGTGACTTGGACAGGTTAGATGAGTGGGCAAATGCATGGCAGATGCAATATAATATGGATAAATGTGAGGTTATCCACTTTGGGGGCAAAAACGCGAAGACAGAATATTATCTGAGTGGTGGCAGATTAGGAAAAGGGGAGGTGCAACGAGACCTGGGTGTCATGTTTCATCAGTCATTGAAAGTTGGCATACAGGTACAGCAGGCGGTGAAAAAGGCAAATGGTATGTTGGCCTTCATAGCTAGGGGATTTGAATATAGGAGCAGGGAGGTCTTACTGCAGTTGTACAGGGCATTGGTGAGGCCTCAGCTGGAATATTGTGTTCAGTTTTGGTCTCCTAATCTGAGGAAAAACGTTCTTGCTATTGAGGGAGTGCAGCAAAGGTTCACCAGACTGATTCCCGGGATGGCTGGACTGACATATGAGGGGAGGCTGGATCAATTGGGCCTTTATACATTGGAGTTTAGAAGGATGAGAGGGGATCTCATAGAAACATACAAGATTCTGATGGGACGGGACAAGTTAGATGCAGGTAGAATGTTCCCGATGTTGGGGAAGTCCAGAACCAGGGGACACAAGTCTTAGGATAAGGTGAAGGCCATTTAGGACTGAGATGTGGAGAAACTTCTTCACACAGAGAGTTGTTAACCTGTGGAATTCCCTGCCGCAGAGAGTTGTTGATGCCAGTTCATTGGATATATTCAAGAGGGAGTTAGATATGGCCCTTACGGCTAAGGGGATCAAGGGATATGGAGAGAAAGTAGGAAAGGGGTACTGAGGGAATGATCAGCCATGATCTTATTGAATAGTGGTGCAGGCTCGAAGGGCCGAATGGGTTACTCCTGCACCTATTTTCTATGGGGCCAAGTTTCGGCCTGAGTTGCTCCTGTTTTTTTGGAGCAACTGGTTTAGAATGGAGTATCTTAGAAATTGCAATTCTCGGCATTTAGTTTGCTCCAATTCCAGTCAGTTGGAACAGTTTCAGTTTGGAACAGATTTTTTTTTCAAAAGTGGGCGTGTCCGGTCACTTGAAAGTTTAGGCAGTGAAAACATACTCCAAACTAACTTAGAATGGAGTAAGTGTAGATTTTTGTACACTCAGAAAAACCTTGTCTACATTTAGAAAATCAGCCGTAGGTTACAAATCAGGCGTAGGGAGTCGGGGGGGGAGGGGGTTTAAAGGGAAGTTTACAAACATTAAACACTTCAGTATTACAAATAACGAGCCATCATCAATAATAAATGATAAATACATCAATAAATCAACCAATAAATCAATCCAAAAAAATTAATAAAAAATAAAAAAAATTTAAAAATCAATAAATAAAACATTTTCTACTTACCGACTGCAGCACCGGGAGTCCTCCAACAGCGTGCTGGGACGGCCCCCCAAGTGTGTCTCTGTCAGTGTCTCTATCTCTCTGTCAGTGTCTCTATCTCTCTGTCTGTGTGTGTGTGTCTCTCACTCTCTGTCTGTCAGTGTCTGTGTTTCTGACAGCGAGGGGAGGGGGGTGGGGGAGGGGTGAAGGGGGAGGGGGGGGGAGGAGGGGGGGATGGAAGATGGGGAAGAGGGGAATGGGGGGGAGGGGGAGGAGGAGGAGAAGAGGGGGGAAGGAGAAGGGGGGGAGGAGAAGGGGGGAGGGAGGAGAATGGGGAGGAGAGAGGGGGAGGAAGGGAGGGGGGGAGGAGGGAGAGGGAGGGGGGGAGGAGGGAGAGGGAGGGTGGGGGGAGGGAGGAAGGGGAGAGAGGAGAGGGAGGGAGAGAGGAGGGGGGGGGGAGGGAGGGAGGGCGGAGGGGGGAGGAGAGGGAGGGAAGGAGGCTGAACGGCCGGGCCCAAGACTTCGGGCTGGATTTACAGGTAGGTGGCGTCGGGTCTTGGGTCTTGGGTCCGGTTGGGGGGGGGGGTGTCATGGAGATCGGGGGGGGGGCGTTAATCGGTGGGGGGGGGGGGGGGGGGAAAGAGTCACAGAGGTGGAGAGCCGCGGAGGGGGGAGAGTCGCGGAGGTCGGGGGAGGGGGGGGAGTTGCGGAGATCGTGGGGGGTGTAAGAGTCGCAGAGGTCGGGGAGGCAGTGGGGGAGAGAGGAGAGAGTCGCAGAGGGAGAGTCGCGCGGAGGTCAAGGGCGGTGGGAGTCGCGGAGGTCAGGGGGTGGGGGGGGGGAGAGGAGAGAGTCGCGGAGGTCGGGTCTCCGGGGGCGGGGGGAGGGGGAGAGGGGAGGAAGACAAGTCGGGTCGGGTCGGGTCCGTTGGGAGGAGCCTTATCCACACAGCCCCAGTGAGGCCATTCGGCCAGGGCTAGCGGCTACGTGCTTCGGGCCCCTCCCACAGTTTTGGGCGGCTGGAGCTACTGCACGTGCGCGCCCACTGTAGCGCGCCTGTGCAGAAGTCCCAGCACTGTTTTCAGCGCAGGGACCTGGCTCCGCCCCCCACAGCTCATGCTGCACCGCGCCCAGCTCCAGAGGACCTGCAGGGAACCGGAGAATAGGTGAGTTTTTTTTAGGCGCACTTTGTGGCACGAAAAACGGGTGTCCAGGTCCGGGCTGCGCTTTCGGCGCGGCGCGAAACTTGGGCCCAATGTTTCTATGAGTGCGCCAGAAATCTGTACTGTCTAAATTTGGGCCCTTAGCTCCTGGAGCCTGTTTTACCATTCAATCATGGCTGATCTGCACCTCAACTCCATTTACTCAACTTTTATCCATATTGCTTGATACTGTTACCTGATAAAAATCTGTTGATCTATCTTGAAATGTTCAGTTAATCCAGTATCCACAGCCTTTTGTAACTGTGTGCTCGCTTTTAGTGATTTGCGTACATGGACACGCAAATCCCATTGTTCCTCCACAGTTCCTAATCTCTTGCCATCAAGAAAATATTCTGGTCTATTTTTCTTGGATCCAAAGTGGATTACTTCACACCCCCATATTGAACTCCATTTATAAGTTTTGCCCATTCACTAAATCTATCAATGTTCTTTTGTAACTTCCTGCTCCGATCTACGCAACTTGCTGTGCCTCCTAACTTAGTCTCATCTGCGAACTTGGAGAGATAACGCTACTGCTTTATCCAAGTCATTGATATATATGTTGAAAAGCTGAAGCCCCAGTACAGATTCCTGGGTAACAATACTTGTCACATTCTATCAATTGGAGTACATTCCCTTCAACCCTACTCTGTCTCCTACCTCCCAACCAACTACAAACATGCTTCCTGCTCCAGCTCTCGCCTTAGGCTTAGCCCAAGCAGCACACCCTTGGCATTTTGTTTGTCCCAGAGTTCAGCTTCCTCCCACTTGATTGGTAATTAAGAGCACTTTCTTTGACCTCCACAACAAGGCCTGCCCCTTCTACCTCCAAACCTCAAATCCACGCTTTTATTGTTTTGTAACTGAAATGTTCCAATGCTCTACTTATCAACCTCCCAATTTTTACTGTTCATAAACTACAAGAAATCCAGAACTCTGTAACCCATGTCCTCACCTGAACTAAGGACGCATATCGCCATCGCCCTTGCTCAGCCCCAGAGAATCAGCTTTATTTTCTTGTCATCACCTTCAAATCTCTCTCACCACGATAGTCTCCTCCAACATTATATCCCTGCACATATTCTCTATTTCTCGAATACCAGTCTACTGTTCATTGTCCCCCATCAGCAGCAGCTGTTCCATCAGTCATCATGTCCCCACTCTCCGGAACTTCATTCCAGTGCCTCTGTTTTGTTTCCTCCCTCCCAACTTTGAAAAACCTCAAGATCCTCCTTCTTTCTCCTCCTGACTCTATTCCTTACCTCCAAATGCTCAACATGGTCTCCACTCACAATCCACTAGTCTGTAAAGCACTCAGCTGTCTCTTTGCGCATAACAAGTGCTACAGAACATAAGAACATAAGAATTAGGAGCAGGAGTAGGCCACTTGAGCCTGCTCCACCATTCAATAAGATCAAGGCTGCACTTCAACTCCACTTTCCTGCACTGTTCCCATATCCCTTAATATCCAAAAATCTACCTATCAATCTCTGTCTTGAATATACTCAAAGGGGCCGAAATTCAGGCACGCCCAAGAATGTTTAGTAGTTTTTAATCGCCGGCAGCGATGAGGCGGCCTTCCGAGCGATTTTCTACACTTTGAAGTTTTTTTAGCGTCGGACTGAAAGTCAGTCATAATGGGGGCGGAAGTGCGACGGTAAGTCCTGCTGAGGGCGGAAGTTGGGGCGGAGCGGTGGTAATGTCACTGCGCGTGTGCGTCACCACATCTCTCCCCTCCGTTCAAGGGGAGAGAATCGGAGATTTCTTTAGCTTCGGCCACTAGGGAGGGTTTCAGCCGGGCCAGCAGTCTGGTACCCAAGAGGGGGTGCCAGGCTGCCTGGCTGAGCTCGGGGCAATAATTTCGCCGCATGGGCGCCACAAAACGGCAGTACTGGGCCTTATTCGGCCCCTGAATTTCGGCCCCAAAGTCTGAGCCTCCACAGCCCTCTGGGGTAGAGAATTCCAAAGATTCACCACCCTCTGAGTGAAAAAGTTTCTCCTCGTCTCAATCCTAAATGGCTGACCCTTTATTCAGAAATCAAAGTTACTATTGCAAAAGTGTGCTTGGATTGCATGGCCTTGTTCAGATGATGTCAACAAAACTCAGGTTGCTTTAACAAATTCTATGATTCATTCTCCTGAATTAGAGGTTCTACCAGCACAGTGATCCTTTCAATCTTATAATTTGCCACATTCTGCTTGCTTGTTTGACTAAGCTTTTGGTTACCTGTCCTAATGTCTCCTTCTTTGGCTTGATATCAATTTTTGATTTTTGGATGATAACACACCTTGGGATCCCTTACTATGTCAGACTGTGTTGTGTTTGATCTTGAGATGAGCTTATGACCACATATCTGCTCCATCACCAAGATTACATACTTCCATCTCCATAGCATCGCCCGACTCCGACCCTGCCTTACTTAGCTCATCTGCTGCTGAATCCCTCATGCATGCCTTTGATACCTCTAGATTTGACGATTCCAATTCTCTCCTGGCCAGCTACGTTCCTTATAAGCTGCGCGGCCGCATAGCTCTCTTCCGGTCCCGCGCAGCCTGGGACTGGCTTTTACAGTGTTAAAGTTCACGCATGTACAAAACTGCGAATGGGCTGCGCAACCCCTTAAAGGGGCCATGCACCCAAAGAAATTACGGGGAACATTGTTGGCCAGTCTCCCATTTTCCACCCTACATAAACTTATGTTCATCCTAAATACTGCTGCCCATATTAACTAACACCAACTTCCGTTCACCCATCAATCCTGTGCTTGCTGACCTTCACTGGCTCCCGGTCTGGCATTGGCTCAATTTTAAAATTCTCATTGTGGTTTTCAAATCCTTCCATGGTCTCGATCCTTCCCATCTATGTAACCTCCTCCAGCCCTACAAGCCTTCGAGATCTTTGCGCTCCTCCAATTTTGGCATCCTGTGCATCCCTGATTTTAATTGTCCACCACTGGCAGCCGTGCTTTCAGCTGCCTGGGCCCTAAGCTCTGGAATTCCCTCTCTAAACCTCTCCACATCTCTACCTTTTCCTCCTCCTTTAAGTGCTCCTTGAAACCTATCTGTCGAGATATTTCCTTTTGTGGCTCCCTGTCAAATTTTGATCGACAACGCTCTTGTGATGCACCTTGGGATGTTGTGCTACCTTAAAGGCGCTATATAAATGCACATTGTTGTTGCTGTTGTCAAAGGCGCTATATAATTGCAATTGTTGTTCAGATACAAAATGAGTTTCTGGAAATGATAAAGCTTGCAGACCTTGCTAAAGGATTCACACTTTTCAGCCAGGAAAGAAAAGTCGGATCATCTCCCATTTTTCAAGGAGTTAGATGAGAGGCTGAGCTGCATCACTGTTTACTTGATTGTTGAAAAAGCTGCAAATGAAAGCTGTGATATCGTCAAGTTTTTGATTCAAAAATCAGTCCTCTTTTCAAATTCTTTGGTTGATTGCTCTAGATATCCTCAGACTTTTGTGGCCAGAATATTATATACAGGCAGTCAGTTCTGTTTAGAAAAGTTTTGCAAGGCAATAGTGGCAATACAAATATGCATTTTCTTGAAACCAATTCAAAGTTGCTGTAAGCATTTTCTTCCACAGTCACTCGTGAAATTTTAAAAATGCATTTACAATTTGATTGTGCTTTCTGATGATCAAATTAAAATAAACTCAAGTAAAATAGAATAGAAACTAAACAGAATGGTCAGTAGAAAACAAAACAAGAATTTCATTAAAATGACGCTATCATTTGACAATACAGAATACAATTAAAAATGCAACTATTACCACTTCAGTCCAAAAGTTCCTCATTTTGGGCTCAATTTTCCCCAGTGATTTACACCATTTTTTTTTGAGCAGGCTGCTTTTTCTGGCCTAACTTAAAAATCCACAGTTTCCCCAATCAATTTGCACCAGCGTAACTCAATTAGTTATGTTTTTTTAGGTAAACTTTTTTTTCATCCAAAGGGGGCATAACCAGTCACCTAGGCCAATTCTGGCCATTTAGTGAACTTTGGCCAGCTGATAGTTACTCTGTTTCTGCTTAGGCCAGCGTATGTGGCCTCTCGAGAAAACCCTTGTTGAGAGTTAAAGAAATCAGCACAGGTAAGTAAATCGGAGGCCATTCGGCCTGGACTAGGAGGTGCGGAAGCGGAGCGGACCTGGATCGGCACTCACTTGGGGCCGGCACGCGCTTGGGGCCACAGCAGACCAGGAAGGTACTCATTCGGGGCCACAACGGACCAGGAAGGCATCTCACTCGGGGAGCGGAGACGGTCGGAGACAGCCGGTCTGAAGACTTGGTGCCCGGGGAGGGGGGGAGGGAGAGAGGCCACAAGACTAAAGGTGGGGGGGTGTGGGAGAGAGAGGAGAGAACTCTAATGCGCATGCGTGGCCATTTCAGCGACGTCAAGAACATGAGTTTTTTTTTCTCGTACATGCGCAGAAGACCTGGCTGCGTTTTTCGACTCAGACCGCAGGCTCCACTCCCCGAGGCGACTGACCACGCTGCACGGGTCCGGATTGCAGCAAAAACATCAGGGAACGTTTGGACATGTTTTTCTGATGCATTTCTGGACCTAAATAAGTGGCGCAACTCTGGCAATATGCCAGAAAACGGGCTTGGGGAAAATTGAGCACGTTATTCTTTGCATAAACCCTCCTATGCAATCCACTTGAAAAAGTAGCCCAGCTCTTCTTTAGCCTTGCCCTGTAAAATGGTGAATTGAATGCCATGCTCCTTTCTATGAGAAGGATCACAACTATCCCAAGCAACCGATTCTCTGCAGTTTTTATAACATCGCTTCAATCCACGTGGGCAGCAGTGCTGAAGTCGTGCTAGATAAGGGGATCCAATCTAAAGTAGATTAGTTTGTCATGACCATTTCAATTGGTGGATTTTGCATCCATGTCGAAAATGTTTTCTTCCAGTTTACCAATGGAGGATACAAGAATGGCAATGTGACCAATGCCTTGTAGACAATTCTTCTTCCTCATTCTGAAAATGATTTCGTTTTACTGACTCACAGACACAGCAAGGCAAGTGGAGTTTCAAGTTTGGTGAAAACATTCTTAAGGTTTGTCAAACCCAAACAGAAAACAATCAGAGATCAGTGTCTGTTTGTTGTGATGTCCAGCAACTATTGTTTAATGTTAGAAAGTAGACAGGAGAGCCCCTGGTCTCCTAACATTTCATGCAAAGTTCCTAGGAAGTCTGAAACACTGCCTGAGCACCTTTGAAACAACACATGAGGCCAATGCAATGTGAAGCTGCGTGAGGCAGTCTTGCAGTTCCACTACTATTTTTCATGTTGATGCAAATGTAAGGATGACAATATAGCTAAACTATAAATAAACTTGAATTTAGATTCTGTAACATAACAAGGCTAACATTACTCTGGGGTATTCAACTTTTTATATTATTTCACTAAACATGTAAAACTATAAAACAAAGTCAGAATCACAGATTTTTGTCACAAAAAAAAACAAATATCAAAATACCCTTCTCATCAACTAGATATAATAAGGAAATTATCTTATAATCAATTTTGTCATTGCTCCATGGAAGATTCAAATGGCATCTTCTATTTATTTACTCCACAGCTTAAATCAAGATTTTTCAGTGCACTATAATGCAACAACACTTCTGAAATAGGTGAAACTGAAGCCTCCACAGTAGACAGACTCCTATTTTCTCTGACGAAATTCCTTTTTTTATTTACCATTTGAATACTTTCCAAATCTGCCATGATGCAACCAAAAACTGCAACAGCAATCTGTACATACAAATACAGGTACAATGTCCGAAATCTGGAATCCTCGAGGCTTAATCCGTTCCGGTTTTTGGGTTTTTCCTGATTTCAGACAAGAAAATCAAGTCTGAAATCTGGAATCCCCGACCGAATCTGTGCCTGGTTTTGAGCAGCAAGATCCGAAATCCGGCAAAACCTTAAATCCGGCAGGGATTTGGTCGAGAATTGGTCGAGAATCATCGACCGAATCTGTGTCGGATTTCACGTTTTACCTCAAAAATTTCTGGTTGTCAGACAATGGGCTCAAGTTTCGGGCCGCGCTGCCTGATTTCCGCGCTCAAAAGCACGTCAAAACCTACGGAACAATTCTCCAATTCGCAGCAGCTTCCTTCCAGCTCGGCGCGGCGTGTAGAGATCTGTGGGGGGCGGGGCCAAAAAGTGGCACCGATTCTGAGACTGCAGGGGTGCGGGGCTAGGTCAGAGAAGACGACGTCGTACCGGCAGCCCTGCGCATGCGCGCTGGAGTGTGCGCGCATGCGCAATGAGAGACAAACATTGGCACTTGGCCATTTTTAAAGGTAAATGAGGAAAAGTGCTGATTTGTTTTGTGGAGCTGTGTAAAGGCTTGAGTGAATTTTGGTGATTTTCTGTGCCTGAAGGAGTGCTTTTAGCAGCATTGTTTAAGAAATCACCGACTGAAATCAGTGAGTGCTGCTTTTTGCTGCTAAACTTCCAGAACAAATGCTGCATAGATACATGCAAAATAAGGACTGTGTGTTTTGAAAAATCAAGTCTCAATTCAATACAGCAATGGAACAATGTCCACCAAGAACAAAGAATTTCTTGCATGAGGAAGTAGAGACACTAGTGAATGTCATTGAGCAGAGATGGCAGGAGCTGGATACCAGCAACAGAGGTCGCACAAATGTGCCACCCAAAGAAATGAAGAAACGCTGGAACCAAGTTGCAGAAGATTACTGCGCAGTGGTGCATACCATGAGATCTGGAAGCCAGTGTAAAAATAAATGGCACGATCTTTGTCAAGTAGTTAGTGGAAGTAATACTTTCATTTTTTAATGGAATCATAATTGTAAATGTGACTATCTGTAAACGTCCCACCCTACAGAAAGACACAGTCTGTAAAAAGTTGTATTTTAATCTTTGCAGAAGATATTGGCCCACAACAAAAGGGAAAGAACTCAAACAGAAGGAGGCCCGCCAAATCTGCATCCACTGACACCCTTGGAACAGAGTAGCTGCTATGATGAGTCATACATGGAGAAAAGCAATCAGTACAGCACAAGCTGGGCCCACACAGGAGAGAGAGGACAAGTCCTGAAAATTCATCGTGGCCCTTCAAATCAACCTGCTGCCTGGCCTGCGATGTGTGAGTCTACTCATGCCACCCCATCCTGCCCCCTCCTCTGCTGCTAAACATGTGACTGTTCTGATATATTTTGCAGAAGATGATGATGATGATGCAAACCCTGAAGATCCTGAAGATCCAGAACAAGAACCAGAAGAACCAGACTGGCTGCAGGCGGCGATGACTGAAATGTCTTCAGGGGAGACCTTCCAAATTAATATTTATGAGCCCACATTAGCGAGCATCAGAGTTTCAATCCCTTGCATAGGTTTTGGTTCCACCTTCCATGATTTTGATTCCAACGTTGCGGGTTCCAGTGGTGCTGCTGGTGTAATGCAGCAGTTTACAGCCACTGCCCCACTGTCCGAGCCTGCGCCTCCCACTCACATAGGTTCTGGTTCCACCTTCCATGGTTTTGATTCCGACGTTGCGGGTCCCAGTGGTGTTGCTGATATAATGGAGCAGTTTACACCCACTGACCCACCATCCCAGCCTACGGCTCGCACTCGAGTGGTGTCGGATGCAAGACCCAGGGCCGCACCATCCCAGCCCGTGCCTCCCACTCTAGTGCTGCCGTCTGGAACACCAAGCGTCCCACTGTGCCAGCCCGCGGCTCCCAGTGTAGTGCTGCCGTGAGGCAGACCCAGGCAGAGGAAAAGGAGATTGGAGACACGCTCTCCTGAGATGCAGCGTGCAACAGATGCGGCTCATGTTGTGGCATCGGGTGTGGAGACCAATGAGCTTACCCGATCACTCGTGGGCAGCGTCAGTGCAGTGGGTGAAGAGGGAACAGAACTGACAGGAGAAATAGCAGTAATGACATGGGAAATGAAGGAGGGAATGTCCGAGGGAGTGCAATCGACGGCATGCAAGTGACGGCACAGGCCATCAGGGAGGGCCTGGGAGAGGTTGCTGCTGCAATAAGGGCACACAGCCCGGCCAATCAAATGACATCCCCATGAAGAAGTGAATATTCACCGAGATGTGGATGAGAGATGGTTGCAGCCTTTCTTTGCTGCTTTTGTTCTTGTTCTTGATGTAACTGTAGTAACGTTTTTCACATTGAAATTGCTTTGTAACTTTACAACTTATAAGTGATCTTAGGGTTTTTAAATGATCTTATAGTGTAAATGCTCTCACATAACTTATTTAATTTTGCACCTAAAAAGTGATCTTGAAGTTTAAGTGATCTTAAGAGTAAGATTTTTCACATTGAAATTGTTTTGTAACTTTACAAGTTTATAAGTGATCTTAAAGAGTCATATTAAAAAGTAAACTTTGATACAACAAATATTTTATTACACTAACGTTAACTTTTCAATAAAAGATTTTTTCATTAAAACTGAATCATGTTCCATTAACACAACACAACATAGAAACTCCAAAAAATAAACATGTCCATGCAGAACGGTTGTCGCAGAGCCCTCAGGCATCAGTAATTAAAGCGTTCACGGATGAGCTGCTGGCGCACGTTAAAGGTGCACGATGGACCGCTCTCCTCCGACCTCGTGCTCCGGCATCAGGCACTTGCATGCTTCTCTGATCGTCGTCATCATCCTCATCCTGCTTTTCCAAATTACTATCATCAGGCACTGGCCCTTCATGTGGGTCTTCTGGTTCCACTACCAGCTCCTGCTGTCTCATGACGGCTAAGTTATGCAGCATGCAGCACACAACAGTGAAGTGACCGACAATCTCAGGGGAGTATTGCAAATGGCCTCCGGAATGGTCCAGGCATCGGAAGCGCTGTTTCAAGATGCCAATGGTCCTCTCTATGGTGCTGCGCGTCGCAATGTTCACCATGTTGTATTGATGGTCAGCTTCCGTCCGTATTATGCGTATGGGTGTCATTAGCCAGGTGGTCAGGCCGTACCCTTTGTCTCCTAGTAGCCAGCTATGTCCTTCTGGCTGCTGCTCAAACATGTCAGATATAACGCTGTCGCATAGGATGAACGGATCATGGGTGCTGCCAGCATATCTCGCATCAACTGACATGATGTGCTGCTTGTCATCACACACGAGCTGCACATTTAATGGAGTGGAAACCTTTTCTATTCCTGTACTGCTCGGAATCCTCCACAGGTGCTCGCAGGGCAATGTGGGTACAATCAATGCAGCCCTGTACCTTTGGGAAGCTGGCAATCCTGGAGAAGCCCACAGCCCTGTCATGCATTGCTTGTGCAGTCATTTGGAACTTGAAGAAGTCATTCTTCCGCACATACACTGCAGCCATGACCTGGTAAACGCAGGCATGTATTGCACGTTGAGAGATGGCGCACACATCTCCAGTTGTAGCTTGAAACGATCCAGAGGCATAGAAGGCAAGTGCAGCTATTACCTTCACTTCAACAGACAAAGCAGTCGGCGTTCTGCTTCTAGGCTGCAAATCTGCTCTCAGCATATCACAGATCTCAACGACAACTTCTCTGCGGAAACGCAGCCTTTTGACACAATCAGCCTCGCTTATGTCCAGGTACGAACACCTGGCTCGATATTGCCGACGTGGGTACGGTCTCCTGCCTATCAGCCTACGGGCTGGGACATTCCTGGTGCAGTGAGCTCTGATGGCGAACCATTGCATAATCCATGGTGTTGATAATGCAGCACCCATACTTGAATTACAAATTTAACTTTTAAACTTGCTGGCTGGCTGGCTCTCTCTCCCGGTGCTTTGTACACCTCCTCTGCCTCCTGGCCGTACAGCCTGTAGCCTATTAAAATAACTTCACAGCTCTGGAGGCTGCTGTGCTACTTGTGTAGCCCGTCTGACGACCGTGTCCCACCCCTTTCTCCCAGCCGAACGGCCCAAATCACTGCGCAGCTCGGGAGACTGCTGTGCTGCCAGTGTGTGGCCCGACCGAACCATGTCCCACACCTGTCTCCTGGCCGAACGGCCCAAATCACTGCGCAGCTCGGGAGGCTGCTGTGCTGCCGGTGTGGCCCGAACCGTGTCCCGTCCCTGTCTTCTAGCCGAACGGCCCCATAAAAATAACTTCGCAGCTCAGGAGGCTGCTGTGCTGCTGCTGCTTCAGACAGGTAGGAAATTTTTTTTTTTTATTATTTGCTTTATTTATCATTTATTATTCAGGATTGCTCTTTATTTGTAGAAGTGAGACTGTTGAATGCTTGTAAAATTGAATTACTTCCCTTCCCCCCCCCCCGCCCCCCATCACTCGTTCCCTACGCCTGATTTATAAGTGTAGGCAAGGTTTTACTGAGCGTACAAAATCTACACTTACTCCATTCTAAGTTAGTTTGGAGTAAGTTTTTACTGCCTAAACTTGTGAAACAGGCGTAAGTGGCTGGACACACCCACTTTTGAAAAATAATCTGTTCTACAATGAAACTGTTCTAACTCACTAGAACTGGAGCAAACTTAATATCGAGAATTGCAATTTCTAAGATGCTCCATTCTAAACTAGTTGCTCCAAAAAAATCGGAGCAACTCAGGCCAAAACTTGAGCCCAATAATTCCGGATTCCGGACGATTCCATCAGCCATGCGCAAAATGTCGGGATTTTGGACAATTCAGGTTTTTGGAGTTCCGGATTCGGGACGTTGCACCTGTATGGCGCTTCACGGCAATAGTGCTGTGGCACCACATGTGGGAGCTCCAGCACGCTGTACCACCAACCTGCTTTGGTCTATGCTTTTAAATCACAAGAGTATGGCCATCCATCCAGTACGAATCTACAGCCTCCCTCCCAGTGCAGCATCTTAATTGTTTCTTAAACAATTCCAGGGTTTTCACCTCAACACAGAAATCTATTTCAGTCATTAATCATTCTCAAGAACTTGCTAATATCAGTCCTAAATTTGTCTGGTCTGAGCCAATGTCCCCTTTTCTTCATCTCGTAATCAGTATGAATTAAATTTTCCAGATTTAACTTTTCCATACTGTCTACAATTATTTTCTACCTATACCACTATACAGTCACCTCCTTTCCAGGCTGAAGGAGCAAAGTTTCTTCAGTCTTTCTTCATATCTCAGACCTACAACCTTGTGGCTCTTCTCTGAACGGCTGAATGTAACCCTACAATGTCAGTCAACTGCCACTTTCCACAGGACATAATGGGAAGACTATCTGGCAACATGATCCATTCGTCACAGCAAATAATGCATTTTATAGCAAAGATACAAGAGATAAATTAGCAGCACCATGATGTCCTTTACAATTTATTTCTGAGATTTAAAGCTGTACAACAATCCACAAATGTGTAGCGCTAACACAAGGTTAATTAACACAAAACGTCCCAGAAACTATTTGTTTATCGAATGTCTGATCAAATGGTGATTTATAAAATTCTGCTCATGAACCTCAATCTGACATATGATGATTTCCAAGAACCTTGAGTTCAGAAAACAGTATTACGTGGAGATCCCCACAGTGACAGAAACCAAAAAAGCAATCCCTTTTTCAAGCTAGGTTTATGTGTTTCCATATCACAGCTGAATAGAATTTTGTGGTCACATATCCCATTACTTTGTGCAGATAAATTAGTATGATACACATTGTATACCAGAACTGTCCTTGTTGACAATCCATTGAATGCAGTAACTAGAAATACTGGGGCTATGAATTGAATGGAATACTGTACCTAGGATTTCTCCCTTCCTTCTCTCCTATAGTGGGTACAGTTTCTCAATTCAAAAAGCTATTCTTCAGATGTGACTGTGAGTTGGCAGGCTTTTACAGCCAAGCTTGATCTTATTCTCACTTGAAGTCCACACAAGCACACACTTTCCAGCAGCAATTACTAGATAGTGATCAGGAATGAGAAACTGGCCAGTTTTACGATTCTTCTAACCGTGGGCTACTCTCATGAATTGCAGTTCCCTGTTGCCACCCTCATCAAGATCAGCTAACTCCACAGACCAGGATCTGAATCCAGAACCTTTCTGATCCAGCTGATCCAGAGAGCTAAATATCTAAGATTCTATTTTGTATAACACAATTACCAGCTTAAATTTTATCCAAGTGCCTGATGACATTGGATAAGTTAATTAAACTTAATCATTAGCTGTCACTACAGTGTACTGAAATTCATCCACATGAAAAAAAAAGATTACTCGACACTAAATAACAATTTGATTACTAATTTATAAATTCAACCAACCACAGAGCCCAGACAAATGCTTAATTAATTTATCTAATAATGGAGAGGTGAATATGTCAGCTTAATGGACTTGGCTTCGTCGAATTTAAGAGCAGTGATAGTGAATCAATGACATATTGTGGCAGATCAATAACTAACATGCTATTCAGACTATAACAGTGCTGATCTGCACTGCAGTTGACTCGACAACAACCATTGAATGAGAGCAAAATGACAGTAGTACTGCACTCCCTGAATAATGTTCAAAAAGGTACAAATTCTCCAGCATTTCTATACAAAATTATACTTTGAGCAATTAAACTAAGGATTTTTTTGGACAATCCCCTTAAGAGTCCATCAATGGCTTTTTTCACTAGGCCACTGATACCTGTAGCAAGGCTGCAAGCCTATCTGGTATTATTTAAGGCTTCACTGGGAACATTTGAATATTTTTACTGAAGTAGGCCAAATCTGTGTACAAGACTACATCAGGACTTGGTGCTACACTCTCACCTTCTCTTAAATCAAAGATACTTTACAAAATAATTTATTTAACAAGGTTTTCGCACTACATGCAGGATAATATACACAATTATAGTTTAGACTTTTAAAATTACATATATTTTTATAATCCTTTCCTTTTCTAAAGGCAGTGGATATTGTTGCATTGTTCATGGGAGAGACATCAATTTGATTCCATTAAAATTGAGGGTACAGAGTTAATAAAAATAAGAATTAATTTGGAAAAGGATAGGGCAGAGGTTTGGGAATTTCAATAAAAAGGTGAATGTTCTATACACATAAATAAACTCGTATCAATGGTACAAAGGCCCCAAAATTGGGAATCAGGTCCAATATTCATCACCAGAAACTCGAACGCAGCAAACAAAATTAGGGACAAAGAAAGATCAAAACTCCACTCCAAGGGCCCAAGTTTCGGGCCGCGCCTAGAACGGCGCAGCCCCGACCTGGACGCCCGTTTTTCGCGCCACAAAGTGCGCCTAAAAAAAACTTACAGATTCTCCGGCTCCCTGCTGGTCCTCTTGAGTCAGGCGCAGTGCAGCACGAGCAGTTGGGGGCGGAGCTAGGTCCCTGCGCTGAAAACAGTGCCGGGACCTCTGCACATGCGCGCTACAGTGGGCACGCATGTTCAGTAGCTCCAGGCTTCCAAAACTGTGTGGGAGGGGCCCGGAGCACGCAGCCCCTAGCCCTGGCCGAATGGCCTCACTGGGGCTGTGTGCATAAGGCTGCCTCCCACGCCCAGCTCCTGCTTCCTCCCGACCCGACTCCACTCCCGCTTCCCCCCCACCCCGGACCGGACCCGACCCGACCCGCGTTCCCCGCCCCCCACCCAACCTGACCTCCCTCTCCCTCCCTCCCTCCCTCCCTCCCTCCCGCCACCCCGCCCGACCCGACCCGCGCTCCTGACCCCCCCACCCCACCCGGAACGGACCCGACCCAACCCGACCCGCGTTCCCCCCCACCCCCCAACCCGGACCCGACCCAACCCGTGCTTCCCCCCCCCCCACCCGACCTGACCTCCCTCTCCCTCCCTCCCTCCGACCCGACCCGCACCCGACCTGCCTCTCCCTCCCTCCCTCCGACCCGAACCAACCGACCTCCGCCCCCCCGACCCCGACCCGCGCTCCCCCCCGACCCGACCTGCGCTCCCGACCCAAAGCCACCTACCTGTAAATCTGGTGCTGGGGCCGGGCCCTGCCCGAAGTCTTGGGCCCGGTCGGGCCTGGTCCGTTCAGCCTCCCCCCCCCCCCCACCCTCTTCTCCTTTCCCCACCCCCTCTCCTTTCCCCCCCCTTCTCCCCCTCTCCCCCCTTCCTTCCCCTTCTCCTCCCCCCACTCCCCTCGCTGTCAGAAACACAGACACTGACAGACAGAGAGTGAGAGACACACACAGACAGACAGAGAGAAAGAAGATAGAGACACTGACAGAGACACACTGGGGGAGGGGGTGGCTCCCGTTGCTGCAGTCAGTAAGTAGAAAATGTTTCATTTATTGATTTAAAAAAAAAAAATTATTTCTTACTAATTTTTTTTGATTGATTTATTGATGGTTTTATCATTTATTATTGATGATGGCTCTTTATTTGTAAAACTGAAGTGTTTAATGTTTGTAAACTTCCCTTTAAACCCCCCACACCCCCCATTCCCTACGCCTGATTTGTAACCTACGCCTGATTTTCTCAAGTGTAGACAAGGTTTTTTCGAGCGTACAAAAATCTTCACTTACTCCATTCTAAGTTAGTTTGGAGTAAGTTTTCACTGACGAAACTTTGAAAACAGGCGTAAGTGGCCGGACACGCCCCCTTTTGGAAAAAAAAATCTGTTCCAAAGTGCAACTGTTCTAACTGACTAGAACTGGAGCAAACTAAATGCCGAGAATTTGAATTTCTAAGATACTTCGTTCTACACCAGTTGCTCCAAAAAATCAGGAGCAACTGAGGCCGAAACTTGGGCCCATAATGCTGCCTTTAAATGGGGATATGCCATCTTAAAGACATTTTTAGAACAAGAAATAGGCAAATAATTTAATTATTATTAAGAATATCCAATACAAAAGGAGAGGAGACGACACCATTCAACATAAAGAAGCCATTGAGCTATGCACAAAGTCCTAATCCATTGAATAAATACAAGCCTCTCCAGAAAAAAGAATAGGTACCTGTATTGCCACTTAAACCCGACCAAAAGCCTTCTCTGTATTTAGTGACTCAGATGGGAGTTTCCACTACATGCTGCTTTTATATAACAGAACTACATCCAATGAAGTTAGCTACCCTGGTATTGGTGGATGGATTTGGCAATGGGGCAATAACGCCATACATGACTTTAAAGTAGCTGTGTATGTACAAGGCTTATGTACAGTTCATACAATCTGGCCAGGACTTTCTGCAGCATCAGGGAAAGACCTGTATTCGGGGAACAATATTAGTATTGGGGAAAGATCCACTGCTACCATACTTGTAAGATCCATACTGATCTTACCTGGATCTTACCTGGGGGCAGAGTGTCAAAGAAAACTAGCCCCTCAAAATCCAAGTGGCCTTCATGAATAATCTGTACGTAGGTCAATTACATCCTTATGACAAGAATATTGGAAAGGATCTTGCTCTTTGTACCAACAATCCTCATCGAGGAGAATCCGAATACTTTTCGCTAAAGGTGAAAACACCACTCCAAATGCTGCCTTTAAATAGGGATATGCCTCCTTAAGGAAATTTTTAGAACAATAAATAGGCAAATTGATTTCATTACTTATTCAGATCCTCAGATGTGTCCAGGAGCCTGTAATTGCATTTAATTGGCACTGCCTTATGGTTCTGAAGACTCGGGAAGAATATACTGAATTTTGTGATATCCCCCCTGATATTAAGTGAATACAGGGGCACTAGGAAGACCTGAAATGACTTGCTAAATTATCTTGGCTCTAGCTGAACTCTAACTCCAAATCTCACTTATCACAGTCACAGTTCGAGATCAAAATATGCACGCAAGTATATTCTCAGCCTCATTTCTTTGCTTACAGAAATTCTGGCAGACCCAGAAGAGTCACAACTCTGCCTGGTCAGTCATAAAGGAGCTTATGCAAAATTAGCTTCATTTTATCACAGAAAATGAGTCCTGAGACATCCTTTTCGGAGCACCTTTTTGAGGATGTAACTAGCAGGGTAGATAATGGGGCACCAGTGGATATAGTATATTTGGCATTTGATAAGGTGCCACATAAAAGGTTGTGTTGCAAGATAAGTGCTCATGGGGTTGTGGGTAATAGATTAGCATGGACAGAGGATTGGTTAACAAACAGAAAACAGATAGTAGAGATAAATGGGTCACTTTCAGGTTGGCAGGCCTAATGGGGTGCCGCAAGGATCTGTGCTGGGGCTTCAGCTACTTACAATCTACACCAATGACTTAGATGAAAGGACCGAGTGTAATGTATCCAAGTTTGCTGATGATACAAAGCTAGGTGGGAAAGTAAGCTGTGAAGAGGATACAAAGAGCCTGCAAAGGAATATAGACAGGTTAAGTGAGTGGGCAATAAGGTGGCAGATGGAGTATAATGTGGGGAAATGTGAGATTATTCACTTTGGTAGCAAGAATAGGAAAACAGAATATTTTTTAAATGATGAGAAACTATAAAATGTTGGTGATCAGAGAGATTTAAGTGTCTTCGTACAGGAAACACAGAAAGTTAGCATGTGCAGGTACAGCAAGCAAGTAGGAAGGCAGATGGCAAGTTAGCCTTTATTGCAAGGGGGTTGGAGTACAAGAGTAAGGAAGTCTCGCTACAATTGTACAGGGCTTTGGTGAGACCACACCTGGAGTACTGTGCACAGTTTTGGTCTGCTTATCTGAGGAAGGATATACAGGTTGTACCTCTCCAGTCCGGGACTCTTTAGTCTGGAAACATCCCTGGTCTGGCATTATTCCCAGCAAGGGTGGCGTCCCGCACTGTGCCCTGGGGCTGGCTGCTCCTCTTCTCTCCACTGCCTCACGGTGTTTCTTCCTAAGTCAGGTCGGCGTGCTGTGTCCTGGGGCTGGCTACTCCTCTTCTCCCCGCTGTTTCCGATGTTTCTTCCCAGGTGGGGGGTCTGCACGTTGTGTCCTGGGGCTGGCTGCTCCTCCTCCGGTGTTTTCTCCAAGGTCAGCACAGAGAGGGAGCAACGCCCGTGTTTTACAGCCAGAGTGTGGTGGAGGCATTCAGGAGCCAGAGCGCTGTCTTCAGGATCCGGTAAGTCTAGGGTCGGCATGACATCCCATGGTCGGGAAAATTCTCTGGTCCGGCACAGGTTAGGTCCCAAGGGTGCCGGACTGGAAAGCTACAACCTGTACCTTAGTACGTTTCCTATATTATAACAGTGACTAGACTTCAAAAATTACTTCATTGGCTGTAAATTGTTGCGACGTCTGGTGGTCATGGAAGGTGCAACAAAGGTTTACTAGGATGATAGGGTTGTCCTATGAGGAGGGGGGAAGGAGGTCCTATGTGTGGGGGGGGGCGGGTGGTTGTAGGTTAGGAACTTGGGCGGTGGGGGCAGGAATTTATTTTGGAGGTTGGGTGAAGGTCTTAACCCGTGAGGGTGAGCCCTGTCTGTTTCAAGTGAGCTCTGTACTGTCTGGAGTAGGCAGTCAAGATGACTCAAATTACACTTTGCAAAGTAACTCTGATTATGTAGGCAGGGAGGATCTAATTACACAGTCCTGAGAAACTGTCTTGTCCTCCAAGGGAACCAATCAGCAATCAGGACTTGTCATCCAAGAGGACAAATCAGAGCTTTTGATGTTGCGAATAAACACGTCCGCAGAGGAGTGATAGAAAAGAAAAGACTTGGATTTATATAGTGTCTTCCATGACCACCAGACATCTCAAAAGCGATTTACAACCAATGAAGCAATTTTTGAAGTGTAGTCACTGTGATAATGTAGGAAACGCAGCACCCAATTTGCATACAGCAAACTCCCACAAACAGTAATGTAATAATGACCAGATAATCTATTTCATTGATGTGGATTGAGGGATAAATATTAGCCAGGATACTGGTGATAACTCCCCTGCTCTTCTTCAGAATAGTGTCATGGAATCTTTTATGTCCACCTAAGAGAACAAACGGGGCCTCGGTTTAATATCTCATCTGATAAAGACGGATACCATAGAGGAGTGATATCAGCAGAGTGTAGTATTTTATATAGTGTGAAAATGGGCAGGGAAAGAGTGACAAAGAAGCTTATTTTAACTTTGTTATTTTTTGCTGCCATAGGTTTATTTAGTGTATTGGTACTAATTTATCACCTTAAACTATCTTCACTACTATGGGGAGTGACAGACCTATAACCACCAATAAAAAAGGAAGACTTGCATTTATATAGCACCTCTTACACCTCAGGAGTCCCAAAGTGCTTTACTGCCAATGACGTACTTGTGAAATTTAGTCACTTTTGTAATGTAGGAAATGCAACAGCCAATTCGCGGATATCAAGGTTCCACAAACAGCAATGTGATAATGACCAGATAATATGTCTTTAGGTGTTGGTTGAGGGATAACTATCGGCCTTGGCACTGGGGAGACACTCCTGCTCTTTTTCAAAATAGTGCCATGGGATCTTTTACATCCACCTGAGAGGGCAGATGGGGCCTCGCTTTAACATCTCATCCAAAGGATGGAACTCCTTCATTATTGCACTGAAGTGTCAGTCTAAATACTGCACCTTCCCATTGTCATTGGCTCATAATGGCATCTCCATACATTACCAAAACTTAAGAGTGAAGCTACAACTGCACCACTGTGCTTTTCAACTCAAGTGGATGCAGCCTGAAAATTTAACACACGCATCACATTTTCCTGACACTCAGTTCCATAAGTGCTGGCAGCAGCTCTCAAGCACCAAAGCCAAGTGCCAACATTCATGTATGAGTGTATACAGCAAGTGCCAACAATGATTTGAGTCTGATACCATCAGTAAAATCCAACCAATCAATCAAAGTTTGCATGCACAGTTAAAGCTGGGTTGGGCAGTTCCAGGATCTGTGTTCTTCTAACAGCTTAAAAATCTCAAGATTCACAGCCTAAAAAGCACAGAATTGGAGATTGTTCTTGCTTTTCACTTCCACAAAGTTCATCCAAGCACCGGGAATAATACTGCATCAGTTTTCGTGAATAATTGAGGAAAGGAGTGGGAGGAGAGAAGGAGCTGGGTGGAATCATTTCCGGCATTTTTCCACCAGAGCAAATAGTTTCTCTGTGTCGACCGTATCACAACTCTTAATCATTTTAATACTTTAATTAGATTAACCCTTAACTTTCTAAACACAAGCTAACGTAACCTGTCTTCATAATGTAACCCTTTAAGCCCTGGAATAATTCTACGGAATTTGTGCCATTCCTGAGCTCCAATGCCCAAAACTGAATGCAATAATCCAAATGGGGTCTGACCAGAGCTCTGTATAACTGAGGCATCACTCCCTTACTTCTGAATTGCATCCCCCTTGAGATAATCGCCTTTTTGATTACATTTTGTACACTTCCCCACATTGAACTAATTTGCCACAGTTTTGCCCACTCACTTAATCTAACTATTTCCCTTGGAAACTTCCTGCTCCCATCCACACAACATATTGAGCCTCTCAACTTAGTGTCATCTCAAATGTGGATATACAACTCTCTATTCCTTCATCCAAGTCATTAATATATATGACAAAAAAGTTGAGGCCTCTGGACAGATCCCTGGGTAACACCGTTGGTCATATCCTGCCAATTAGACAATGAAGGCTTCATCCTTGCTCTGTCTCCTGCTTCCCAACCAATTACCAACCCCTTTACAAAGTTCAGTGCACTCTCGTTTTGCTAATAATCTTTTGTGTGGACCCTTACCGAATGTTTTCTGGAAGTCTATAGAGACAACATTTATAGACACTCTCCGATCCATCATGCTACTGACTTCCTCAAAAAATTCAACTAGATTACATAAGAATAAGAATTAGGTACAGGAGTAGGCCATCTAGCCCCTTGAGCCTGCTCCGCCATTCAACAAGATCATGGCTGATCTGGCCATGGACTCAGCTCCACTTACCCGCCCACTCCCCATAACCCTTAATTCCCTCCTTGGTTAAAAATCTATCTATCTGTGACTTGAATACATTCAATGAGCTAGCCTCAACTGCTTCCTTGGGCAGAGAATTCCACAGATTCACAACCCTCTGGGAGAAGAAATTCCTTCTCAACTCGGTTTTAAATTGGCTCCCCCGTATTTTGAGGCTGTGCCCCCTAGTTCTAGTCTCCCCTACCAGTGGAAACAACCTCTCCGCCTCTATCTTGTCTATCCCTTTCATTATTTTAAATGTTTCTATAAGATCACCCCTCATCCTTTTGAACTCCAACGAGTAAAGACCCAGTCTACTCAATCTACCATCTTAAGGTAAACCCCTCATTTCCGGAATCAGCTGAGTGAATCGTCTCTGTACCCCCTCCAAAGCTAGTATATCCTTCCTTAAGTAAGGTGACCAAAACTGCACGCAGTACTCCAGGTGCGGCCTCACCAATACCCTGTACAGTTGCAGCAGGACCTCCCTGCTTTTGTACTCTATCCCTCTCGCAATGAAGACCTACATTCCATTCGCCTTCCTGATTACCTGCTGCACCTGCAAACTAACTTTTTGGGATTCATGCATGCACAAGGACCCCCCGGTCCCTCTGCACCACAGCATGTTGTAATTTCTCCCCATTCAAATAATATTCCCTTTTACTTTTTTTGTTCCCAAGGTGGATGACCTCACACTTTCCGACATTGTATTCCATCTGCCAAACCTTAGCCCATTCGCTTAACCTATCTAAATCTCTTTGCAGCCTCTCTGTGTCCTCTACACAACCCGCTTTCCCACTAATCTTTGTGTCATCTGCAAATTTTGTTACACTACACTCTGTCCCCTCTTCCAGGTCATCTATGTATATTGTAAACAGTTGTGGTCCCAGCACCGATCCCTGTGGCACACCACTAACCACCGATTTCCAACCCGAAAAGGACCCATTTATCCCGACTCTCTGCTTTCTGTTAGCCAGCCAATTCTCGATCCATGCTAATACATTTCCACTGACTCCACGTACCTTTATCATCTGCAGTAACCTTTTGTGCGGCACCTTATCGAATGCCTTTTGAAAATCTAAATACACCACATCCATCGGTACACCTCTATCCACCATGCTCGTTATATCCTCAAAGAATTCCAGTAAATTAGTTAAACATTGATTTCCCCTTCATGAATCCATGCTGCGTCTGCTTGATTGCACTATTCCTATCGAGATGTCCCGCTATTTCTTCCTTAATGATAGCTTCAAGCATTTTCCCCACTACAGATGTTAAACTAACCGGCCTATAGTTACCTGCCTTTTGACTGTCCCTTTTTTTTTTAAACAGAGGCGTGACATTAGCTGCTTTCCAATCCGCTGGTACCTCCCCAGAATCCAGAGAATTTTGGTAGATTATAACGAATGCATCTGCTATAACTTCAGCCATCTCTTTTAATACCGTGGGATGCATTTCATCAGGACCAGGGGACTTGTCTACCTTGAGTCCCATTAGCCTATCCAGCACTACCCCCCTAGTGATAGTGATTATCTCAAGGTCCTCCCTTCCCACATTCCTGTGACCAGCAATTTCTGGCATGGTTTCTGTGACTTCCACTGTGAAGACCGAAGCAAAATTGTTTACGGTCTCAGCCATTTCCACATTTCCCATTATTAAATCCCCCTTCTCATCTTCTAAGGGACCAATATTTACTTTAGTCACTTTTTTCCGTTTTATATATCTGTAAAAGCTTTTACTATCCGTTTTTATGTTTTGCGCAAGTTTACCTTCGTAATTCATCTTTCCTGTCTTTGTTGCTTTCTTAGTCATTCTTTGCTGTTGTTTAAAATTTTCCCAATCTTTTATTTTCCCACTAACCTTGGCCACCTTATACGCATTGGTTTTTAATTTGAAATTCTCCTTTATTTCCTTCGTTATCCACGGCTGGTTATCCCTTCTCTTACCGCCCTTCTTTTTCACTGGAATATATTTTTGTTGAGCACTATGAAAGTGCTCTTTAAAAGTCCTCCACTGTTCCTCAATTGTGCCACTGTTTAGTCTGTGTTTCCAGTCTACTTTAGCCAACTCTGCCCTCATCCCAATGTAGTCCCCTTTGTTTAAGCATAGTACGCTCGTTTGAGACACTACTTCTTCACCCTCAATCTGTATTACAAATTCAACCATACTGTGATCACTCATTCCGAGAGGATCTTTTACTAGGAGATCGTTTATTATACCTGTCTCATTAAACAGGACCAGATCTAAGATAGCTTGCTCTCTTGTAGGTTCTGTAACATACTGTTCTAAGAAACAATCCTGTATGCATTCTATGAATTCCTCCTCCAGGCTACCCTGTGCGATTTGATTTGACCAAATCGATATGTAGGTTAAAATCCCCCAAGATTGCTGCCATTCCTTTTTCACATGCCTCCATTATTCCCTTGATTATTGCCCGCCCCACCATGAAGTTATTATTTGGGGGTCTATAAACTACGTCCACCAGTGACTTTTTCCCCTTACTATCTCTAATCTCCACCCACAATGATTCAACATTTTGTTCATTAGAGCCAATATCGTCTCTCACAACTGCCCTGATATCATCCTTTATTAACAGAGCTACCCCACCTCCTTTCCCTTCTTGTCTATCTTTCCGAATTGTCAGATACCCCTGTATGTTTAATTCCCAGTCTTGGCCACCCTGCAACCACGTTTCTGTAATGGCCACCAAATCATACCCATTTGTAATGATTTGTGCCGTCAACTCATTTACTTTATTTCGAATGCTGCGTGCATTTAGGTAGAGTGTTTTAATACTAGTTTTTAAACCATGATTTTTAGTTTTGACCCCTCCTGCAGCCCCTTTACATTCAGTGGTCCTTTTTGTTTTTTTGCCTTGGGTTTCTCTGCCCTCTACTTTTACTCATCTCCTTTCTGTCTTTTGCTTTTGTCTCCTTTTTGTTTTCCTCTGTCTCCCTGCATTGGTTCCCATCCCCCTGCCATATTAGTTTAACTCCTCCCCAACAGCACTAGCAAACACTCCCCTTAGGACACTGGTTCTGGTCCTGCCTAGATGCAGACCATCCGGTTTGTACTGGTCCCACCTCCCCCAGAACCGGTTCCAATGCCCCAGGAATTTGAATCCCTCCCTGCTGCACCACTCCTCAAGCCACGTATTCATCTGAGCTATCCTGCGATTCCTACTCTGACTAGCACGTGGCACTGGTAGCAATCCTGAGATTACTACTTTTGAGGTCCTACGTTTTAATTTAGCTCCTAGCTCCTTAAATTCGTCTCGTAGGACCTCATCCCTTTTTTTACCTATATCTTCAGTACCAATGTGCACCACGACAACTGGCTGTTCACCCTCCCTTTTCAGAATGTCCTGCACCCGCTCCAAGACATACTTGACCCTTGCACCAGGGAGGCAACATACCATCCTGGAGTCTCGGTTGCAGCCGCAGAAACGCCTATCTATTCCCCTTACAATCGAATCCCTTATCACTATTGCTCTCCCACTCTTTTTCCTGCCCTCCGGTGCAGCAGAGCCAGCCACGGTGCCATGAACTTGGTTGCTGCTGCCCTCCCCTGATGAGTCATCCCCCTCAACAGTACTCAAAACGGTGTATCTGTTTTGCAGGGGGATGACCGCAGGGGACCCCTGCACTACCTTCCATGCACTGCTCTTCCTGCTGGTCTTCCATTCTCTAGCTGGCTGTGGACCCTTCATCTGCGGTAAGACCAACTCACTAAACGTGCTATTCACGTCATTCTCAGCCTCGTGGATTAGTCAGACATGACCTAACATTCACAAATCCATGCTGACCCTCTTTGATCAACTAATATTGATCACTGTTAAAGTGACATCAATTATCAAGTTTGCAGTTACCTGGCTTCTCTGTCCCTCCTTTCTTAAATAATGGAGTGACATTTTTAATTGGTCAATCCAAAATTATGACTAATGCTTCTTCAATTTAATCATTGAATCATTTTAATACTTTTGATTAGAAACCCATCAGGTCCTGGAGATTAATCCCATTATTTTCTCTATTATCTTTTTTCTTTAAAAAAACCTTGCATTAAATCCGCTAGTAATCTGTCCAATATCAGGGCCTGAGGTTTGCTTTATACAGCTTCCTCCCAACCCTGTCAGCACTCCAACACCGTATTCTAGCTAAAATACAAAAATGTACAGACTATTTTTGAGGCTCTGACGTTGCTGACAGTGACAAATTGTTCATCGAACCAAATTCTGACGAAAGACCAAATGCCGAGCTAGAGAAACCCATAGACCTCCACAAACTGATCCTCATGCCACTTTTAGGAACATAGAAAATAGGTGCAGGAGTAGGCCATTCAGCCCTTCTAGCCTGCACCGCCATTCAATGAGTTCATGGCTGAACATGAAACTTCAGTACCCCCTTCCTGCTTTCTCGCCATACCCCATGATCCCCCGAGGAGTAAGGACTTCATCTAACTCCCTTTTGAATATATTTAGTGAATTGGCCTCAACTACTTTCTGTGGTAGAGAATTCCACAGGTTCACCACTCTCTGGGTGAAGAAGTTTCTCCTCATCTCGGTCCTAAATGGCTTACCCCTTATCCTTAGACTGTGACCCCTGGTTCTGGACTTCCCCAACATTGGGAACATTCTTCCTGCATCTAACCTGTCTAAACCCGTCAGAATTTTAAACGTTTCTATGAGGTCCCCTCTCATTCTTCTGAACTCCAGTGAATACAAGCCCAGTTGATCCAGTCTTTCTTGATAGGTCAGTCCCACCATCCCGGGAATCAGTCTGGTGAATCTTCGCTGCACTCCCTCAATGTCCTTCCTCAAGTTAGGAGACCAAAACTGTACACAATACTCCAGGTGTGGCCTCACCAAGGCCCTGTACAACTGTAGCAACACCTCCCTGCCCCTGTACTCAAATCCCCTCGCTATGAAGGCCAACATGCAATTTGCTTTCTTAACCGCCTGCTGTACCTGCATGCCAACCTTCAATGACTGATGTACAATGACACCCAGGTCTCATTGCACCTCCCCTTTTCCTAATCTGTCACCATTCAGATAATAGTCTGTCTCTCTGTTTTTAGCACCAAAGTGGATAACCTCACATGCATCTGCCATGCATTTGCCCACTCACCTAACGTATCCAAGTCACTCTGCAGCCTCATAGCATCCTCCTCGCAGCTCACACTGCCACCTAACTTAGTGCCATCCGCAAATTTGGAGATACTACATTTAATCCCCTTGTCTAAATCATTAATGTACAATGTAAACAGCTGGGGCCCCAGCACAGAACCTTGCGGTACCCCACTAATCACTGCCTGCCATTCTGAAAAGTACCCATTTACTCCTATTCTTTGCTTCCTCTCTGACAACCAGTTCTCAATCCACGTCAGCACACTACCCCCAATCCCATGTGCTTCAACTTTGCACATTAATCTCTTGTGTGGGACCTTGTCGAAAGCCTTCTGAAAGTCCAAATATACCACATCAATTGGTTCTCCCTTGTCCACTTTACTGGAAACATCCTCAAAAAATTCCAGAAGATTTGTCAAGCATGATTTCCCTTTCACAAATCCATGCTGACTTGGACCTATCATGTCACCATTTTCCAAATGCACTGCTTTGACATCGTTAATAATTGATTCCATCATTTTACCCACTACTGAGGTCAGGCTGACCGGTCTATAATTCCCTGTTATCTCTCTCCCTCCTTTTTTAAAAAGTGGGGTTACATTGACTACCGTCCACTCGATAGGATCTGATCCAGAGTCAATGTAATGTTGGAAAATGACTGTCAATGCATCCGCTATTTCCAAGGCCACCTCCTTAAGTACTCTGGGATGCAGTCCATCAGGCCCTGGGGATTTATCAGCCTTCAATCCCATCAATTTCCCCAACACAATTTCCCGACTAATAAAGATTTCCCTCAGTTCCTCCTCCTTACTAGACCCTCTGACCCCTTTTATATCCGGAAGATTGTTGGTGTCCTCCTTAGTGAATACCGAACCAAAGTACTTGTTCAATTGGTCTGCCATTTCTTTGTTCCCCGTTATGACTTCCCCTGATTCTGACTGCAGGGGACCTACGTTTGTCTTTACTAACCTTTTTCTCTTTACATACCTGTAGAAACTTTTGCAATCCGCCTTAATGTTCCCTGCAAGCTTCTTCTCGTACTCCATTTTCCCTGCCCTAATCAAACCCTTTGTCCTCCTCTGCTGAGTTCTAAATTTCTCCCAGTCCCCAGGTTCGCTGCTATTTCTGGCCAATTTGTATGCCACTTCCTTGGCTTTAATACTATCCCTGATTTCCCTTGATAGCCACGGTTGAGCCACCTTCCCTTTTTTATTTTTACGACAGACAGGAATGTACAATTGTTGTAGTTCATCCATGCGGTCTCTAAATGTCTGCCATTGCCCATCCACAGTCAACCCCTTAAGTATCATTCGCCAATCAATCCTAGCCAATTCACGCCTCATACCTTCAAAGTTACCCTTCTTTAAGTTCTGGACCTTGGTCTCTGAATTAACTGTTTCATTCTCCATCCTAATGCAAAATTTCACCATATTATAGTCACTCTTCCCCAAGGGGCCTCGCACAATGGGATTGCTAATTAATCCTCTCTCATTACACAACACCCAGTCTAAGATGGCCTCCCCCCTAGTTGGTTCCTCGACATATTGGTCTAGAAAACCATCCCTTATGCACTCCAGCAAATCCTCCTCCACCGTATTGCTTCCAGTTTGGTTAGCCCAATCTATGTGCATATTAAAGTCACCCATTATAACTGCTGCACCCTTATTGCATGCACCCCTAATTTCCTGTTTGATGCCCTCCCCAACATCACTACTACTGTTTGGAAGTATGTACATAACTCCCAATAACGTTTTTTGCCCTTTGGTGTTCTGCAGCTCTACCCATATTGATTCCACATCATCCAAGCTAATGTCCATTCTAACTATTGCATTAATCTCCTCTTTAACCAGCAATGCTACCCCACCTTCTTTTCCTTTTATTCTATCCTTCCTGAATGTTGAATACTCTTGGATGTTGAGTTCCCAACCCTGATCATCCTGGAGCCACGTCTCCGTGATCTCAATCACATCATATTTGTTAACATCTATTTGCACAGTTAATTCATCCACCTTATTGCGGATACTCCTTGCATTAAGCCACAAAGCCTTCAGGTTTGTTTTTTTAACACCCTCTGTCCTTTTAGAATTTTGCTGTACAATGGCCCTTTTTGTTCTTTGCCTTGGGTTTCTCTGCCCTCCACTTTTCCTCATCTCCTTTCTGTCTTTTGCTTTTGTCTCCTTTTTGTCTCCCTCTGTCTCCCTGCATTGGTTCCCATCCCCCTGCCATATTAGTTTAACTCCTCCCCAACAGCACTAGCAAACACTCCCTCTAGGACATTGGTTCCGGTCCTGCCCAGGTGCAGACCGTCCAGTTTGTACTGGTCCCACCTCCCCCAGAACCGGTTCCAATGCCCCAGGAATTTGAATCCCGCCCTGCTGCACCACTGCTCAAGCCACGTATTCATCTGCGCTATCCTGCGATTCCTACTCTGACTAGCACGTGGCACTGGTAGCAATCCTGAGATTACTACTTTTGAGGTCCTACTTTTTAATTTAGCTCCTAGCTCCTTAAATTCGTTTCGTAGGACCTCATCCCTTTTTTTACATATGTCGTTGGTACCAATGTGCACCACGACAACTGGCTGTTCACCCTCCCTTTTCAGACTGTCCTGCACCCGCTCCGAGACATCCTTGACCCTTGCACCAGGGAGGCAACATACCATCCTGGAGTCTCGGTTGCGGCCGCAGAAACGCCTATCTATTCCCCTCACCATTGAATCCCCTATCACTATCGCTCTCCCACTCTTTTTCCTGCCCTTCTGTGCCACGGTGCCATGAACTTGGCTGCTGCTACCCTCCCCTGATGAGTCATCCCCCCCAACAGTACTCAAAGCAGTGTATTTGTTTTGCAGGGGGATGACCACAGGGGACCTTCCTTGCACTACTCTTCCTGCTGGTCTTCCATTCCCTATCTGGCTGTGGACCCTTCTCCTGCGGTAAGACCAACTCACTACACGCTACTCACGTCATTCTCAGCATCGTGGATGCTCCAGAGTGAATCCACCCTCAGCTCCAACTCCGCAGTTTCGGAACAAAACCAGCACAGAAGTGGAGCTGGACTCCACAACACTGTTTGCAAACTCTAGGGTTTTCATAGTTCAAATGGAAATTCCTGTAGACATGCACCTTCATCGGTGCGAGGATTGTCCAAGGTTTCACCATCTAAAACATACCCCTGGTCACTGTCCTAGACTGTGGCACAGCAATAAGGCACCAGTTCAGTGAGCTAAAAAGTTATCACTTAAGTTTATTCGACAACTTTCAAATTAAATATACTTCTGGGGTATTTGGTCCATAATGCCCAATGAATTTACAAAAGATATTTAACAGCAGTAAATGAGTTACAAACATTCCATTTCAGTTGCCATCATGTTTTCTTTTTAAAATTTATATACACAAAATATTCACCTTCGGCTTCTCTACAGATTTTTTTTTCACTGCATCGCCTAATTTAAATTATTTTTAAAACATCACACTCAAAATAAAAGATATGCATTCATTTAAAAGGCAACATATTGCCTACAGAAATGAAGGATCAACAATATGTTTAACATGCAAATATTTTGATTACAGAACTTGCCAAGAGTGATTCAAACAATCACGGTAATCCAATCAAGGAGACTACTCCTTTCCTGTTACAAAATGGGACAACTGAATTAATGGTGCCTGGTACAGGGTGTCAATGGGACATGTGAAACAGATCAAACACAGACTTTGTGCTTATAGGTTGCATAGATTGCAGTCAATATTCATTGTCTCTCAGGCTGACTTTCAAAGTTTAAGTATAAAGAACCACACACTTCATACATCAGCAATTAATGTGGCTCTGTGGAAGTAATACTATGAAAATCACATGAAGACTGCATTCTGTTGGTTCACTGAAAAGTCAAACAATATTTTTCTCCATATGAACATTTGCTCTATCCCAAGTTCTGCAGGAAAGTTTTCAAAGGATCACATCTGTCAAGCTAGTCTCTTTAATCCTTCAACAGCTATCTCCAGATTGGTGTATTTAAAATGATGCAGTATCTTGCTTGTACTGATGCTACCATAAATAACTCATGGTATCGGTCGTGGCTCAGTTGGTAACACTCTCACCCCAGAGTCAAAAGGTTATGGGTTCACGTCCCACTCCAGAGATTTGAGCACAAAGTCTGGGGCTGACACTTCAGTGCAGTACTGAGCACTATCGGAGGTGCTGTCTTTCGGATGAGACGTTAAACCTTCTCAGGTGAAGGCAAAACACCCCATGGCACTATTTCGAAGAAAAACAAGCAAATTCTTCCCACTGAACAATATTTATCCCTCAACTAACATCATTGAAACAGATTATCTGGTCATTATCACATTGCTACTGTTGAATACCGTGTTTCAACAACAATATTTATATAGCGCATTTAACATCGTAAAAGATCCCAAGGCACTTCACAGGAACTTTAACAAAATTTGACACCAAGCCACATAAAGAGATATTAGAGCAGAGAAATAGACTTTCAGGAGCGTCTTAAAAAGGGGAAAAGAGGAGAGAAGTGGAGAGGGAGGTAATTCCAGAGCTCAGGGTCTCTGCAGCTGAAGGCACAGCCATGGTAGAGTGATTAAAATCGGGGATGCACAAGAGGCCAGAATTGGAGGAGCGCAGATATCTCGGAGGGTTGTAGGAACAGAGGAGGTTACAGAGATATGGAGGGGCGAAGCCATTTGAAATCAATTTCAATTTCCAACATTACAACAGTGACTACACTTCAAAAGTACTCCATTGGTTTTGAAGTGTTTTGAGATGTCCTGAGGTCATGAAAGCTCTACATAAATGCAAGTTCCTTTTTTTTCTTTAACGCTTTCCTTCGATAGTTTAGCCCCAATGACTGTATAGATATCTTAAGTACTCAAACTCAGATTTCATTTATATTTTTGAAGTTCTTCATTTTCTATTACTCTGGATGTTTTGGGGTGGTTCAGCATCATCTATCATTCACATAGTGACCCTTGGCTGCCTATGTCCTCTGGAGTACTTTCACTTACTGAGATATCTACCTAAATGTGTCCTGTGCTCAGGGATTGAACAGAAAACCCTCTTGGCTTTGATTCAGCTTCCTAATTTTATCACCTGTCCGCACGTGACCTTTTACTTTGGAGAGCAGCAGAATAACATTACATTCGACTAACTGCCAAACTTACTAAAATGGTTAAAGAGTAAACGGACAGCAGCAATGACAACATAGATTACAATAGTTATAAAGATGGAAAACACACCACCATAAACACCTTGCATTTAAAATGCACCTTTAGCATAGAAAAATATCCTATGCCACGTTTTTCATTTTGTTTGAACACTTTCATTAATTCTAAAAATATTGGAGATGGACAAAAATACTGTTTGTCAAGAATTATCAAATCGGATAACGAAGAGTTTGTTTGCTTTCCAGTTGCCATGGGAAAGCAGTGTGCCATGAGATTGAACGTGCTGAGCGACCAATGGTGGATGTGTGAGGGCGGGAGGATGATTGGAGGTAGGAGGTCATGTGATGAATACGCATAATCAGGGTTGGCAATCCTGTAGCCAATGCAAGTCAGCAAGATCGGGGGATGGGCAAGCAGGACTTAGTATACAAAGAATACAGGCAGAAGAGTTTTGGATGAGCTGAAGTTTACAGAGGATGGGAGGCCGACCAGGAGTCTAGCAATCAAGTCTGGGAATGACAAAAGCATGGATGAGAGTTTCAGCAGCAGATGGCGTGTGGTAGAGATGGAGGCAGGCAATGCTATGGAGGGGGAAGTAGACAGTCTTTGTGCTGGAGAGGATATGGGATTGGAAACTCCGCTTAACGTCAAACAGGATTCTAAGGTTGTGTGTGCATGCTCATGGGCAGGGCGGGGTGCAGGATGGAAGGTAAGTTGAGTCAGTAGTACTTAGTGTGTGGTGGTGGACTAAAACAATGACTTTAGTCTTCCCAGCATTTGGCTGGAGAAAGTTATGGCTCCTCCAAAACTGAAACCAAACACAGTTAAGCAACACATTTGTTTTAAAAAACTGCGAATTAACACATATTTGAACAAATCTCACGATGCATTTATGTCTTGCATCCTCTCTCAGACAACTGGCTGAGAGAGAACAACTAAAATATGCAACATCAGTATCAAAATAAACTAGGTCATGTTTCTCTGCAAGTTAAACTAGTTTTTAAACTCCCTATATATTGCAATAGAATTAAAGAAGCCACTACCATGCTAAACCTTTCATTTCTGTCAGTTCCAAAGCCCTAGTCTCCCTGGAAATTATCTCAGCAGTCCCCATAGACCTCAATTTCCACTCACCAACCCCGAATTCTCCCACATCCTGCCTAATGAAGTGCTCCCATACCCCCCAGCCACTGAAGCAGCACAACATCCAACGTTGTGAGCAACACCATGGGTAATCTCACCTATTTATTCAGTATTTCTTTATTCAAATGTGAAAGTGAAATGACCTTGAAATTTATCCAAATGAGCCTCGCATCCAAAAGCTCTGTCAAGTTCCTCTATGTATAATGCAGAGATTGACAAGCAGTTTACATAAGACATTAGAGAACCAAAACACTGTTGCATTCATCAATGGTTCAACAATGTGAACATTAGAAGAATTATCAGTGGAAACAGTGGGGTCCTAGCTTATAATGAAAATGGAGACTGGCAACGAGTAAACAAAACTATCTACTGATTAACACTTGGAGAGCTTGCATCAGCGAGCATTCCTAAAACTACAAGGACCTAGTGTGAAACCAACATTTTATCTTGTTTGGTGTCATTCTAACAAGAATAAAAAGACTCAGACGTTGCATAGCTTAATTTTAGGCATCCCAGAAGTTCTCAAGGACCAATCACCCAGACTTTGATTATTTTCTTTGTGAGAGAAAACAAAGATGTTACTGTTGGATTATATTTTTCACTGAAAACATTTAATAACGTGCCAAGTCCTGTGGCCAATACTTTGCCTTGGTCAATCTGTTGCTTGTTAACAGGTATTTGTTCCTACACTTTAGAGAAAGACAAGAGTGCAATAATCACAGTATATTGCTCAGATCATCATGATGCATTACTATTTTAAGATTGTTAAGGATAATGTTGCTAAAAATCACTATGTACTAAGCCAATACTGTAAAATTTACATAGTGGATTCAGAGAGTAGTGCCAAAAAGAATAATTTAGAAGTAATTCTGACAAGCCTAAATGGTATCATGGAGCTCATTGTAGACAGGGTAAGTGATTTCTTGCAGAAAGTAGAAGAGTGTGGAGTGAGAAAAAACTATTCAGTCCATCAAGTCTGTTCCATCAAGAGTCCACGAGGTTACTACTTCCCCACCCTGGTTCCATCCCTGCCATCCCCATCAATTTATCACCCAAAATTCTGACTGATCACAGATCACTTGGTAAGAACATATAATCATTGAATGGTTACAGCACAGAAGGCGGCCATTCGGCCCATCGAGCCCGTGCATTTAAAACTTTACTGAATTGTTAAGTCAGATTTCAAGCAAAGCAAAACAAAAGGAGTGAAATTACTCAAACAAAACAAAATAGAAATTCATTAATGATGTTGAATAAAACTGTGTATTAATAGACCACATTTCAAAAGTCACGTATTCCTGCTATTTCATTACAGAAAAAAATACACACCCATTTTTTTGTTAAAAGGGATATCAAGTGGCTAATACATTGAAATTCAGTACCATTTCCCTCAATGTCAAACAGACACAAAAATTTAATTTTCACTTTTCCCATCTTATTTTATATTTTCTCCTGTTTTCCATACATTATGTACCTCCACAAAAAGCAACTGGGTGACCTGATTCTGGGTCTCTGCCAAAACAACCAGATAACCCAACATTGCCCTCAGACTGTTGTCCTTTGGAGTAAAGCACTCGGGCTCTATTCTGTACATCCCACCCCTTCAAAAAAACGGTAAACGCTCAAATAAGACATCGGCTCACGGTTCACATTCCATAACAACAGAATAGTGCTCCAAATCACTTTTAATAGCACAGCCCTATAATATAATTAAAATAGTTTTATTAAATATAAACATACTGCATGTCACATATTGCATGGCAACTCGGCAGAACTGAATTACATACAGAATGTATTTGATGTGAAACTGGTCTTCCCCACCACTAAATTCCTTTTCTGTGGAAAAATACCTGGACTTGATTGCTCCTCCACAATAACATGGATAACTTTAGTCAATCACCAGATGCAAAAAATGCTGAACTTCAATGTATTAGCCACTTGAACTTTCGTAAATAAGAACCATACTAATTTAGAAACAAAACATGATGATTTAAGATACTATTTTGAAAAGGCTTGACAATGTACAAGCAAACAACATTTGAGTCTTTACAAACTTTGGGCTCAATTTTCCCCAAGGCCGTTTTCTGACGTATTGCTAGAGTTACGCCCATTTTCTAGGCCAGAAATGCGGCAGAAATAATTTGCCAAAGTTTCCCCAATGTATAATTGAATTTGGCGCCGCGCAGCGTGTCCAGTCACCTCGGGGGGGGCGGGGGGGGAGTCTGCATCGAAAAACGATCGCACCTTCTGTGCATGCACGGGAAAAAAAAGTTATGTTTTTGACGTCTTTGCAATGGACGTGCATGCACAGTACAGCTCAGAGTTAGCAATCGGCCATTTTTAAAGAGACAGTTGTGTGTGTGAGAACATTGAGTGTTGTGTGAGAGCATTGGAAAAATCGCAGCTGCAGCAATACAAGATGCAACGCGGTGCAAGGACCAAGAATTTCTTACAGGAAGAAGTGGAGGCACTAGTTACTGTGATTGAGAACAGATAGCAGGAGCTGGACACCAACAGAGGTCACACAAAAGTTCCACCCAAAGAAATAAAGAAATGCTAGAACCAAGTTGCAGAAGATTACTGTGCAATGGTGACCACCCCGAGGTCTGGAGGCCAGTGTAAAAAGAAGTGGCAGGACCTTGGTCAAGTAGTTACTGTAAGTAATATTTTTATTTATTCAATGGAATTGCAATTGTAAATGTGACCATCTATATGTCCCACCCAGCAGAAAGACACCCTCTTTAAAAAGTTGGGTTTTCATCTTTGCAGAGGAAGGTGGCACATAATAAAAGGGAAATAATTCAAACAGGAGGAGGCCTGGCAAATCTGCATCCACTGACATCCTTGGAAGAGAGGGTCGCTGCTTTGATGGATCCTGCCAGGAAAAAGGTAACTAGCACTGTACAAACTGGGCCCACACTCAAGAGAGAGGGCAAGTCCTGCAAATTCAGCGTGGTCCTTTAAATCGGCCTGCTGCCTGGCCTGCGATGTGTGAGCCTACTCATGTCACTCACCCTGCCCCCTCCTCTGCTGCTAACCATTTATCTGTTCTGTTATATTTTGTAGAACTTGAGGCCAACCCTGATGATGCAGAAGATTCAGGCGCGGACGAATGTGAAGAGGAGAACATCTTCAATCCAACCCTCCAGACCAAGAACATGGGGGTGAGGGGGAGGGGATGGAGCTGGACAAAGCTCCCACTGTTGTACTGACTTTGGAGGAGATGCTGCTCAGGGAGGTTACAGCCCCTTCCATGACTAGTGGTTTGAGTGCTAGTAGGACATTCCATGGTTTCACACCGTCCGAGATTACAGGTCCCAGTGGTATGGTGCGAGCCACACCTGTGGGGAGGAGGGGAAAGAGAGCTCGACTGCGCTCTCCTGAGGTGTAGGATCTAACAGATGTGGTTCAGATGATGTCATTGAGTGCGGAGAGCATTGACCTTTCCCGATCACTACTGGACACCATCAGTGGGGTGAGTGATGAAGCAGCAGGACTGTCGGGAGAAGTAACAGCAATGACATGAGAAATGGGAATGATATCCGGGACCATCAGTGAGGGAATAGTGGCCATGAGGGAGGGAATGTCAGAGGTATTGCAAACCACATCACTGACCTTGAGAGAAGGAATGGTGCAGGTGATTGAGGCAGTTTTGCTCGACATGAGGGAGGGAATGTTGCAGGTCGTTGAGACACTGCCAGGGCACATGAGGGACGGCATGTTGGAGTTAGCTGCTGCAATAAGGGAACACGCTCAGACCCTGCGCCCATTGACAGAATCAACTATCACTCCCACTCCAATCCCCAAAGCTGGGCCCTCCAACTTGCCGCCTGACGTCAACGCCGCCCCCGCCCCCCCCCCCCCCCCCCACTCCCTCAACAGGTGCGCAGTACCCAAAATCTTAGAAAGAATAAGCTTGGCACCAAGGCAAGAAATACTGCGCCACCGCTTGTGGGCAGGGGTGGTGGAGAGTACAAGACCAAGCGCGGCAGGCAGTCTTAGAATAAGGGGGAGGAGAGATGGTGAGTGCAGCATCTCTTTGCTGTTGTTGTTGTTATTATTGTTGTTACTGTTGTAACTGTTCTCAAATTAAAAGTTTTTTGAAAGTTATGTAAATTTACAAGTTTATAAGTGATGTTAAAATTTTTACGTGTTCTTAAAGATGATCTTAAAGTAAAGTTTGATAAAAGAATAATTTTATTAAAAGTTAAGTACATTGTAAACTTTTGAATAAAATATATTTTACATTAAAACTGAATCATGTTCCATTAACAGAACACAACATTACGAAACAGCTCCAAACAGTAAAGATGGTCCATGTGGAATAGTTGCCGCTGAGCCCTCAGGCATCAGTAAAGCATTCACGGATGAGCTGCTGGCACAAGGCTCGAGCAATCGTTAAAGGGGCCACCCCCTCCGCCGTCCTGCTCCGGCCTCAGGCACTTGCATGGCTTCCTCATCCTCATCGTCCTCCTCCTCCTCCTCCTGCTCGTCTTCTGCATCTTCCTCATCATTATCGTCAACCACTCTCACCACACGTGGGTCTTCCACGACCAGGTGCTGCTGCCTCATGACGGCTAAGTTATGCAGCATGCAGCACACAACAGTGAACTGATCGACACTCTCAGGGGAGTACAGCTTCCGGAACAGTCCAGGCATCGGAAACGCTGTTTCAAGGTGCCAATGGTCCTCTCTATGATGATACTACATGTTGTATTCACGGTCAGCTTCCGTCCGGGTTACGCGTAGGGGCATCATGAGCCAGGTGGTGAGGCCGTACCCTTTGTCTCCCAGTAGCCAGCTCTGCCCTTCTGGCTGCTGCTGCTGAAACATGGCAGATATAACGCTGTCACGTAGGATGGCGCATCATGGGTGCTCTCAGCTTATCTTGCATTGACTGACATAATATGATGCATGTTGTCACACACGAGCTGTACATTAATGCGGTGGAAGCCTTTTCCTGTACATCTTTGAATCCTCCAAAGGTGCTCGCAAGGCGATGTGGATACAATCAATGCAGCCTTGCACCTTTGGGAAGCCAGCAATCCCGGAGAAGCCCACAGCCCTGTCATGGATTGCTTGGGCGGTCATGGGGAACTTTATGAAGTCATTCCTCTGTGCATACAGTGTAGCCGTGACCTGGCAAATGCAGACATGTGTTGCATATTGAGAGATGGCGCACACATCCCCAGTTGTAGCTTGAAACGAGACAGAGGCATAGAATGAAAGTGCAGCTGTAACCTTCACTTCAACTGAAAAAGCAGTCCTCTTGATGCTTCTAGGTTGCAGGTCTGCTTTGACCAGCTCTCAGATCTCAGTTACAACTTCTTTGTGGAAATGCAGCCTTCTGACACAGTCTGTATCACTCAGGTGGAGGTACGAACGCCTGTCTCGGAATACCCGACGTGGGTAAGGCCTCCTGTCCAGCACCCTACGGGCTTTGATGTTCCTGATACGATGAAGTCGAATCAATTGTCTCCTACGTAGCATCATGATGCAGAAAGCTCACACAAGGGATGGTATAGTCAGTCTTGCCCTTATACTTAAATTTAACCTTTGAAAGAAGCACAAAATGGCAGGAAAGCAGGCAGGCACGACAGGTTCGCAGTTCTCTTTCTCCCCAAGGTCTGTATGGATGGACCACACCCAAAGGTCTTGTGACTTCTCCTCTCTCCCTCCCCCCTTACAAATTAGAGTCTTGTGACTTTTCCCCTTCTCTCTCTCTCCCCCCACCCCCCCCGCCCCCCTACTCACTCATTACAGTCTTCAGTGCAGAAGGCTTCCAATTGGCACCTCGCTCCCCGGGCTCGAAGCCTTCCGATCAGCACCTCATGCGCTCTCTCTCTCTCCTATCCCCCCACCCGCCTTATTTTGTAGCCGAGCCCGTGACTGGGCGCAGGGCCGATTCTGCCAGCCAGCGCTACGACCCTTCAGCCCTGATTCAAGACGTTCGGTGGTGGAGTGTGGACGAGTAAAAAAAGAGAAAACTTCTGAAATCCAACAAATTTACACTTCTATCTACATTGACAGGTTAAAAAAAAGTTGAACTTTATTATTGATTTTGACAGTGCTCTTGACTTCCTCCAAAATCTTCGACTTAAAAACAATGGCATCTTTCAGTGCCGATTTGTGAATGTGCGCTGTTTTTTTTTAAGTACCCAGAAGGTTTGTCGGGAGTAGCCAGATATGTTGACCTAGGAGGAAAAAATGTTGGCCAAACTGCGAAAAATTGAAAAAAAGCGGCACAGACATGAGGGAACATGACGTTAATAAAAAAACTGCCCTAGAAAAATCGTAACTAAGTCAGCTACACCGGCGCAGATCGCAGGGGGAAACTTGGAAAAAAATAAATACGCCAAAAAAAACGTCGCACGCCAAAAGAACGGCGCAAATGACAGGGAAAAATTGAGCGCTTAATTTGAACAAATCATGTGTATCACATCATACCCTAGACTGTGCATGACAAATTTAAACGTTAGATCTCCCGTGATGTTGCTGCTTACTGTTGTCACGAAACAGCTTGAACCAACAGTAGTTTACCTATCTCTGTAATACATCAAATTTACTGAAACAATACATACCTATCACAAGGGGAAACATACTAATCCCGACAAAGTACAGGCCAGATAAATATATCTGTAATATTTTTTAAACTACCATTTTACAAAACATGTTTTGCATTGTGGATGCATTGTGGATGCATTGACAGTCACTTTCCAACATTCCACTGACTCGGGATCAGTTCCTATGGAGTGGAGGGTAGCCAATGTAACCCCACTTTTTAAAAATGAAGGGAGAGAGATAACAGGGAATTATAGACCGGTCAGCCTGACATCGGTAGTGGGTAAAATGATGGAATCAATTATTAAGGATGTCATAGCAGTGCATTTGGAAGGAGGTGACATGATAGGTCCAAGTCAGCATGGGTTTGTGAAAGGGAAATCATGCTTGACAAACCTTCTGGAATTTTTTGAGGATGTTTCCAGTAGAGTGGACAAGGGAGAACCAGTTGATGTGGTATATTTGGACTTTCAGAAGGCTTTCGACAAGGTCCCACACAAGAGATTAATGTGCAAAGTTAAAGCACATGGGATTGGGGGTAGTATACTGACATGGATTGAGAACTGGTTGTCAGACAGGAAGCAAAGAGTAGGAGTAAATGGGCACTTTTCAGAATGGCAGGCAGTGACTAGTGGGGTACCGCAAGGTTCTGTGCTGGGGCCCCAGCTGTTTACACTGTACATTAATGATTTAGACGAGGGGATTAAATGTAGTATCTCCAAATTTGCGGATGACACTAAGTTGGGTGGTAGTGTGAGCTGCGAGGAGGATGCTATGAGGCTGCAGAGTGACTTGGATACGTTAGGTGAGTGGGCAAATGCATGGCAGATGAAGTATAATGTGGATAAATGTGAGGTTATCCACTTTGGTGGTAAAAACAGAGAGACAGACTATTATCTGAATGGTGACAGATTAGGAAAAGGGGAGGTGCAAAGAGACCTGGGTGTCATGGTACATCAGTCATTGAAGGTTGGCATGCAGGTACAGCAGGCGGTTAAGAAAGCAAATGGCATGTTGGCCTTCATAGCGAGGGGATTTGAGTACAGGGGCAGGGAGGTGTTGCTACAGTTGTACAGGGCCTTGGTGAGGCCACACCTGGAGTATTGTGTACAGTTTTGGTCTCCTAACCTGAGGAAGGACATTCCTGCTATTGAGGGAGTGCAGCGAAGGTTCACCAGACTGATTCCCGGGATGGTGGGACTGACCTATCAAGAAAGACTGGATCAACTGGGCTTGTATTCACTGGAGTTCAGAAGAATGAGAGGGGACCTCATAGAAACGTTTAAAATTCTGACGGGGTTAGACAGGTTAGATGCAGAAAGAATGTTCCCAATGTTGGGGAAGTCCAGAACCAGGGGACACAGTCTAAGGATAAGGGGTAAGCCATTTAGGACCGAGATGAGGAGGAATTTCTTCACCCAGAGAGTGGTGAACCTGTGGAATTCTCTACCACAGAAAGTTGTTGAGGCCAATTCACTAAATATATTCAAAAAGGAGTTCGATGTAGTCCTTACTACTAGGGGGATCAAGGGGTATGGCGAGAAAGCAGGAATGGGATACTGAAGTTGCATGTTCAGCCATGAACTCATTGAATGGCGGTGCAGGCTAGAAGGGCCGAATGGCCTACTCCTGCACCTATTTTCTATGTTTCTATGTTTAACATAGAAGTAAGTTGTTTCTTCCCTCACGGAGACCTATATTCACAGTTATTTACATTTATAGTTCTTTGCCTACATCCAATGGTGAATTTGCAGCATCTCAAGATCAAAATACTTTTCTTTATTCCCTCTTCCTTCCCGAAACCCCTTTTTGCCCAATTTTTTACAATATAAACACTATTTTTTTCCCTTCCCTCTCCCTGCATTGCTCTTTCTAAAGCAAATCATCGTTGCACCAAGCAAATTTTCCCAAAGCCTCCAATGAACAGCATCTTGAATATCCTCCAGCCTGACTGCTTGAAACAAACTCAAAGCAACCCCTGCACAATCCCGGCAAAAAAGCTGATTCCAAAAATCAACTTTAACACTTAAAAATAGCTTCTTTTTTATTATTTTTCTGCTGCTCGTATCTCAGTTACTTGTAAATTTTCTGTGTGCTGCTATAAATATACGCTATTGAAGTCTGCACTGTTTATTCTAGTTCCATACAAACTGCAACCCCATGGTGCATCATGTACTCAAAGAGAATTTATCAACCCAGTTAAAACCCAAAAAGAACAAAATTCACTTTCAGACCCTGTGCCTCAGGATGTGTGGGGAGCTCTGGAAACATTGTCAACATGCACCAGCTAATTTTATGGGTGAATCTAGTGGAGCTTCTTTAAATCAGTTATAATAGACCCTGCATTTATATTGCACTTTATCATGTCACCAGGTAATTCTAAAGTGCTTCAGAACCAATTAATTACATTTGAAGGGCAGTCACTGTTGTTATGCAGGCAATCAATATTTCTACGCAGCTTCCTTTGGTCTTGTGTTTTAAACAGAATTCCAATGCAGATTGCTGCTTCATCCAAACCTTTGGAGAAAGAAAACTCAAGTTTATATTGACAACCTGTACGACTGCTTCGAGCCCAAGCATCATAGTCAGAGAACGGGGGTTAATGAACCAACTCTAAATCTGCTTACAACTATTAATAACACTGCTTACAGCTATCAAACTTCTTACTGGTGTCATTCCAATGATTTTTTTTCTGGCTTGGATGTTGGGTCTAGATAAACTAGGAAGGGGAATGTTAACACTTAAATGTTGTCTTAAATACATTAAATTCAAACAGATACTATAAATCACATGTATGGTTATATGTCTGGACAGCAGTTCATAAGGTTTCTCAAGTGTAAGTGAATATTCAGTTACCTTGTAATAAGGTAGATTAATAAAGAGAACTCCACTCTATATTTGAATGCACTGCACCTGCTGCTGGGAATGTTTCGAGGCAAATCTCCAGTTGATCTCCTCCAGTGTTGCTAACTGAGAGTAAAGAACAAGGGGCCGAAATTCACCACTGCTCGAAACGGTGTAGACCTACCGTTTTCAAAGTCTTCTGGCTGCCGCAATGGATGCGGCGGAGGAATTCAGCTCCTCAAACTTTTTTTCCCAAGTAGCCTTAACATGGGGACAGCAGTGGGGGCTGAGTGGAGTGGCCGTCATTCGTGGGACGGAAGTGGGGGCGGGATATAGTTTCCGCCGCTATCACTCATCAGCACTGTGTCAATGACATAATCGCGATGGCGCCTCACAGCATCTCTCCCTTTTAGTTAAAGGGGAGGGTCGCTCAGAGTTCTGCATCTTTTTTCTAGTTAGGTCCATTGGGCTACTAGGGAGGGTTTTGGCCGGGCCGGTAACCCAACAGGGGGTGCCAGGCTGCCTGCTGGCGGCCTGGCCGAACCCGGGGATGTGCTTGTCGGGCCGACCGGGCAGTCGGCTGACAAAAAAAAAATGGCATCGCCGTCAGCGCCACCTCCCCTTTAAGGGCAGCTGCGTCCGCAACCAACAAGGAGTGCCCTGACACAAAAAGCTGTCAGGGGCACCGAGCAGCGGCTGGGAGTCTTCGGCAGGTTGTGATGCATGCACTGATGACGTATTTAAGACGCATCTGCAGGAGCAGGACAGATCGTCACAAAAAGCCCCGAGCTGAATTTAGCGAGCACCGGCCAGGCTGCCGCTTTCAGCTGAGCCAGAGGCCTTATCGGGTGGCCCCACAATCTTTTAAATATACTAATAGGTATTCCTCCCTCTCTTTCCCCTCTTCAAAGAACAAATGTGACTGTTCTTTTTCCATATTTAAAAAAAAGAGCACAATTTGTATTGATGATTTTACTGCAAACGCCCATCTGAACGCAACAGCCTTCGTGGCCTGGCAACCAAGGGAAAGAAAGGGCAAAAGCGCACAGACATGCATGCACACATGTACTCTTCTCTTGTAGTAATTTTGCTTTATAACCAGGTGCTCACTATAAATATGGTGAGAGGCTGTTTTATAAGAGCAGGGACATATTATGCAATGTATACAATTATTCTGCTGCTAAGGTGAATCTATAATGTTTTTAGGCAAAGTCTAATTACTGTTAAGTAGACTTTGGGTGAGTTCATTCAGACTTCAACTGCTATTCAATTACAAATGGAAAGAAAGAAGACATAATATTCCTTTAAAGGAGCAGGAAATTGGCAATATTTTGCACCTAGAAAGTGTTAGCTGAAATATACACACTTAAGGGGGAAAGAAAAGTCAAGGAGAATAAATGGAATATGGATTGACATCTTCAGCATATGGAACTTTTAGCGTGTTTTCCCAAGGTCAAATCTAAGGCCAGTTCAAAGTCACACTCCCACTACAGTGGATATAGCTCTTCAAAGGCACATGGAGTTTTTGCCCAACGATAACATCACCCAAGCAGAAACAAAGGGCCCAAGTTTCCACATGATTTGCGCCTGATTTTTAGGAGCAACTGGTGGAGAACGGACTGTCTTAGAAATCGCAATTCTCCACATTTTTTTTTTCTGCAGTTCTAGTCAGGTAGAACAGTTCCACTTTGGAACAGAATTTTTTCTTCAAAAGGGGGCGTGTCCAGCCACTGACGCCTGATTCCAAAGTTTCCACAGTGAAAACGTACTCCAAACTAAGTTAGAATGGAGCAAGTGAAGATTTTTGTAGAACTGAAAAAACCTTTCTACACATTAAAAAATTAGGCGCAGGTTACAAATTAGGCGTCCAGAACGAGGTGGGGGGGGAGGGAAGTCATTAAATTCTACAATAAATCCTTATTTATACTTATACAAATAAATCCAACCTGAATAAACATTTATAAGCAAAGAAAAGATTAAATAAACCATCTTCCTACCTGTGTGAAAGTGCTTCAGCCAGGGAGAATGCTGCAGGGGGGGGGGGGGGGGGGGGGGGAGCAGCCGTTCGTTCCCGCAGGGCAGGGGGGGGGGGGGGGGGGGGGGAGGAGGAAGGAAACAGCTGCCTCAACTTTGAGGCTTCCTGCAGCCTTCTCACTGCTGCAAGAAGCCTCAGTGCTGATGGCAATGTGCTTTTATTAAAAAAATTTCAAAAATTAAACAGCTACAAAGAACTACAAAAATGGCCGAGTGCCAATGTTTTTTTCACACTGCGCGAACGCTCCAACGCGCATGCGCAGCGTTGCCGGCAGGAAAAAAACTAATTTAAATGGTACCCGCCCCCTCCCACTTACAAAATCGGCGCGAGTGTAGGCTCCGCCCCCTGGGCGCCGCGCCAAACAGACATGGAGCTGCAGGGCGCTCCAGAATCGCACGTTTTTTTTCCGGCGCGAAAAACCGGCGCCCAGCTCGGAGGGCGCCCGTTTTTTATCGTGTGGAAACTTGGGCCCAAAGTGAGGAGACAAGACATAGTGGTCCACTATTGAGTTAAACTTTTGACGTTTATACCAAGAAATTGTGTGTGTTAAATAAGCATCTATATTTTGGGACAGACACTTGACTTCCCTTTTAACTTTAGTCCCTGGAACACAAGTGCACAACGTTAGCTTTGTTTGTTTGCTTGCTCACCATCTGCCATTTTTAAAACCAGGAATAAAAAAAAATGCAAGTCACAGGCACTAATAGAATTGCCTTGCTGATTCCAATACCTCAAGGAAACATCAAAGAATCTAAGTTAAAATTAACATTCAGCCACGATATAAGCATAAGTAACTGGCAAACAAGGAAACCACAACAATTTTAGACCTTAAAATTGTAACTAAATCATTGTATTCAACGCATTAATGAATTTAGAAATCATTAGACAATGCCATCTGTTCCTTAGGAAAACAAAGCAATCAACATTTTTTTTAAACCAATTTGCAAGACACTAAGTCAACTGAAATAGTTACTATCTAACATCTTCCTCACTCTAAGTTTATTCTCTATCTGCATTAGGCTAGATCCGTCATCCAAAGGAGAAACAAAATCACAGGGACAGAATCCCTTCAAGAGCATTGCAAGAGCTACAAAATCGTTGCTTCTTCCTCTGCTTAGAAACCTATGAAAATATTAGTGGTGGATAAATGAGCTGAGGATTTGTTCACCACAGTTGAAGGTCAGAAAGTGGAGATAACATTGTTGAAGTTCATTGCTTCATGAGAAGGCTGCTTCTCAATTCTTACATCATTGCATCTATTGGCATTAACCAGTAAGTGCTTTCCTGCAAAGCAAACTTAGAAAGTTTTGCCAAAGACTATATGGTGGAGAACAAAAAGAAACATTTCCAATTTTTACATTATTGCCTTCTGAATCACTTTGTATAGCGACGGTGAAACAAAAGGAAATGCTCTTTCAGAATGGTGCATGGCAAAGCTCATCTGAACATGTTAAATAGAAGCTAAAGATTGATGCCTTACTTCAGAAATGTAATCTGTACTAATTGGTCATCCATGGCACTGCACACGGACATTTAAATCTGATTTGAATCGTCTTAGGTCAAGCAGAGTTAGAGATAATGGAACCAACGTAGGGAAGAGGAGGCAGACTAAGAGGCAAATAGGAGGAGGGGAGAAGTTGCGGCGGGGGGGCGGGAGAAAAAGTGAGAAGACAACAGTAGAAGGAAGGGAGAGGTAGGAAGAGGGTCAGGAATGGAGCACTGAGAAAGGGGAATTTAGATTAGTCAGGCTAGTGAGATTGAGACGTGAAATAGTCAACCATTGGGACAGAGGGGAAAAAGCAAAATGCAGCCAAGAGGTTACTAGAAGCCAAAGCAAAAACATTTTTTATTCATTAATGGTATGTGGGCTTGGCTGGCAAGGCCAGCATTTATTGCCCATCCCTAATTGATCTCTAGAAGGCGGTGTTGGGCTGCCTTCTTGAACTGCTGCAGTCCATGTGGTGAAAATACTCTCGCAGTGCTGTTGAGTAGGCAGTTCCAGGATTTTGACCCAGCGATGAATGAGGATATATTGCCACGTCAGAATAGTGTATGATTTGGAAGGAAACTTGGAGCTAATGGTGGTCACATGCATTGCTGCGGAGCATATCATTGAGCACTGCCCTTAGAGGAAATTTGCAGGCAGCCTACAAGATTACACCGCAAGCTCTGGCCTGGATATCCAACTTGGATATTGATGTTTGATTTGCTTTGCTACTACCATACGAAAGAAGATGAAGAGATGATAGTGGTCGCAGGTTTGGGAGGTGCTGTCAAAGAACCCTTGTCAAGTTGCTTCAGTGCATCTTGTAGCTGGTACACACTGCAAATAGGATGCACCAGTGGTGGAGGGAGTGAATGTTTAAGGTGATGGATACGGTGCCAATCAAGGGGACTTCTTTATCCTAGATGCTGTCAAGCTTCTTGAGTGTTGGCGAGAGAGAGGGCTGGAGAAGCAACAGGCTTTAGGAAGAGAATTTCAGAGGCCAACGTGGGGGAAAGCACATCTACCAATAAAAGGAGGGGCCCAAGTCAGGGCAAAGGAGAGTTGAAGGGAGAGAGGATTGTAGGGCTGGATAAGATGAGATAGGATGGTGCAGGTAGGGAGAAATTTAAACACAAAGATGAGAACTTCAAATCTGAGGCACAGGAGGACTGGGGAGCCGATGTAGTTTGGTGAGAACGGGGGCAAATGTGCAAGTGAGACTTGTCGGAGTAGTGTAGGATACGGGCAGCAGAATTTGGGATGAGCTGAAGTTTACAGAGGTGGAGAGAATCAAACAAGATTTGTGGGAGAAATGGCCACGGATCTTGTAGACAATATGTTCCAGGATCTTGGAGAGGAAATGAAGGTTGGAGCTAGGACAGCTGTTAATAAGGACTGACAGGTCAATCATCATTATCATAGGCAGTCCCTTGAAATCGAGAACTCTAAAAGTGAGTTCTCAGGTGGCTGTGCAGTCCAATGCAGGAAGTACAATCTCTGTAACAGATGAGGCAGACAGTGGTTGAAGGAAAGGGTGGGTGGGGAGCCTGGTTTGCAGCACGCTTCTTCCGCTGTCTGCGTTTGGTTTCTGCATGCTCTCGGCAACGAGACTCGAGGTGCTCAGTGCCCTGCCGGATCCTCCACTTTGGGCGGTCTTGGCCAGGGATTCCCAGGTGCCAGTGGGGTGTTACACTTTATCAAGGAGGCTTTGAGGGTGTACCTGAAGCGTTTCCTCTGCCCATCTGGGGCTCGCTTGCCATGTAGGAGTTCCGTGCAGAGCACTTGCTTAGGGAGTCTCGTGTCGGGTATGCGGATGATGTGGCCTGCCCAACAGAGCTGGTCAAATGTGCTCAGTGCTTCAATGCTGGGAATGTTGGCCTGATTGAGAACACGGACGTTGGTGCGTCTATCCTCCCAGTGGATTTGCAGGATCTTGCGGAGGCAGCGCTGGTGGTACTTTTGCAACGCTTTAAGATGTCTACTGTATATAGTCCCTGTCTCTGAGCCATATAGGAGGGCAGGTATCATAACTGTCCTGTAGACCATAAGCTTGGTGCCAGATTTGAGATCCTGATCTTCAAACACTCTCTTCCTCAGGCAACCGAAGGCTGCTCCAGCACACTGGAGGCTGTGTTGGACCTCGTCATTGATGTCTGCACTTGCTGATAGTAGACTCCTGAGGTATGGAATATGGTCACGATGTCCAGGGCTGAGCCGTGGATTTTGATTACTGGGGGGTCAGTGCTGTGGGGCGGGGTCAGGTTGGTGGAGGACCTTTGTCTTACGGACGTTTAGCGCAAGGCTCATGCTTTTGTACACCTCGGTGAAGATGTTGACGATGGCTTGGAGTTCAGCCTCTGAGTGTGCACAGACGCAAGCGTCGTCCGCGTACTGTAGTTTGATGACAGAGGATGGGACGACCTTGGATCTAGCCTGGAGGCGACGAAGGTTGAACAGGTTCCCAATGGTTCTATAGTTTAGTTCCACTCCAGCAGAGAGCTTGTTGATGGAGAGATGGAGCATTGCAGCGAGGAAGATCGAGAAGAGCATTGGTGCGATAACGCAGCCCTGCTTGACCCCAGTCCGGAGGTGGATTGGGTCTGTGGTGGATCTATTGGTCAGGATCACGGCTTGCATGTCGTCATGGAGCAGGCGGAGGATGGTGACAAACTTTTGGGGGCAGCCGAAACAGGGGAGGGTGGGTGATGATGGCTGTTTTGCAAGGGAGGAGGAACCATTTATTAGATCCGCTAGATAGGAGGCAGAAAGGGAACTTGGTGGCCAGGTGTTCAATGAGCTGCAGGAGGTATATCTTACAAACATGATGAGTTGGAGAGAGCGAGGAGAAAGAGAGAAAGAAAACGTGAGAGAAAGAAAGAGAGAAAGAAAATGAGAGAGAAAACAAGAAAGAGGAGTCGAAAAAAGAGCGACAGAAGAAAGAGAACAAGAAAAGGATTGGGAGTTCAGGGCTCAGGTAGGAGAGAGACAAGAGGAGGTTTGGCATTGTGGATGGGGAGGAGGAGGGAGAGCTAAATAACTGATCTCTATCTTGGTGACAAAGAAATCCAAGAACTCTTCACACTATCCAAAAATCTGGAAATATTTACTAGTATAGTATAAATGAGAATCCTCATTGCAAAACATCTCAATTTCCTGGACACAGTCCCTTCAGAGTTCACCTCCTGAAATTCTTTTTTTAGCATGTTCAGATTTTTTAAAATTGTTTTCTTTGCTTATTTGGACGTAAAAAATCCCATGGCACTATTTCAAAGAGGAGCAGGGGAGTTATTCCCAGTGTCCTGGCCAATATTTATCTCCCAATCTCCGTTACAAAACAAAAACAGATTATCTGGTCATCATCACATTGTTGTTTGTGGGAGCTTGCTGTGTGCAAGTTGGCTGCCACTTTCCCCACATTACAACAGTGAGTAGCGCCCTGATGGTAGGTGATCCGGTGCTTGGTTGGGGACAGGCATTGGAAGGGTCAGTGGCCCACTGCGATTCAGGGTGGAAGGTCACAGCCATGATGCTCACCAGTCATAAGAGGCCAGGTCACCAGTGGGGAAGTAGAGGCCCAGTGGTCTCTGAAGGAGGGGGAAAGGCCAGCCACCATCGTGGAGGAGGAGGAGGCCCAAATGCCGTAGTGGAGGAGAGGCACAGCTGTCACCGCTGGAGGGGATGCGGTCGCCGCTGGGGAGAGGTCTGGACGCCGCTGGGGGCCGGACCGCCTGACCGGATGCTCACCTAGCTCGCATGGGCCTTATGCTAAACATCAGTAAGACAAAGGTCCTCCACCAGCCTGTCCTCGCAGCACAGCACTGCCCCCAGTCATCAGGATCCATGGCGCAGCCCTGGACAACGTGGACCACTTCCCTTATCTCGGGAGCCTCCTATCAACAAGAGCAGGCATTGACGATGAGATCCAACACCGCCTCCAGTGCGCCAGTGCAACCTTCGGCCGCCTGAGGAAAAGAGTGTTTGAAGACCAGGCCCTCAAAACTGCCACCAAGCTCATGGTCTACAGGGCTGTAGTAGAAACATGGACCATGTACAGTAGATACCTCAAGTCGCTGGAGAAATATCACCAACGATGTTGCCGCAAGATCCTACAAATCCCCTGGGAGGACAGATGCACCAATGTTAGCGTCCTCGTCCAGGCCAACATCCCCCACATTGAAGCACTGACCACACTTGATCAGCTCCGCTTGCCAGGCCACATAGTTCGCATGCCAGACACGAGACTCCCAAAGCAAGTGCTCTACTCGGAGCTCCTTCATGGCAAACGAGCCAAAGGAGGGCTGCGGAGACGTTACAAGGACACCCTCAAAGCCTCCCTGATAAAGTGCAACATCCCCCCTGACACCTGGGAGTACCTGGCCAAACACCGCCCTGGTGGAGGAAGTGCATCCGGGAGGGCGTTGAGCACCTCGAGTCTGTGGAAAGATAGAAAAAGAGCAACCATAGATTGCAAGGCTTGCTGGGACATTATATTTGGTCAACCTAAGAATTAAAGCTTACTTCAGCAACTATACCAAACAAGCTGTCAGCAGTTGAAACCACGGGTTGCATTACCTCACAGCAACTAAGGGTCATCTGTCTTCTCTGTCTAATTATAATCACAATAAGGATGTGCAAACCAAAAAAAACAGACAGTGTGTACAGGGAGCAAGGAGAGGTTAGCCCAAAATAAGGACAGGGTAGCTAAGACAAGTAGCCATTGGATAACACTGATGAGGTAATTAAATTAACTGCTAGACTCTGCACTATTACAAAAAAAGAGGAACCATCACATATGATAGGAGTTGTTTACTTGAGTGTATAAATATGGTCCAATTCCTGTGTATTACCGGAGTTGGTACCCTAAGCCTTTGTCTAGGGCACTCTCCCCTTGTATACAAGTAAAAATAAACTAACAATCTGACGGTCTGCTTGTGTTAAGAGTCTTACCTTGAATCGGTGTCTTCGACAAGTCTCGTTGTCGAGAGCATGCAGAAATCAAGCACAGGCAGCGGAAAGAGCGTGTGGCAAACCAGTCATGCCCACCCTTTCCCTCAACGACTATTTGTCCCACCTGTGGCAGATACTGTGCTTCTCGTATTGGACTGTACAACCACCTAAGAACTCTTGCTAAGAGTGGAAGAAAGTCTTCCTTGATTCCGAGGGTCTGCCTATGATAATGATGGATACAACAGTGACTACACTCCAAAAAGCGCTTTGAGACGTCCGGTGGTCATGAAAGGCATGGTATAAATGCAAGTCTTTCTTCCTTTACCTTCTTTAGTTTGTGTTTATCTGTTCTATCGTTGTGGTTCTTTGTTTTTGTCCACAATCCCATCCTTGTTTCTCTTCCTGTTTCTGTTTTGCTGTATTTCTGTAATAGTAGTCTCCTCAAAAGTAGCAATATAATTTACCCTATTTAAGTCGAAGTCTCTTAATGAAAATACTCAAACAATTCTCTGGAGCCAACAGTTTCTTTTCCACTTAAACTACCATTTAAAGCATGTGTATGATCCCAATGCCATGTCAATCAATGCACAGGAACTGAGGTCATTAACCCATCTCTAGCTGAAACGTTTTGTTCGTTATCATGGGCCCAAATTTGGCCAGTACAGATTTCTGGCACACTCACCAGATGTGCGCCGCTTTTGTAGAACTTCAAGGGTGCCAAAAATCTTCGGGGCCAAGTTTAGCCGCTCCCCAGCCTCGCCTCCAGGGTGGCGTAGCGTGGCAACAGGATTCGGTGCCGGGACCTCTGCACATGTGCGCTAGAGTGTGCGTGCATGCGCAGTAGCTCCTAGCCCCCAGAATCTGAGTGTGTGTGGTGTAGGCTGTGTGGGAGGGGCCTGTCCCTATCCCGGGCTGAGTGGCCTGCCGCACAGGTCGGCAGCTGCCTTCCCACGCTGAGGGCTACAAGAGACAAGTTGGGGGGGGGGGGGGGAAGAGAGAGTTTTGATTGGGGGAGGGGAGGGGGGGGAGGGGGAAAGAGTTTTGATTGGGGGGGGGGGGGGGGGGATCTTCAAAGTTTTCCAGTTCTTTAATTTCTAGCTATCTTTACGGAAAATATACTCAGTTTAATTAGGTTGATAGCACCTACACCCTGTCCACTCTCGCTGCTTGGGATTTTAAAAAAAACTAGCATTCCTATCATAACACTGTCATTTGGAGGCTACCTGCGCTGATCTCTTAATTCACCGCAGGGTTTTTCAGAATGTATAAATGTGGCCACTTACTCTGGCCTAACTTAGTTTGGAGTAAGTTTTAGCTGGCTAAATGTACTTTCTAAATGGCCAAAACAGGCCTAAGTGGCTGGTAACGCCCCCTTTTGTGAAAAAAAACTGAACAAAAAAAACCCCTAATTAACTCACTTACACTGGAGCAACTTAAATGGGGAGAATTGCGATTTTTAAGTTACTCCAAAAAAATTTAGTTGCTCCAAAAAAAAACTGGTTCACCAAGAACCTCTGAAATGGGTTTCGTGACTGTGCACAACCTGCTATTACAAGCTACTAATCATGTGCACAACAGTATAGTTTATGGACAGTCTAATTTATAGAAATCTGAATTTATCTCAAATGCCATATTACTTAAAGTATATATTACATTGAGATCAGCATAAAACAGTTTCACTGTCTGCAACATAAAACCATGATATAATTATGACAACGATCATTCCCCTCCCCACACAATACTAGCCCAAGGTTATTCAAAAGTCAAATATTTTGCCCTCAAAATTTGGACATACAATATAAATGTTTTATTCTTACAATGGTGGTTAACAAATTGAAGTTTCACAGTTCTATTAACTTTGGGAATACAAGTCACAGCACATGGTATAACTCCATGCCTGCTAGCTGCACTGCACATCGACAGCTAATGATCTCAGACATATGGTGCAGGTAACTGCGACTTTAAAAAAATTGAGTCATTAAAGTTTGCAAATTTGTTCAATGGGAGGCAGATATTTTACACTGCAGTTACAATAGCATTTCTCATTGCTGCAAAGTGATTTAGATGGGAAAATTGCAGTAAAGCTACGGCGTTGGGTCCTGATCCAATTCCGAAGTAGATTACTGCAAACAAGGACAAAACTGTCACACAAGGTGGCCATGGTGGGAGCAACCAAAAAATGTGTTTTTTTTAAATCAAATTTTTGTAAAAATCCTACCTCTCCATATAATAGGATTAAAGAGCTTAAGTTTTTTTTATATGCAAAATAAAATTCTAATATTTGCTGAATGGTACCAATGCAGAATTCTCTTTTGGTCATGGAATAAAAATGGCAACACTGATACAGTGTTCCACTTGCACCTCAAGGGTATTTTACTTTCAGAGTGAAGCTTTAATTTTGTGTTATTAATATGGAAAAGGATCAATTTATCATGGCTCCTTCATATTTTGATATGATGTTAGAAGCAGATTGATTTTGGTACGATTCACTTTCTTCCGCTACCAATGATGAAGACACAAAGGAATCTGCGAATAGTGTTTCGAAACCCTTAATCAGGAGATCTCCTCAAGGTATGCAGGTGCAGTCCAAGGGAATGCAAGGAGATCATACTCAAGTATAGAAATTGCTGTATATGGATTCTCATAATGCAGTAAAAGCAATGTAAAAGACAGCCATGTACGGGAAAGGCCCATTTGTAGATCAGCTATTCTTCAAAATAGGAGAAAAAGGCCAACTATTAGCAATGTGATGTTTCCATTTGAGAAATATAGAAGCTCCATCTGCCATTAGTCCAGTGCCATAGCTCTGAGCTTAATGTGAATGAATAATGTACTTATATTCCACACAGAAATGTGCAATACTTTTCATAATTATTTGATTATAAAGCACCCCAGCATATGAAGCACAGACTGCTTTTTTGTTGAAGTGTATAAATGGTTCTAAAACATGTGCAATTTCTATCACGTTTGTGATGTGACCGCCAGACACCAGGAAGATATGAAACCACACTCAAAGGATTTGTGTTTTAATGTCGTACACACATACTGGTGTCATTGCATCTTTTTACCTTCTGTCATCTGCAAGGCATTTAACATAATTAAGATGACATCACTGCTTATCACCTGTTATTTGCTGATATTCCTCATCAACTCCTTTCAAAGACATTCTGTCTTTGCCCATCACCTCAGTTTCTCAATATATTGGGCTCAAGTTTCCACATGATTTGCGCCTGATTTTTAGGAGCAACTGGTGGAGAACGGACTATCTTAGAAATCGCAATTCTCCACATTTTTTTTCTGCAGTTCTAGTCAGGTAGAACAGTTCTACTTTGGAACAGAATTTTTTCTTCAAAAGGGGGCGTGTCCGGCCACTGACGCCTGATTTGAAAGTTTCCACAGTGAAAACGTACTCCAAACTAAGTTAGAATGGAGCAAGTGAAGATTTTTGTGGAACTGAAAAAACCTGTTCTACACATTAAAAAATCAGGCGCAGGTTACAAATTAGACGTCCAGAACGAGGTGGGGGGGGAAGGGGGGGGGGAAAAAGGGAAGTCATTAAATTCTACAATAAATCCTTATTTATACTTATACAAATATTATACAAATAAATCCAACCTGAATAAACATTTATAAGCAAAGAAAAGATTAAATAAACCATCTTCCTACCTGTGTGAAAGTGCTTCAGGCAGGCCTTTCGGGACCGAAGGCTGAATGGGCCGGCCCGAGACTTCGGGCAGGGCCTGTCCCCAGCACCAGATTTACAGGTAGGTGGCGTTGGGTCGGGTCGGGTCGGGGAGGAGAGAGTGAGAGAGAGGGGGGGTGGGAGGGAGAGGGAGAGGGAGAGGGAGGGGGGGGGGGGGGGAGAGGGAGAGAGAGGGAGGGTCAGGTCAGGTCAGATCCAGTCCGGGGGCAGGGGAGCGGGAGTCGAGTCGGGTCGGGGGGAGCGGGAGCGGGAATCGGGTCGGGAGGGAGCGGGAATCGGGTCGGGTCGGGTCGGGGGGGGGGGGGGGGGGGGGGGGAGGGGAGCGGGTGTCGGGTCCGGTCCGGAGGCGGGCGCGGGTATCGGGTCTGGTCGGGGGGGGGGAGCAGGAGCTGGCCGTGGAAGGAGCCTTATTCACGCAGCCCCAGTGAGGCCATTCGGCCAGGGCTAGGGGCTGCGTGCTTCGGGCCCCTCCCACACAGTTTCGGGCGCCTGGAGCTACTGCACTTGCGTGCCCACTGTAGCGTGCATGTGCAGAGGTCCCGGCACTGTTTTCAGCGCAGGGACCTGGCTCCGCCCCCACACAGCTCGTGCTGCGCTGCGCCGAGGGCCAGAGGACCTGCAGGGAGGTGGAGAATACAGAGGATTTTTTTAGGCGCACTTTGTGGCGCGAAAAACGGGCATCCAGGTCGGGACTGCGCCGTTCTAGGCGCGTGTGGAAACTTGGGCCCATAAAAAGTAATTTGCTCTCCATCTCCTGTTTGTTTTCACTTACAAAACATTAATTTTTGTAAACAAATACATTTGATTTATCACCACTTCTTGATTCTTAATAACATTATGCCAAGTAGTGACCATCTCAAACAATGGAAGCTCAGCTATCTCCCCGACCTTCAACTGTACCATTAATGATAATTCCCTGGCATTAACATCTTGGGGGTCAACGCTTACCAAAAGCTTAACTGGAGCAGCCATAACAACACCATAGTTGTAGGAGCAGGGCACTGGCTGACTATTCTGCGACAACTGTCTCACCCAGTGACTCTCCACCACCCACCCCTGGACCAAGTCCCCCCACCATCTAAAAGGTTAAAGTCATGAGCACAATGGAATACTCACCACCCACCTAGATGGCTGCAGCTGCAACACTAAAGAAGCTTCACACCATCCCAAAGGGAGCAGCTTTCCTGATTGACAACAACGACAGCAATTAGTATTTATACAGCACTTTTAACGTAGTAAAACGGCCAAAGGTGCTTCACAGGAGTGTAATCAAACAAAATTTGACACATTCGGGTAGCTGACCAAAAGCTTGGTCAAAGAGGTAGATTTTAAATGATTGCCTTAAAAGAGGAAAGAGGTAGAAAGGCTGAGAGGTTTAGGAGAGAAATTACAGAGCTTGGGGCCTTGGCAGCTGAAGGCACAGCCGCCAATGGTGGAGCGATTAAAATCGGGGATACACAAAAGGCCAGAATTGGAGGAACGCAGATATCGCAGAGGGTTGTGGGGCTGAAGAAGATTACAGAGATAGGGAGTGGTTTGAAAACAAGGATGAGAATTTTCAAATCGAGGTGCTGTTTAATTGGGAGCCAACATAGGTCAATGGGCACAGGGATGATGGGTGAATAGGATTTGGTGCGAGTTAGGACATGGGCAGCTGAGTTTTGGATGACCTCATGTTTATGAAGGGTAGAATGTAGGAGGCAAGCCAGGAGTGCATTGGAATAGTCAAGTCTAGAGCAATGTTCCCTTTCATTATTTTTGGGTGTGCAGCCCATTCAAAATACTGTGCATGCGCTGTTTTTCTCATTGAAAAGCTGGCGAGTCGGCTGTGCGGGAAGTCCAGAGAGCAGGCAATTTTACAGAGGTGGAAATAGGCAGTCTTAGTGATCCGAAGCTCATCTCAAGGTCAAATATGACACCAAGGTTGCAAACAGTCTGGTTCAGCCTCAGACAGTTGCCAGGGAGAGGGATGGAGTCAGTGGCTAAGGAATGGAGGCACAGGGGAAAGCTGCAGGCTTATCGAAAAGGGAATCAAGCCTGGAATGGTGGTAAGAGAGTAGGAGGGTCGAGGAGTGCTGAAGGGTTGGGGTAGGGATTTGGGAGGGCAGAGCACCCAAGAAGGCCAGTCAAAGACTTAGCAGGTTACAGCAGCGGTGGGAGAAGTGCTGCAAGCTGATCGGTTACTTTAAAATTTAAGCAATTGAGCAGCAGATCAGAGGCATAGCAGCTAAGTCTTGCAATGTAGTGCAGTGCAGAAGCGTAGCCTTGATGTACAGAGAAGTCCCCACCTTTGCAAACTCCTCCAACCATACATCCCTTCAGACATCCTGTAATCCTCCAACTCCAGTCTCCTGTTGTCACTGGACTCAATATCCAACACCATAATCATCGGTGGCCTTTGACAGCAGTATGCACTATCTACAATAAGCACTACACCTACTCATCGTGGTTACTTTGACAGTACCGTCCTCCTCTGTGACTTCTACCACCAAGAAGAACAAGAGCAGCAATGTTGCAGGAACACAATCACATCCACAATCACAGACCATCCTGACCGTACATAGAATCACATGGGATTAAACAGGATATACGGCACAGAAGCAGGCCATTCGGCCCAACCAGTCCATTTATGCTCCACTTGAGCCTCCTCCTTGGACATATATTTATTATTCTTTTATTATTGTTGCATTAATATACTGGAATTATCTACCTGATACCATTATGGGAGCACCATCATCACAAGAAGTGCAGCTGTTCAAAGAGAATGCCCACCACCACCTTCACAGGGCAACTAGGGATAGGCAATAAATGCAAATGTTGCTCACATCCTGGAGAACAAAAAAAATCATCATGATTCTGTTGTACAAGACTGAACATACTCAGATCTCAAATTACTTGAATCCTTCACCCTCTACAAAATGCTGGAGAGATGGATTGATCTTTTTATTATTATTTGTTATTGGGATGTGAGCATCACTGATGAGTCCCATCATATTACCCATCCCCAGTTGTCCCGCGGGCATGAAGAATCAACCACAAATCTTCTACCTGTCGTTCTAGTCATTCCCCATATAATCATTGAGCTGACATCAAACACCAATTATCTTCACTGAAATTCAACAAGACTTTACAGAAAATTGTAAATCAAGAGTTCAGCAGAACCCAAAGGTGAATTTTTCTTTCTAAAAACTTAGCTCATTCCCAGAATGACTTATTTTCCTATTGGGTTTATTCCTCTCAAAAGACATTTATACATTTCAGAAGTGGCCCACATCATGTAAGGTTTCCATTTCCATGACCATTTCTGACTGTCAATATGGCTAGTTACACAAGATGAGCAGATTATTGAGCTTGAATAAGTTCTATTCATAGCATAGAATTGTGACGAGCTCAGTACTTGTACTGGGAATAACACTGCTAACTCATTGGGTGAGAGAAAAATATTTTTTTAAACCTGCAACACAAATGCCTAATATGGTCACCAAGTCACTTTGAATCTAATTCCACTTCATAAATTGATGTATGGTTACAAAACCAACCGAGGGGGTAGAGCAACCCTGTTCAAGGAGATCAATAGTTCTCATGCTGTGCATAATCAGGGCTGTAATGTTAAACTTTCTATTCCTATACAGTGCACAGACTGCCACGTAAAACTCAACAGAATATCCTTATGCTCAGTCAAAATTCAATTATTCTTTTGAATGGACACAAAAATTCTCTACACAAATGAGGAATGTTAATCCTGGAGAATAGAATTCTAAAATTATTTACAACCAATGCAAAACATCAAACTCTCCCAGGTCAGACTCAACTGTTTTTCCACAGTTTCACAAATAAAGTCTTCACTCCAAACTCAGGAGAGAATTTCGTGTTGTATCAGAGGGATACTCCTATTTTCTAGACAAACTATTCTCATGCCACCAGGAACTGGTGCAAATGATGGCCATTTGTGCTTCAAAATTGCATGAATAGGAATGGGGTGGAGTCTGTCCCACTACATTAAATTCAGGACTATTATAATAGCTGCACAGAGGACACTCATCTCATTAGGCTGGGGTGGATTCAAACCCAGGTCTCTAATAATGAAATGGCAACATAGCCAGACTGCTTCTGGAAGTACATGTGCAGCGTCGAGAATCTGGAATGTTCCGGAATCGGGAATCCGGACCGATCGGTGACAGGGTCATCCAGAATCCATAAAATGTTCCGGAATCCAGACCCGACGACCCTGCCGACCTCGGGGCCCCGCCGCTGCCCGACCTTGGGCCTCACCGCTGCTGCACTGACCTCAGGGCCTCCTTGCCGGCCGGCCCGACAACCCCCTTGGTGGGGCCCGCCCGACAATGACTTCCTCGGCGGGGCCCGCCCGATGACAACCTCCATGGCGGGGCCGGACAGCCCGAACAGCTCCTCGGCATGAATGCCCCCCTCCCTTTCTGACGTTCCAAAATCTGGAAATACCTGAATCTGGGCGCAGGTGTTTCCAGATTCGTATGTCAGAAAGCAAAGTCCGGAAAAGCCCAGAATCCACAACAGCCTCAGTCCCGAGGGTTCCAGATTTTAGGCACTGCACCTGTACAGGTCATGGAGACTTTGCCAGAAATCCAATGTCTGCAAGAGTGTGTTGAAACAAGTGACATCATCACAATCCTTGTTGCCATTACAGGAACTTGATAACCTTTTATAAATCAATCAATCACTTTATGTGATTGCTTGAAAAAGTTAAAGGCCCCAAGTTTCCACACGCTACAAAACGGGCGCCCCTCCGAGCTGGGCGCCCGTTTTTCGCGCCGAAAACGGTGCCAGAAAAAAAACGCGCGATTCTGGAGCGCCCTGCAGCTCCATGTCTGCTTGGCGCGGCGCCCAGGGGGGCGGAGCCTACCACTCGCGCCGATTTTGTAAATGGGAGAGGGCGGGTACCATTTAATTTGTTTTTTTCCTGCCGGCAACCCTGCACACGCAGTGTTAAGGAAACATTGGCACTCGGCCATTTTTGTAGTTCTTTGTAGCTGTTTAATTTATGAACATTTTTTAATGAAAGCACATTGCCATCAGCACATCAGCACGGAGGCTTCTTGCAGCAGTGAGAAAGCTGCAGGAAGCCTCAGAAAGTTGAGGCAGCCGTTTCCCGACGGCCTCCCACATCCGCCGACTGTCTGGAACGGCTTCCTCCCCCCCCCCCACCCCCCCACCCCCCCCCCGCTGCGTTCGGTCGGTCGGTCCCGCACTCCCTCCCTCCCCCCGCCGTCGGGAACGGCTGCCTCCTCCCCCCCCCCCCCCCCCCCCCCGCGGGAATGGCTGCCTCAACTTGTGAGGCTTCCTGCAGAATTCTCCCTGGCTGAAACACTTTCACACAGGTAGGAAGATGGTTTATTTAATCTTTACTTTGCTTATAAATGTTTATTCAGGTTGGATTTATTTGTATAATATTTGTATAAGTATAAATAAGGATTTATTGTAGAATTTAATGATTTCCCCCCCCCCCCGCCCCCCCTCGTTCCCTACGCCTAATTTGTAACCTGCGCCTGATTTTTTAATGTGTAGACAAGGTTTTTTCAGTTCTACAAAAATCTTCACTTGCTCCATTCTAAGTTAGTTTGGAGTACGTTTTCACTGTGGAAACTTTGAAATCAGGCGTCAGTGGCCGGACACGCCCCCTTTTGAAGAAAAAATTCTGTTCCAAAGTGAAACTGTTCTAACTGACTAGAACTGCAGAAAAAAATATATGGCGAATTGCAATTTCTAAGATAGTCCGTTCTCCACCAGTTGCTCCTAAAGATCAGGCGCAAATCACGTGGAAACTTGGGACCAAAGTGTCCTTAGATGTACCAAAACCCTCTATGGAAGGGGATGTTTCTGGTAACAAAGATAAATAGATGACCCACAAACAGTTAGTTATGTTATATTCATCATCTTTGGTGTGGCTACAACGATTTTTGTAAAACAATAAATCAAGTGCCCCCTTATTAAAAGGGCACTAAAACCAACACATTAAACAAATTAAAGTTTTGACATTAAAAGGATCAAATTAAAGTTTGGTTGCTGGGGGTGATGCACTCCAGCCCTCCAGTGCCCACCTCTCGCGGAAGGCCGCGAGTGTACCGGTGGACACCGCGTGCTCCATCTCCAGGAACACCCTGACTCGAATGTAACCGCGGAAGAGAGGCAGGCAGTCGGGCTGAACGACCCCCTCGACCGCTTGCTGCCTGGACCGGTTAATGGCCCCCTTGGCCATGCCCAGGAGCAGTCCTACAAGGATGCCTTCCGACCTGCCCGCTCCCCTCCGCACTGGGTGCCCAAAGATCAGGAGTGTGGGACTGAAGTGCAACCAGAATTTGAGGAGCAGTCACTTCAAATAATGGAAGAGGGCTGCAACCTCGCACATTCCACATGTATATGAAACACGGACTTTGGTGTGGCTACAAGCAGGCTGGCAAAACATTTCCACCGTTATTGGTTCGACTAGCCTTTGTCAACAGCAGGAAAGCTCAAGCTCGATTGAATCACAAATGCAACTTTGCACGAACTGCACATGTGCAATTGTTGCTGCTGCATCCATCATGCAATGCAAATGCAGCAGATTCTCCACCAAAGGAACTTAGTTTATATAAATGAAATGGGAATGGTTCCATTAATATAAGTGATGAATCAGATAACTTTAAATCATTTGATTGCTTCTCCAGCTGAGCTAACTTTCAAAGTACCAGCTATCATATTTAGAATAGGCATAAGCGGAGCCCAGATAGATTTTTTTTAAATTCTGACACCTTTGCTAATCACATGTGCTATTCGAATCAGTATTCTAACCTCCAATCATACCAGCCTATTCGTTGACAGTTCAGGGTGCACCAATGGAAATTAACAATCAGTGAACAGAGTGAGGAGCGAAAGCTACTTTTCAGAAGTTTCAAAATGTTGATATTATTGCCTCCTTTTTCTGTTAAATAACCAACATTTTTCTATAAATTTCTTATTGACCTTAGTGATTAGAACACACAAATTAGTTGATTTCCTTTGGCATAGCTCGTGGACAAAAAATAATAATTGTATTTTGTGTAACTGTTCTTCTGTTCATTTCCCACTAATTCTGTTTTTTTCTCTTCCTGACCCTTATTTCACCCTCTCTGTATACCTCACTCTCTCATGCCTCTTATCTGCTTGTCTCCAACTCGTGTTCTTACTCAGTTTTGACACCTTGGGGTAGATTTCTGCAAAATTGTAAATATCTTCTTTAAGAAAATGCTCATGATTTTACTGTAAATAGAGAACACTTGAAATCCAATCGTGAGAGAATCTTTCAAAAAACAACTAATCATATAAGACTAAAGAACAAAGTTTATTTCCATAATTCCTGGTTGAAATACTGGTATCAGGAAGAGGAAAGACATGCCCCTAAATGTTGAATTTGAGAAGCAAAGGATTGCTGCTCTGGTGAATATATTTTGAAAACTTCATTGGTGCTAAAAGAAAAGATTAGATTAGTGAACATACAAGGTCATGGTCCGAGATTCAAAGTGCCTAATATAGCAAACATGACAACACAAAAAAAAGCTATCAAAAGTGGTGAGATGAATACAATGTTAACGAAAATATATCAAACCAATTCGAATAAGTGACGTGTAATAAATGAGGTCGAATGAATAAGTGCAAACTAGGTCAAAGCTCTAGTGTCCTGTAGCTGCAATAATTTATGTGAAAAGTAATTACTAAATATAATTGCAGGTAGATTGGCGGTTCGGCAAGGACACATAAGAGTATAAAACACACCAATGTAATGTGCAGTGCAACAGAACACTAAGAAATAATAGAGTTGCTTGCTCAGATTCATGACTCAACACATACAAATTATTGCCAGTGTAAGTTTTCTGATTTCAACCAGCGAAACAACTGGGTTTCTACAAATGTCCTCCGTGGCCCTCGATTAGCATGGGATAGGAGGAGGGAGAGGAAGAGGGGAAAGAATAGGGAACAATCAGCTGGCTTCTGTTGGGAAGCACATAATAGTGGATATCAGGTAAAGCCAGGATTCAGTCTGAACTGGGATGCCCTCGTCTGTGTATTCTTATACCTGAAGAATGAGTAAGATACTGGAGGGCAGCTAGTACTCATGGAACATTAACACTAAGTAATTATCTTCAGGAAGAGATTACAAATTTGGGGAACCTTTTAAACAAAAATGCACAATCAGAATTTAGAAATAAAGTAAGTAACATTAGACAACTGACCAATTACCAGCACTAAAATATTCAAAAATGTCAGGATGGCAGGAAACCATCATTAGACCAACAATTTTCACTTCCACCCAAGTTGCTGAAGTCACAGGATTTTTAAAATCCCTGAATAATGGAATTTGCTTTCACCTGCTGCGACACACCCATTATCCACTGAGCCAGTCCAGTTTCTGAGGATGGCCTGTTCACAAAATGGTCAAACTTTATCCCATTTCACAATTGCCTGCGTAAAACCAATAGCGGTACTCATTCTGCAAAGTATCCTTGAATGGTTTGCCCACAACCACTTCAATGAATTGCAGTCAGCTGTTCATTGCTCCTGTTGTTATGGTCAAACGAATGTTGCAATGACAGATGAGCCTCTTAACTGCCAAACTTAAACCACCATGGATAAGTATTCATTGCAATAACATTATATTTACATGGAAAGGTACCTAGCGTTCAATACCACAGTTGTTACCCAATCCTGCATGAAATTCTCTGACATTCACACGTTTTCCCAAGAGTGCATGCCAGGTGGAAATTTCATGTCAAGGTTCTGCTTTCATTTCTGCATCACAAATGATGGTCGTTTCCCATCATCTGCCATGGTTGCCAACATTATTATAGACGGTTGCTTTTCACGGTTATTGAAATGGAAATAAAAAGGAGTACAGGCTCACTTTTTCCATTCATTATCGTTCTAGTTTTGTATTCTTTGCCTATTTGACCAGTCACAATCATACTGCTTACAATGGTATGTTCACAGTTTCATCTCAGTCATCAAACGATTGTTGACTATGTTTGTACCACTTTGTAAAAGAAAACTCATCCTTGGCTCACCTTGTACCCCTGAGCAGAAACATATTTGTCATATGCAGTTTGCCTGAATAGTCTCAACTGTCGCCGCACTGCTCTGTTGTTCATGTTTCTCGCGCATTGCTTCACTTCATTCTCAACTTCTGGGTGGACCCAATGTTTGTGTATTTGTGGTATTTCACCCCAAGAGTTGTTAATCAGCTAGCCTTCACATCACAAATCATGTTTAAAGAATTCACGCACAGGCATCTTCCACCACTTAAAATGAAGTTCGGGACCTGGAATGTCAGGACGTTCATGGACAATCCCAATAGCAACAGACCGGAACGTCGTAATTGCCCGGGAACTCAGATGCTTTGACATAGACATCGTCAACCTAAGCGAGACCCAGCAGGGAGGGGAAGGCCAGCTCAGGGAACAAGGTGGTGGTTACACGTTCTTCTGGAGAGGTAAACTAGAAGAAGAACGCCACCTCCATGGGGTGGGCTTCGCTATAAAAAATGAGCTCGTTGGCTGTCTCAGTGACTCCCCTTGCGGGATAAATGAACGCCTCATGATCTTTCGGCTCAGAAGCAATGCGCTACGGTCATCAATGCATACGTCCCAAAGCTGGAAGCTACAGATGAAATCAAAGAGGAATTGTACTCCAACCTTGAAGAATCCCTGTCCTGAGTACCAACGGGCGACAAACTGATCCTCCTTGGCGACTTTAACGCCAGAGTTGGAAAGGATACAGGCCTCTGGGGAGATGTGATCGGCAAAGAGGGGGTATGGAAAACCAACTCCAACGGTACCCTCCTTCTGACAAAATGCTTAGAACATGGACTTGTTATAACCAACAAGGTTATAACCAACACCTGGTTCCGTCAGAAAAACAAGTATAAGACTTTGTGGCAACACCCTCGATCGAAGCATTGGCATCTGCTAGACTATGTCATCATCCGAGTGAGAGACCACAGGCCATGGACATCACCCGTGCCATAACAGGAGCCAACGACTGCTGGATGGACCTCCGCCTAATCTGCTCAATGATGTCTATCAATGTTGCCCAAAAACAGAGACGGCAACAGAAACAATGCCGCAGGAAAATCAACGCTGGAGGACTCAGAGACTATGCTAAGAAAGCACTATTCAGCCAACGCCTCACTACCAACATGGCGAGTCAAAATGATCCAGAGACGCAGGGCGCCCACGGCACCTGATCTGCTCTCAAGGCTTCCATAATTAAGACCTGTGACTCGACCAGGAAACACGAACATTGGTTCGACGAGAATGACAAGGAGATCCAGGAGTTAATAAGCTGCAAGCGCAAGGCATTCTTGAATTGGAAACAGCAAGACAACGCGAATGCAAGAAAACAGATCTACAGACGTCTGAAGGCTGAGGTCCAATAAAAGACTCGCAAAAATAAAAAACGAGATGGTGGGTTGAGAAAGCGCAGGAGATCCAGCAACTAGCCGACAACCACGACGTGCGTGGATTCTTCAGTGCAGTAAAGATCACCTACGGACCAAGCCACCAAGGTCCTAGCCCACTGCGGTCGAAGAACGGAGAAGTTGTAATTAAGGACAGAGAGGCAGTCAGTGCTTACTGGAAGGGGCACTTTGAAGATCTGCTTAACTGAGACTCTGTCTTCGACGTGAGTGTACTCGACCCATCCCACAGCATGCTACGCGCCACCATCTCAGTACAACCCCAACCCGACATGAGGTTGAAAAGGCCATTCGACAACTGAGGAACAACAAAGCCTCAGGAGCGGATGGAATACGCGTCGAAGCAATAAAACATGGCGGAGAAGCACTATTGGCGCGAATACATGAGGTAATTTCTCTTCTTTGGCAGGAGGAGAGCATGCCAGGGAATCTCAGAGACGCTGTAATCATGACCATCTTCAAGAAAGGAGATAAGTCCGATTGCGGTAAGTAAAGAATTTCCTCATGTCTACCACAAGGAAAGTTATCGCAATCCTCCTCCTCAACCGTCTTCTCCCTGTGGCAGAAGAGCTCCTCCCAGAGTCACAATGCAGATTCTGCCCACTAAGGATTACAATGTACATGCTCTTCACCGCGCGACAAATTCAAGAGAAATGCAGGGAGCAACACCAACCTCTATACATGGCCTTCCTTGACCTGACAAAGGCCTTTGACACAGTCAACAGTGAGGGATGATGGGGTGTACTCTTCAAATTCAGCTGTTATAAAAAATGTCACCATCCTCCACTTGCTAACATGCAAGCCATGATCCTGACCAATGGATCCACCACAGACCCAATTCGTGTACGAACCAGGGTGAAGCAAGGCTGTGTCATTGCACCAATGCTCTTCTTGATCTTCCTTGCTGCAATGCTACATCTCACCATTAGTAAGCTTCCCGTTAGAGTGGAGATAATCTATAGAACAAACAGGAAACTGTTCAACCTCCGTCGCCTTCAGACCAGATCCAAGGTCATGCCATCCTGTGTCATCGAATTACAATATGCAAATGATACTCACTCAAGGATGAACTCGAAACCATCATCAACAAGTTCAACGTAGCTTCCGAGAGCATGGGTCTTACACTAAGCATGCGTAAAGCAAAGGTGCTCAATCAACCTGCCCCCACCTCACAGCACCGCCCCCTGATTATCAAAATCCACAATGAGGCCTTGGACAACGTGGACCATTTTCCATACCTCCGGAGCCTACTATCAACAAGGGCAGACATTGATGACGAGGTCCAATACCGCTTTCAGTGTGCCAGTGCAGCCTTTGGTCACCGAAGGAATAGAGCGTTTGAAGACCAGAACCTTAAAACCGGCACAAATCTCATGGTCTACAGAGTAGTAGTGATACCTGCCCTCATATATGTTTCTGAGACATGGACTATATACAGCAGGCACATCAAAGCATTTGAGAAGTACCATCAACGCTGCCTCAGGAAGATTCTGCAAATCCACTGGCAGGATAGGCGCACCAACATCTGTGTTCTCGTGCAGGCCAACATCCTCAGCATCGAAGCATTGACAACACTCGATCAGCTTCGATAAATCGTCCGTATGCCCAATACAAGACTCCCAAAGCAAGCGCTCTACTCGGAACTCCGACACGGCAAACGAGCCCCAGCTGGGCAAAGGAAACGCTTCAAGGACACTTTAAAGGCCTCCATGAAGTTGTTCAACATCCCCACCGTCACCTGGGAATCACTGGCGCAAGACTGCTCAAAATGGAAGAGAATAATCTGAGGGGGAATCAAACACCTCAAGTCTCTGCGCCAGGAGCAAGCAGAGACCAAGCGCATACGGCAGAAGGAGTGCATGACAACCCAAGCACTTCAACAAACCGGCACTTCAACCAACGTACCTTCAACCACCGTCTGTCCAACATGCGACAGAGACTGTAGCTCCCGCATTGGACTTATCAGTCTTCTGAGAACGCATTTTTAATGTGGAAGCAAGTCATCCTCGACTCCGAGGGACTGCTCATGATGATAACAACATCACAAATCACAAGCAGCAGCACAACTGTGTTTTATTTCTGCAGAAACAACTTACAGCTTGCAATGTACTTTTAAAAATTATTTATTCATGAGATGTGGCATCGCTGCCAAGGCCAGCATTAATTGCCCATCCCTAATTGCCCTCAAGAAGATAGCGGTGATCTGTCTTCTTGAACCGAGCAATCCGTGAGGTGAAGGTACTCCCACAGTGCTGTTAGGGAGGGGGTTCCAGAATTTTGACCCAACAACGATGAAGGAACAGCGATATATTTTCAAGTCAGGATGGTGTGTGACCGAGAGGGGAACTTGGAGGTGGTGGTGTTCCCATGCACCTGCTGCCCTTGTCCTTCCAGGTGGGAGAGGTCACAGGTTTGGGAGGTGCTGTCGAAGAAGCCCTGGTGAATTGCTGCAGTGCATCTTGTAGATGCGCCAGTGGTGGAGGGAGTGAATGTTTAAGGTGGTGGATGAGGTGCCAATCAAGCAGGCTGCTTTGTCCTGGATGGTGTCGAGCTTCATGAGCGTTGTTGGAGCTGTACTCAGCCAGGCAAGTGGAGAGTATTCCATCACACTCCTGATTTGTGCCTTGTAGATGGTGGGAGTCAGGAGGTGAGTCACTCGCTGCAGAATATGCCGCCTCTGACCCGCTCTTGTTGCCACAGTATTTATGTGGCTGGTCCAGTTAAGTTTCTGGTCAATAGTGAATCCCCCAGGATGTTTATGGTGGAGAATTCGATGACGTTAATGCATTTGAATGTCATGGGCAGGTGGTTAGACTGTCTCTTGTTGGAGATGGTCACTGCTTGACACCTGTGTGATATGAACATTACTTGCCACCTATCAACCCAAGACTGAAAGTTATCCAGGTCTTGCTGCATTTCTGAGGAGTTGCAAATGAAACTAAACTCTGTGCGATCATCAGTGAACATCCCCACTTCTGACCTTATGATGGAGGGAAGATCATTGATGAAGCAATTGAAGGTGGTTGGGCCTTGGACACTGCCCTGAGGAACTCCTGCAGCAATGTCCACGGGCTGTGATGACTGGCTTCCAACAACCACAACTACCTTCATTTGTGCTCGATATACCTCCAGTCACTGGAGAGTTCCGCCACCTGATTCCCATTGTCTTCAATTTGACTAGGGCGCCTTGAAGCCACACTCGGGCAAATGTTGTCTTGATGTCAAGGACAACCTCTCTCACCTCACCTCTGGAATTCAGCTCTTTTGTCCATGTTTGCAACAAGTCTGTAATGAACGCTGGAGCCGAGTGGTGCTGACGGAACCCAAAATGAGCATCGAGACGCAGGTTATTGGTGAATAAATGCCACTTGATAGCACTGCCGATGACCCCTTCCATCACTTTGCTGACAAGTTAGAGTAGGCTGATGGGGCGGTAATTGGCTGGATTGGATTTGCGAACAGGGTATATCTGGGCAATTTTGCACTTAGTCGGGTAGATGCCAGGGTTGCTGCTGTACTGGAATAGCTTGGCTAGAATCGCGGCTAGTTCTGGAGCACAAGTCTTCAGCATTACAGCTGGGATGTTATCGGGCTCATAGCCTTCGCTGTATCCAATGCACTCAGCTGTTTCTTGAAATCACGTGGCGTGAAGCTAATTGGCTGAAGACTGGCATCTGTGATGGTGGGGACATCAGGAGGGTGCCAAGAAGGATCATCCAGTCGGCACATCTGGCTGAAGTTGGTTGCAAACGCTTCAGCCTTGTTACATGCTGCTCTCCACCATCATTGAGAGTGAGAATATTCATGTAGCCTCCTCCTTCTGTTAGTTGCTTAGTTGTCCACCATCAGTCACAATTGTATGTGGTAGGATTGCAGAGCTTTGATCTGATTTGTTGGTTGTGGGATTGCTTAGCTCTGCCTATAGCATGCTGCTTCTGCTGTTTAACATGCATGTAGTCCTTTGTTGTAGCTTCACCAGGTTGGCATGTTTAGGTATGCCTGGTGCTGCTCGACTTTTCTTCCTTACCCCGTACTAGCTTTCAACATCTCTGATACCAGTTGAAACGTCACTCATCAATCAGATCAGTGGTGGTTGGATGTTCAAATGTGGTAAATTAAAAAGGACAAAGCTATTAGCAAATGGAAATCCGATACACACATGACATAGAAACATAGAAAATAGGTACAGGAGCAGGCCATTCGGCCCTTCGAGCCTGCACCGCCATTCAATATGATCATGGCTGATCATGCAACTTCAGTACCCCACTCCTGCCTTTTCTCCATACCCCCTGATCTCTTTAGCCGTAAGGGCCATATCTAACTCCCTTTTGAATATATCAAACGAACTGGACTAAACAACTTTCTGTGGTAGAGAGTTCCATAGATTCACAATTCTCTGGGTGAAAAAGTTTCTCCTCATCTCGGTCCTAGATGCCTTACCCCTTATCCTTAGACTGTGACCCCTGGTTCTGGACTTCCCCAACATCGGAAACATTCTTCCTGCATCTAATCTGTCCAATCCTGTCAGAATTTTATATGTTTCTATGAGATCCCCTCTCATTCTTCTAAATTTCAGTGAATATAAGCCTAGTCGATCCAGTCTTTCTTCATATGTCGTCAGTCCTGCCATTCCGGGAATCAGTCTGATGAACCTTCGCTGCACTCCCTCAATAGCAAGAATGTCCTTCCTCAGATTAGGAGACCAAAACTGCACACAATACTCAAGGTGTGGTCTCATCAAGGCCCTGTACAACTGCAGCAAGACCTCCTTGCTCCTATACTCAAATCCTCTCGCTATGAAGGCCAACATGCCATTTGCTTTCTTTACTGCCTGCTGTACCTGCATGCCTACTTTCAATGACTGATGTACCATGACACCCAGGTCTCGTTGCACCTCGTCTTTTACTAATCTGTCACCATTCAGATAATAATCTGCCTTCCTGTTTTTGCCACCAAAGTGGATAACCTCACATTTATCTTCATTATACTGCATCTGCCATGCATTTGCCCACTCACCTAATCTGTCCAAGTCACCCTGCAACTTCTAAGCATCCTCCTCACAGCTCATACTGCCACCTAGCTTAATGTTATCTGCAAATTTGGAGATATTTCATTCAATTATTCGTCTAAATCATTAATATATATTGTAAATAGCTGGGGTCCCAGCACTGAACCTTGCGGTTCCCCACTAGTCACTGCCTGCCATTCTGAAAAGGACCCATTTATTCCCACTCTTTGCTTCCTGTCTGCCAACCAGTTCTCTATCCACGTCAATACATTATCCCCAATCCAATGTGCCTTAATTTTGCACACTAATCTCTTGTGTGGGACCATGTCAAAAGCCTTTTGAAAGTCCAAATACACCACATCCACTGGTACTCCCTTATCCACTCTACTAGTTACATCCTCAAAAAAATATAGAAGATTTGTCAAGCATGATTTCCCTTTGATAAATCCATGCTGACTTGGACCAATCCTGTCACTGCTTTCCAAATGCGCTGCTATTACATCTTTAATAAATTGATTCCAGCATTTTCCCCACCACCGAAGTCAGGCTAACCGGTCTAAAATTCCCTGTTTTCTCTCTCCCTCCTTTTTTAACTAGTGGGGTTACATTAGCTAACCTCCAATCCATAGGAACTGATCCAGAGTCCATGGAATGTTGGAAAATGACCACCAATGCATTTACTATTTCTAGGGCTACTTCCTTAAGTACTCTGGGATGCAGATTATCAGGCCCTGGGGATTCATCGGTCTTCAATCCCATCAATTTCCCTAACACCATTTCCTGACTAAAAAGGATTTCCCTCAGTTCCCCCTTCTCGCTAGATTCTCTGTCCTCTAGTATTTTCGGGAGGTTATTCGTGTCTTCCTTAGTGAAGACAGAACCAAAGTATTTGTTCAATTGGTCTGCCATTTCCTTGTTCCCCATTATGAATTCAGCACTCAAACTTAAAACCAGTCCCCAAAAAATTGTTGTCTATATCCATGTCAGTACAGTACAAGAATATAATGATTAATTCTCCATTTTAATGATGTGCATTGTGAGAAAACAGCTAATCATAAAGGTCAAGGCCATTATGATACCAACGTGCGTTTACATTGCATTTAATAGATTTCTTCACAAGTTATTCAAGTAAACAGCAAATAAGTGTCAGTTATTCAATCCACTGGGAATAGTGCATCAAAATTAATTCAATTCATTTTTTTTCTAACTCCATCCCCCATTTCCCCTGAACACACACACCTGCTTCAAAGCAGCAACAAAGGATCCACAAAGACTCCACATCCAACTTCACATTCCTCGTGATACAAAGTTGTATGCAAAAACCTGCCAGTTCATGCAAGAACATCAAATACCTTACAAAAGGACTGTGGAATTACAATGTTTCAAACACCTGCACCAACAAAAGCATTTTCCCTCTCCCTGTCTGCTCCATACAAACGACTGGGGGAAATCTGCAAGGAAGTTGCGAAGAATTTGATGACAAAACTGATACTACCCATGGGAATTCCAATTAGATTCTTTGACCCTGAGCTCGGATGGTAATGGGTCACTATTCAGAAGCTCTGATGGAAAGTACACATGTGGACACAAGTAGGCGCAGCTTCAATGGCCCAAGTTTCCCCAGGGGTAGCTCCATTTTTTTTTCGGAGCAACTAGACTTTTTTGGAGCAACTTAAAAATCACAATTCTCCCCATTTAAGTTGCTCCAGTGTAAGTGAGTTAGTTAGGTTTTTTTTGTTCCGTTTTTTTTCCCAAAAGGGGGCGTTACCAGCCACTTACACCTGTTTTGGCCATTTAAGTAAGTTTAGCCAGCTAAACTTTAATCCAAACTAAATTAGGCCAGAGTAAGTGGCCACTTTTGTACGTTCTGAAAAACCCTGCAGTGAATTAATAGATCAGCGCAGGTAGCCTCCAAATGACAGTGTTCTGACAGGAATGCTAGTTTTTTTTAAATCCCAAGCAGCGAGACTGGGTGTCGGTGCTATCACCCTGATTAAACTGAGTATATTTTTAATAAAGATAGCTAGATATTAAAGTACCGGAAAATCTTTGAAGATTCTTTTCTCTCCCCGCCCCCCCCCCCCGCCAACTCCGGAATCAAAACTCTACCCCCCTTCTGCCGCACCCGCCCCCTCTCCGCCGGATCAAAACTCTTCCCCTCCCCTTCCTCCCCAAAAAACTCTTCCCCTCCGCCGCCCCCCCCCACCCCCCTGCAAAAACACTTCCCCCCCACCAACCTGTCTCTTGTAGCCCTCAACGCGGGAAGGCAGCGGCCGGCCTGTGCGACAGGCCACTCGGCCCAGGATAGGGGCGGCGACCATCGGCCCCTCCCACACTGCCTGCATCACACACTCTCAGATTCTGGGGGCTAGGAGCTACTGCGCATGCGCGCACACTCTAGCGCGCATGTGCAGAGGTCCCGGCACTGTTTTCAGCGCCGGGACCTGGCTCCATGCCCGAATCCAGTTGCCACGCTACGCCACCATGGAGGAGAGGCTGGGGAGCGGCCAAACTCGGCCCGAAGATTTTTGACGTCCTTGGAGTTCTACAAAAGCGACGCACCTCTGGTAAGTGCACCAGAAATCTGTACTGGCCAAATTTGGGTCCAATGTCACCACTGTCAGTGCAGACACGAAGAACCATTCTGGGGAGTACCAAAGTACCCAGCATCGATGGAACTGTACCTTAAAGCAAATTACTGTCTTTCATAAAGAAGAGGGGGGGGGGGGGGGTTTAATTTTATTATGACAGCAGTGCAATTTCCTCGACATTCATGGTCATAGAACACTCTCTGATGTTCTTTAAATAGTACAACAAGATTTTTAATACCTGCCTGAAGAAGTGGAAATGGTAGAGAACCTGGTTTAACACCTTATCTAAAGAACAGTATTCCTAACAATACAGCACTCTCTCACTATGACACTGGAGCGCCAACTTAAGTTACAAGCTCAAATTCTTATTGTGAGATTTGAGCAGTCTTTGATAAAGATCCAACAACACTATCAACTACAAGAGCTGACACACATTTGGATAGCCCAAAGTTCAATCCAAGGCCTGTACTGAATTATCTACCCGCAATTGACGAGGCATCATAATTATGTAAAAGACCAAAGTAACAGGGGCGGAATCAGGTAGGGTCCAATAGTTTTCATGCTTGAACCCCAAAAGTGTGGACAGCAGGCAGTAGCAGACACACGAACAGCCAATGTCCAAAATCATGTAATGGTTAAGCATTTCGGCAAGACAAATAGTTACTCTCAGCTATGTAACTATAACTCAGTATACGAAGAGTAGAACTGTAAATGAACAAAGAAAACTTGAAAAATGAAAATAGAAAAATTAGCACAATCATTTAAATTTTCATCTGTAAAACCAGAATTATGAAACTGAGAAAAGCTTTTACTGAAGTAATGGAGCAAACTCACGTTAATCTTTGATGATCAGTACTGACTGTGGGAAAAAAATTCTTTTACGATTTAGCTTCTTTAATTTGGCTGTATGTAAAGGTTTAAAAACAAGATTCACTCAAAAAAATAATGTTCCAGTTTAAGTTGATACCTGTACATAATTGTATTGATAAATCAGTTAGTAACTGAGCTGTATGTTTGAGGGAGGAACCAAGCCACTCAAAATACAAACATGCTGTGTGATTTGTTCAGATGTGTACATAATTGGCTTTAAAAATTTAATAGTCAATTTTTAATAAATTCACGAAGCCGTGGAGACGGTTTTCAATGAGTTGTAAATCTTTAAAGGAAAGACTTAGCTGGTTAGATACATCTGCATTTACTTAAAAATATCAAAAGATTAGTACAGTGTCAAAATTTTATGTTTGCTCTAATATTTGCATGTTCTATTATTTTAACAAATCTCTGAGGTAGTTAAAGGCCCGAGTGTCGTCGGAGGCGGCCACAGGAGCGGGAGTTCAGGAGGCGAGCGACCTATAAAGGAACGAGTGTCGTCGGAGGCCAGCTGGTGCAGATGCAGCAGGGGCAGAAGGTAAACAAAGAAGTAGAAAGAAATCGAAAGGTGACGTCACAGCCAAGGGGTAAGTGATTGGCTGGTGATTGGTGAGTAGTTTTTCTTTTTTCTTTTCCCTATCAATAGGTAACCTTTATCATTGTTGTTGCCAAATTAAGTTAATCTAAGAGTTAAGTCATGGCAGGAGAGCTCGGACACGTGTCATGCTCCTCCTGCGCTATGTAGGAAGTCAGGGACGCTTCCAGTGTCCCTGATGACTACATGTGCGGGAAGTGTATCCTGCTGCAGATCCTGACAGACCGCATTGCGGGACTGGAGCTTCGGGTAGATTCACTCTGGAGCATGCATGATGTTGAGGATGCCGTGAATAGCACGTTTAGTGAGTTGATCATACCGCAGGTAAAGGTAACACAGACAGATAGGGAATGGATGATCAACAGGAAGAGCAGTGGAAGGAAGGTAGTGCAGAGGTCCCCTGCGGCCATCCGCCTCCAAAACAGATACACCGCTTTGGGTACTGTTGGGGGGGGGGGGGGGGCGGGGGGATGTCCATTCAGGGCAGGGCAGCAGCAGCCAAGTTCATTGCACCGTGAGTGGCTCTGCTGCACAGGAAGGCAGGAAAAAGAGTGGGAGAGCTATAGTGATAGGGGATTCGATTGTAAGGGGAATAGATAGGCGTTTCTGCGGCCGCAACCGAGACTCCAGGATGGTATGTTGCCTCCCTGGTGCAAGGGTCAAGGATGTCTCAGAGCGGGTGCAGGACATTTTGAAAAGGGAGGGTGAACAGCCAGTTTTCGTGGTGCATATAGGTACCAACGGTATAGCTAAAAAAAAACAGGATGAGGTCCTTCGAGATGAATTTAGGGAGCTAGGAGCTAAATTAAAAAGTAGGACCTCAAAAGTAGTAATCTCAGGATTGCTACCAATGCCACGTGCTAGTCAGAGTAGGAATTGCAGGATAGCTCAGATGAATATGTGGCTTGAGGAGTGCTGCAAGAGGGAGGGATTCAAATTCCTGGGACATTGGAATGGTTCTGGGGGAGGTGGGGCCAGTACAAACCTCGCGGTCTGCATCTGGGCAGAACCGGAACCAATGTCCTTGGGGGAGTGTTTGCTAGTGCTGTTGGGGAGGAGTTAAACTAATATGACAGGGGGATGGGAACCTATGCAGGGAGACAGAGGAAAATAAAATGGAGGCAGAAGCAAAAGATAGAAAGGAGAATAGTAAAAGTGGAGGGCAGATAAACCCAAGGCAAAAAACAAAAAGGGCCACATTACAGCAAAATTCTAAAGGGGCAAAGTGTGTTAAAAAGACAAGCCTGAAGGCTCTGTGCCTCAATGCAAGGAGTATTCGGAATAAGGTGGATGAATTAACTGCGCAGATAGCAGTTAACGGGTATAATGTAATTGGCATCACGGAGACATGGCTCCAGGGTGACTAAGGTTGGGAACTCAACATCTAGGAGTGTTCAACATTTAGGAAGGATAGGCAGAGAGGAAAAGGAGGCGGGGTGGCGTTGCTGGTTAAAGAGGAAATTAATGCAATAGTAAGGAAAGACATTAGCTTGGATGATGTGGAATCGGTATGGGTGGAGCTGCGGAATACCAAAGGGCAGAAAACGCTGGTGGGAGTTGTGTACAGGCCACCCATCAGTAGTAGTGAGGTTGGGGATAGCATCAAACAAGAAATAAGGGATGTGCACAATAAAGGTACAGCAGTTATCATGGGCGACTTTAATCTACATATTGATTGGGCTAACCAGACTGGTAGCAATGTGATGGAGGAGGATTTCCTGGAGTGTATTAGAGATGGTTTTCCAGACCAATATGTCGAGGAACCAACTGGAGAGCAGGCCATCCTAGACTGGGTGATGTGTAATGAGAAGGGACTAATTAGCAATCTTGTTGTGCGAGGCCCCTTGGGGAAGAGTGAGCATAATATGGTAGAATTCTTTAAGATGGAGAGTGACACAGTTAATTCGGAAACTAGGGTCCTGAACTTAAGGAAAGGTAACTTTGACGATATGAGGCGTGAATTAGCTAGAATAGACTGGCAAAGGATACTTGAAGGGTTGACGGTGGATAAACATTTAAAGATCACATGGATGAACTTCAGCAACTGTACATCCCTGTCTAGAGTAAAAATAAAACAGGAAAGGTGGCTCAACTGTGGCTAACAAGGGAAATTAAGGATAGTGTTAAAACTAAGGAAGAGGCATATAAATTGGCTAGAAAAAGCAACAAACCCGAGGACTGGGAGAAATTTAGAATTCAACAGAGGAGGACTAAGGGTTTAATTAAGAGGGGGAAAAGAGAGTACGAGAGGAAGCTTGCAGGGAACATAAAAACTGACTGCAAAAGCTTCTACAGATATATGAAGAGAAAAAGATGAGTGAAGACAAACGTAGGTCGGATTCAGGTGAATTTATAATGGGGAACAAAGAAATGGCAGACCAATTGACAAATACTTCGGTTCTGTCTTCACGAAGGAAGACACAAATAACCTTCCGAATGCACTAGGGGACAGTGGGTCTACTGAGAAGGAGGAACTGAAGGATATCCTTGTAAAGCAGGAAATTGTGTTCGGGAAATTGATGGGATTGAAGGCCGATAAATCCCCGGGGCCTGATAGTCTGCATCCCAGAGTACTTAACGAAGTGACCCTAGAAATGGTGGATGCATTGGTGATCATTTTCCAACAGTCTATTGACTCTGGATCAGTTCCTATGTACTGGAAGGTAGCTAATGTAACACCACTTTTTAAAAAAGGAGGGAGAGAAAAAACGGGTAATTATAGAGCAGTTAGCCTAACATCATGAGTGAGGAAAATGTTGGAATCAATCATTAAGAATGAAATAGCAGCGCATTTGGAAAGCAGTGACAGGATCGGTCCAAGTCAGCATGGATTTATGAAAGGGAAATCATGCTTGACGAATCTTCTGGAATTTTTTGAGGATGTAACTAGCAGAGTGGACAAGGGAGAACCGGTGGATGTTGTGTATTTGGACTTTCAAAAGGCTTTTGACAAGGTCCCGCACAAGAGATTGGTGTGCAAAATCAAAGCACATGGTATTGGGGGTAATATACTGACATGGATAGAGAACTGGTTGGCAGACAGGAAGCAGAGAGTAGGGATAAACGGGTCTTTCTCAGAATGGCAGGCAGTGACTAGTGGAGTGCCACAGGGCTCAGTGCTGGGACCCCAGCTCTTTACAATATACATTAACGATTTAGATGAAGGAATTGAGTGTAATATCTCCAAGTTTGCAGATGACACTAAACTGGGTGGCGGTGTGAGCTGTGAGGAGGTCGCTAAGAGGCTACAGGGTGACTTGGACATGTTAGGTGAGTGGGCAAATGCATGGCAGATGCAGTATAATGTGGATAAATGTGAGGTTATCCATCTTGGGGACAAAAACACGAAGGAAGAATATTATCTGAATGGCGGCAGATTATAAAAAGGGGTGGTGCAACGAGACTTGGTTGTCATGGTTCATCAGTCACTGAAAGTTGGCATACAGGTACAGCAGATGCTGAAGAAGGCAAATGCTATGTTGGCCTTCATAGCTAGGGGATTTGAGTATCGGAGCAGGAAGGTCTTACTGCAGTTGTACAGGGCCTTGGTGAGGCCTCACCTGGAATATTATGTTCAGTTTTGGTCTCGTAATCTGAGGAAGGATGTTCTTGCTATTGAGGGAGTGCAGCGAAGGTTCACCAAACTGATTCCAGGGATGGCTGGACTGACATACGAGGAGAGAATGGATCAACTAGGGCTTTATTCACTGGCGTTTAGAAGGATGAGAAGGGATCTCATAGAAACGTTTAAGATTCCGACGGGACTGGACAGGTTAGATGCAGGAATGTTGGGAAGTCCAGAACCAGGGGACACAGTCTAAGGATAAGGGGTAAGCCATTTAGGACTGAGATGAGGAGAAACTTCTTCACTCAGAGAGTTGTTAACCTGTGGAATTCCATACCGCAGAGAGTTGTTGATGCCAGTTCATTGGATATATTCAAGAGGGAGTTAGATATGGCCCTTACGGCTAAAGGGATCAAGGGGTATGGAGAGAAAGCAGGCAAGGGGTACTGAGGTGAATGATCAGCAATGATCTTATTGAATGGTGGTGCAGGCACAAAGGGCCGAATGGCCGACTCCTGTACCTATTTTCTATGTTTCCATGTAAAACCTAAAATATGGCCTAGTGTAGTGCTATACAAGACAAGGAGGATCCTGTGGTGTTACAGGACAGAACCAGTAATTGAAGTAATCTAACAATTAGTTTTCTGCTCATTATCCAAGGCACAATATCAAACTTACTTACACATTGGCGAATATGAAAATGTACAAGGATGTAGGGAGCTGGAGAGATTAACTATGAGAGTTGCCTGTAACATGGAAGCCAAAAATGCAATAAAAAAAGTCAAAGACACTCAAAAACGATCATCCTCGACCACTTAAATGTCACTAACTGCTCCTTGCAGAAATAACCAGTAAATGCACAAGTACATTACAGTCTTGGGTATGAATGATTACTTTTATATTTATTTTCTCCTCTTATTCCCAGCACCCCACCCCCCAGAGCTGACTCACTTTGGCATACAGCTTCATAAGCACAAGCAATCTCTGGTAGATCACCAAAGTGGCCATTCTTTATCTGCAAACTTAAACATTAAGAGAGCGATTTCCCCCAGATACTTTAGTCGCTAAAGAGCCGCCGAGATAGGGTCTTGAGCTGCATTGCCAGCTTAGCCCACCTTTGGAAAGGAGTTGATGCGGGCGCTAGCAACGGCTAACCCAAGGATCGTTAAGGCTCTGATTGACAATTACATTGCCTACCAGCACTCATTAAAGAGGCTGCACACTATTTTGGTGGCCAATGCTTCAATTAATGAACTCTCTTAACTGAGAGCAGCTCCACATTATATTCCATTTGCCATGTTCTTGCCCACTCACAGCCTGTCTATATTTCCTTGCAGTCTCTTTGCATCCTCCTCACAACTTACATTCCCACCTAGCTTTGTATCATCAGCAAGCCTGATCCATTACGTTTGGTCCCCTCATCCAAATCATTGATATAGATTGTGAATAGCTGAGGCCCAAGCACCGATCCTTGTGGTACCCCACTAGTTACAGTCTGACAACTCGAAAATGACCCGTTTAATCATACACTCTGTTTTCTGTCTGTTAACCAATCCGAAATCCATGCTCTTTTCTTGTCCCCAATCCTCCGAGCCATCCTGAAATATTTGGTTGCATCAGCCAGTGCACTCCACACCTTCAGTGGAAGCGGGCGCATAGCGGTTACACATACCCCTCTACGGAAATAGCTTCTAAACAGTGCTCGAGTGCTAAACCTGCAAGTGTCGACTTTAGTGCCTCCAGGTACATTTAAATCATGGTAACCAATTGGTCCCAAAATTGCAGGCTAAAAGCAGACTGTTGTATTAGCATGGCACTCACTTAGCGCCTGTTTTCACCCTGCTACCAAATAAACACCCCCCACCCCCCATCTTTCTGGATGCTGACAGCTGTGCTGTGCATTTCCAGAATTATGTCTTTATTTCAGAGGTTCAGCACTTGGGCTTTTTTGTAAATCTCTACTGTCCATAATCTATTTGACCATCACAACTAAACATAATTCTGTCCTCTTCCCAATATCCAGGCATAAAGATACTGCTTACTTGCAAAGTGGTCAGGAGCATTAATCCTGGCCATATTCTCTTTGCATAGCTTAGAGATATGGAAGAGAATCATATCTGTACTGAGATCAGCTGACTCAACATAAACTAGGAATTAATCTGGGACCTTCCTGCTCTGTCAGACTCTACCACAGCAAGCAGTTTGTAAGACCCTTGAGGGATCCAGCTCTACTAATTGAGGGCCTATGTATTTTTTTGAATCTGTATAATTGGATAAAAACTTCACACTAAACAGCTACCTGTCCTGCTTTTAAAATGGATTCTAGTTAAAATATGGAGATTACATTCAGCCTCTCATCTGCAAAGTGTTGTCCAAACTCTGTTGGCAGAGGATGAAAATGCATACACCATTTTTAATTATGATAACAACATGCCCACAAGTATGAATCCCATTTCAACACAATCTAAAACATTGTATTTTTTCTTTCATTTTCTTACCCCTCCTATCGCCACAGACTCATTTTGGAGGAAAACTGGTCACTTGAAAGGGATACGGTTCCTCCATGGTGCTAGCTACACTCCAGCACAACTCCCAAATGGCTGTTGCTCAGGTGTGAGCAGGCTATGGAGGACAACAAATTTCAATCGATGCAAAGATCCCTTTTTATAGTCTTTGGAAATTGTGTAATATTTATTTTGGCAATAATATAAGAACCACCTGTTTTATGCACTTCAATACAAATAAAACTTCTATTAAAGATGGGACTTTATTACAGACACAAGTCTTAAAATGCCGTACACTTTTGAGCTGCTGCCTAAAACTGGCAAGTACAATTCAATCTGCAAAGCTTCCTAACCAAACAACTGAATGCTGACTGACCCAAATCTGAGTTTATTTAATAATTAGACGTTGTGGCCTTAAAGGAATAAAGCTCATCCTTATCAGAATGTGCACAATGTCACATGGCATAACCCTCCTATTCTTATAAAACCACATTATCCTCTGACTTAATATGTGCAATGTTCAAACTGAATCATCTAAAAAAAGTTTCAAAAATTAATCCTAAAATATCAAAGCAATGAGGCAAATGCACAGATTTACAGTTTTGTTTTCCCCTCCTTTTTTTTGTGATCCTCAACTTCATAGGAGCAAAAGCTCCAATATAAAAGGATGATTCTTCAAGTGAACCAAACATCAAAATTGAATAGTCAGTATATAGGGCCCAAGTTTCCACATGATTTGCGCCTGATTTTTAGGAGCAACTGGTGGAGAACGGACTATCTTAGAAATCACAATTCTCCACATTTTTTTTTCTGCAGTTCTAGTCAGGTAGAACAGTTCTACTTTGGAACAGAATTTTTTCTTCAAAAGGGGGCGTTGTCCGGCCACTGACGCCTGATTTCAAAGTTTCCACAGTGAAAACGTACTCCAAACTAAAGTAGAATGGAGCCAGTGAAGATTTTTGTAGAACTGAAAAAACCTGTTCTACACATTAAAAAATCAGGCGCAGGTTACAAATTAGGCGTCCAGAACGAGGTGGGGGGGGGGGGGGAAGGGAAGTCATTAAATTCGACAATAAATCCTTATTTATACTTCTACAAATATTATACAAATAAATCCAACCTGAATAAACATTTATAAGCCAAGAAAAGATTAAATAAACCATCTTCCTACCTGTGTGAAAGTGCTTCAGCCAGGGAGAATTCTGCAGCCGTTCGTGCCGCTGAGCGGGGGGGCGGGGGGGGAGAAAGCCATTCGTGTCGCTGGGGGGGGGAGAAAGCCATTCGTGCCGCTGAGAGGGAGGGAGGGAGGGAGGGAGAGAGAGCGGGTGTCGGATCGGGTCTGGTCGGCGGGGGGAGCGGGTGTCGGGTCTGGTTGGGGGCAGGAGCTGGCCATGGGAGGAGCCTTATTCACGCAGCCCCAGTGAGGCCATTCGGCCAGGGCTAGGAGCTGTGTGCTTCGGGCCCCTCCCACACAGTTCGGCGCCTGGAGCTACTGCACTTGCGTGCCCACTGTAGCGCGCATGTGCAGAGGTCCCGGCACTGTTTTCAGCGCAGGGACCTGGTTTCGCCCCCCCCCACAGCTCGTGCTGGCTGCGCCGAGGGCCAGAGGACCTGTAAGTCGGTGGAGAATACCGAGGATTTTTTAAGGCGCTGTTTTGTGGAAACTTGGGCCCAAAGAGAGAGAAATAAAAACATGCAAAATTTCCCTACCACCATTCCCCTGAATATATCTCTGCCAATAAAGGATAACATTTTGCAGTATGAATGCAATTGATCATGAAGGCACAATAATCCTTCCATGGTCTATAGACCAGCAAGTTTCTGCAAGATTTAAATCTTTTAATTTTGTTTAGGAAGCCATACCAACAAGTGAATTAAATATTTGCTTACTTCCCACTCCATAACATTGCCTGCCTGCCTGCACCACTACCTCAGTCTATCTGCCACTGAAACTCTCAGCCATGCCTTAATTATTCCAATGCTCTCCTGCCTTGCCTCCCATCCTTTATTCTCCATATACTGCTGCTTGTATCTGAACCCGCACCATGTCCCGTTCATCAATCACCCCTGTACTCACTGACCTATCTGGACTCCCAGTCCTCCAACTCCTCAAATTTAAAATTATCATGCTTATTGGGTCAGGCCTCACATCTCTCTACCTCTGTAACCTCCCACTCAAACACTCTCTTCCTCTAATCCTGGCTTCTTGTGCATCCTCCCACCATTATTCAGTGGTCATTGTTTTTGAAACTGCCTCTAAAGTGTCTTGGGACTTTCATCTACATTAATTGTACGATATGAAAAAGTTGTTTCAATCTCATCATAAATATAAATCTTGTACAAGACATATTTAGAAACATAGAAGCATAGAAAATAGGTGCAGGAGCAGGCCATTCGGCCCTTCTAGCCTGCAACGCCATTCAATGAGTTCATGGCTGAACATTCAACTTCAGTACCCCATTCCTGCTTTCTCACCATACCCCTTGATCCCCTTAGTAGTAAGGACTACATCTAACTCCTTTTTGAATATATTTAGTGAATTGGCCTCAACAACTTTCTGTGGTAGAGAATTCCACAGGTTCAGCACTCTGGGTGAAGAAGTTCCTCCTCATCTCGGTCCTAAATGGCTTACCCCTTATCCTTAGACTGTGACCCCTGGTTCTCGGCTTCCCCAACATCGGGAACATTCTTCCTGCATCTAACCTGTCTAAACCCGTCAGAATTTTAAACGTTTCTATGAGGTCCCCTCTCATTCTTCTGAACTCCAGTGAATACAAGCCCAGTTGATCCAGTCTTTCCTGATAGGTCAGTCCCGCCATCCCGGGAATCAGTCTGGTGAACCTTCGCTGCACTCCCTTAATAGCAAGAATGTCCTTCCTCAGGTTAGGAGACCAAAACTGTACACAATACTCCAGGTGTGGCCTCACCAATGCCCTGTACAACTGTAGCAACACCTCCCTGCCCCTGTACTCAAATCCCCTCGCTATGAAGGCCAACATGCCATTAGCTTTCTTAACCGCCTGCTGTACCTGCATGCCAACCTTCAATGACTGATGTACCATGACACCCAGGTCTCGTTGCACCTCCCCTTTTCCTAATCTGTCACCATTCAGATAATAGTCTGTCTCTCTGTTTTTAACACCAAAGTGGATAATCTCACATTTATCCACATTATACTTCATCTGCCATGCAATTGCCCACTCACCTAACCTATCCAAGTCGCTCTGCAGCCTCATAGCATCCTCCTCGCAGCTCACACTGCCACCCAACTTAGTGTCATCCACAAATTTGGAGATACTACATTTAATCCCCTCGTCTAAATCATGAATGTACAGTGTAAACAGCTGGGGCCCCAGCACAGAACCTTGCGGTACCCCACTAGTCATTGCCTGCCATTCTGAAAAGTACCCATTTACTCCTACTCTTTGCTTCCTGTCTGACAACCAGTTCTCAATCCATGTCAGCACACTACCCCCAATCCCATGTGCTTTAACTTTGCACATTAATCTCTTGTGTGGGACCTTGTCGAAAGCCTTCTGAAAGTCCAAATATACCACATCAACTGGTTCTCCCTTGTCCACTTTACAGGAAACATTCTCAAAAAATTCTAGAAGATTTGTCAAGCATGATTTCCCTTTCACAAATCCATGCTGACTTGGACCTATCATGTCACCTTTTTCCAAATGCGCTGCTATGACATCCTTAATAATTGATTCCATCATCTTACCCACTACCGATGTCAGGCTGACCGGTCTATAATTCCGTGTTTTCTCTCTCCCTCCTTTTTTAAAAAGTGGGGTTACATTGACTACCCTCCACTCGATAGGAACTGATCCAGAGTCAATGGAATGTTGGAAAATGACTGTCAATGCATCCGCTATTTCCAAGGCCACCTCCTTAAGTACTCTGGGATGCAGTCCATCAGGCCCTGGGGATTTATCGGCCTTCAATCCCATCAATTTCCCCAACACAATTTCCCGACTAATAAGGATTTCCCTCAGTTCCTCCTCCTTACTAGACCCTCTGACCGCTCTTATATCCGGAAGGTTGTTAATGTCCTCCTTCGTGAATACCGAACCAAAGTACTTGTTTAATTGGTCCGCCATTTCTTTGTTCCCCGTTATGACTTCCCCTGATTCTGACTGCAGGGGACCTACGTTTATCTTTACTAACCTTTTTCTCTTTACATATCTATAGAAACTTTTGCAATCCGTCTTAAGGTTCCCTGCAAGCTTCTTCTCGTACTCCATTTTCCCTGCCCTAATCAAACCCTTTGTCCTCCTCTGCTGAGTTCTAAATTTCTCCCAGTCTCCGGGTTCACTGCTATTTCTGGCCAATTTGTATGCCACTTCCTTGGCTTTAATACTATCCCTGATTTCCCTTGATAGCCACGGTTGAGCCACCTTCCCTTTTTTATTTTTACGACAGACAAGAATGTACAATTGTTGTAGTTCATCCATGCGGTCTCTAAATGTCTGCCATTGCCCATCCACAGTCAACCCCTTAAGTATCATTCGCCAATCAATCCTAGCCAATTCACGCCTCATACCTTCAAAGTTACCCTTCTTTAAGTTCTGGACTTTGGTCTCTGAATTAACTGTTTCATTCTCCATCCTAATGCAGAATTTCACCATATTATGGTCACTCTTCCCCAAGGGGCCTCGCACAACAGGATTGCTAATTAATCCTCTCTCATTACACAACACCCAGTCTAAGATGGCCTTCCCCCTAGTTGGTTCCTCGACATATTGATCTAGAAAACAATCCTTTATGCACTCCAGGAAATCCTCCTCCACCGTATTGCTTCCAGTTTGGTTAGCCCAATCTATGTGCATATTGAAGTCACCCATTATAACTGCTGCACCCTTATTGCATGCACCCCTAATTTCCTGTTTGATGCCCTCCCCAACATCACTACTACTGTTTGGAAGTCTGTACATAACTCCCAATAACGTTTTTTGCCCTTTGGTGTTCTGCAGCTCTACCCATATAGATTCCACATCATCCAAGCTAATGTCCATTCTAACTATTGCATTAATCTCCTCTTTAACCAGCAATGCTACCCCATCTCCTTTTCCTTTTATTCTATCCTTCCTGAATGTTGAATACCCTTGGATGTTGAGTTCCCAGCCCTGATCATCCTGGAGCCACGTCTCCGTAATCCCAATCACATCATATTTGTTAACATCTATTTGCACAGTTAATTCATCCACCTTATTACGGATACTCCTTGCATTAAGACACAAAGCCTTCAGGCTTGTTTTTTTAACACCCGTTGTCCTTTTATAATTTTGCTGTACAGTGGCCCTTTTTGTTTTTTGTCTTGGGTTTCTCTGCCCTCCAGTTTTCCTCATCTCCTTTCTGTCTTTTGTTTTTGTGTCCTTTTTGTTTCCCTCTGTCTCCCTGCATTGGTTCCCATCCCCCTGCCATATTAGTTTAACTCCTCCCCAACAGCAAACACTCCCCCTAGGACATTGGTTCCGGTCCTGCCCAGGTGCAGACCGTCCGGTTTGTACTGGTCCCACCTCCCCCAGAACCGGTTCCAAAGCCCCAGGAATTTGAATCCCTCCCTGCTGCACCACTGTTCAAGCCACGTATTCATCTGCGCTATCCTGCGAATCTTACTCTGACTAGCACGTGGCACTGGTAGCAATCCCGAGATTACTACTTTTGAGGTCCTACTTTTTAAATTTAGCTCCTAGCTCCTTAACTTTGTTTCGTAGGACCTCATCCCTTTTTTTTTTAAACCTATGTCGTTGGTACCAATGTGCACCACACAACTGGCTGTTCTCCATCCCTTTTTAGAATGTCCTGCACCCGCTCCGAGACATCCTTGACCTTTGCACCAGGGAGGCAACATACCATCCTGGAGTCTCATTTGGTATATAAATGCTAGAAAGCCCATTCTGCTCTCAACATTAAAAGCACACTTAGTCCCAAAATCGAATGTAGCCTTAACTATACAGTACTGTTGAGAATGTGCTCAGCATATCTACTGCCAATCACTGCAAGCCTGTGTGACAGTAACAGGATATCATCTACAGTTCTCTATCACTTGTGAACAGAAGTTCCCTAGTGATATTTTTACTCCCCAAAAAATTTAATTCCTGCCAGATTTACATTAATCGACCCTTCAACCTGGAGCTATGAGCCAAAAAAAAAAGTGATTGAAATTGGCGGATCTATCGTTATCCCATTGACCATACTAGGATGGATTCAGAGCATAAAACAAATTATCCTTCAACACCACTGATGGCTGTGCACTTTTTAAGCAAGCAGCTTTAATACATTCCACCTTTTTTAATAATAAAAGAAAATCACAGTTTCTAAAAAGAACATGGCAGCAACCCATACAAAACCGAATTCAACTTTAGAACATCGAACATGCAAATTTAAATTTGGTTGGGTACTCGATTCAGTATTCAGCCAGCCATGAAAGGTTTATTTTTAAAACTTAGGTCAACATCAAGTACAATGGGAAGAGATCTCCATTGTACTGCCTTGCTATATTTGGCAAGCAAGTTGAGCTTCACATTTTACCAACCAGATTCTCATCCATCAGCCTTTTGTGCATGGCAGGCGATTGTCGGCGTCATCAACATCAATGTAAAAATATAAATCTGAACTAAACATTAGAAAATTGCAGAAAGCAATTAAATGTTTTTGGAGATGTTCAACCTATGACTTTTGAAAGCTGAAGCGTCTTTAAAATGTAAAAAGCTGAGGATTTTCTTTCATAACCTGTTATTATTTCAACAGAATTGTATGCAAGCATTAGAACATCAAGATTAATATCAAATGCTCATCACAGCATTGTAAAAGCTTGATATCCTGTCTGAGAATGTTGCACTGAGATCATTTACAAAGAGACAAGGTGATTACATTCTGCATAAAAGTGGTGAAGCCAGCTGTCATTACAAGTTAAAGATATACTACAGTTGAGACTACGAACACTTGCTGTATTCATTGAAAAAAATCATGATTCAAAAGTTGCAAATCAGGCAGGGAAAGGTTGGAATGGAATGGGGTGCAATAATAAACCTGAAAATACATCCATAGTGGGAATTTTACATGCCTGTGATCAGTTCAAGTACCCAATATGTACAGTTTGTCAATTCAACCCTAAAATGGTTTATTGACAGTGCAATAATCGTAAGCCTTGTACTCATTGGAGTTTCAATAAAGTTTAAGAGTCAGTGTATGAATTTTTCTAGATTAAATTCATTTCAACTGTGAAAAATGCCCAGCATTATAATTATATATATATCTCTTTTTTTTAAATCTGGAGAGTATTAACATTAAAATGAAGTGTGGGTGGTTTCAGGTCTCAAGGGCACTCATGGTGGTGGGAGGAATTTAAAGTGATTCGGCTATTACACAAGAACCATAGTGCACAGTACTAAAACCCACTGGTTTAAGTGCAATTTCCCAATCATGACACTACCTAATGAGACTGCATAATTAATACTTTATGAAATATCCAAATTATGACTAAATTGTGGACATGGTGAAGTGTGAGGGAATCATTTATCACAAAGCATATTAAATTATGATTTTGATACAGTAGCCTCAGTTTATGATATTTTAATCATTACATTTTTCTAAAAAACTCATATCCTTGGGATATGACAAAGCATTTCACAATCAATTAATTATTTTCAAAATCTCGTAAATGTTACATAACTAAATGCGGCAGCAACTTGTGCACAGCAAGGCCCACAAATAGTAAATAAAACAAATGCTCTTTCTAGTGCTGTTGCTGCAGGGACGGATTATTGTACCGGGCATGTGTAGTGCTTAATTCAGGCAAGTCAAATAATAAAACTGGAGCTTTTGCAAAACCCAAGCAGCAACATAACTTCAAATCTCAAACAATGTCCGATGGCATTTCAAAAGTACCTTAAGGTTCAGATCATATGTTACTGAAGTTAGTTTATGAAGTTATTCAGGACCAGCAAACCAGAAAAAGTAATCATCCATTTAACAACTTCTCCCAAATCATTATTCAAACCTACCTGTCCCATCTCCATTTTATTACAGCACAACTTTAAAAAGTGGTTTTGGAATAACACATTATTGGTCTCAAAAAAGAAAATTCATTAAATGTTCAGAAATGGTGTATTTATTAGAGTTAAATTAAGTTATATGCAGTGTTGTCAGTAAGATTTCAGTAAAGCATGAAGGTGGTGGATGAGGTTTTCATAGTGTCCACCTGAACTGTAAACGTCAAGAACTGCAATTTATCTTGCCTGTCCGAACTTTAGTTCTACATACAGTGGGCAAAACATCTGTTTACATGTCTATGACTGGTGGTGATCGTGGTGGAATGAGGTGATGAATTAAGAGCATTACACAAGTATATTTATACAAATGCATTTTTTTTTCTGTAGCAGATCAGTACTAATATGCTAAATAAGCATTAATATTGTAAACAAAGACTATATTTTAGGTAAAAATATTTAAACTCCATATAAATATAAATTCCCTACTAAAATAGGTTGTTATGAAACACAAGAATGTCCCAAGTGTTTCCGAAGGATGCACCAACACTGCAAGAATATTCATTGAAAAGTTTTATCCGAACAGTTATTCAAAAGTTCAATTCCAAAATATGTTTGATATCAAATGGTTGTATCCACCATCTCAATAACCATGGACAAATTTATGCTGGAATTGAAGTGGTACAACCGATTATCTGGTGCTCGCCACATTGCTATTTGTGGGACCTTGCTGTGTGTAAATTGGCTGTTGTATTTCCTACATTACAACAGTCTCACACTTAAAGGTACTTAATTTGCTGTAAAGCACTTTGGAAAGGCCTGAGGTCATGACAGGCAGACCAGTTATCTGTGAACTATATAGCACAGAATCATCATCATAGGCAGACCCTCGAAACGAAGATGACTTGCTTCCACGCCATAAAAGGATGAGTTCACAGCTGTTTCAATGAAGGACCTAATATTCCAGGTCCTGAACTACATCCTGAAGGGTGGAAGATGCTTGTGCATGGATTTTTTATTAACGTGTGGTGGCTGTTGCACACCAGCCACCACACTGGCTTGACAGAGCTAGGTCTTGGTCCAGTGGCAAGCATTAACCAAGACGACTGGAGACCTGCTCTGCTGCACGGACCTCGTGCGCGCACATATCTCAGCGTGGGCTGGCCCGTGCTGCCTCTGAACTCACACCTCTCCTGGGCCCCGATCACATCCCTCCACAGTCTCTCTCTGCTCCTGCTGTATCTGCCCACGCTCCAATCATCGACCTGGACCTTGATGACCTCACTCTTCGCTGCTGTTGCTCTCCTGGTGCGGCGGCCCGGGAGCAGCGTGGAGGCCCCGACCTGCGTGAGAATACCAGCGGCAGGTCGGGGCCATAAATGGAGCGGAGGTGTGACAGCCCGGGAGCAGCGTGGAGGCATGCCACTTCAGGGAGCAGCGTGAGCTGGCGCAGGAGCACAGAATACAAAAATACTTTGTGGCGTACCCATCCAGGTCACAGTAAGGTCAGCCACAAAGGACGTTTGTGGATATGTACAAGAAAGCATGTATGCAGAAAGCTCTGTTCTGTGAACTAGTTTTTAAGTCTAAGAGCATGCCTTCACTTTGCTCATTATATTTTTTTAATTCTTATGTATTAAAACACAGCTTCACATTGGGTCAGAGTAATGCTGTAGCTGATGCAAACTCAAATCAATGTGAGTCAGCCTCCTGTCTGGGGTCTTTCCTTCAATGTACTGTCTTGTCCTAGATCAACAGCTAACACTAGAATTATACTGCCACTTTCACACCAATGCCTACATGAACGTTTTATATAGAATCATAGAATGGTTGCAGCACAGAAGGGGGCCATTTGGTCCATGCTGGCTCATTGCAAGAGGAATTCAGCTAGTCCCACTCCCCCACCCTTTCCCCGTAGTCCTGAATTTTTTTTTTTTCCTTCAGGTACTTATCAAATTCCCTTTTGAAAGCCATGATTGAATCTGCCTCCACCACCCTTTCAGGGGGTGTATTCCAGATCCTAACTACTCGCTGTGTAAAAATGTTTTTCCTCATGTCGCCTTTGGTTGTTTTGCCAATCACCTTAAATCTGTGTCCTCTGGTTCTTGACCCTTTCATTAATGGGAACAGTTTCTCTCTCTCTACTGAGACCCATCATGACTTTGAAGAGCTCTAATTTCCTCTCAACCTTTCCTGCTCTAAGGAGAACAACCACAGCTTCTCTAGTCTATCCACGTACTGGAATCATTCTCAAATCTTTTCTGCACCCTCTCACATCCATCCTAAAGAGCAGTGCCCAGAATTGGACAGAAAACTCCAGTTGAGGCCAAACCAATGTTTTATAAAAGGTGGTTCATAACTTCCTTGCTTTTGTACCCTAAGCTTCTATTTGTGAAGCCCAGGATCCCATATGCTTTTCTAACCACTTTCTCAACCTGCCCGGCCACCTTCAACAATTTGTGCACAAAAACCCCCGGGTCTCTCTGTTCATGCACTTCCTTTAGGGTTGTATCCTTTAGTTTATATTGCCTCTCATCATTCTTCCTACCAAAATGTATCATTTCGCACTTTTCTGCATTAAATTTCATCTGCCACGTATCCGCTCATTTCACCAGCCTGTCTGTCTTCTTGAAGTCCATCACTATCTGCCTCACTGTTCCAGTATATTTTCCAGTTTTGTTTTCTGCAAATTTTTAAATTGTACCCTGTACACCCAATCCACTAATATGTATATCACGAAAAGCAGAGGTCCTAGTAGCGACCCTTAGAACACCACTGTATACCTTCCTCCAGTCAAAAAAACAACCATTCACCACTACTCTGTTTCCAATCACTTAGCCAATTCCATATCCATGCTGCCACGGTCCTTTTTTATTCCATGGGCTTCAACTTTGCTGGCAAGCCGATTAGGTGGCACTTTATCAAATGCCTTTTGGAAGTCCATGTACACCACGTCAACCGCATTGCCCTCATCAACCCTCTCTGCTGTCTCATCAAAAAACTCAAACAAGTTAGTTAAACACCATATGCCTTTAACAAATCCATGCTGGCTTTCCTTAATTAATTCACACTTGTCCAAATAACTCTTAATTTTGTCCCGGATTATCGTTTCTAAAAGCTTCCCCACTACCAAGGTTAAAGTGACTGGCCTGTAGTTGCTGGATTTGTCCTTATACCCTTGTTCAAAAAAGGATGCAACATTTGCAATTCTCCAGTCCTCTGGCACCACCCCTGTGTCCAAGGAAGTTTGGAAGATTATGGCCAGTACCTCCGCAATTTCCTCCTCAACGTCCCTCGGCATCCTCGGATGCATCCCATCCGGTCCTGGTGACTTATTAACTAAGTACAGGCAACCTTTCTAGTACCTCCTCTTTATCAATTTTTATCCCATCCAGTACCTTCACTACCTCCCCTTTCGCAACTTCAAATGCAAAAGTCGCTGCATAAATCCAGTTGAAGTCTTTCTGTAATTAAACATTATGCAGCAATTTTATTCTTTAAATCTACTGTCCCAGAAAATAGCTTATAGCAATATTCCTTTGAAAGATACAATCCTTTCTTTCTTTTCTTTACCCGATCACTCTTGCAAACTTCAAATTATAAATTCAACTTGTAGACTGCAGAGTGCTTGTGACATCCACATACCAATGGTAAGCACAAGAGCATTTGATGAAACTGGAATCTAATGCAAGTTCGGCAGTTCTTCAGGCAATCTAATGTCAGAACTGCAATTTAAACACTTGATCTGCATCCATAAACTCCTTTCCCTAGCCACTGACTCCATCCCTCTCCCTGGCAACTGTCTGAGGCTGAACCAAACTGGTGTCATATTTGACCCAGAGTTGAGCTTGCGCGACTATGTGGTCGGAATCACCAAGACCACCTATTTCCACTTCCGTGACATCACCGACTCCATCCTTGCCTCTGCTCATCTGCTGCAAAAACCCTCATCAATGCTTTTGTTACTTCTAGACCTTGACTATTCCAACACACTCCAGGCTGACCCGCCTCCGAAAACGTGAGGTCATCCAAAACTCTGCTGCCTGTGTCCTAACTCACACCAAGTCCTGTTTACCTATCACCTATGTGTTTGCTGACCTACACTGGCTTCCGGTTAAGCTATTCCTCAATTTTTAAAATGCTCATCCTTGTTTGAAAATCCCACCATGGCCTCGTCCCTTCCTATATCTATAATTTTCTCCAGCCCTGCAACAACCATCCGCGATATCTGCACCCTCCATTTCTGGCCTCTTGAGTCCCTGATTTTTAAATCACTCCACCATTGATGGCTGTGCCTTCAGCTGCCTTGGCCCTAAGCTCTGGAATCCCTTCAAAAGTCTTTTTTTCTTTCTTTTTTAAGAAGCTCCTTAAGACCTACCTCTCATCTGCCCTAATATCTCCTTATGTTGCCCGTGTTGAATTTTGTTTGATAATGCTCCTGTGAAGCGCCTTGGGATAATTAACATTAAAGGTGCTGTATAAATACTTCTTGTTGATGCAAACTCATTTGAAAACTACCAAATAGGACCACATATTTAATTCTATGAAGTGTTCATGTAGCAGCTTTTCATCGCTTTCCTGCTTTATAAATAATCTGCATGCAAGCTATTGAGTCCAGTAACTATCTCTCTCTATTGGAGTCAGCACATATATTACCCGCTCTCCCTCTGTACCTTGTTCACATATAAAGGGAGTCATTAATTATAAATTCCCAATGCATAATCTACACTTAACACATTAACCTGTCCTTTCTCTTGACAGATGCTGATAAATCCATTGTGTACGTCCAACATTGTTTTTATTTCATATTTTTAGCATTTATTTCTCGTTTGTATTCCTATTTTTTCAATATGGTATAATTCCGAAAAATGTTAAGTCAAAACAGCTTCATAATGCCAAAGGCAATCCGCCATATAATATCCAGAGTAAATCTGCACCGTGTTAAGAATCTTATATCAATACTATGACAACATTTATTCCTGGAATTTTGTTCTTGAGCACTCACTATGGAGGATGCATAATCCCTATGATAGATTTTTGTTGGCAAGACTATTAAGGGATCTGGAACTAAGGCGGGTAAATGGAGATAAGATATAGATCAGCCATGATATTAACTGAATGGCGGACAGGCTCGAGGGGCAGAATGGCCGATTGCTGTTCCCATATTCCTAAAGCTTGAACAAAGTACCCGCACAACAGATGCACACCTACCAGACTGGCACATTAAAAAAGAAAGGTTTTCTTCTCAGGGCGCACCGTTTCAGTTTGATATCTCACTTTACGATGCAGTGATATTTATCATTATGTTTTGACGCAACACACTTGGAAGAAGCGCGCGTTAACACAGGGTTAAAAAGCTGCGCCTGATTGCACATCAGTCTGCACAGTATTGCAATACTGAACATTGTATCAACAAGAGAACGAACCAGGAAAAACAGTTTCCTCAATGCATTTTAAGATTTTATTGTTGATCGCTCACCAAAACTTTATTTTCCACCTTGTCGCCTTTGATTTCGAGTTTCACCTTCTTCTTCAAGAAGATTTTAACCTTCCTTCCAATAACATCCCTTACGCTTTCTGTGAAACAACAACAAAATGAAACAGCTGAATATAAAGTCGCTCGTTTTCCATGTCGTAGCCAGAGAAATCAAATGCGATTTGGCCTTTCATTTGTCTCTACCCAAATAAACTCACTTGCCCACGCTTGCTTGATTCTATACAAAAACAAAATCGGATGCTCAAGTCGCCAAAAACATGACAAACCCTGATTAAAACACATGAAATAAATAACGTGTTCAAAAAAGGGGAGCAGTGCTCGGCGAATACGACACGCGTTTGAAAGTGGATAAACAAACGCGATCTATCCTCTGGCTTCTACAACAGAAAATAACTCAATTTTATATAACCCACTATAAATAAAAAATCAGTACAATTCCAGTCAGCTCGTTTGCTTTCTCATCGAGATCCGCTTATCTTCACCAAGCCTGAACTCGCTCCTTACCTAGCAGCTCTTTCGGAACCTCGGAAGCGTCTTCGGTCATGTTTTCGGGTGAAGGACGTGGTGCTGGTGTGCGAAAGTTGGCTTGTGCTGGCTGCTTGCAGGCGTGTTGAGGAGCGCTCGGCGGTTACATTGTCGCCCTGCTATAATGTTGCAATGTCCCAGTCTTCCACAATGTAGCCTTTTCCCTCGCGCGTCCTATCTCTGTCCCTGGGTTCTTCCTCCTCGTTAGCTTTTCGCTTCCCGATCCGCGCCTGTCTGCGCCTCAGTAGCCGGCTTTCCTCCTGTCCAAACCCTCAATCCTTTCGCAGCATCTTGCACCTCCCGCCGTTCACGTTGATCACAGACAGGTCCAGGCGGAAGAACAAAACCGCAACACGCCACCCCCTCAGCTCGCGAGATCTTGTCATGGCCGGAAATTCCCGTCTCCCTCAAACCTTCACACACAAAAAAAGGCGTCTCCTCAGCGGGGACCACGGAGAGCCACAAATCAGTGTATTTAGTGTAATGGGTCTTTCTAAAAAGGTTGACATCGCCACCTGCTGATACAGCATCTCTGCAACAACAGCTTTTTGGTAAAAATTATTATTATTAATAGATGTTCAATAGTAACCACAATGGAGACATTTTTAAAAATTGAATTTCAAAGAGGAATCTTGATCTAAAATCTGCACAATACTCAGGTATTTAGATACATTTTGTTTGAGTGTGTGATAAAATTTAAGCTTCCGTGAGAAAATAAATAAACATTCTACTGCCAGTGGAGTTTGATGTATCAATTAGAACGTGTAGAAAAGGGATTGGAGGGTATGGTGGTAAATATAGACATAGGCAATCAAATATGCTGTGGGACAGGTGACTTCTGTGCTATTGAGGGCCATGGAAGCGTGCCAGCAATAGAAAGCAACTGGCCAAACTTGAATAAGTGTGTCTTTGGGGGATCGGGGAAAAATGTTCAGAACTTTCCTGAAGCGAGGTAGAATTTATGTAGGGTTGCCAACCCTCCAGGATGGCTCTGGACTCTCCAGAAGTTAAATACTAATCTTCAGGACACTGCTACAAGCAACTCGGGTGAAAAATCAGAGGAGCAATATACATGTGTTTTTTTTTAAATACTTTATTAGTCAGAAAAATATTAGATATGCAGAAAAAGGTTTGACTTATAATCAAGAATCATCTAATCGAGTAATGAAGAGTTTATTCACTTTCTGATTTGGGTCAGATGGACATGTTGGGTGACGAATGGTGAGAGTGTGAGGTGGGGTGTTTGGGGATAGGAGATCATGTGATGAAACCTTCAGGAATATGTCCAACCAGAGTTGGCAACCCTAAATCCATGTTAATGCAGATTGTACAAGGTTTGTGAAGAAATGGGCTTCATAAATCTTCATCTATCTTTGTTATGTACATGAGAATGGGTAAGTTGCCCATGTATGTTCTTAACTCGGGCATTTCGATAGCCTAGACATTTAATATATTCATATGAGTATGGGCACCTCTGGCATTGAATGGACGCCACATGGAATTTCTGTTGCCTGACCGCACTGTTTTAATTTGATTTTTAATAAATGTTATAAAATCAGCTTGAGTGGTCCATCCTTGGAAAATATTCAGGGTGCTGCCTTATGGGGTGATACTTGAAAGAATCCCAGTGAGCCAGGCTTGCTATGCCCCTCTTTTTCACTAGCTTGCTTCTAACCAGGATCTCTGGTATTGAAGGGTTGATAACCAATACCATTATTTTGTGAATTTAGAGCCTAGGTATATCAACTAATAATGCCTATGGATAAATTAGGGAGAAGTTATACCAGGATAGTGTGGGAATAGTAGTTTATCACTATAAAGTACTATAGCCCCCCCCCCCCCCCCCATTCATAATGCCATTTTTAAAAAATGAATTGAAAGTGCTTACATCCATGCAGACCCTGAAACCCACTCTTTCAGCCGTGATGATACAAGTTACAGTTAGAATTGTGAGAGCTCCATTGAATGACCCAAAATTGCATAAGTGGAACCAATCTGGATGCTGATCCAAAGGTGGTCAAGGCAGGAAGAATTAATATTGGCTGGATATCACTGTACACTCAACCAGTAGTAATTTTTCACAGCTTGAGCTTCCAGATTGGCAGACGTTGAATCCCATTGATCCTGGGTCATTTTCTTGGTGCCCGTACCTACTTATGAACATAGGAAAACTATGGACAAATACTAACTGGTCCATCGAATCAGTCCCATTTGGTCTTGTTGCAACTAGGCAACATGACTCTCAGTGCTCCCCACCCACCAGCAAGCAGTCATGCAATCTCCTGGGAAAGGAAAAAAAAAAACCTAGATCAATTCAGGGAAAAAATACTGCAAAATTCCTCTTCATCAGAACAGCTTGCTAGACCAGGCCCTCAAGTCTACCACCAAGCTCATTGTCTACAGGGCTGCAGTAATACCTGCCCTCCTGTATGGATCTGAGGCATGGACGATGTATAGAAGGCATCTCAAGTCGCTGGAGATATATCACCAACGATGTCTCCGCAAGATCCTGCAAATCCCTTGGGAGGACAGGCGCACCAACATCAGTGTCCTTGTCCAGGCTAACATCCGCAGTATTGAAGCACTGACCACACTTGATCAGCTTCGCTGGGCTGGCCACATAGTTTGCATGCCAGATACGAGACTCCCTGAGCAAATGCTTTATGCGGAGCTCCTTAATGGTAAACGAACCAAAGGTGGGCAGTGGAAATGTTATAAGGACATCCTCAAAGCCTCCCTGGTAAAATGTGACATTACCACTGACACCTGGGAGATCCTGGCCAAAGACTGCCCGAGGTGGAGAAAGTGCATCCATGAGGGCATTGAACTCTTCGAGTCTCAATGCAAAGAGCGTGAAGAGGTCAAGCGCAGGCAGCGGAAGAAGCGTGCGGCAAACCAGTCCCACCCACCCCTTCCCTCGACACATGTCTGTCCCACCTGTAACGGGATCTGTGGCTCTCATATCGGATTGTTCAGCCATCAAAGAACTCACTTTCGGAGTGGAAGCCAGTCTTCCTCGATTCCGAGGGACTGTCTATGATGATGATTGCTATCTGGTCTGAAATTAAACCTCTCCAGGAGGAAGATTAACATCGTTGACTTTTTATTTAAGTGATCCATATATTCTAAAGGATACGCTACACTTTCTTTGCCTTTTGAACTTTAAAATTTGTAGCAGCACCTGCATCAATCATATCGTTGGGCACTTCTTTGCTTAGAAACCTGATAAAATATCTTGTACTCCATCATCATCATTATAGACAGTCCCTCAAAATCGAGGAAGACTTGCTTCCACTCTCAAAGTGAGTTTTTAGGTGACTGAACAGTCCAATAAGGAAATTACAGTCTCTGTCACAGGTGGGATAGACAGTCATTGAAGAAAAGGGTGGGTGAGGAGTCTGGTTTGCCGCACGCTCCTTCCGCTGCCTGCGCATGCTTTCTGCATGCTCTCGGCAACTAGACTCGAGGTGCTCAGCGTCCTCCCGGACGCTCTTCCTCCACTTAGGGTGGTCTTTGGCCAGGGACTCTCCGGTGTCAGTGGGGATTCCCAGTTGGGGATGTTGCATTTGATCAAGGAGGCTTTGAGGGTGAATATGAAACGTTTCCTCCGTCCACCTGGGGCTCGCTTGCTGTGTAGGAGTTCCGAGTAGAGCGCTTGCTTTGGGAGTCTTGTGTCAGGCATGCGAACAATGTGGCCCGCCCAGCAGAGCTGGTCGAGTGTGATACTACTGTGACTACAGTACTACAGTGAATCAGATAAGTTTTCCATTTAAAACTCCCTATTGTGAGCAGTTAACAGCAGTCAGTGCACAAAAACAATGGTATCAGCAGTAAAATTGTCACATCCATGACTTACCTGTTTGCTTTTGCCTAGAAAAAAATCTTAAACATTACGACACATAGTTAATAATTCGTTAGAAAAGAGGACTGGCAGATAGCTAGTGTAATACCTATATTTAAGAAAAGGGATAGAACATGTCCAGGGAATGCTAGACCAGTCAGCTTAACATCAGTGGTAGGAAAAATGGAATCCCTACTAAAGGAGAGAATAGAAGAACATCTAGAAATCCAAAATATAATAATGAATAGTCAGCATGGATTTCACAAGGGAAAGGCTTGCTTGACCAACCTCATTGAATTTTTTGAAGAGGTAATAGAGTAGTGTAATGCAGATAACCAGTCAGTTCACAAAAACAATGGTATCAGCAGTAAAATTGTCACATCCATGACATATCTGTTTGCTTTTGCCTAGAAAAAAAATCTTAAACATTACTACACATATTTAATAATTCGTTAGAAAAGAGGACTGGCAGATAGCTAGCGGAACATAGCGATAGCTAGTGTATGGTAATGCAGTAGATGTAATTTATGTAGATTTTCAAAAGGCCTTCGATAAGGTACCCCATAATAGACTGATGAACAAGGTCAGAGAATACGGAGTCAGGGGACAAGTAGCAGAATGGATAGCTAGCTAGCTTCAAGACAGAAAGCAGAGAGTAGGGGTAAAATTAAGTGGCAGAAGGTGGGTAGTGGTGTTCCACAAGGATCAGTGATGGGACTACTGTTGTTCACAATTTATATTAATGATGTAGACTTTGGAATGCAAAACACAATTTCTAAATTTGCGGATGACCCCAAATTGGAGGGGAATAGTCAATACTGAGGAGGACTGCAACAAATTACAAGAGGACATTAATAAACTTGCAGAATGGGCATACAATTGACAAATGAAGTTCAACACAGATAAATGCGAAGTATTACATTTTGGTAGGAAGAATAGGGAGGTCACTTATTACTTGGAAGTTGAGAGTCTAGGTGGGGTAGAGGAACAAAAGGTTCTCGGAGTACAAATACACAAATCACTAAAAGTTGCGACACAGGTTAGCAAGGTTATTAAAAAAGCAAACCAAGCACTAGGGTCTATTTCTAGAAGTATAGAATTGAAAAATAGGGAAGTTATGCTAAACCTGTATCTAACCGTGGTTAGAGTACTGCGTACAATTCTGGTTGCCATATAAAAAGGATATAAAGGCACTGGAGAGGGTGCAGAAAAGATTTACAAGGATGATACCAAAAATACAAGGTTATACATATCAGGAAAGGATGAATAGGCTGTGTTGTGACCTTAGTCCCATTTATTGGCCCCAAGCTTCCACATGATTTGCTCCTGATTTTTAGGAGCAACTGGTGTAGAACGGAGTATCTTAGAAATCGGAATTCTCGTCATTTAGTTTGCTCCACTTCTAGTCAGTTGGAACAGTTTCACTTTGGAACAAAATTTTCTTTTCAAAAGGGGGCGTGTCCGGCCACTTACGCCTGTTTTCAAAGTTTCGGCAGTGAAAACTTACTCCAAACTAACTTAGAATGGAGTAAGTGAAGATTTTTGTACGCTCGAAAAAAACCTTGTCTACACTTTAGAAAATCAGGCGTAGGGAATGGGGGGGGGGCGGGGGGGGGGTTTAAAGGGAAATTTACAAACATTAAACACTTCAGTTTTACAAATAAAGAGCCATCATCAATAATAAATGATAAATACATCAATAAATCAACCAATAAATCAATCCAAAAAAATTAATAAATAATTTTTTTTAAACAAAATCGATAAATAAAAAATTTTCTACTTACCGACTGCAGCACCGGGAGCCCTCCAACAGCGTGCTGGGATGCCCCCCCCCCCCAGTGTGTCTCTGTCAGTGTCTCTATCTCTCTGTCTGTCTATGTGTGTCTCTCATTCTCTGTCTGTCAGTGTCTGTGTTTCTGGAGGAGGGGGGTAGAGGGAGAGAGGGGGGGAGCAGAGGGAGGGATGGGGAGAAGGGGGAGGGAAGGGGGTGAAAGGAGATGGGGGGGGGAAGGAGATGATGGGGGGGGGAAGGAGATGATGGAGGGGGAAAGGAGATAGATGGAGGGGGAAAGGAGATAGATGGAGGGGGAAAGGAGATAGATGGGGGGGAGGAGGAGATAGATGGGGGGAGGAGGAGATAGATGGGGGGGAGGAGATGGGGGAGTGGAAGGGGATGGGGGGGAAGGAAGGGGATGGGGGGGGAAGGAAGGGGATGGGGGGGGAAGGAAGGGGATGGGGGGGGAAGGAAGGGGATGGGGGGGGGAAGGAAGGGGATGGGGGGGGAAGGAAGGAAATTGGGGGGGGAAGGAAGGAGATTGGGGGGGGGAAGGAAGGAGATTGGGGGGGGAAGGAAGGAGATTGGGGGGGGGAAGGAAGGAGATTGCGGGGGGGGGAAGGAAGGAGATTGGGGGGGGGAAGGAAGGAGATTGCGGGGGGGAAAGAAGGAGATTGGGGGGGGGAAAGGAGAAGGGGGAGGGAGGCTGAACGGGCCGGACCCGAGACTTCGGGCGGGGCCTGTCCCCAGCACCAGATTTACAGGTAGGTGGCGTTGGGTCGGGTCGGGGGGAGCGCGGGTCGGGGTGGTGGGAGGGAGGTCGGTTCGGGTCGGGGGGAGGGAGGGAGAGAGAGGGAGGTCAGGTCGGATCCAGTCCGGGGGCGGGGGGAGCGGGAGTCATGTCGGGTCCGGTCCGGAGGCGGAGGAGGGGGTTGGGTCGGGGCGGGGGGGGGGGGAGCGGGAGTCGGGTCGGTGTCGGTGTTGGGTCCGAGGCGGGGGAACGGGAGTCGGGTCGGGTCCAGTCCGGCGGGTCGGGTCGGGTCCGGGGGCGGAGGGGAGGGGGGGGAAGCGGGAGTCAGGTCGGTGTCGGTGTCGGGTCCGGTCCGGGGGCGGAAAGCGGGAGTCGAGTCGGGTCGGGAGGAAGCAGGAGCTGGCCGTGGGAGGAGCCTTATTCACGCAGCCCCAGTGAGGCCATTTGGCCAGGGCTAGGGGCTGCGTGCTTTGGCCCCTCCCACACAGTTTTGGGCGCCTGGAGTAGCGCGCATGTGCAGAGGTCCCGGCACTGTTTTCAGCGCAGGGACCTGGCTCCGCCCCCTACTGCTCCTGTTGCGCTGCGCCGAGGGCCAGAGGACCTGCAGGGAGCTGGAGAATCTGGAAGTTTTTTTTAGGCGCACTTTGTGGCGCAAAAAACGGGCGTCCAGGTCGGGACTGCGCCGTTCTAGGCGCGGCTCGAAACTCGGGCCCATTGTAACTCCAGAGTGAGCCACAAGCATGGTGGACAGCCTTTTATACTGGGCCCTGCACACCTCTGCAGGTGACCCTCAGGTCTCCCACTGCAGTGCTCTCTGGTGGCACGCCTAATGTGACTATACAGTTAGTATACATGGTCTACATACATGACAGGCTTTTTTCTCTTGGGAAAAAAAAAGGCACGGGGTGACCTAATAGAGGTCTTTAAAATTATGAAAGATTTTGATCGAATGGATATAGAGAGAATGTTTCCACTTGTGGGGAAAAGCATAACTAGAGGCATCAATATAAGATAGCCATCAAGAAATCCAATAGCGAATTCATAAAAAACTTCTTTACCCAAAGAGTGGTGAGAATGTGGAACTCGCTACCACAGGGAGTGGTTGAAGCGATAGATTTAGATGAGGAAAGGCCAGAGGAGGCTCAAGTAGAGCATAAATGCCGGCATGGACTGGTTGGGCCAAATGGCTGGTTTCTGGGCCAAATATCCGATGTAATTTCACTTGGTGCCTGTGGACAACATATCTTCCACGATCGGCTGTAATGTAATTGCTGTTCCAAAAACTTAGTTTTCGGCAATTATCAGGATGAAATATGTAATTGAGATTTAATTTGGACATTGTAACAGTTTTGATGTCCTAACAAAATTCTTATTCGTATTATTGTTATCTTGTTATCCTCTCGGAATGAGTGATCTACCCTCTCGGAATGAGTGATCTACCCTCTCGGAATGAGTGATCTACCCTCTCGGAATGAATGATCTACCCTCTCGGAATGGGTGATCTACCCTCTCGGAATGAGTGATCTACCCTCTCGGAATGAGTGATCTACCCTCTCGGAATGAGTGATCACAGTATGGTTGAATTAGTAATATAGATTGAGGGTGAGGAAGTAGTGTCTCAAACGAGCGTACTATGCTTAAACAAAGGGGACTACAGTGGGATGAGGGCAGAGTTGTCTAAAGTAGACTGGGAACACAGACTAAATGGTGGCACAATTGAGGAACAATGGAGGACTTTTAAGGAGCTCTTTCATAGTGCTCAACAAAAATATATTCCAGTGAAAAAGAAGGGCGGTAAGAGAAAGGATAACCAGCCGTGGATAACCAAGGAAATAAAGGAGAGTATCAAATTAAAAACCAATGCGTATAAGGTGGCCAAGGTTAGTGGGAAGATTGGGAAAATTTTAAACGACAGCAAAGAATGACTAAGAAAGCAATAAAGAAAGGAAAGATAGATTACGAAAATAAACTTGCGCAAAACATAAAAACAGATAGTAAAAGCTTTTACTGATATATAAAACGGAAAAGAGTGACTAAAGTAAATGTTGGTCCCTTAGAAGATGTGAAGGAGGATTTAATAATGGGAAATGTGGAAATGGCTGAGACCTTAAACAATTATTTTGCTTCGGTCTTCACAGTGGAAGACACACAAACCATGCCAAAAATTGCTGGTCACGGGAATGTGGGAAGTGAGGACCTTGAGACAATCATTATCACTACGGGGGTAGTGCTGGATAGGCTAATGGATCTCCAGATAGACAAGTCCCCTGGTCCTGATGAAATGCATCCCAGGGTATTAAAAGAGATGGCGGAAGTTATAGCAGATGTATTCGTTATAATCTACCAAAATTCTCTGGACTCTGGGGAGGTACCAGCGGATTGGAAAGCAGCTAATGTAATGCCTCTGCTTAAAAAAGGGGGCAGTCAAAAGGCACGTAACTTTTGGCCGGTTAGTTTAACATCTGTAGTGGGGAAAATGCTTGAAGCTATCATTAAGGAAGAAATAGCGGGACATCTGGATAGGAAGAGTGCAATCAAGCAGATGCAACATGGATTCATGAAGGGGAAATCATGTTTAACTAATTTACTGGAATTCTTTGAGGATATAATGAGCATGGTGGATAGCGGTGTACCGATGGATGTGGTGTATTTAGATTTCCAAAAGGCATTCGATAAGGTGCCACACAAAAGGTTACTGCAGAAGATAAAGGTACGCGGAGTCAGAGGAAATATATTAGCATGGATCGAGAATTGGCTGGCTAACAGAAAGCGGAGAATCGGGATAAATGGGTCCTTTTCGGGTTGGAAATCGGTGGTTAGTGGTGTGCCACAGGGATCGGTGCTGGGACCACAACTGTTTACAATATACATAGATGACCTGGAAGAGGGGACAGAGTGTAGTGTAACAAAATTTGCAGATGACACAAAGATTAGTGGGAAAGCGGGTTGTGTAGAGGACACAGAGAGGCTGCAAAGAGATTTAGATAGGTTAAGCGAATGGGCTAAGGTTTGGCAGATGGAATACAATGTCGGAAAATGTGAGGTCATCCACCTTGGAAAAAAAAACAGTAAAAGGGAATATTATTTGAATGGGGAGAAATTACAACATGCTGCGGTGCAGAGGGACCTAGGGGTCCTTGTGCATGAAACTCTTTTGGAGCAAACAAAAACATTAAACCGTGGCCCCCCGATCTGGGGGACGCACCAAACATTTACAACGCCCATTTTTCGTATTTTTTTGTGTTTTTTTAAAAAAAAATTTTTTAGGGCACTAAAATAATATTATTTTTCCTAAGTGCCCCCTATAAAAGGGGAGGGGGACACTAAAAAAAAAACACCGGCAATTAAAACAAATTAAACTTTAAAACATAAAATCAAATTAAAATTTGGTTGCCGGGCGTGACGATGCACTCCAGTCCCTCCGGTGCCCACCTCTCGCGGAAGGCCGCGAGCGTACCAGTGGACACCGCGTGCTCCATCTCCAAGGACACCCTGGCGCGGATGTACGCGCGGAAGAGAGGCAGGCAGTCAGGTTGAACGACCCCCTCGACCGCCCGCTGCCTGGATCGGCTGATGGCACCCTTGGCCGTGCCCAGGAGCAGTCCTACGAGGAGGCCCTCGGACCTACCTGCTCCCCTCCGCACAGGGTGTCCAAAGATCAGGAGTGTGGGACTGAAGTGCAGCCAGAATTTCAGGAGCAGCCCCTTTAAATAATAAAACAGGGGCTGCAACCTCGTGCATTCCATAAAAACATGGAACACGGACTCTTCCAGACCGCAGAAATTGCAAGTGGCCTGGGAGCCCGTGAACCGGCTTAAAAATTTATTGCACGGGACTGCTCCGTGCACCACCCTCCAGGCCAAGTCCCCGATAAATACTGGGAGGACTCCCGCGTAGAGTGCCCTCCATCGGGGACCCCCGCCTCCTCCGGACGGCAAGATGGTACGCCATGGCGTGTCCGGACGGCAGGCGAGGATGGCAAAGTTGAAAGTGTGCAGGAGCAGCCCGTACAGGAAACCCCTCCGCGCGGAACTGAAAGGCACGGAGGGGATTTCCTCGAGGTGGCTCAAGTTGTGAGGCGCCGGCCCCCGAGGGAGGTTCCGGGGTTTGGCGCCTATGAGGAATTCCGTCCGGACGGGGGTCAGTTCGGACGGGATCCCCCACGTGCTTGAGTCTCCTCGATGCACCTAACAGAGTCAGGGCCCAGAGCTGTTTTTAGCAACTCGATGGCATCGGCCGCGCGGCGGACGTTGGCAGAATTTAGGCGCCGCGCCAGCGTGTCTGGCGCCATCCAGCCCGCTCCTCCGCCATCGAGCAGGTCCCTGACCCTGGTCACCTCACCAGCCACAGCCCTCTCGTCCGACCGCCACCTGAAACCTCGGTCGTGGAGGTACGGATTCCCGAGCAGCGGCTCCTGCAGGACAGCCGCCACTCCAGCCGGTGGAGAGCTGCGCTTGGTGGAGACTTTGTTCCAGACCCTGGTGAGTTCCTTGTAAAAGACAGGCAGCTCCTGGAAGGCAATCCTGACGCCACCCAAGCTCACAAACAGGAGCTGCGTGTCGTAGTTGAGGCCGTGCTGCTGGCGGAAGAAATACGTCGCCAGAGCACGCCACCTAGGAGGGGGCTCGACGTAAAGGTATCTCTGCAGGGTCTGAAGACGGAAAGTCGCGAGCTGGGTGCTGACGCACACCAACAACTGACCGCCCTCCCCAAGCGGGAGCCTCAAGACCGCCGCAGAGACCCAGTGCTTCCTGTTGTTCCAGAAGAAGTCCAAGCTTCTTCTGTATCTTGGCGACAAACGCAGAGGGAGGGGTCAAAGTGACCAGCCGGTACCACAACATGGCGGCCACCAGCTGGTTTATGACTAGCGCTCGATCCCTGTAGGACAGCACTCGGAGCAGTCCTGTCCAGCGCCCTAGGCGAGCGGTGACCTTGGCCTCCAGCTCCTGCCAGTTCGCCGGCCAGGCTTCCTCGTCGGGGCTAAGGTAGACTCCCAGATAGAGGAGATGGGTCGTGCTCCAGGCAAAAGTCCTGAGCTCCTCCGGCAGGGAGTCCACCCGCCACTGACCGGAACATTTTTCCCAGTTGATTCTGGCGGAGGATGCGGCCGAGTAAATCTCCTGGCACTCATGCATCCTCCGCAGGTCAACGGGATCCTCTACCGCGAGGAGCACGTCATCGGCGTAAGCCGAGAGGACGACCTCCACGCCCGGCCCTTGCAGAGCCAGTCCCGTCAACCTCGTCCGCAGGAGGCACAGGAAAGGCTCCACGCAGACGGCATATAACTGGCCGGACATGGGGCATCCCTGGCGCACCCCTCTCCCAAAGCGAAGGGGCGCCGTCAAGGACCCGTTAACCTTTATGAGACACTCCGCGGCGGCGTACAAAAGTCGGATCCGGGCGACGAAATGCGTCCCGAACCCGAAAGCGCACAGAGTTCCGAGCAGATAGTCGTGATCCACCCTGTCGAACGCCTTCTCTTGGCCGAGGGATAGGAAGGCGACCGACAGACCAGCATCCTGGGAATAATGGATGAGGTCCCGGACCAGATGGATGTTATCGTGGATTGTCCGGCCCGGGACCGTGTAGGACTGGTCGGAGTGGATCATGTGGTCCAGCACGGCACCAAGGCGAGCAGACATCGCCCTGGTGAAGATTTTGTAGTCCGTGCTGAGGAGGGAGACCGGGCGCCAGTTCTTAAGGAGGCGGAGATCGCCCTTCTTAGGCAGCAGGATGATGACTGCCCTGCGCAAAGAGAGGGGCATCTCCCCGGTCGCCAGACTTTCCCCCAGGACCCGCGCGTAGTCGCCCCCCAGGACGTCCCAGAACGCCCTGTGGAACTCCATGATTTTCCCCTCGAGAGCCGGTCGAGGGCGCCGGTCAGCTCCGCCAGGCTTAGCGGAGCTTCCAGATTTTCGGCGCCCTCCGGGCTGACCTTCGGCAGGTCCTCCCACAAAACTCTACACGCTTCCTCGCTGGACGGCTCCGGAGAGAACAGGGTCCCGTAATATTCACGGGCCCTGTTGTTGACGCCCTCCGGATCCGAGACAAGAGAGCCGTCGTCGGCCAGCTGCGTCAAGAGCTGCTTACGGACACTCTGTCTTTTTTCTAGCGAGTAGAAGAAGTGGGAGCCGCGGTCCAGATCCCGCAGGAACCGGATCCGCGACCTCACGAACGCGCCTCGGGACCCGACGAGCTGCAGGTCCTTCAGCGCGGCCGCCTTCGCTTCGTACACCGTCCGCAGGGCCGGGTCCCCGACGACTTGACCGAGACAGGACTCCAGGTCGAGCACCTCTTTTTCTAGGCGCCCGACCCTGGCCGCCCGCCTCTTGGTCGACCCCCTCGCGTACTCTTGACAGAAGACGCGGACGTGAGCCTTGCCCACGTCCCACCATAGCCTCAAGGAGGGGAAGCCCCCCTGCTTCCTTCTCCAGTCGGCCCAGAAACGACGGAACGAGTCCTGGAACCGCACGTCCTCCAGCAGCCGGTTGTTAAAATGCCAGTACGCGGACCCCGTCCTTGCGCGGAGCGAAGCGAGCTCCGCCCACACCAGGTGGTGGTCCGAACATGGCACCGGCCGCAAGGAGGCCGCCGGGACGGAGGAAACGTACGCCCGAGACACGTAAAGGCGGTCGACTCTGGACCATCCAACTCCAGGCCTCACCCAAGTAAAGGCGCTGGAGTCGGGGTGGAGATTTCGCCAGACGTCCACCAAGTCGAAGGACCCGACCAGGTCCCTCAACTTCCCCATCGGCGTCATGCTCTGCGGGCCACAGGAGCGGTCCCTCGCCTCGAGGGTGCAGTTAAAATCCCCCCGAGGACAATGCAGTCGCTGACGCCGATGGAGCCAAGAAGAGCGGACACCTCTTCGAAGAAGCGCGTTTGCTGCGGGCCGGGCTGAGGGGCATACACGTTCACGAGATGGAGCGGCATGTCCCCCAGGCGAACCGTTACGTGCAGCAAGCGGCCTGGCACGGACTCCTCGACCCCCAAGATCTCCGGCTGAAAATGCGGGGCCAGCAAGATGGCCACCCCACTAGAAGTGGCGGTGAGGTGGCTCATGCGGCCCTCTCCTTGCCATTCCAGGAGCCACGTGGCTTCGTCTCCCGGAACGGTGTGGGTTTCTTGCAGGAAGCACACCGCATATTTCCCCTCCCGCAGGAGCGAAAAATTGTTAAATCTACGGCGTGCCTCACTGCCGCCGTTGATGTTGAGTCTGGCTATGGTTATCTTCATGACTAGAGCATAGTGCAACCTCTACCTAACCTATTGTGGGGGGGGGGAGTGGAGTCATTTGTTGACCTCCACTCCTTCAGCAGCCCAGCGAGGAACTTTTTGAGCCGGCGCAGCTCAAGGCCTTGCGCCTTTGATAAGGGCCCGCCCGCGGCCATGGTTTTAGCGGCGGCGCGGACGGAAGCGATGAGCAGCCCCGGCTCGGACCATCTTTCCCGGGCCAGATGGGTTTGGTTGCGGCGACCCTAGCTCTGGACCAAAAAGTCCCGGAGTTCCTCTACGGGAATGAGGGGGGACTCAGCGGCGGGCACGAGGAGATCCACCACCTCACTGGCGATGGACTCGAGATCTTCACCCGCGTCCTCCACCGAGTCCCTGTCCTCCTCCGGGAGGTCGCCGCTAGCAGCCGGCCCGTCGACCGCACGAGGTACGGCAAACGGCCCGGCCGCTCCATCTGGCCCTGGCTCCGCTCCGATCCCACCCCCAGGATCGTCGGCAAAGGAGTCCCCACTGGGCTCTTTTAAAATTGGTGCTGGGTCGGGAAGCGACAGCGGAATGGGTTCCTCCTCCACCCCAGGAACCGGGGAACACGGAGAGACCTGGTCAAAGTAATGTTCCAGGTCCACCAAGTACCCCAGCTCCAAAGTAGGGGGCGAGGGTTGTTGTTCTTCCCCTTCCCCGCCGCCACCCCCCGGCCCAGCGTGTACAGAATTGTTAAAATCATTCATAATTGCCGTTTCTTCCGGGCCGAGCGACAACCGGGGGAAGTTGGTTAATAGCTGGGCGGGCTCAGGTTCGGCCTTTTCGGCCCCGCCCGCCTCAGTCCCCGGGACGCTCGACCCAGCGGCTATGCATTCTTCCGCTGGCCCCACGCCCCCCACGATGGGCAGATCTTCCACGCCATCCCCGGGAGGCAGAGGCTGGGCAGCCTCGACTGTCCCACCCTCCCCGGGGACAGACTCCTCTCGCCTACAGCGCAGCTTGGGGGCACTGGTGGGGGACGCGGGACACGCGGCGGGCACCGACTCCTCCGCGGAGGGATGTTGCTCCCCCTCCGCCTCATTGGAGCGGCGCCTCCTTTTGTTCCTGGGGGTGCGCGGAGGAAGGGAGACCTCCATGTCTGCCGAGGCCTCCCGCTCCGCCCCCCCCCCTTTTTCTTATCTTGCCCGAGCCCCTCTGCGGTATTGGTCAAGGGCACGGGCTCAGGGCACCCCGCGCTCGCCGATGACTGGGTTGGGCTGAGCGCAGTGGTCAAACTTTCTGGCGCACTGAGGGGACCCGCCTCGAGATGTTTCGCCTTCCTCCACGCCTTCTTTCCGATCGGACGCTCTCCCTCCCCCCCACCAGAGGCCGTGAAAACAAAGGCCCCCGACGATGCCCGCGCACCTACGGCTCCCGGCACGCGGATGCTACTAGGGGGAGGAGTGGCGGCTGCGCCAGCCTTGGCCGACTTCGGTGGTTTGGCGGCCTTGGAGGCGGGGCAGTTCTTGCGAACATGCCCCACCTCCCTACAGGCATGGCACCGCACGCCGTCCGACGTCCAGAAGACGCGGTAGGCAGTCCCCTCGTGCACCACATTGAAATTGCCCTCCGTCGTCTCCTCCCGCGCCAGCCGGACAAAGAGCTGGCGGCGGAAGGAGAACACGTGGCGCAGGCTGTTCTCCCTGAGGCCGAGCGGTATGGGGTTGATCCTCGACCTTACCTCCCCCAGTTGGTGTAGGTGAGGGAGGAGGAGCTCAGCGGGAACAAAGGGCGGGACGTTTGAAATGATGACCCTTTGCGCGGTGGCCTCGAGAGGGTCCACCGGCAGGAACGTCCCGTCCACCGTGAGCCCCTTTTCGAAGGCCAGGGACACCGCCCGCTCCGACCCCAGGAAGAACACGGCCTTCCCAGACATCTTGGAGGCTGCGACAATGGCCGAGGGGCCGACTACCCCAGCCATCACCCGCACGCACTCCTCAATGCTCATTGTGGGGTGAGTGTAGCTCTTGACCCCGTGTTTCTTTGTCATCAGTCTGAACGGTGGCAGGGCAGCAGGAGGCGCAGGAGGCGCCGTGGATGTGGACGCCGCCTGCGCATATGTCCTTGCTGGCCCTGCCACCGGCGTGGATGGGGTCACCATCACGGGGTCCCTTTAAGGGCTACACCCACCCCAAAGTCACAGGCCTTAATGGTCTTTATTGGCCTCATTGGTTTTTTGAGCAGAGGGAGCTCTTAATGGGGCACACCTCTCCCCTAGTTAACGAATGGGGAGGGGCCTTGCTCCCTCTGCTCAGTTGTCTTAATTGTTTTTTTAAAAATTAGGAGGAAAGGGCTCTCAGAGAGAGAGGGGAGAGACAGAGAGAGAGAGATAGAGCGAGGGGGTGTGGGAAAGAGGGAAGCTGCGAGGGCAGGTCTCCCCTCACAGCAATGGGTGGGTGTTTCTTGGGGTGCACTCCCCAGATGGCAAAAAACACAGTCTTTTAAGAATGGTCTTCGGGTGGGGGGAGAAGATGTCTTCACCTGGGGTAGCTGGAGCCACCCAGGCACACACTCCCAACGATGTTTAATAGGGTAATTAATAGTTTTCAGCCAGGTAGCTCCAGCTATCCTAGGCTAGGCAATGGGGGAGGGGTGCTTCAGTGGTGTGTGGGGCCTAGTTGTAAGCAAGACCCCCACACACACTTCCACACACACACACCCCCCGCGATGTACCGGGCCTTGAAGAAAATCTTCTTTTCTCCCCCCACCAATAAAACAATGTTTTTCGGGAAATGCACCAACACCCACCTGTAGAATGTTGCAGAATCTCCCTCCTTCCACACAGGTTGTTGCTCTTTTCCCACTCTCTCCAACTCTCTGTAGTTGTAATAAAGTTGGTAAATTTTTCTGCTCTCCTCCCCCTCCGGATGTTGAACTGCAGTAAGCCAGCTCTTCCCTCCTCTTCCTGGGCTGGTCTCAGGGCTCTCAAAGGCCTTCCAGACAGGAGCAAAAGCAGTAGCTCCTTCCCTCACTGCTCCAGGCTCCAACTGATTAGGCCACGCCTCCAAAGCTCCACCATTGGCCCTTGTGCATGAAACTCTTTTGGAGCAAACAATAACATTAAACCGTGACCCCCCGATCTGGGGGACGCACCAAACATTTACAACGCTCATTTTTAGTATTTTTTTGTGGTTTTTTTTAATTTTTGGGCACTAAAATAATATTATTTTTCCTAAGTGCCCCCTATAAAAGGGGAGGGGGACACTAAAAAACACCGGCAATTAAAACAAATTAAACTTTAAAACATAAAATCAAATTAAAATTTGGTTGCCGGGCGTGACGATGCACTCCAGTCCCTCCGGTGCCCACCTCTCGCGGAAGTCCGCGAGCGTACCGGTGGACACCGCGTGCTCCATCTCCAAGGACACCCTGGCGCGGATGTACGCGCGGAAGAGAGGCAGGCAGTCAGGTTGAACGACCCCCTCGACAGCCCGCTGCCTGGACCGGCTGATGGCACCCTTGGCCGTGCCCAGGAGCATTCCTACGAGGAGGCCCTCGGACCTACCCGCCCCTCCGCACAGGGTGTCCAAAGATCAGGAGTGTGGGACTGAAGTGCAGCCAGAATTTCAGGAGCAGCCCCTTTAAATAATAAAACAGGGGCTGCAACCTCGTGCATTCCATAAAAACATGGAACACGGACTCTTCCAGACCGCAGAAATTGCAGGCAGCCTGGGAGCACGTGAACCGGCTTAAAAATTTATTGCACGGGACTGCTCCGTGCACCACCCTCCAGGCCAAGTCCCCGATAAATACTGGGAGGACTCCCGCGTAGAGTGCCCTCCATCGGGGACCCCCGCCTCCTCCGGATGGCAAGATGGTACGCCATGGCGTGTCCGGACGGCAGGCGAGGATGGCAAAGTTGAGAGTGTGCAGGAGCAGCCCGTACAGGAAACCCCTCCGCGCGGAACTGAAAGGCACGGAGGGGATTTCCTCGAGGCGGCTCAAGTTGTGAGGCGCCGGCTCCCGAGGGAGGTTCCGGGGTTTGGCGCCTATGAGGAATTCCGTCCGGACGGGGGTCAGTTCGGACGGGATCTCCCCACGTGCTTGAGTCTCCTCGATGCACCTAATAGAGTCGGGGCCCAGAGAAGTTTTTAGCAACTCGATGGCATCGGCCGTGCGGCAGACGTTGGCAGAATTTAGGCGCCGCGCCAGCGTGTCTGGCGCCATCCAGCCCGCTCCTCCGCCATCGAGCAGGTCCCTGACCCTGGTCACCTCACCAGCCACAGCCCTCTTGTCCGAATGCCACCAAAAACCTCGGTCATGGAGGTACGGATTCCCGAGCAGCGGCTCCTGCAGGACAGCCGCCACTCCAGCCGGTGGAGAGCTGCGCTTGGTGGAGACTTTGTTCCAGACCCTGGTGAGTTCCTTGTAAAAGACAGGCAGCTCCTGGAAGGCAGTCCTGACGCCCCCCAAGCTCACAAACAGGAGCTGCGTGTCGTAGTTGAGGCCGTGCTGCTGGCGGAAGAAATACGTCGCCAGAGCACGCCACCTAGGAGGGGGCTCGACGTAAAGGTATCTCTGCAGGGTTTGAAGACGGAAAGTCACGAGCTGGGTGCTTACGCACACCAACAACTGACCGCCCTCCCCAAGCGGGAGCCTCAAGACCGCCGCAGAGACCCAGTGCTTCCTGTTGTTCCAGAAGAAGTCCACCAGCTTCTTCTGTATCTTGGCAACAAACACAGGGGGAGGGGTCAAAGTGACCAGCCGGTACCACAACATGGCGGCCACCAGCTGGTTTATGACTAGCGCTCGACCCCTGTAGGACAGCACTCGGAGCAGTCCTGTCCAGCGCCCTAGGCGAGCGGTGACCTTGGCCTCCAGCTCCTGCCAGTTCGCCGGCCAGGCTTCCTCGTCGGGGCTAAGGTAGACTCCCAGATAGAGGAGATGGGTCGTGCTCCAGGCAAAAGTCCTGAGCTCCTCCGGCAGGGAGTCCACCCGCCACTGACCGACCAGGAGTTCGGAACATTTTTCCCAGTTGATTCTGGCGGAGGATGCGGCCGAGTAAATCTCCTGGCACTCACGCATCCTCCGCAGGTCAACGGGATCCTCTACCGCGAGGAGCACGTCATCGGCGTAAGCCGAGAGGACGACCTCCATGCCCGGCCCTTGCAGAGCCAGTCCCGTCAACCTCGTCCGCAGGAGGCACAGGAAAGGCTCCACGCAGACGGCATATAACTGGCCGGACATGGGGCATCCCTGGCGCACCCCTCTCCCAAAGCGAAAGGGCGCCGTCAAGGACCCGTTAACCTTAATCAGACACTCCGTGGCGGCGTACAATAGTCGGATCCGGGCGACGAAATGCGTCCCGAACCCGAAAGCGCGCAGAGTTCCGAGCAGATAGTCGTGATCCACCCTGTCGAATGCCTTCTCTTGGTCGAGGGATAGGAAGGCGACCGACAGACCAGCCTCCTGGGAGTAATGGATGAGGTCCCGGACCAGATGGATGTTATCGTGGATTGTCCGGCCCGGGACCGTGTAGGACTGGTCGGGGTGGATCATGTGGTCCAGCACGGCACCAAGGCGAGCAGACATCGCCCTGGCGAAGATTTTGTAGTCCGTGCTGAGGAGGGAGACCGGGCGTCAGTTCTTAAGGAGGCGGAGATCGCCCCTCTTAGGCAGCAGGACGATGACTGCCCTGCGCCAAGAGAGGGGCATCTCCCCGGTCGCCAGACTTTCCCCCAGAACCCGCGCGTAGTCGCCCCCCAGGACGTCCCAGAACGCCCTGTGGAACTCCACGGTCAGCCCGTCCAGCCCCGGGGATTTTCCCCTCGAGAGCCGGTCGAGGGCGCTGGTCAGCTCCGCCAGGCTTAGCGGAGCTTCCAGATTTTCGCCGCCCTCCAGGCTGACCTTCGGCAGGTCCTCCCACAAAACTCTACGCGCTTCCTCGCTGGACGGTTCCGGAGAGAACAGGGCCCCGTAATATTCACGGGCCCTGTTGTTGACGCCCTCCGGATCCGAGACGAGAGAGCCGTCGTCGGCCAGCAGCGTCAAGAGCTGCTTACGGACACTCTGTCTTTTTTCCAGTGAGTAGAAGAAGGGGGAGCCGCGGTCCAGATCCCGCAGGAACCGGATCCGCGACCACACGAACGCGCCTCGGGACCCGACGAGCTGCAGGTCCTTCAGCGCGGCCTTCTTCGCTTCGTACACCGTCCACAGGGCCGGGTCCCCGACGACTTGACCGAGACGGGACTCCAGGTCGAGCACCTCTTTTTCTAGGCGCCCGACCGACCCTGGCCGCCCGCCTCTTGGTCGACCTCCTCGCGTACTCTTGACAGAAGACGCGGACGTGAACCTTGCCCACGTCCCACCATAGCCTCAAGGAGGGGAAGCCCCCCTGCTTCCTTCTCCAGTCGGACCAGAATCGACAGAACGAGTCCTGGAACCGCACGTCCTCCAGCAGCCGGTTGCTAAAATGCCAGTACGCGGGCCCCGTCCTCGCGCGGAGCGAAGCGAGCTCCGCCCACACCAGGTGGTGGTCCGAACACGGCACCGGCCGCATGGAGGCCGCCGGGACGCAGGAAACGTACGCCTGAGACACGTAAAGGCGGTCGACTCTGGACCATCCTACCCCAGGCCTCACCCAAGTAAAGGCGCTGGAGTCGGGGTGGAGATTTCGCCAGATGTCCACCAAGTCGAAGGACCCGACCAGGTCCCTCAACTTCTCCATCGCCGTCATGCACTGCGGGGCACCGGAGCGGTCCCTCGCCTCGAGGGTGCAGTTAAAATCCCCCCCGAGGACAATGCAGTCGCCGACGTCGACGGAGCCAAGAAGAGCGGACACCTCTTCGAAGAAACGCGTTTGCTGCGGGCCGGGCTGAGGGGCGTACACGTTCACGAGATGGAGCGGCACATCCCTCAGGCGAACCGTTACGTGCAGCAAGCGGCCTGGCACGGGCTCCTCGACCCCCAAGATCTCCGGCTGAAAATGCGGGGCCAGCAAGATGGCCACTCCACTAGAAGTGGCGGTGAGGTGGCTCATGCGGACCTCTCCTTGCCATTCCAGGAGCCACGTGGCTTCGTCTCCCGGAACGGTGTGGGTTCCTTGCAGGAAGCACGCCGCATATTTCCCCTCCCGCAGGAGCGAAAAATTGTTAAATCTACGGCGTGCCTCTCTGCCGCCGTTGATGTTGAGGCTGGCTATGGTTATCTTCATGACTAGAGCATAGTGCAACCTCTACCTAACCTATTGTGGGGAGGGGGAGTGGAGTCGTTTGTTGACCTCCACTCCTTCAGCAGCCCAGCGAGGAACTTTTTGAGCCGGCGCAGCTCAAGGCCTTGAGCCTTTGATAAGGGCCCGCCCGCGGCCATGGTTTTAGCGGCGGCGCGGACGGAAGCGATGAGCAACACTGGCTCAGACCATCTTTCCAGGGCCAGACGGGCTTGGTCGCGGCGACCCCGGCACTGGACCAAAAAGTCCCGGAGTTCCTTTGCAGGAATGAGGAGGGCCTCAGCGGCGGACGCGAGCAGATCCACCGCCTCACTGGCGATGGACTCTAGATCTTCTCCCGCGTCCCCCACCGAGTCCCCGTCCTCCCCCGGGAGGTCGCCGCCAGCAGCCGGCCCATCGACCGCACGAGGTACGGCAAACGGCCCTGCCGCTCCATCCGGCCCTGGCTCTGCCCCGATCCCACCCCCAGGATCGTCGGCAGAGGAGTCCCCACTGGGCTCTTTTAACTGTGGTGCCGGGTCGGGAAGCGACAGCGGAAGGGGGTCCTCCCCCGCCCCAGGAGCCGGGGAACACGGAGAGACCTGGTTTAGGAAATTCTCCAGGTCCACCAAGTCCCTCAGCTCCAAAGTAGGGGGCGAGGGTTGTTGTTCTTCCCCCTCCCTGCCGCCACCCCCCGGCCCAGCGTGTGGATGTTCTGTGGAATTTATCATATTTTCAGTTTCTGCCGAGTGGAGCAAATCCCGGGGGAAGTTGGGTATTGGCTGGGCGGGCTCAGGTTCGGCCTTTTCGGCCCCGCCCGCCTCAGTCCCCAGGGCGCTTGACCCGGCGGCTACGCATTCTTCCGCTGGCCCCACGCCCCCCACGACAGGCAGATCTTCCACGCCATCCCCGGGAGGCAGAGGCTGGGCAGCCTCAACTGTCTCACCCTCCCCGGGGACAGATTCCCCCCGCCTACGGCGCAGTTTGGGGGCGCCGGTGGGGGATGCGGGACACGCGGCGCCTCCTTTTGTTCCTGGGGGAGCGCGGAGACAGGGAGACTTCCATGTCTGCCGAGGCCTCCCGCTCCACTCCCCCCTTTTTCTTGTCTTGCCCGCGCCCGAACCCCTCTGCGGTATTAGTCAAGGGCTCGGGCACGCGCTCAGGGCACCCCGCGCTCGCCGATGACGGGGTTGGGCCGAGCGCGGTAAACAAATCGTCTGGCGCACCGAGGGGACCCGCCTCCAGATGTTTCGACTTCTTCCGCGCCTTCCTTCCGATCAGACGCTCTCCCTCCCCCCCGCCGGAAGCCGTGAAAACAAAGGCCCCCGACGATGCCCGTGCACCCACAGCTGCCGGCACGCGGACGCTACTAGGGGGAGGGGTGGCGGCGGCGCCAGCCTTGGCCGCCCTCGGTGGTTTGGCGGCCTTGGAGGCGGGGCAGTTCTTACGAACATGCCCCACCTCCCTACAGGCATGGCACCGCAAGCCGTCCGACGTCCAGAAGACGCGGTAGGCAGTCCCCTCCTGCACCACATTAAAATGACCTTCCGTCGTCTCCTCCCGCGCCAGCCGGACAAAAAGCTGGCGGCGGAAGGAGAACACGTGGCGCAGGCTGTTCTCCCTGAGGCCGAGCGGTATGGGGTTGATCCCTGACCTTACCTCCCCCAGTTGGTGTAGGTGAGGGAGGAGGAGCTCAGCGGGAACAAAGGGCGGGACGTTAGATATGATGACCCTCTGCGCGGTGGCCTCGAGAGGGTCCACCGGCAGGAACGTCCCGCCCACCGTGAGCCCCCTTTCAAGGGCCAGGGACACCGCCCGCTCCGACCCCAGGAAGAACACAGCCTTCCCAGACATCTTAGAGGCTGCGACAATGGCCGAGAGGCCGACTACCCCAGCCATCGCCCGCACTCACTCCTTGATGCTCATTGTGGCATGAGTGTAGCTCTTGACCCCGTGTTTTTTCGTAATCAATCTGAAAGGTGGCAGGGCAGCAGGAGGCACAGGACGTGACATGGATGTCGACGCCGCCTGCGCATATGTCTTTGCTGACCCTGCCACCGGCGTGGATGGAGTCGCCATCACCGCGTCCCTTTAAGGGCTACACCCACCCCAAAGTCACAGGCCTTAATGGTCTTTAAATGGCCTCGTTTGTGTTTTGAGCAGAGGGAGCTCTTAATGGGGCACACCTCTCCCCTAATTAACAAATGGGAAGGGGCCTTGTTCCTCTGCTCAGTTGTCTTAATGTAATTTTAATGTTTAAGGAGGAAAGGGGCTCTCAGAGAGAGAGGGGAGAGGCAGAGAGAGAGAGAAACAGTGAGGGGGGGTGGGAAAGAGGGAGGCTGCGAGGGCAGGTCTCCCCTCACAGCGATGGGTGGGTGTTTTTCTTGGGGTGCACTCCCCAGATGATGGAAAAAAGAAACAAACAAACACAGTCTTTGCGGATGGTCTTCGGGTGGGGGGAGAAGATGTCTTCACCTGGGGTAGCTGGAGCCACCCAGGCACACACTCCCAACGATGTTAAATAGGGTACTTAAATACTCTTCAGCCAGGTAGCTCCAGCTATCCCAGGCTAGGCAATGGGGGAGGGGTGCTTCAGTGGTTTGTGGGGCCTTGCTGTAAGCAAGACCCCCACACACACTTCCACACACACACCCCCCCCGCGATATTCCGGCCCTCGAGTGGTCTTCTTTCCTCCCCCCACCAATACAACAAAGTCTTTTAGGGGAATGCACCAAAACACACCCACCTTTGGTTGTTGAAGTTTCTCCCTCCTTCCACACTGGATGGTGTTTTTTTTTCTTTCCGGTTGTTCTTTTCCCTCTCTCTCCAACTCTCTGTAGCAGTAATAAAGTTGTTGAATTTGCAGCTCTCCACCTCTCCCTCTAGATGGATTAGAATTGTAGAATGCCCCTTCCTCCTCTTCCTGGGCTAGTCTCAGGTCTCACAAAGGCCTTCCAGACAGGAGCAAAAGCAGCAGCTCCTTCTCTCACTGCTCCAGGCTCCAACTGATTAGGCCACGCCTCCAAAGCTCCACCATTGGCCCTTGTGCATGAAACTCTTTTTGGGAGTAAACAAAAAACATTAAACCGTGCCCCCCCCCCGATCAGGGGGAAACACCAAACATTTACAGGCTTTTTTTCCCAAGTGCCCCCTATAAAAGGGGAGGGGGACACTAAAAGCACCGGCAATTAAAACAAATTAACTTAAAAAACATAAAATCAAATTAAAATTTGGTTGCCGGGCGTGATGATGCACTCCAGACCCTCCGGTGCCCACCTCTCGCGGAAGGCCGCGAGCGTACCGGTGGACACCGCGTGCTCCATCTCCAGGGACACCCTGGACCGGATGTAGGTGCAGAAGAGAGGCAGGCAGTCCGGCTGAACGACCCCCTCGACCGCCCGCTGCCTGGACCGGCTGATGGCACCCTTGGCCGTGCCCAGGAGCAGTCCTACGAGGAGGCCCTCAGACCTACCCGTTCCCCTCCGCACATGGTGCCCGAAGATCAGGAGTGTGGGACTGAAGTGCAGCCAGAATTTCAGGAGCAGCCCCTTTAGATAACAAAACAGGGGCTGCAACCTCGTGCACTCAATAAAAACATGGAACACGGACTCTTCCAGACCGCAGAAATTGCAAGTGGCCTGGGAGCCCGTGAACCGGCTTAAAAATTTATTGCATGGCACTGCTCCGTGCACCACCCTCCAGGCCAAGTCCCCGACAAATAGTGGGAGGACCCCTGCGTAGAGTGCCCTCCATTGGGGACCCCCGCCTCCTCCGGACGGCAAGATGGTACGCCATGGCGTGTCCGGACGGCAGGCGAAGATGGCAAAGTTGAGAATGTGCAGGAGCAGCCCATACAGGAAACCCCTCCGCGCGGAACTGAAAGGCACGGAAGGGATTTCCCCGAGGCGGCTCAAGTTGTGAGGCGCCGCCCCCCGAGGGAGGTTCCGGGGTTTGGCGCCGATGAGGAATTCCGTCCGGACGGGGGTCAGTTCGGACGGGATCTCCCCACGTGCTTGAGCCTCCTCGATGCACCTGACGGAGTCGGGGCCCAGAGCTCTTTTTAGCGACTCGAAGGCATCGGCCGCGTGGCGGACGTTGGCAGAATTTAGACGCCGCGCCAGCATGTCTGGCGCCATCCAGCCCGCTCCTCCGCCATCTAGCAGGTCCCTGACCCTGGTCACCTCACCAGCCACAGCCCTCTCGTCCGACCGCCACCAACAACCTCGGTCGTGGAGGTACCGATTCCCGAGCAGCGGCTCCTGCAGGACGGCCGCCATTCCAGCTGGTGGAGAGCTGCGCTTGGTGGAGACTTTGTTCCAGACCCTGATGAGTTCCTTGTAAAAGACGGGCAGCTCCCGGAGGGCGGTCCTGACGCCCCCCACACTCACAAACAGGAGCTGCGTGTCGTAGTTGAGGCCATGCTGCTGGCGGAAGAAATACATCGCCAGAGCACGCCACCTAGGAGGGGGCTCAACGTAAAGGTATCTCTGCAGGGTCTGAAGACGGAAAGTCGCGAGCTGAGCGCTGACGCACACCAACGACTGACCGCCCTCCCCAAGCGGGAGACTCAAGACCGCGGCAGAGACCCAGTGCTGCCTGTTGTTCCAGAAGAAGTCCACCAGCTTCTTCTGTATCTTGGCGACAAATGCAGGGGGAGGGGTCAAAGTGACCAGCCGGTACCACAACATGGCGGCCACCAGCTGGTTTATGACTAGCGCTCGATCCCTGTAGGACAGCACTAGGAGCAGTCCTGTCCAGCGCCCTAGGCAAGCGGCGACCTTGGCATCCAGCTCCTGCCAGTTCGCCGGCAAGGCTTCCTCGTCGGGGCTAAGGTAGACTCCCTTGTACATGAATCCCCAAAAAAAGTTAGTTTACAGGTGCAGCAGGTAATCAGGAAGGCCAATGGAATGTTGGCCTTCATTGCGAGAGGGATGGAGTACAAAAGCAGGGAGGTCCTGCTGCAACTGTACAGGGTATTGGTGAGGCCGCACCTCGAGTACTGCGTGCAGATTTGGTCACCTTAAGGAAGGATATACTAGCTTTGGAGGGGGTACAGAGACGATTCACTAGGCTGATTCTGGAGATGAGGGGGTTACCTTATGATGATAGATTGAGTAGACTGGGTCTTTACTCGTTGGAGTTCAGAAGGATGAAGGGTTATCTTATAGAAACATTTAAAATCATGAAAGGGATAGACAAGATAGAGGCAGAGAGGTTGTTTCCACTGGTCGGGGAGACTAGAACTAGGGGGCACAGCCTCAAAATATGGGGAAGCCAATTTAAAACCGAGTTGAGAAGGAATTTCTTCTCCCAGAGGGTTGTGAATCTGTGGAATTCTCTGCCAAGGAAGCAGTTGAGGCTAGCTCATTGAATGTATTCAAATCACAGATAGATAGATTTTTAATCAATAAAGGAATTAAGGGTTATGGGAGCAGGCGGGTAAGTGGAGCTGAGTCCACGGCCAGATCAGCCATGATCTTGTTGAGTGGCGGAGCAGGCTCGAGGGGCTAGATGGCCTACTCCTGTTCCTAATTCTTACGTTCTTATGTTGTTATATAGGGCCCAAGTTTCGGGTGGAGTTGCTCCTATTTGTTTGGAGTATCTTAGAACTCGCAATTCTCAGCATTTAGTTTGCTCCAGTTCTAGTGAGTTAGTTTAGTTTCGTTTTAGTTTAGTTTTATTTTCCAAAAGGTGGCGTTACCAGCCACTTACGCCTGTTTTGCAAGTATAGGCACCAAAAAGTTACTCCAAACTAACGGAACGGAGTAAGTGTCGACTTTTGTGCACTCCGGAAAAACCTTGCGTACACTTTAGAATTAGGCGCAGGTAAGCCAGAGATGGGTGGGGGGTGGGGGAACTGCGGGAAGGGAAGTTAGGGGATGTTCCAAAGCATTAAACACTTCACTTTAAAAAATAAAGAACCATCATCAATAATAAATAAATCAATAAATAAAATGTTCCTACCTCACCGACCCATTCGGGAGCCCAGCCAGGGCTAGGGGCTGGTGCCTCAGGCTGGAAATCGGCACTCTGCCCGCTCCAGGAGCCCATTCGGCCAGGGCTAGGGGCTGTGTGCTTCGGGCCCCTCCCACACAGCCAGCAGCACACGCACACAGAATCTGGGGGCCAGGAGCTACTGCGCACACGTGCAGACTCCACTGCGCACGCGCGCAGCTGCCGGCACTCTTTTTGGCCCAGAGCTGCAGCTCCACCCCACTCCCCCCTGCTGTTGTGCTGCATCGCGCTGACTGCTGAACAGGCCTGCTGCACTCAGAGAATCGCGAGATAAGTTTTTGGTCTGCTTTTCATTCCACAAAATAGGCGGGCCTCTCGGAGGTGCGCTGTTCTAGCGGATATCGGAACCTTGGGCCCATAGGGTCAACTTCAGGTGGATGTAAAGAGTCTCATTGCATTACTTTGAAGAGCAGCGAGCTCACCAGCTAAACCAGCCAGAATGTCTTCCTTGACCAACAGCATTAAAAGCAGATCAAGTGGTCATTCATTTCTTTTGCTGTTTGTGGGATCTAGCTGTGTGCAAAATGTTATGGTTGCCTATAAGTGACTGCTTCAAAAATAATCCATAGGCTGCGAAGTACTTTGAGATGTCCTGAGGATCTGATATAATGCTATATAAATGCCAGTTCTTTCTTTCTGCTTTTGTACCTAAAATGGACACGGACTTCAAGAAAATATGTTCATTGAATGCTTTCCTCTTAGTTTACAAAAGGTGAAATGTTGTATTTATGTATTATGCAATTCTGGTGAAAATGATGGATGAGTCTCTTGTCTTCACTCCCCTCAAAAATGTTTGCAAAATACTTTATTGTGAAGACAGTATCTGTTAAATGTAGCTCTCTGCCACTAAGCAATCTTATTATATACTGAGTTCAAAGAGCAGTACAGTAGATCATGTATTTCAATATTTATTGTCACTGCAACTTAAATCTGTAATAATAAGTGAGAAGCAAGTCATTTTAAAATAAGTTTTACTAAATAAGAATGTTTTCCCACACAAGATTTGTATTCATATAGCACAATATCATGTTCTTAAAATGTTCCAAATTGTTTCATGAATTGCTTTGATTTAGCATCAATTGTTATGTATGTAAATGAAACAGATATTTGCATACAACAAGATCCCTCAAACAGCAATTAAGAACAGTAATGGGTCCCTTTACATTTTGTGGTATATATCAATGATTTAGACTTCAATGTAGGGGGCATGATTAAGAAGTTTGCAGATGATACAAACATTGGTCATGTGGTCAACAGTAAGGAAGAAAGCTGTAGACTGCAGGAAAATATCAATGAACTGGGCAGAAAAGTGGCAAATGGAATTCAGTCCTGAGAGTCACACGAGAGAAAGATTTGTAATGTATTTGGGAGGGTTAACAAGGCAAGAGAATACATGATAAATGGTAGGATACTGAGAAATGTAGAGGAACAGAGAGACCTTGGAGTGCATGTTCACAGCTCCCTGAAGGTAACAGGACAGGTAGATTAGGTGATTCAGAAGGCTTACATGATACTTTCCTTTAATAGCCGAGGCATACAATATAAGAGCAGGGAGGTTATGCTTGAACTGTATAAAACACTAGTTAGGCCACAGCTGGAGTACTGCGAATAGCTCTGGTCACCACATTACAAGAAAGATGTGATTGCACTAGAAAGTGTACACAGGAGATTTACAAGGACGTTGCCAGAACTGGAGAATTGAAGGAAAGATTGCATAGGCTGGGGTTGTTTTCTTTGGAACAGAGAAGGCGGCGGCGAGACTTAATTGAAGTATAAAATTATGAGGGGCCTAGATAGAGTGAATATGAAGGACTTATTTCCCTTAGCAGAGAGGTCAAAACCAAGGGGCATAGATTTAAAGTAATTGGTAGAAGGATTAGAGGTGGGGATCTTGAACTTACAGCTTGAAAGGGTGGTCGAGGCAGAAACACTCATCACATTTACCTGGATATGCACTTGAAGTGCCGTAACCTACAAGGCTACGGACCAAGAGCAGGAAAGTGGGAATAGGCTAGATAGCTCTTTATCGGCCGGCACAAACACAATGGCCTCCTTCTGTTCCATAGATATCTATGATAAGAACATAAGAGCCACTGGCTCCCCTTTATCTACCCTGATAGTTCCATCCTCAAAACTCCAATTAGATTGTTATACACGATTTTTGTTTCATAAAAGCATATTGATTCTGCCTAATAATGGATTTCAGCCTTTTCCCGACAACTGACAGGCTAACTTGCCTGTAGTCCCTGTTTTCTCTCTCCCTCCTTTTTTGAATAATGGGGTTAAATTTTGTTACCTTCCAATCCACTGGGATAGTTCTAGCATCTAGGGAATTTTGGAAGATCACAGCCAATGCATCCACTATCTCTGGGGCCACCTCTTTTAGAACCCCAGGAGGTAGGCCATCATGTCCAGGAGATTTGTCGGCTTTTAGTTCCATTAGTTGTGCCAACCGTGTCTTAGTTGATAGCACCCTTGTGTCTGAGTCAGAAGGTTGTGGGTTCAAGTCCCACTCCAAAGATTTGAGCACACAAATCTAGTCTGACATTCCACTGCAGTACTTAGGGAGTGCTGCACTGTCGGAGGTGACGTCTTTTGGATGAGATGTCTGCTCTCTTGGGTGGACGTAAAATATCCTATGGCACAATTTTGAAGAAGAATAGGGAAGTTATCCCTCGTGTGTGCTGCCAATATTTATCTCTCAATCAACATCACCAAAACAGATTATCTAGTCATGATCACATTGCTGTTTGTGGGAGCTTGTTGTGCGCAAATTAGCTGCCATGTTTCCTACATTACAACAGTGATTACACTTTAAAAAGTACTTCATTGGCTGTAAAGCGCTTTTTGACATCTAGTGGTCATGTAAGGCATGATATAAATGCAAGTCGTTCTAGTTTCTCAAGTACTTTTTTGTCGACTGATATTAACTACTTTAAGTTCCTCAATCTCATTAGTCCTTTGCTTCCCCACTATTTTTGGTATGCTTTTTGTATCTTCTACTGTGAAGACAGATACAAAGTCTCTGCCATTTCCTTATTCCCCCATTATAATTTCTCCTGTCTCAGCCTCTAAGCTTACTTTTAAGCTACTCTCTCCCTTTTTACATACTTGTAGGAGCTCTTGCAATCTCTTTATATTTCTTGCTAGTTTACTCTCATTCTATTTTCTCCCATTTTTATCAATTTTTTTTTTTGGTTATCCTTTACTGGTTTCTAAAACTCTCCCACTCCTCACGCTCACGCAACATTATAAGCCTCTTCTTTTAATCTAATACTATCCTTAACTTCTTCGGTTAGCCACAGATGGATTACTTTTCCCGTGGAGTTTTTATTTCTTAGTGGAATGTATATTCTTTGAGAATTATGGAATATTCTTTAAATGTTTGCCACTGCTTATCTACTGTCATATCTTTTTAATCTAATTCCCCAATCTACCTTAGCAAACTCACCCCTCATACCTATGTAATTGGCTTTATTTAAGCTAAAGACTCTATTTAAGAATTTCACTCTGAAACCCAGTGTGAAATTCTCATATTATGATCACTCTTCCCCAGAGGATTCTTTACTATGAGATCACTCACTAACCCTGTCTCATTACACAATATAAGATCTAAAATAGTCTGTTCACTGGTTGGTTTCACAACGTATTGTTCTATAAACTCGTCCTCTAGATTACCTTTGCCAATTTGATTTGCTCAGTCTGTATGAAGATTAAAGTCTCCACAATGATTGAATTACCTTTGTTACAAGCTCCTATTATTTGTTGATTAGTACTCAGTCCAACAGTATAACTACTGTTAGGGGGCGTATAAATTACTCCCACCAGTGTTTTCTGCCCCTTGTTATTTCTTATCTCCACCCATACTGATTCTACTTTCTGATCTTCCAAGCCAAGATCCTTTCTCACTACTGTCCTTATGTCATCCTTTATTATCAGGGCTACCTCTCCTCCTTTCCCATTCTGCCTGCCTTTTTTCAATCGTCAAGTACCCTGGAATATTTAGTTCCCAACCTTGGTCACCTTGCAACAACGTCTCTCTAATGGCTATTAGATCAAACCATTTATCTCTATTTGTGCCACTAATTCATCTATCTTGTTACGAATGCTTCACGCATTCAGATAAAGAGCCTTTAATTTTAACTTTTTACCATTATTCCCTGCTTTCACCTTATTCACTGATGCACTATTACCATTAGACTCTCTGTCTGTTTCTGTCATACTCTGCTTAGCTTTACCCAAATCGCTACACTGCTCCATTGCATTGACTTTTCTCTCTAGATTTTTAAAATTTCCCCTCACCTCACCTGATCCCTCCCCTCCCCCACCCCTCACCTTTTTAGTTTAAAGCCCTACATACAGCCCTATTTATTCAATTCAGCGGGACACTGCTACCAGCTCAGTTTATGTGGAGCCCGTCCCAATGGAACAACTCCACCTTTCCTCAGTACTGATGCCAGTTGCCCATAATTCAAAACCCCTTCTACCTACACCATTCTTTGAGCTACGCATTTAACTCTCTGATCTGCTTGTCCCTATACCAATTTACACATGGCTCAGATAACAATCCAAAAATTATTACCTTTTGAGATTCTGTGTTTTAATTTGGACCCTAGCTCCTCACTCAGCAAAACCTCATTCCTAGTTCTACCTCTGTCATTGGTTCCTACATGGACCACGATAATTGTATCCTTCCCCTCCCACTCCAAATTTTTCTTCAGTTGCAAGGAGATATCCTTAACCCTGGCTCTGGGCAGGCAAAACAGCCTTCAGAATTCTTTGCCACTGCTGCAGAGAACAGTATCTATGCCCCTGACTAGACTGTCCCCCACCACTACAACATTCCTCTTCACTTCCTCCACTAGAACGGCCTCCTGTATGGTGCCGTGGTCACTTTGCTCATGCACACCCCACCCCGCAGACTCTGCCCTCATCCATACAGGCAGCAAGAACTCATGCCTGTTGTTTAAGAGCAAAGGCCGAGGCTCCTCCAGCACTGCACCTGGGATCCCTTTACCTGCCTGAGTTACAGTCATACACTCCTGTCCCTGACCACTAACCACACCTTGTACAACTACCTAACCGAAGGGGTGTGACTGCTTCCTGGATCAAAGTGTTCAGATAACTTTCCCTCTCTCTGATGCCCCGCAATGTCTGTACCTCAGACTCTAACTCAACAACTCTGAACTGAAGTTCTTTGAGGTGCAGACACTTACTGCAAATGTGGTTGTCCGGGATCACAATGCTCTCCACACACTCCCACATGCTGCACTTGCGGCACACTACCTGTACTGCCATACCTATATAACCTTGTTTTATTTATTTAATTAATTAATTAGAGTTTATGTATATAATTAACTTAGCATACAGCTTAGTTTTTTTTAAACCAATCACTTGATCTAGTTTCAGTAATAGGTAGATTAAATTAAATATTTACCTGTAACACAAAGCACTACAAGTATTGGAGGCAAAAAGCAACACCGAATTCCCCTCTGCTCCGAATTCCCACTCTCCAAATTCCCAACTTTAACATTCTGTTTAGAAACACTCCATTTAAGACTACTGTGTGTCAACAGGAGCTGTTGCCAGATATTTGTTTTTTAACAATGTTGGTTGAGGGGGAATGAGGATATCTGGAGATCTCCCTGATCTCCATGCTCCTCTTCGAGTAGTGCATTGTTATTTTTCACATCTACTTAGACCAGTGGAACAGGCAGATTAGGCAGCAGCTTAATAAGACCTCTTACAATGCAGAACTACCTCAGTATAGTACTGCTCAACTCCAAATTAAGGTGTACAAAGCCCTATATCTCACGTGCAAGGCTCTTGCATGAATATTTAAAATGTTATAGAATCTTTTCCCCTCAGCTTAAACTTTCTTTTCTGAATGTGATGACTATTCTTTGCTTTCATCGGTGCTGGCCACCTTCTGGTACCTCACGTATTTGGTGTATTTTCTTGAATGAGCTTTGATGGATTATTTGACAACAGGAGCTATTGCAAAAGAGCCCAATTACATCCTCAAGTGATTTTGTGTTTTGGAGAGCATTCAAGAAGCAGAAAACTTGGCTAATTGTTTTGTTTTCTCCTTGTTCTGGAGTCAGTAATACCCAAAATCATGCTCTTACTGCTATTCTGGCTTAGGTCAGCTAGATCAGCATGAATGACGAGTCAAATCTGGAATTTTCTTGGTGTGTATCAGGAGTTAAAGTACTTGATAGTACTTTTTTGTGACCTCACCAGATTTTCTTCATTGGGCACTAAGAGGCCAAAATTCGGTACTGCCATTTTTGAGGCGGTGTCACCGTCTGAGTGCTGATATTACTGCAGGCTCAAACTGCCAAATTCAGTTTTTACAACGAAGGATGAGACAGCAGCACTAAAAAATGGCTTTGCACACTCATCCTTGGCGCCAGCAGGGTAGGAGCTCAGGAGGGCTACTGAATTTTGCAACGGGAGGATGCTGGCATGTAGGTTGAAAAAACAGGAAGAAAAAAAAACTAAACCTTCTCCGATCCAACAAACACTTCCCCACTGTTGCAACTAATGAAACCTGCAGAAATAAAGAAAGAAAGAAAAAGACTTAACTTGCTCTCTGGGTAGTTCTGCCCGAGATCCGCTATGTACTCACCATTTTTTTCAAGCTGTTGGAACGTCTGCCGGAAAGGTCACCGTGGAGACTAAATATCGCGAGAGCATCACCAAGGGGGCGTTGCATGCCGGATGACATCACCACGTGGGTGGTGTTAGAGAGTACAACGTTACATGTTGGTGCCTCTACCAAAGACCCAACTGAATTTCTCCGGAGGTTACCACCAACGGGATAATGGGTGGTGTTCTAAATGGAATTTCGACCCATTAGTCTTGCATGGTTAGAAACATAGAAAATAGGTGCAGGAGCAGGCCATTCGGCCCTTTAGAGCCTGCACCGCCATTCAATATGATCATGGTTGATCATGCAACTTCAGTACCCCACTCCTGCCTTCCCTCCATTCCCCTTGATCCCTTTAGCCGTAAGGGCCACATCTAACTCCCTTTTCAATATATCCAACGAACTGGACTCAACAACTTTCTGTGGTAGAGAATTCCACAGGTTCACAATTCTCTGGGTGAAAAAGTTTCTTCTCATCTCAGTCCTAGATGGCTTACCCCTTATCCTTACACTATGACCCCTGGTTCTGGACTTCCCCAACATCGGGAACATTCTTCCTGCATTTAACCTGTCCAATCCCGTCAGAATTTTATATACTTCTATGAGATTCCCTCTCATTCTTCTAAATTCCAGTGAACACAAGCCTAGTCGATCCAGTCTTTCTTCATATGTCAGTCCTGCCATTCTGGGAATCAGTCTGGTGAACCTTTGCTGCACTCCCTCAATAGCAAGAATGTCCTTCCTCAGATTAGGAAACTCAAAACTGCAAACAATACTCAAGGTGTGGTCTCACCAAGACCCTGTACAACTGCAGCAAGACCTCCCTGTTCCTATACTCAAATCCTTCCACTATGAAGGCCGACATGCCATTTGCTTTCTTAACTGCCTGCTGTACCTGCATGCCTACTTTCAATGACTGATGTACCATGACACCCAGGTCTCGTTGCACCTCCCCTTTTCCTAATCTGTCACCATTCAGATAATAATCTGCCTTCCTGATTTTACCACAAAGGTGGATAACCTCACACTTATCCACATTATACTGCATCTGCTATGCATTTGCCCACTCACCTAATCTGTCCAAGTCACCCTGCAGCCTCTTAGCATCCTCCTCACAGCTCACACTGCCACTCAGCTTAGTGTCATCTGCAAACTTGGAGATATTACACTCAATTCCTTCATCTAAATCATCAGTAATGTATATTGTAAATAGCTTGGGTCTCAGCACTGAACCTTGCGGTCTCCCAGGACTTAGCAAAAGATTATAGTACATCCTTTGAACATGTACTACTGTGTGTCTACTTTAATCCTAATTCTTCTTTGATTTAGTAGTATGTGTTCCTAGACCAGGGCTTTCCCCTATCAATGTGGGTAAATTTATCTTTATAAATATATATTAGTTTCTGAAATGAACCACCAGCCTTGGTGTGGCGAGATTGAGGAGAAGGAAACAGCATCGTTCAGTGGGTGGGGAGAAGAAAAGAATTTGAAAGGAAAGAAGAACTTGCATTTCGTAGAATCATAGAAAAATTACAACACAGATGGGGACCATTCGGCCCATCGTGTCCATGCCAGTCGAAAAGGAGCTACCCAACCTAATCCCACCTTGCAGCATTAGGTCCGTAACCCTATAGATTGCAGATCTTTAAGTGCACATCCAAATGTGATGCGAGTTTCTGCCTCTACCACCCTTTCAGGCAGTGAGTTCCAGACCCCCACCACCCTCTGGGTGAAGATAGTTTTCCTCATCTCCCCTCTAGTAGATTCTACCAACTAATTTAAATCTATGCTCCCTGGTTATTGACCTCTTTGCTAAGGGAAATAGGTTCTTCCTATCCACTTTATCTAGGCTCCTCATAATTTTATACATCTCAATTAAATCTTCCCTTGGCCTCCTCTGTTCCAAGAAAAACAACCCTAGCCTATCCAAACTTTCCTCATAGCTTTAGTTTTCCAGTCCTGGCAACATCCTCATAAATCTCCTCTGCACCCTTTCTAGTGCAATCACATCCTTCCTGTAATGTGGCGACCAGAACTGCATGCAGTACTCAAGCTGTGGCCGAACTAGTGTTGTAAACAGTTCTAGCATAACTTCCCTGTTCTTGTATTTTATGCCTTGGCTAATAAAGGAAAACATTCCATATGACTTCTTAACTAATTTATCGACCTGTTCTGCTACCTTTAAGGATCTATGGACATGCACTCCAGGTCCCTCTGTTCCTCCACATCTCTCAGTATCCTCCCATTTATTGTGTATTCCCTTGCCTTGTTGCCCCTCCCCAAATGTATTACCTCACACCTTTACGGATTGAATCTCAGTTGCCACTTTTCTACTCAACTGACCAGTTTATCGATATCTTTCTGCAGTCTAGAGCTTGCCTCCTCACTGTTAACCACATGGCCAATTGTTGTATCATCTACAAATGTCTTTATCATGCCCCCTATATTTAATACTTCCTCTCATTATGTTTATCCCGTCCAATATTTCACTATCTTCCTCCTGAACTTCAACATTGGCATCATCCCCCTCTTTTGTGAAGGCAGCCACAAAGTATTCATTAAAAGCCTTACCCACATCCTCCGCCTCCACACACACATCACCATTTTGGTCCCTAATAGGCCCGACTCTTTCCTTAGTTACCCTCTTGCTCTTTTTATAATTGTAAAACATCTTTGGGTTTTCTTTGCTTCTACTTGTCAATATTTTTTCATGCCCTCTTTTTTCGCTTTCCTAATTTCCTTCTTAATTTCACTCTTGGACTTTCTATACTCTTCTAGGCTTTCTGCAATATTGAGCTCACAATATCTGATACAGGCTTCCATTTTTTGCCTTTTTTTACCTTGTATGCACCATGTCATCCAGGGGGCTCTAAATTTGGCAGTTCTACCCTTTCTTCTTTGTGGGAACATGTAAGCTCCATGTACCTCCCTCTTGAATGTCTCCCACTGCTCTGACACTGGTTTACCTTCAAGTAATTGTTTCCAGTCCACTTTTGCTAAATCACTTCTCAGCCTAGTAAGATTGGCCTTCACCTAATTTAGAACTCTTGCTCCTTTGAACATATCCATAATTATGTTAAAACCAACTGAATTATGATCACTACCGCATAAATGCTTCCACACTGCTACTCCTTCCACCTGCTCAGCTTCATTCCGTAACACTAAATCTAGAACTGTCTCCCCACCCCCTCTTGTTGGGCTTGCTACGTATTGGCTAAGAAAAGTTCTCCATAATGCAATTTAGGAATTCTGTTCCCTCTGTACCTTTTACACTGATAGTATCCCAGTTAATATTAGGGTAATTGAAATCCCCCACTATTACTGCCCTATTGTTTTTGCACTTAGCAGAAATGTATCTACAAATTTGCTCTTCTATCTCCCTCGGACTGTTTGGGGGTCTATAATACACTCCCAGCAGTGTGATTGCCCCTTTTTTGTATTTTAGTTCAACTCATATAGCCTCATTTGATGATCCTTCCAACATATCATCCTGCCTCACAGCTGCATTTATATTGCAACTTCTTATAATTTTAGGATGTCCCAAAGAACTCAGCAACCAACTGATGAATTATTTTGAAGTGTTGTTTTGTAGGTAAAGACAGAAAGCCAATTTGCACACAGCAAGGACCCACAAACAACAAATGAATGAATGGCCAATGGATCTGTTTTTTTTGATGGTGTTAATTGGGAGAGGAATGTTGGCCAGAACACTGGAAGAACATTCTGCTCTTCAAACTGTAGTGTTCCCTAAATTTTGACAGCAATAGTCTAAATAATTCACTGAAAATAAAATTGATTGGTACATTGTACTGGCACTATAGTTCAGCTGGTGATTGCTGTTCCTCTGTGGCAGGCTGGCCATTCTGTTGTTGTTTCCCTCCTTGCCAAATGATCATGCTATTGTTGTTTCCCTTCACGTTGAGCTGGGTATGATTTGCTCTGTGCTGAGCTGGATATGCTGCTGCTGTTTCCCTCCCTGGTAGGCTGACTTGCTGTTTCCCTCCATACTGGGTTAGGCATTCTTCTGCTGTTGCCCTCTGTGCTGGGTTGGCGATGATGCTGGTATTTCCTTCCGCACTGGGCTAGCTATACTGCTATTTCCTTCAGTGCTGGGTTGCCCATTTTGCTTCTGTGTGCCCCCCCCCACCCCCCATCCCTCCTGCTGGGTCGATCACCCTGGTGCCACTTCCCCAAATCACTAAAAACAATAGGAATGCATCAAAACATCTTGCTGAACCTACATTTACTTCCATTGTTGAACTATCCTTGCAAAAGTGGATGTAAAGAAGTTACTGTTATCTCGACACTTCACAGATCATGATGCAACATGAAAAGACGACCCCGAGTTACCTGCTACAGTTGAGATGCAGTTTAAGACCAGGAAAGTTCATTTTGATTCTTTTCAAAGGAATTGAAAGAGGGGCTAAGAGGAATTAGGATGGGTTAGTGGAGACCAGAGGAATCCCAGTCCCATCCATAGAGTTCTTGAAAAAAAACCGGTAAAGACATTTGAATGTAAAAATTGAACATGTGAAACAATCATTTATATGTTAATAGTAGCTTTAGATTTGCGCAAGCATATTTTTGAAACATTTTCATTAGAAAATGTACAGAAATTTGTTTCTTTCTGAAAAATTAATAAATTACTTTTTGTCCCTATTATGTAAGTATGACCAAATAACTAATAAAAATTTCAAAGTTTGTAGTGATGGCATCAAAGAGTACACAAGGGTTGAGGATCCCTTCATAACAAATTCCACAGTCATCATTTGTATGGCTCCATACCAGAAGATGGAATTCTCCTCTATTGTTTACTACTTTACAGCCATACATTTTAAAGTACCGAATTCACCAGTCTGGCTATTTTAAACATTTACATAATCTGTTAAATTGTTTCCATAGTGACTGGATCTTTCCATTGTCGCTTACCTTCTAAAATATGCACAAGCTGAAATAGTATGAGTGCTCAGCAATAGGAGATAACACCACTGTATGTATACAAATCGGAATTATAAATTAAAACAGAAAATGCCAGAAATACATTAACCCTTGAAAGAGCAAAAACAGATTAATAGGATAATTGGCTGAGTACACGCTGGTGGTCAGGAAAATAACCCGTCACATAGAAAAAAATTACAGGCAACGTCCTCACCTACCATGGCTTTTTTCTGACCCTCTTCACCAATCTTGGGCTCCTTAATCTTTGTCATTTCTCCAGGATCTCTCCAATCTGCACAAATTTCTCCACTCTCTCAGAATCTGCTCGCTGACATCAAGGCCAGAATTTTCTGGGGTACATGCGGGCGCAATTGAAGGCGGCTCGGTTGGGAAATTTTAAATAACTTGCAGCGGGTCAGTAACCCGCTGTCATCCCGCCCCTACATGCCTTTCCCTCGGGCGTGTTTGCCAGTGCAGCAGCAACCCGAACGGAAAAGGCAGCCGAACTAATTTAAATCATTGAGGTTCTTGTCAAAGCCTTGGGCACCTTTTACACCTTACCTTTCAAATTTCCCTGGATGAGCACAGGAATTATGCAGCTCGAGAACTAGGTCTGTGAACCTGAGGCAGAAGTTGAGTGGCCATTGATCTAACTCATTAGTGCACAGCATGAAAAGTACAATAAAAACTCCAACCTCAGAACTGATCACTTTTATTAGGCAGAAGATGTTGCTGACTGCATTGTCGGCACAGATTTAGCTGTTTAGAGGCTGCAAGTCTTTCCAGTGACATTGGCATCCACTTCATTGGTAGAACCTGTCACACCATTGGCAGATTGCTTCTGTCTTCTCTACTTGACCTGCCATCTATTCCACCAGCATAGGTGCTATTTATACTGTCTCAACTTGGTCCACAGAATCGGACCACGATGAGCCCCAACATCAGCAGCACCAGGCACACAAGCAGCACCAACAACATCACCAACCTTCTCCTCAACCACCAATGCTGCACAGGACAGAGGGCATCAGCGCAAGTCTGCACTGTGCTGGAGGCGAAACCTTCAACGCAGGGTATACATGCAGAGGATGAGCTTCCTCAACATGATGGAGCAGCAGTGTCAAAAGAGGCTCATGCTATTGTACCAGTTTGTCGCTGACATTTGCACATTTCTGGAGGAAGACCAGCGCCCTCAACTTCTTGGCCTCAGGCAGCAGACATTGCGGCATCTTGCAATCAGCTGCCCACAGATGCATATCACAGGTCACCGATGCCATCTTTGACAAGTCAGCTAATTATATCAACTTTGCCACTGATGAAGCCAGTGTTACTGAGCGGGGGCTCGGCTTTGCCATCTGGCTGGCTTCCCACGGGTGCAGGGCACCATCGACAGCCCACATGTGGCCATCAGGATATCCCATCATCACCCAGGAGTCTTGGTCATCTGCAAGGGCTTCCACTTCCTCAATGTGCAACTGATCTGCAACCATTGGAAAATCATCATGCATGTGTGTGCCAAATTCCCTGGCAGCTGTCATGAATCTTTTGTCCTGCGCCAGTCCACCCTCCAAACAGACCTTCCGACTGGCTGCTTGGAGACAATGGCTATTCACTGAAGACTCATGACAGCCTTGAGGAGGCCAAGTACTGAGGCCTAGGAGAGATATAATGAAAGCCACATTTCCAGCAGATGTGTCCACGTTGACTCTGCCCAATCCATGTTGACTCTGCCCAATCCTAATATTTCCTAAGTGCCCTGTTACCACATCTTTAATAATAAATTCTAGCATTTTCCTACTACTGATGTCAGGCTAACTGATCTGTAATTCCCGGTTTTCTCTCTCCCTCCTTTCTTAAATAGCGGGGTTACATTAGCTACCTTCCAATCTGCAGGAACGGTTCTAGAATCTATGGAATTTTGGAAGATGACAACCAATACATCCACTATCTCTATAGCCACTTCTTTCAAAACCCTAGGACGTAGGCCATCAGGTCCAGGGGATTTATCGGCTTTCAGTCCCATTAATTTCTCCGTACTATTTTTATTACTAACACTAATTTCTTTCAGTTCCTCATTCTTGCTAGACTCTTGGTACTCCACTATTTCCATGAAGACAGACACAAAGTAGTTGTTTAATTTCTCTGCCATTTCCTTATTCCCCATTATAATTTCTTCTGTCTCCGCCTGTAAGGGACCCACATATACTTTTGCTAATCATTTCCTCTTTACATACCTATAGAAGCTTTTACAGTCTGTTTTTATGTCTTTTGCTAGTTTACACTCATATTCTATTTTCCCTTTATCAATTTCTTGGTCCTCCTTTGCTGAATTCACAAATCGTTCCAATCCTCAGGCTTACTGCTCTTTTTGGCAACATTACAAGCCTTTTCCTTTGATCAAATACTATCTTTAACTTTTCTTGTTAGCCACGGTTGGACCACTTTTCCTGTGAGGTTTTTGTGCCTTAAAGGAATGTATATTTGTTGTAAATTATGTATTAATTCTTTAAATGCTAGCCAGTGCTTTCTCCCATCGTACCTTTTAATGTAGTTTCCCAATCTACCGTTGCCAACTCTCCCCTCATACCTACATAGTTTCATTTGTTTAGATTTAAGACCCGAGTTTCGGATTTAACTAAATCACTTTCAAACTTAATGTAAAATTCTATCATATTATGGTCACTCTTCCCTAAGGGCCTCTTTACTCATCATTATCATAGGCAGTCCCTCAGAATCGAGGAAGACTTGCTTCTACTCTTAAAATGAGTTCTTCGGTGGCTGTACAGTCCAATACGAGAACCACAGTCTCTGTCACAGGCGGGATAAACAGTCGTTGAGGGAATGGGTGGATGGGACTGGATTGCCGCACGCTCTTTCCGCTGCCTGCTCTTGATTTCTGCATGCTCTCTACGATGAGATGCGAGGTGCTCAGTGCCCTCCCGGATGAACTTCCTCCACTTGGGGCGGTCTTTGGCCAGGGACCCCCAGGTGTTAGTGGGGATGTTGCATTTTATCAGGGGGACTTTGAGGGTGTCCTTGTAACATTTCCGCTGCTCTCCTTTGGCTCGTTTACCGTGAAGGAGTTCCGAGTAGAGCACTTGCTTTGGGAGTCTCGTGTCTGGCATGTGAACTATGTGGCCTGCCCAGCGGAGCTGAGCAAGTGTGGGCAGTACTTCAATCCTGGGGATGTTGGCCTGGACGAGGACGCTAACGTTGGTGCGTCTGTCCTCCCAGGGGACTTGTAGGATCTTGCGGAGACATCGTTGGTGGTATTTCTCCAGCGACTTGAGGTGTCTACTGTACATGGTCCATGTTTCTGAACCATATAGGAGGGCGGGTATTATTACGGTCCTGTAGACCATGAGCTTGGTGGCAGCCTGTCCTCGCCGCTCGGCATGGCCCCCCCAGTCATCAAGATCCACGGCACGGCCCTGGACAACGTGGACCACTTCCCTTATCTCGGGAGCCTCCTATCAACAACAGCAGGCATTGACGACGAGATCCAACACCACCTCTAGTGCGCCAGTGCAGACTTCGACCGCCTGAGGAAAAGAGTGTTTGAAGACCAGGCCCTCAAAACTGCCCTTTACTACAAGGTTATTAATTAACCCTTTCTCATTGCACAATACTAGATCTAAAATAGCCCGTTCCCTAGTTGGTTCCTCAACATACTGATTTAGAAAACCATCCATTAATTCGTCTTCCACACTATTACTGCAAATTTGATTTGCCCAATCTATATGTAGATTAAAGTCCCCCATGATTACTGTATTACTCTTGTTACATGCATGTCTAATTTCCTGAATTATACTGTGCCTTACATTGCCACTACTGTTTGGGGGCCTACAAACAACTCCCATCAATGTTTTCTGCCCCTTGCTGTTTCTTAGCTCCACCCGAACGGATTCTACTTCTTGATTTTCCGAGCCAAGATCCTTTGGGGCCGAAATTCAGCCTCCCAATAAGGCCTCTTACCGACGGAAAGCGGCGGCTATGCGACAGAGTCGAATGGCCGCCGCTAGCAAAATTCACCTTGGTGGTTTTTCTGGCGGTTCCCACTTCCACCCTGCAGCTGCCAACCCTTCCCAAGTGCATCATCAAAGAGCGTACTGCCAATCTCCCACACCTCCATCAAAATTCACCTCCAAAAATCATCGGGCCGCTGAGCGGCGCCCCCAACAGATTTTTCTGTCAGTGCACTGTGTTTGAAGTGTGTGCGACTTGCTATGCGATGGTTATTTAAGGGGAGGGTGCACTGCTACGGCCACCATTTTTTTTTGTTGGCCGACTGCGAGGTTGGCCCGACACTTATGCCCCCAGATTTGGCCAGGCCGCCAACAGGCAGCCTGGCCCCCCCCCCCCCTCTTCGGTTCCAGGCCACTGGCCCGGTTGAAACCCTCCCTGGTGGCCCAATGGACCTAACTAAAATAATCGCAGAGCTCGCAGCGGCTCTTCCCTTTAAGTGAAGGGAGAGACGTGGTGATGCACCCGTGTCATGATGTCATCAGAGCTAGGCTAATGACTGACAGTTGCGGTGACTCCGGCCCGCCTCTAGAGTGCTCACCGCCGCACTAGTGCCCCATTATGACCGACTTCTGGTCCACTTTAAAAAAAAAAAGTGACAAAGAGCTGAATTTCGCGAAAGAGGCCACCTCATCAGCGGTGGTGAAAACACTTCAAGAGCGGTAGGTGCGACCCGTTTCGAGCGGACCTGAATTTTGGCACCTTTCTCTCTACTGTCTTTATCCCACCCTTTATTATCAGGGCTACCCCTTCTTTTCCATTTTGCCTATCTCTTCTAAAAGTTAAATATTCTGGAATATTTAGTTCCCAACCATGATCACTTTGCAACCACGTCTCAATAATGGCTACTAGATGAAATGTATGAATTCCTATCTGCGCTATTAATTCATCTATTTTGTTACAAATGCAATGCCATAAAGTATCCCTACAAATGACCAAGCCATTTCTTTCACACTAACCACCATTCACTCCAACTCACTAAGCCACTTCCAAAGATGCATACAAATTTGTCCATGACCGTAAAGTGGTGAAAATAAAGATTTTTATCTGTGACATCACAGTAATGGAAACTTTACAGAAACATTTAATAAAACACCCAAGTGGCCACCCTTGGGCATCTTCTTGTGTTTCATCTTTCTCTTCCGCGTGCTTCTACGAGGTGCTAGCCCTGCGGCTTCAGCAGAGGAAGAGGCAGCCTGCTCACTTCCCTGCTGTGACTACACAGACACTTTTGGCAGACATCCTCTGGGTTTTGAAACCTGTGATGTCCCCGCCTGTGCAGCGGCAGACTCTGCCATTGTGATTCAAGGAGGCATCTGGGGCTCTGACTGAGGTAGGGGAGAAGTGTGAGTACTTTGAGAGGAGCCCCCACTTCCAAGTCCCCGCTCACCATCATCCTTCTCATGGGCCACCTGCACTTTCCTGTTCGCAAGTGGGGAGATGAAGACCCATTTCTACGTTGGTATCTCTCCCAGAGAGGACGTCTAGAAGCCTCTGCCATCTATTCTCAATCGAGATCATGTGCTCCTGCAGATGGCCATCCTACCCATGGAGGAACCTACAGTTGCCATCACCTATGACATGGTACTGCTCATGTTGGAAATGGACTCCTCCATTCTTTGAACACTGGCCATCATCGCGCTGGCAAAACTTGTCAGAGCCTCCTGCACTTGTTCCTGCAGCTCCAGGATCGCCCTCTTTCTGGTTGGCCCCCTCTTCCTCTTGACAGTGGGGGTGGCCGGCGCTCTTGATGGGAGAGTAAAGAGATCAGTTAGATATGTCATATGAAAAATGGCTACAGATACCATTATGCACATTATGAATATTCACTGGTTGTTGACATCAGTCCCCATATGATTTACTGATGTATGCCATGTAGCTGTGTGATTTATATAATTCTGTCACCAGGTTTCTGAGATGTCCCCTTCTCTCCGTCTCCCACCTCCAGTTGCTCGGCGACTCCAGAGACTTCCAAGGCAGCCTCCTCTGCTGAGGTTAGGGTGGCCAATGATGGAGTGCCACCTCTGGTTCTCTCCCTGTCCCTTTTAATGTGGGCTTTCTTTTCCTGCAAGGAGGGGGCATGAACAGAGAGACCTGGGGGTATATGTGCACAAATCGTTGAAGGTGGCAGGGCAAGTTGAGAAAGTGGTTAAAAAAGAATATGGGATCCTGGGCTTAATAAATAGAGACGTCAGGCTGGATTTTTGAGGGGTTTGCGACCGGGTTTTCGCCGCGTTTTGACCCTTCACGGCAAAAACCCGGTTGCTAAGCCCAGTCGGGATCCTCGGCTCCTTATTTGCGGTGGCGATGGGACGTACCACCAGGGAGAGCAGCGGCGGATATGTAACGATGCGGATTATGTTACCGTCCGAGTTTCAGCATTCACTCGACCCGTATGCCGAGCTCAGAACAGCAACAGGTAAAACCTGTCAGTACAGCCCTGCCAGTAGTGGTAAGTTAGAAAACCTGCAAAAAAGTTTGTTAAAGTTTTTTTTTTGTAGCGATTAGTTAGTTAAGGGTCTTGGTAATGTTGTTGGAATGTTTATTAAAAAAAAATTCCGCCCTCCCCCCCACCCCCCCACTTCCAAGGCGCCTCTCGCAGCGCTCCCGGCCCCTCACTAAAGTTGCCGAGGATTGCATTTTTGCGCCGCCAGAAATTGTGCAGCGCCTCTCTGTAATTTTAAATATGTGAGGTGTTTTAATTTATTAAGCTGTGTTTCTTGTTTTAGGAGGGTTTTCTCAAATAGTAATGGGAACTCGCACAAACGGAGTTCCCAATTTTATCAATGAGAATACTACCTAGTATTCTGTATTTCCCTATGTAGGGGGAAGTCATCTCCCCATACGCTGCACAGCAAATGAAGGCCTCTGACCGTAATCGGAGGTTCCTCCATAACCATTAAAAAAAATTTGGGTCAGAGGCATTCATTGGTCCGAAGGAAGCCTCCAACCACAATATTCCCCCCATTACTTCAGGACAATCTCAGTCCAGTCAACTCAACAACAACTTGATTTATATAGTACCTTTAACAGAATTTGTTTCAAATATTATCCATTTTCCCATTAAAGGATGCAATGGTCTCTGCCTTAACCGCTCCCTGTATAAAACTCTCTTTCAACTCTCTGTAAAGAGATGTCACCAGACCTGTCTCCTCACTCCCTTAGTGACAACTTCACATTCAATTCAAAAAGAAGCATTCTAAATGTAGATCTGAGAAATACCTTTTTACATCCATTCATTCTGGGACATCGTCAACACAAATTGTTGTAGTATCTTGGCCGTATTGCAACTAGATACTAGTCAGTCTGAAGTTAGAGGTAAGGGGGCAGGTCAGCAACTGTTATGGGCAGCCATGTAAGAAGCAAAGAAGCCGTGGGGTAGAGTTTCTGCTTTGGGTGCAGTCGGCAATCCAGGCGCAAATTGCACTCAAAATTGTGTTCATTCCTGAATTGAATTTTTTTTGCATTTCCACTCATTGCCGATTGTAAAATCTTCCATAAGCCAGTGCAGGCAGGCTGTGCTTTCGAAAGTCTATGGGCTAGATTTTCCACTTTTGTGCAGATTGCCCAAAAATGGGCGGTATTTCCGGCGTGGGCGGTAAAAATGGGTTTTCAGATCGCCGGCTTGTCGCCCATTTTCAAAGCTCCTCGTCTCCATTTTTGAAATTGGGCGTTACCACGAGCGATATGAAATGGGCAGTAGCAATAAATCTCTCTGACCTTCTGCCGTAAAGCGTCGCCGTCCTTGGCAACGGCATGGCATCGCTCGATTCCTGCGATTCAGGAGGTCAAGGGGCATCATGACGTGTGCAGAAGAGGAGGCAGAAGAGGAGAGAGAGGGAGCTGAGAGGGACTGAAAGTGTGTGTGGCTGTGGTGTGTGTTTGGCTGTTGTGGGAGACATGAGGGAGATTCACCAGCAGCAAAAAGCCTACTCAGCACCAAGAACATAGTTGGCACTGACTTTTTGTCCCAACAAATAATATATAACATGGAAGGGATGGAGGAGGCCCTGGAGCTGGTAGCCAGGAAAACTGGTGGCAGAGGGCTCACAGTGGTCCCGGAGCGTGGCACTGCACCCCAAGGTGTCGCACCCGCGTTGCCAAGGACATGAGAGCCAGGAGCAACATCTTGCTTCTGGCTCGGAGCACATTCCCACCTCGGGACCTATAGATATACTCTCTGTGTAGTCAATGCATAGTTGCATAAGATGGCGACTTAGTACATCAGATAACATCAATAAGGTTTACACTGTATATATACTATGCTGGCACCACTAGAGAGTGCAACTGGTGGAGACCGGGATTTCCTGCCCCTGTGGCAGAGGCTGTCCACCAGAGGACACTGTGTGGGAGACCTGAGGGTCACCTACTTAGGTGTACAGGGCCCAGTATGAAAGGCTGCCCACCATGCTTGTGCCTCACTCTGGAGTTATGAATAAAGGACCAAGGTCACTACAGTTTGAGTACAATACATTGCCTCGTGGAGCCATTCATAAGTACATTACAGACATAACAGAACAGTCTCCTCCCGTATCTATCCAAGCAGCAGTTCGGCCGTCATCCTCCCCCCAATGAAGCATCACCTGAGGAGCTCCTTGGCAAGGCAGCTTAGAGTCAGGAGGAGAAGGGGTAGAGGTGGGGAAGAGAAGCCGGGGTGGGAGGGGTTGCTTTTTGCAGAAATACTTATGATTTCAGACAACTGTTCAGTTTAAATGTTTTTTTATTTAACAAAACCTTGTTGCACATTGGCTCAGATAGCTGCACCGTTACACGCTGGGGATTCCTTAACATCAAAGGTTAGAATTACACTTAACTTCAATCAACTTATACTTTAACTGTCACCAAGGTGATGCCCACCATTGATGTCTGAGCTGCACACACAGCAGTGTGTCAGCTTTGTAAATACCACCTATGTTCTTTCAGGCAAAGCACTCATTTATGAGCTCCTGATGTAAGAGTCTTGCAGCTATCATGCCACCATGGGCCCTTTCATGTGGTCTATGGAGGGGGCGCCGGGGCATGGCTTCAGCATCAGCCTGATTGTCTGGACCAATGTCAGCATCTACCTCCTTATCCTCCTCTTCCTCTCTCTGCTGAGGTGGACTGTCGGACTCTTCAGGCAATTCTTGTCCCCTCCTGATATCCAAGTTATGCAGCATGGAGCAAACCACCATGAATTGAGCTACCTGCTCACGGGTGGTATTGGAGCTCGCCTCCTGAGTGGCTCAAGCATCTAAAGCGCTGCTTAAGCACTCCAATGGTTTTCTCCACGATATTGCGAGTGGCTCTGTGGCTCTCATTGTATTGCTTCTCGGCTTCGGTGTGGGTGTCATGCAGGGGGGTCATCATCCAGGTAGCAAGGCCATATCCTTTGTCACCAAGCAGCTAGCCTTGACCTTGTGGCTGATTGTTAAACAAGTCAGTTACAGTGCTCTCACGCAGGATGTGAGCATCATGGATGCTGCCCGGAAATTTAGCATTCACTGCCATAATAATTTGCTGGTGTTCGACAATGAGTTGCACATTCAGGGAGTGGAATCTCTTGCGGTTCCTGAAAACCTCTGCATCCTGAAAAGGTGCCCGCATCGCGATGTCCGTACAGTCTATTGCTCCCTTACACCTTAGGGAAGTTAGTATTTCGGTACAATCCTAAAACCCTCTCAGTCTGAGCCTCCCTGGTCATAGGAAAGCTGATCAAGTCCCTCCTGCGTGCGTACAGGGCTTCCGTGACCTGTCTAATGCAGCAATGTGTGGCATGCTGAGACAGACCGCAAATGTCGCCAGCTGAGGCCTGAAAAGAACCGACGCGTAGAATGACAGTGCTGCAGTGACTTTGACCTCGATGGACAGTGCAGTACTGATGGTGCTGGCAGGCTACAGATCTCCACTTATGAGCTGGCATACCTCACTGATAACCTCCATGTGGAAGCGCAGTCTCCAAGGCAGGTGGTGTCGGGCAAGTTGAGGTAAGACTGCTTCTCCTTGTACTTGGCGAGGGCGGGGGGCAGGGCGGGGTGTAATGTCTGGTTCTCTATCAGTCTGGCACGTCTTACATTGGGCACATAATGCTGTGGAGCGTACCTTCTGCCATCTCGAGTCTGCAGCATGTAATCGGTCATCAAGAGAGGGTGAGAAAGGACAGGTCCCATTCCAATAGCTATCTGTTTTCCACCAATTGGTCACAAAGAATGACTGTCCCGATGAAGACACCTATTAAATTCCAATCATTCACAGTATGATAAAGATGTTTGTTCAGATGTTCACATCACTCCAAAGAACTCCAGAGTACATCCGAACTCCCCCGAGGTTGAAGCAGATTAGCCTTTTAAATGATGCGACATGTGATTTAGGACATGGCGTCCATAACGCCGTGATTCGTTCAGAACAGTTCCACTTTTTCTATGCGATGTTTTGGCCGAGCGATATTGTGGGCGAGATGTGTGCAAGGTAGTGAAAATGAAGCTGGGCGATCTCCTGGGCGCTAATTTCAGCAAATGTGATCTTTACGACAAAAAAAAGTGGGCATTCGGAATCTCGGCATTAATTACGTGCAGAAAGTAACGATGATTCCGCCCCCAAAAAAGTGGGCGGGCAGTATTATTTTTTTCCCGGCGTTACGCACATGGGGAAGGTAATGTTCGGCGATAAGTGTCCGAAAAATGAGCATCAGTTTCCATTTTGTGGCTAAATGGGCCTCAAAAGTCGTAATCTCGGGATTGCTACCAGTGCCACGTGCTAGTCAGAGTAGGAATCGCAGGATAGCTCAGATGAATACGTGGCTTGAGCAATGGTACAGCAGGGAGGGATTCAAATTTCTGGGGCATTGGAACCGGTTTTGGGGGAGGTGGGACCAGTACAATCCGGACGGTCTGCACCTGGGCAGAATCGGAACCAATGTCCTCGGGGGAGTGTTTGCTAGTGCTGTTGGGGAGGAGTTAAACTAATATGGCAGGGGGATGGGAACCAATGCAGGGAGATAGAGGGAAACAATGCAGGGAGATAGAGGCAAAAGCAAAAGACAGAAAGGAGATGAGGAAAAGTGGAGGGCAGAGAAACCCAAGGCAAAGAACAAAAAGGACCATTGTACAGCAAAATTCTAAAAGGACAGAGAGTGTTAAAAAAACAAGCCTAAAGACTTTGTGTCTTAATGCAAGGAGTATCCGCAATAAGGTGGATGAATTAACTGTGCAAATAGATGTTAACAAATATGATGTGATTGGGATTACGGAGACGTGGCTCCAGGATGATCAAGGCTGGGAACTCAACATCCAGGGGTATTCAACATTCAGGAAGGATAGAATAAAAGGAAAAGGAGGTGGGGTAGCATTGCTGGTTAAGGAGGAGATTAAGGCAATAGTTAGGAAGGACATTAGCTTGGATGATGTGGAATCTATATGGGTAGAGCTACAGAACACCAAAGGGCAAAAACTGTTAGTGGGAGTTGTGTACAGACCTCCAAACAGTAGTAGTGATGTTTGGGAGGGCATCAAACAGGAAATTAGGGGTGCATGCAATAAAGGTGCAGCAGTTATAATGGGTGACTTTAATATGCACATAGATTGGGCTAACCAAACTGGAAGCAATACGGTGGAGGAGGATTTCCTGGAGAGCATAAGGGATGGTTTTTTAGACCAATATGTCGAGGAACCAACTAGGGGGGAGGCCATCTTAGACTGGGTGTTATGTAATGAGAGAGGATTAATTAGCAATCTCATTGTGCGAGGCCCCTTGGGGAAGAGTGACCATAATATGGTGGAATTCTGCATTAGGATGGAGAATGAAACAGTTAATTCAGAGACCATGGTCCAGAACTTAAAGAAGGGTAACTTTGAAGGTATGAGGCGTGAATTGGCTGGAATGGATTGGCGAATGATACTTAAGGGGTTGACTGTGGATGGGCAATGGCAGACATTTAGAGACCGCATGGATGAACTACAACAATTGTACATTCCTGTCTGGCATAAAAATAAAAAAGGGAAGGTGGCTCAACCGTGGCTATCAAGGGAAATCAGGGATAGTATTAAAGCCAAGGAAGTGGCATACAAATTGGCCAGAAATAGCAGCGAACCTGGGGACTGGAAGAAATTTAGAACTCAGCAGAGGAGGACAAAGGGTTTGATTAGGGCAGGGAAAATGGAGTATGAGAAGAAGCTTGCAGGGAACATTAAGACGGATTGCAAAACTTTCTATAGATATGTAAAGAGAAAAAGGTTAGTAAAGACAAACGTAGGTCCCCTGCAGTCAGAATCAGGGGAAGTCATAACGGGGAACAAAGAAATGGCAGACCAATTGAACAAGTACTTTGGTTCGGTATTCACGAAGGAGGACACAAACAACCTTCCGGTTATAAAAGGGGTCGGGGGGTCTAGTAAGGAGGAGGAACTGAGGAAAATCCTTATTAGCCGGGAAATTGTGTTGGGGAAATTGATGGGATTGAAGGCCGATAAATCCCCAGGGCCTGATGGACTGCATCCCAGAGTACTTAAGGAGGTGGCCTTGGAAATAATGGATGCATTGACAGTCATTTTCCAACATTCCATTGACTCTGGATCAGTTCCTATAGAGTGGAGGGTAGCCAATGTAACCCCACTTTTTAAAAAAGGAGGGAGAGAGAAAACAGGGAATTATAGACCGGTCAGCTTGACATCGGTAGTGGGTAAAATGATGGAATCAATTATTAAGGATGTCATAGCAGTGCATTTGGAAAGAGGTGACATGATAGGTCCAAGTCAGCATGGATTTGTGAAAGGGAAATCATGCTTGACAAATCTGGAATTTTTTGAGGATATTTCCAGTAGAGTGGACAAGGGAGAACCAGTTGATGTGGTATATTTGGACTTTCAGAAGGCGTTCGACAAGGTCCCACACAAGAGATTGATGTGCAAAGTTAGAGCACATGGGATTGGGGGTAGTGTGCTGACATGGATTGAGAACTGGTTGTCAGACAGGAAGCAAAGAGTAGGAGTAAATGGGTACTTTTCAGAATGGCAGGCAGTGACTAGTGGGGTACCGCAAGGTTCTGTGCTGGGGCCCCAGCTGTTTACACTGTACATTAATGATTTAGATGAGGGGATTAAATGTAGTATCTCCAAATTTGCGGATGACACTAAGTTGGGTGGCAGTGTGAGCTGCGAGGAAGATGCTGTGAGGCTGCAGAGCGACTTGGATAGGTTAGGTGAGTGGGCAAATGCATGGCAGATGAAGTATAATGTGGATAAATGTGAGGTTATCCACTTTGGTGGTAAAAACAGAGAGACAGACTATTATCTGAATGGTGACAGATTAGGAAAAGGGGAGGTGCAAAGAAACCTGGGTGTCGTGGTACATCAGTCATTGAAGGTTGGCATGCAGGTGCAGCAGGCGGTTAAGAAAGCAAATGGCATGTTGGCCTTCATAGCAAGGGGATTTGAGTACAGGGGCAGGGAGGTGTTGCTACAGTTGTACAGGGCATTGGTGAGGCCACACCTGGAGTATTGTGTACAGTTTTGGTCTCCTAACCTGAGGAAGGACATTCTTGCTATTGAGGGAGTGCAGCGAAGGTTCACCAGACTGATTCCCGGGATGGCGGGACTGACCTATCAAGAAAGACTGGATCAACTGGGCTTGTATTCACTGGAGTTCAGAAGAATGAGAGGGGACCTCATAGAAACATTTAAAATTCTGACGGGGTTAGACAGGTTAGATGCAGAAAGAATGTTCCCAATGTTGGGGAAGTCCAGAACCAGAGGTCACAGTCTAAGGATAAGGGGTAAGCCATTTAGGACTGAGATGCGGAGGAACTTCTTCACCCAGAGAGGGGTGAACCTGTGGAATTCTCTACCACAGAAAGTTGTTGAGGCCAATTCACTAAATATATTCAAAAAGGAGTTAGATGAGGTCCTTACTACTAGGGGGATCAAGGGGTATGGTGAGAAAGCAGGAATGGGGTACTGGAGTTGAATGTTCAGCCATGAACTCATTGAATGGCGGTGCAGGCTAGAAGGGCCGAATGGCCTACTCCTGCACCTATTTTCTATGTTTCTATATCTGGCCGTTATGTCATTTCAGCGTTAAAATGGATGTTAAATGGCCGTTATGCATGCAAAAAAAGTGGAAAATCTAGCCCATTGTTTATTTTTACATTAAAAAATACTCTGATATATTTTAACTTCATTAACCCAGTGTAGTTTTATTAATACAGCTGAAAATAGGTTTATCACAAAATATCAGCATTTTTAATGAATGTCTGAGTAACCTGATTTTAAAGAACTGAAAATGAATTAAAAAAAACTATACAGAGTAATTTACTGGTTTCATTGGTGTACAGTAGTCAGTTTCTTTGTAAATTAAATATTTTTTTGCCTTTTTTAATAAAAAAGCTTAATTTTAAGAACCTCTTCTAAGGCCCGCAAACAGGCGCAATTAGCGGAAACTCACCATGGTGATTAAATCGATCTGGTTAGTTTTGTGAGCAGGTCTGGCTTCCAGTGTATTTTTTTTTAAACCTCGAGCAGAAATCAATTTGCGCTGGACGTAATATGTGCTTGAAATTCCTCGATCTTTTGTGCTGATTTGGCCAATTTTGGGAGAACCCAGTGGAAATTTACTCCCATGGTCCAAGGACCAACTTCTGTTGAGAATTAGTGCAAGGGAGGCAACTTTATTTTTAATTCTGAGGTGAATAGTGAGTCTGCATTTACTGTAAATCTACTGTTTGTGTTCAGTATTGTTCAGTTACATGTTTAGTACTCAATAAAATTAGTAGTTTGTAGCCTGAGCCTCAGTCTGATACAGTATCTTATTGCAAAGGGGATGGAGTATAAAAGCAGGGAAGTCTTATTACAGCTATATAAGGTATTGATGAGGCCACACCTGGAATACTGCGTGCAGTTTTGGTTTCCATATTGACGAAAGGATATACTTGCTTTGGAGGCAGTTCAGAGAAGGTTCACTAGGTTGATTCCGGGGATGAGGGGGTTGACTTATGAGGAAAGGTTGAGTAGGTTGGACCTCTAGTCATTGGAATTCAGAAGAATGAGAGGTGATCTTATCGAAACATATAAGATTATGAGGGGGCTTGACAAGGTGGATGCAGAGAGAATGTTTCCACTGATGGGGGAGACTAGAACTAGAGGGCATGATCTTAGAATAAGGGGCCGCCCATTTAAAACAGAGATGAGGAGAAATTTCTTCTCTGAGGGTTGTAAATCTGTGGAATTCACTGACTCAGAGAGCTGTGGAAGCTGGGACATTGAATACATTTAAGGCAGAAATAGACAGTTTCTTAAACGATAAGGGGATAAGGGGTTATGGGGAGCGGGCGGGGGAGTGGAGCTGAGTCCATGATCAGATCAGCCATGATCTTATTGAATAGCGGAACAGGCTCAAGGGGCCATATGGCTTACTCCTGTTCCTATTTCTTATGTTTTTATCTTCCGCTTACCACGTATGAAGAGATCATGTGGTGGCATACAGTGAGAGAGTTTTCTGTTCAACTTTTGGGTCTCGCAACATTTACTAGGTATTGGGTGGGTAGAGGCACACTTTGGTTTGTGGGGCACATAAGAAACACTTACAAGAGTGGCTAGTAACACTGAACCCAAGGAAAATATTAAGTGTATAACACGCAAAAAATAATACCTCTCTTGCGATTTGGTAGAACAGCTCTCGATGCAAACAAGTTATCTTAAAAAGTGGCCCATCCCATTGAACATATTACTTTGCGACTAGCATCCCCCTTTCTGAATGAAGAAGAGTTATCAAATTAATATTGTCGTCATAAATCTTTTCAATATTATGACCCCCATTGTATGTGATGAACTGATCTATGCAGTTTGACTGTTCTTTTTGTTTATACATTCAATACCGTCATTCAATCTGACGCTCCCAGCCACCAACTCAGGAAATGGCACTGCGCGAATTTTAGAGAGTAGTATAGAGCCGTGATCTGCACATGGTGAGTCACTGGGCATGAATGGGCTGTAGCCAGGCCAGGGGGAAAGGGTAGCTCGGGTGCCAGCTCCCCAGAGAGTGAGTTTACACATGGGTTCTGCTGCACAGGACTCCAGTGATGATTTTGAAGGGGTGGCCTTCAGAAGAAGGATGCACACAGAAATGGTTGGTTCAATGGCAGGCCTGCAGAGAGCTTCTTGTCAGTGTCAAGGGACTTGGAGGAGTCTGGCTCCAACATTGCACGGGGCTCTGTGCGGAGCTTGGCGCACATGATTTCTAGGAGGGAAGTGATGGGCAACTCCATTAGATCACAAGTGCACACAACAGTGGTGCTGAGTATGATGGGCGATGTCTCAGCTTCCATTGCAGCAGAAGTGGAAACGACCCCAACGTCTGAGTGCTGCAGTGGAAGCTCCAGACTCAGCTTACTCATGCAGTCTCAGCTTACTGCCATGCAAGCTCAGACTGATGCCATTGTGGCTGGGTTTACAAGTGTGGAAATGGGCTTGCAGGGTCTCTCAGCAGTCCAGCAATCTGTGCTCCAACAGATGACTAGAAATGCTGAGTGCCGCCCCAGGGAAGTGGCAGTGGCTCCGTGGAGCAAGAACCTGCTGTCCTCTCTCAAGATGACAGCATTTGTACTCCCGCCCCTGGCACTCTGCCAGTGCACTTGCTGCTGCCTGTCAGCCAGCCCAGACTAGTGCCACCCATGCTGAGGTGATTCAGTCTACAGCCAGGCCTTCTCAGCTCAAAGCTGTTCGAGGTCATCCTGAAAGGCCATCTTTAATGTCCCCCATGGAAAGACAGCAGCCTTCCACCAGCCATATAGCAGCCATTGGGTTAGCACTAGAATAGGCAAAGGAACAGGAAAGACAGACACTACGGGAATGCAAAGGGTGATTACTTGACTTTGTTAAGTAGTATTGGATTGATTCATTTATAAATGAATGTTTGGACTGTTTGTTTTGTGGTGGCTCTCATTTCAGCTTTGTGCCCAAGTGGACGGTGTGATGTTCCATGACAGAAGGATGGTAAGGTGGGGAAGTGGTGAGCAATGGGGATCTGGGGTTTTATTCAGGAGAACCGGATTCTGATGCGCTCAAAGACAGCCTGTCCGGAATGGGAATCTGCTGCCTGCTTCCTCCCTTCTCCTCCTCCTCCTCCTTCCCCTGCTGAGGTAGTTGCAGAACCTGTGATGGTAAGGGCTGAGCCCTCATTATGGCCAAGTTGTGAAGGATGCAGCAGACCACCACAAAATGGATCACCTGCTCTAGCATGTACTGGAGGGCTCCTCCCAACGGTCAAGGCAGTGGAACCATTGCTTTAGTATCCCAATGGTCTGCTCGATGACGTTCCTCGTGACAGCATGGCTCTCATTATGATTGCTGGCTTTGAGTGATTGGGTTGCAGAGGGGAGGTATAGAGGGATAGCCCTTGTCTATAGCAACTACCCTCGGGTTCGACATGGTGGTTGGACTGGGGCAGGATGAAGGCATCATGACTGCTGCCAGGATACCGGGCATTCACCATCATGATGTGCAGGGCGTGGTTGCACACCAACTGCACATTAAGTGAGTGGTAGCCTTTGCAGTTGCGGTATAATTCAGGATTGATATGCAGCGCCCGCAAAGCCAATGTGTGTAATTGATGTTGCCCTGCACCACAGGGAAGCCCGATATCTTGTCAAAGCCACATGCGTTCTCCTCCTGCTTCTCGCTGTTTAAAGAGAAGACAATGAAGTCCGTTCTGGAGTACAGAGCCTGTGTGATCTCCCAGATGCAGCGATGGATGGCAAACTGGGAGATGTTAGCTATGTGTCAAGCTGGGAACGCTAGCATACTGGTTATCTTGCTTGGCTAGTAATCCAGACGCCTAGACTCATGCACTGGAGACATGAGTTAAAATCCCACCATGGCAGCTCAGGAATTTAAATTCAATTAATTAATAAATCTGAAAAAAAAAGCCAGTATCAGTAATGGTGACAATTTAACTACTGGGTTGTCATTAAAAAATCATCTGGTTCATTAATGTCCTTTTAGGGAAGGAAATCTAATCTACCATCCTTACCTGGTCTGGCCTATATGTGACTCATACCCACAGTAATGTGGTTGACACTTAACTGCCCTCTGAAATGGCAGTGCAAGTCAAGAAGGCAGCTCATCACCACCTTCTCAAGGGCAATTAGGGATGGGAAATAACTGCTGGCCTTGCCAGCAATGCCCACGCCCCACAAATGAATGAACAAAGTTCCAGACTGTGAGAATCCGCTGGCGAAAAAATTAAGGGCCACGTTGAAATTGGGGGCCACTGGCAGCGCAGTTGTCGCCTTGCTGTGAGGTTGCAGGTCTGGCTCCAGGAGGTGGCACAGTTCTGTGACCATCTCCTTGATGAAACAAAGCCTCCGAATACACTGGTCCTGGCTTAAGTGCAGGTGGAAAAGTGCTCTCAGACGACCCTAGGAGGGTAAGGCCTCCTGCTAAGAGCCCTCCTGCCCCTCCTCCTCCCTCTGCGAGAAACTTGTCCTCTTCGTTGCTGCCTCTGCTTCATCTTTATTGTGCTCCAGCGTGAGGGGGTCTACAAGTAGAGGCACCAAGAATGGGAGCAAATGGTCTGAGCGGGAGCAAATGGTCTGAGCAGAACCCTTGAATTCAGAAGCAGCCATCCACTTACAGCACCACTCCCTGTCAACTCACCAAATTCAACTAACTATAGAAAGCTCCAAACAGTTCCACAAACCTACAGAGAGCCTGTAGAAATAAAAAAAGTAAGTCACCTGCAAATTGTTGTTCCCTTTAAATACTGCTGTGCATGATTTGGAGAGGGTATGCAGTCGAGTGGCAATGTCCAAAATCGCAGGCCATGCATCAAATCAGCGTTGCACACTGATTGACATCACGATCTGCCTCATTAGCATTCTTCTGGCAAGTGCGGGCAATGGCTGCGCTACCGACATGCCCAAAATAATGGCCCCCGTGCAGAAGGTGGGCGGAAGTGAGTCGGTCGCCATTTTTTTCCCGAAACCAGCAAGTACAGCCGCAGAATCTAAACTAGGAAGTATAAAACTGGAAGTATAAATGAAATTTAATTAAATGTAAAATCATGTACAAGAAAGCAAAATAAAAATTGGGGAAAAAAAGAGATTGAGAGGGAGATAAATGAAACAGGCAGAAAAAGTTAAAATAAATATTTTTTTCTTTTAAATGTCCAACACGAATTCAATTCTGAAGGAATGAAACTCGATACTTGTAAAATTACATTTTCAGGACCAGAGAAGTTGTTTGGCAGTAATTATCACTTATAACAGTATTAAAAATTCACTTACTCCTTCCTGACTGCCTCTTTTACTGGCGTTATTAATGGATAAATAGTGGCAAGTACCACAACTTCACTCCATTACAGTGATTGCAGTGCCGAGTCTATCGGCGAGGACTGCAACAGCGCACCCTGTGGAGGAGTGGGGTATCTCTGACAGCAACTTCCAGATTTCCATGTTTAAATGTGGATATGTGGAAACTGGAAGATGCTGTCCGATTTTCTCCATAATAACAGTGATGCGGATAGCCTCACTGTTATTATCATCGCAAATTCTGGGCTATTGTATCATATATTATTTTCTCTATAAAAGATCTGGCACAGACACATAGGCCAAATGATCGCCTTCTGTACTGTAAACTCTATGGTGCAGAAATTAGTCTGGGCCCATTATTGGGTCCAGTGCCTGAACATCTACATCATTGGCGCGAATTTAACTGTGGGACCAACCCTTCCGCAAATTGGGAGAAGGGCGTCTCACTACTGATATTTCTGACAATTCTACATACATTGGGGATTTGAAAAATTACAAAAAATATTAAATTAACCAGCTTGATTTTTTATTAAAAATGGTTGACAAAGCCCAAAGTGTAAACCCTTAGCATAATGAAACATGTATCATCTGAATATAACCTACAAAGTGCAAAACTTGGGAGCTTGTGTTGAAGGAGGAATAAAAACACAAAATTGAATTAATAGACCATTAGGGGGCAGCATATAACAACACGGAGCATATGTGATACTCCATGCACTTAAGAATCCCTGTATTTTATGTGCTTTCAAAATTACTTTTTCACTTGAGAGCTAGAACAGGGACTATCACTGATAGAATTTAAATAGCCTTTCAAATAATTTTGTTAAGTCAAAATGTGAAACAAAGGAAAATACTCTGTGGCCTTACCCTCCCATTAATATTATTTGCTCTAGAAAAGATCCGGCACAGACACATAGGCCAAATGGCCGCCTTCTGTACTGTAAACTCTATGGTGCAGAAATTAGTCTGGGCCCGTTATTGAGTCCAGTGCCTGAACATCTACATCATTGGGGCTGTAGTGATACCCGTCATCCTGTCTGGCTCAGAGATGTGGACCATATCGAGTAGACACCTCAAATCGCTGGAGAAATACAACCAACAATGTCTCCGCAAGATCCTGCAAATCCCCTGGGAGGATAGACAAACCAACGTCAGTGTTCTCGATCAGGCCAACATCCCCAACATCGAAGCACTGACCACACTCGACCAGCTCCGTTGGGCGGGCCACATTGTTCGCATGCCCGACACAAAACTCCCAAAGCAAGCGCTCTACTCGGAACTCCTACACGGTACGCAAGCCCCAGGTAGGCAGAGGAAACATTTCAAGGACACTCTCAAAGCCTCCTTGATTAAGTGCAACATCCCCAACTGGGAGTCCCTGGCCAAAGACCGTCCTAAGAGAAGGAATAGCATCCGGGAGGGTGCTGAGCAGCTCGAGTCTCGTCGCCGAGACCATGCAGAAAAAAAGCACAGGCAGCGGAAGGAGCATGTGGCAAACCAGGCTCTCCACCCACCCTTTCCTCCAACGACTGTTTGTCCCACCTGTGACAGAGACTGTACTTCCCGTATTGGACTGTTCAGTCACCTGAGAACTCACTTTTAGAGTGAAAGCAAGTCTTCCTCGATTTCGAGGGGCTGCCTATGATGAACAATAGTGATGCAGCCTACTTACAACATAAATAGGACCCCAATTGCCATTTTAGGTTAGAACCTGCTCCATGCACATTCTGACCAGTTCCATGGGCGATGGAATCAGAGAGGCTCAAAGTTAAGTGTTGATTTATTAAGTGCTTGGCCGGGGCCCACAAAAATAATCTAGGCCTCCATGATCGCGATGCCCCTCCAATGGGTTGTATTGAGACACCTGTTTGGTGCCTGCAGCTCACTTGCCAACTTTAAATGAGGGAAAAGTCTCAATCATAGGGGTCTCTTCACCACCTGAATGGGTGGCCAACAAATGTACTCCGCTGGTTGGTCGGTCAAAAATCAAAATCTACCCCAATGTGTAAAGGAAGCCACAAGAGACCTAGTATTCGTAAATGACCCAGACAACATACAGGAAATGGAAATCATAACACTTCTGTGGCACACAGACTACAGAATCATCAAGTTTGACTTGACCTAGGATTCGGATCTACCAACGACCAGGAGACAGATATAACATTAAGATGTCAGTATTCAACAAAATGAGAAAAGAACGAAAGCAAATACATTGGAAGAGGGTGTTAATTAACATTTCATTAGAAGACAAATGGAACACCTTTAAAGGAATAATCCTAAACATGCAGGAGAGCTTATATACCCAAGATCGGAAAGTTCAGTCTAAAGAAGCATGACCCTAAACTGATTAACAAGCACATTAAAAGTGATAAAGAAGAAAACTGACCTCTCGAAATCTTGCAGGGAGAAAATGGAAGGGATTCACTGAGACATATATAGGAACATGCAAGAACACATCAAAAGAATCATCAGAGGGCCAAAAAGAGGCTTATAAAAAACATAACTACAGAGGCAAAACAAAACCATTAAAATTGCTTTCAGTATTACAATAGCAAGAGGGTTGACAGAAAAAAGGTGAGAATTTAAAAAAAATGCAAATGTGTTTAAAACTGAGGATCAGCATGAATTGAATAAATATTCTGAATGATTACATCCCCAAAGTAGTCAAAAGGCAAGACACGGTGGGCTGAAATGGCCTCCTTCCATGCTGTAAATTTCTGTGATTCTATGAACAACATGCCCTGCCCAATAAAAGTAATTCAGAACTTTGATATAAATATGATGGAAGTCCTTAATAGTAGTAGGTATGGGATTCCCAATTGATATACCTTTGTATGCAATTATCATGGAGAAGGAGCAGGGGAGGATGGTGGTAAGGAGAGAGACACAGTATTTTAGAAGGATGCATCCTCAAGTTGTTACTTTCTCCCCCACACAATAAATATACAGGACCTCAATGAGCAACTCTGTATTAGTAGAGTGAGCTTCACCAAAGAGGTAATAGGGGAGCTGTACAACTTACTGCATAAGACCTGCAGACACAATCATCTGTTCAAACAACAACAAAAACTTTCATTTACATATGCCTTTAATGTAGTAAAATGTCCCAAAGCTCTGTCTGAGGCTATGAAAGTCATGCTCACACTGAACTTTTGAGGCACTCCATCCTTTCAAGCAGACTGAGGGTTTGCATAATGTCACCCAAGGTGCCATCCTTTACAACATTAGTAAGAAAGGATATAAATAAGAGAATCTCCACTGATTGCTTTCCATCATTGGAGCTAAGGAATAAGAGAAAACTTAAAACTGTAATGGGCCTCCTGAGAGCAATACTGAAGTGGCAGAATGCAATAATTCAGTGATTAGCGAGGCTTGTAGCAAAAGCAGAGTTGTTTTAATGGGAGACTAATTTTGATATAGATTGGGAAGAGCAGAGTAGCTCAGGTAAGAGCATACAGATAGTTTTCTGGAGCAATATGTTCTGGAAACAACACGATAGCGGGCCATACTAGATATAGTAATGAACAATGAGCCAGTAAGGGAACATTTATCTAACATTGAATTTTATCATATTATGTTTAATGTTAGAGTTGAAAAGGAGAAACTTCACATAATTACTAAGATTATAGACTTTGATAAGGCTAACTTTAATGGAATGAGACTGTTATCAGATGAACAATGGGAGGTGTTCGAAAAATAATTTAGCTTAATGCAGGACCAGTATATACCCCTAAGGGCAAGAGCTCTATCTACAAATAAAACAGCGATGGTTGACAAAAGAACTGAGAAATAACATAAAATATAGGAAGGAGCATACAAAAGTACAAACAAGATGTAAATCCGGGGGACTGGGGTAGATATAAAGAGCAGCAAAGAAAGACAAAAAAGGTAGGGGGTTTGGTTCTTAATGAATACTTTGCATCTGTTTTCACAAAAGAGAGGGGCGATGTAGACACTGCTATCGAGGAAGAGTGTGAAATATTAGATGAAATAAACATAGTGAGAGAGGAGGTATTAAGGGGTTTAGCAGCTTTGAAAGTGGATAAGTCCCCAGGCCCAGATGAAATGTATCCCAGGCTGTTAAGCGAAGCCAAAGAAGAAATAGCAGAGGCTTTGATCATCATTTTCCAATTCTCTCTGGCTTCAGGTGTGGTGCCAGAGGACTGGAGGGCCGCTAATGTGGTACCTTTTGTTTAAGAAGAGAGAAAGGGATAGACCGAGTAATTACAGGCCAGTCAGCCTAACCTTAGTTGTGGGGAAATTATTGGAAAAATTCCTGAAGGACAGGATAAATCTACATTTAGAAAGACACAGGTTAATCAGGGACAGTCAGCATGGATTTGTTCAGGGAAGGTCGTGTCTGACGAACTTGATTGAATTGTTCGAGGAGGTAACCAGGCGGGTCGATTAGGGCAGTGCGTATGATGTAGTGTATATGGATTTTAGCAAAGCTTTTGATAAGGTCCCAACTAGCAGTCTGATCACGAAAGTAAAAGCCCATGGGATCCAGGGCAAAGTGGCAAGTTGGATCCAAAATTGGCTCAGAGGTAGGAAGCAAAGGGTAATGGTTGATGGGTGTTTTTGTGACTGGAAGGATTTTTCCAGTGGGGTTCCATTGGGCTCAGTGCTAGGTCCCTTGCTTTTTGTGATATCCATCAATGATCTAGACTTGAATATAGGGGGTATGATTAAGAAATTTGCAGATGATACAAAAATAGGCTGTGTGGTTGATAATGAAGAAGAAAGCTGCGGACAGCAGGAAGATATCAATCAACTGGTTAAGTGGGCAGAACAGTGGCAAATGGAATTTAATCCAGAGAAGTGTGAGGTAATGCATTTGGGAAGGGCTAATAAGGAAAGGGAATACACATTAAATGGTAGGACATTGAGACGTGTAGAGGAACAAAGAGACCTGGGAGTAAATGTCCACAGATCCCTGAAGGGAGCAGGCCAGGTAGATAAGATGGTTAAGAAGGCATACGGAGTGCTTGCCTTTATTAGCCGAGGCATAGAATACAAGACTAGGTGAGTTATGCTTGAACTGTATAAAACACTGGTTAGGCCACAGCTGAGGTACTGCGTGTAGTTCTGGTCACCACATTACATGAAGGATGTTATTGCACTGGAGAGGATGTGGAGGAGATTTACAAGGATGTTTCCGGGAGTGGAGAATCTTAGATATGAGGACAGATTGGATAGGCTGGGTTTGTTTTCCTTGCAACAGAGGAGGCTGAGGGAAGATCTCCATTGAGGTGTATAAAATTATGAGGGGCCTAGATATAGTGGATAGAAAGGGCCCAGTTCCCTTCACAGAGGGGTCAACAACCAGGGGGCATACATTTAAAGTAATTGGTAGAAGGTTTAGCATGGATTTGAGGGGAAATGTCTTCACCCAGAGGGTTGTGGGGGTCTGGAACTCACTGCCTGAAAGGGTGGGAGAGGCAGAAACCTTCACCACATTTAAAAGGTACTTGGATGTGCACTTGAAGTGCCGTAACCTGCAGGGTTAGGGACCTAGAGCTGGAAAGTGGGATTAGGCTGGATAGCATCTTGTTGGTTGGCGCGGACACGATGGACCAAAATGGCCTCCTTCCATGCTGTAAACTTCTATGATTCTATGAAACAATTTGCTTATGCAAACATAACCTAATCCCTTCATCATCTTATTAACCTCACTCAAATCAATCCCTTATATCTACTGTTCTCTCAATACAGAGACCCAGCTCTCAGAGTCCATCTGGATAACTAAGATGTTTTCCACTGTAATTTAATCTGGTGGCCTTCCTCTGCACCCTTTCCAAAATCTCAATATCGCCAACTATGTAAGACCACTAAAACTGGACACAATATTCTAACTCATGAAAAAATAGTATACTTTGCTTTACAGTTAACTGTCCTGTAAATCCACCAGCACTACTCCAAATATAACTTCATGGCACTCGTGATGAACCTTTAGAGATCTATGCACTACAGGAATATCAATATCTTTTTACATTACTTTTGTTTCGAACAAAGACAGAATTGGTTTAAATTGTGTTCTCAAACAGCCTTTCCTTTCTCCTCAATGATGCTAATAACATTAGAGAAGGATGAGTTTCAGAACCAAGGCCATTGTATTGTAAAGATAGGCACATATAAATAAATAAGCTAGGTGGAGAAAATGAGCTTCAAGTATTAAGATTGAAACACATAATCATTTTAAAACACAGGCTTTTTATCACAGCAGACGGTAGCAGGAGATTGATGCAATGTAAAAGGCAATGAGGCTGAAATTCATGGTTTGGATCAGGCTCGTTACTACCAGAAAGCAGCTGCCAGGCGGCGGAGTTAAGCAGCCGCCGATTTCCTGTCCAATGGCCGCCAGGGTAGATAAAGGGGAACCAGTGGATGTAGTATATTTGGATTTCCAAAAGGCATTCAATAAGGTGCCATGCAAAATAAGGGCTCATGGGGTTTGGTTAATGTATTAGCGTGAATAGAGGATTGGTTAACGGACAGAAAACAGAGAGTAGGGATAAACTGGTCATTTTCCAGTTGGCAGGCTGTAACTAGTCACAAGGATCGGTGCATGGACCCCAGCTATTTACAATCTATAATAATGACTTGGATGCAATGTTTACAAGTTTGCTGACAATACAAAGCTAGGTGGGAAAGTAAGCTGAGAGGAGGACACAAAGAGCCTGAAAAGGGATTTAGACAGGTTAAGTGAGTGGGCAATAAGATGGCAGATGGAGTATACTGTGACGAAATGTGAGGTTATTAACTTTGGTAGGAAGAATAAAAAAAACAGAATCTTTTTTAAATGGTGGGAAACTATTAAATGTTGTTGTTCAGAGAGATGTAAGTGTCTTCGTACAAGAAACACAGAAAGTTAGCATGCAGGTACAGCAAGCAATTAAGGAAGGCAAATGGCATGTTGGCCTTTATTGCAAGGGGGATGGAGTACAAGAGTAAGGAAGTCTTATTACAATTGTACAGAGCTTTGGTGATTCATCTTATCGTCTGAGCCAGGGATTGCAAGGATGTGCGCATCATCCACGCCATGACAGTTGCTGACGACTACTGGACGGACCACCGCCTAATCCGATGCGTCATTGACATCAACATAGCCCCAAAGCGGAGGGAGCAGCAGAAGCAGTGCCGCAAAAAAGTCAATGCCGGGGCACTTAAAGACCCAGCTAAGAGAGTCAGAGCTAACCTGGTATTCCTTGATGACCCCGAGACGCAGAATGCCCACAGCGCTTGATCTGCCCTCCAGGCTTCCATAACCAGTGCCTGCAAAGAATCGCTCGGTCACTCGGCCAGGAAACACCAGGATTGGTTTGATGAGAATGATCAGGAGATCCAAGAGCTAATAGATCTCAAACGCAGGGCATTTCTGAGCCTTAAGCAACAACCCAACTCCGGAGCAGCAAAGCAACATTACAGAGGGCTCAAGGCTGAGATCCAACCTGGGACCGAAAAGAGGTGGTGGAAGGAGAAAGTATAGGAGATATAGCAGCTGGCCGACAGCCATGATGTGCGAGGATTCTTCATCGTAGTCAAGGCCACCTACAGCACAAACACCCAAGACCCCACCCCACTGCTGGCCAAGAATGGGGAAACATTCATCAAAGACACAGTTAGGGCCCGCTGAACGGAGCACTTCGAAGATCTCCTCAACCGAGACTCTGCCTTTGACTCGAGGGTACTCGACTCCATCCCACAGCATGCTACTCGCCACCACCTCAGTAAAACCCCGACACTGCACGAGGTAGGAAAAGCTATAAGGCAGCTTAAAAACAACAAGGCTTCGGGAGCAGATGGAATCCCTGCTGAGGCACTGAAGTATGGCGGAGAGGCACTACTGGCGCGAATACATGACCTCATTTCTCTCATCTGAAGTGAGAAGAGCATGCCGGGAGATCTCAGAGATGCAGTGATCATGACCATCTTTAAAAAAGGGGATGTCCGACTGCTGCAACTACAGGGGAATCTCCCTGTTATCAGCCACTGGGAAGTTCGTCGCCAGAGTCCTCCTCAACCGTCTTCTCCCGGTGGCTGAGGAGCTCCTCCCAGAGTCACAGTGCAGATATCGGCCCTTACGGGGCACGACGGACATGATTTTTGCAGGGAACAGCACCAGCCCTTATACATGGCCTCCTTCGACTTTACAAAGGCCTTTAACACTGTCAACCGTGAGGGTCTATGGAGCGTCTTCCTCCGTTTGATGCCCCCAAAAGTTCGTCACCGTCTTTCGCCTGCTCCATGATGACATGCAGGCCGTGATCCTTACCAACGGATCCATTACAGACCCAATCCACCCAATCCCGGACCGGGGTCAAACAGGGCTGTGTCATCGCCCCAACCCTCTTTTCAATCTTCCTCGCTGCCATGCTCCATCTCACAGTCGACAAGCTCCCCGCTGGAGTGGAACTAAACTACAGAACCAGTGGGAAGCTGTTCAACCTACGCCGTCTCCAGGCCAGGTCCAAGACCACCCCAACCTCTGTCGTCGAGCTACAGTACGCGGACGATGCCTGGGTCTGTGCACATACAGAGGCTGAACTCCAGGATATAGTCGACGTATTTACTGAGGTGTATGAAAGTATGGGCCTTGCACTAAATATCAGCAAGACAAAGGTCCTCCACCAACTTGTCCTGATCGCACCGCACCGTCCCCCAGTCGTCAAGATCCACGGCGCGGCCCTGGACACCGTGGACCACTTCCCATATCTTGGGAGCCTCCTACCAACAAGGGCAGGCATTGACGACGAGATCCAACACTGCCTCCAGTGCGCCAGTGCAGCCTTCGGCCTCCTGAGGACAAGAGTGTTTGAAGGCCCTCAAAACTGCCACCAAGCTAATGGTCTACAGGGCTGTAGTAATACCTGCCCTCCTGTATGGCTCAAAAACATGGACCATGTACAGTAGACACCTCAAGTCGCTGGAGAAATACCACCAACGATGTCTCCGCAAGATTCTACAAATTCCCTGGGATGACTGTCCTCGACCAGGCCAACATCCCCAGCATCGAAGCACTGACCACACTTGATCAGCTCCGCTGGGCAGACCAAAATAGTTTGCATGCCAGACACAAAACTCCCAAAGCAAGCGCTCTACTCTGAACTCCTTCACGGCAAATGAGCCAAAGGTGGGCAGCAGAAACAAGGACACTCTCAAAGCTTCCCTGATAAAGTGCAACCTGGGCGACCCTGGCCAAAGACGGCCCTAAATGGAGGAAGCTCATCCGGGAGGGCGCTGAGCACATCGAGTCTCATCGCTGAAAGCACGCAGAAATCAAGTGCAGGCTGCGGAGAGAGCATGTGGCAAACCAGTCCCACCCACCCCTTCCCTCAACGACTATCTGTCCCACCTGTGACAGAGACTGTGGTTCTCGTATTGGACTGTGCAGCCACCTTAGAACTCATGCTCAGAGTGGAAGCAAGTCTTCCTCGATTCCGAAGGACTGCCTATGATGATGACCTGGAGTACTGTGCATAGTTTTGGTCTCCTTATCTGAGAAAGGACATACATGCCTTAGAGGCGGTCTAATGAAGGTTCACTAGATTGTTTCCTGGGAAGAATGGGTTAACATATGAGGAGAGATTGAGTAGATTGGGCCGAATACATTCTGGAGTTTAGAAGAATGAGAGGTGATCTCATTAAAACATGTAAGATTCTGAGGGGTTTGACAGGGTAGATACTGTGAGGTTGTTTCCCCCGGCTGGAGAGTCTAGAACTAGGGGACATAGTCTCAGGATAAGGGTCGACCATTTAAAACTGAAATGAGGAGGAATGTCTTCACTCAGCTGGTTTTGAATCTTTGAAATTCTCTACCCGAAAGGGCTGTGGATGCTGAGTCGTTGAGTATATTCAAGGCTGAAATAAATAGATTTTTGGACTGATGGGGAATCAAGGGATATGGGCAGGAAAGTGGAGCTGAGGTCAAAGATCAGCCATGATCTTATTAAATGGTGGAGAGGGCTCAATGGGCTAAATGGTCTACTCCTGCTCCTAATTCTTATGTTCTTATGACGGGGCAACTTTGATTTCATAAGACCTATATAGCAGTAGAAGCAATAACATTGTTCCTCTCAGATATTTGAACAGTGAGTAAATTAGAGGAGTGCATTGGCCAGTATCTCATATGGCATGCTGGTGGAGCTGACCAAGCATGGTGGAGCTGGTCAAAGAGCTATGTTTTATGGAGCGTCTTGATGGAGGATGGAGAGGCTTAGGCAGGGAGTTCCAGAGCTTGGAACCTAGGCAACAGAAGGCAAGGCCACCAATGGTTGAGCAATTATAAGCGGGATGTTCAATAGGGCAGAATTAGAGGAGTGTAAACATCTCGGGGGGGGGGGGGGGGGGGGGGGGTTGCCGGAGGAGATTACAGAGATAGGGAGGGGTGAGGCCATGGAGGGATTTGAAAATAAGGATGAGAATTTTGGAATTGAGGCGTTGCTTAACCAGAAGCCAATGTAGATCAGCGAGCACAGGGGTGATGGGTGAGTGGGACTTGGTGCGAGTTAGGGCATGGGCAGCCGAGTTTTGGATCACCTCTAGTTTACGTAGGGTAGAATGTGGGAGGCCAGCCAGGAGTGCATTGGAATAGTCAAGTCTAGACGTAACAAAGGCATGGATGAGGGCTTCAGCAGCGGATGAGCTGAGGCAAGGGCAGAGATGGGCAATGTTATGGAGGTAGAAATAGGCGGTCTTAGTTATGCTGCGGATATGTATTTGAAAGCTCATTTCAGTGTCAAATATGACGACAAGGTTGTGAACAGTCTGGTTCATCCTCAGACAGATGTTGGGGAGAGATGTGGAGTCAGTGGCTAGGGAACGGAGTTTGTGACGGCGACCGAAAACAATGGCTTCATTGTTCCCAACATTCAATTGGAGAAAATTTCTGCTCATCCAGAACAGGGTGTCGGACAACCAATATGACAATTTAGAGACCGTGGAGGGGTTGAGAGAAGTGGTGGTGAGGTAGAGCTGGGTGTCATCAGCGTACATATGGAAACTGACTTGTTTCCTATCTAACAGGATGAGACTAAGTCTGTCGTAAGACCAGGATTATTTACTGTAGTCAGAACGCTGTCTGCAACAAGTAAATTTTTTAGGAAAGAGTGTAAGTGATTGAAAGATGTTTTCCAGAAGGACAGGCTGAGAGCAGTGTAATACGTGTGGTGTTTACTCTAGCCAAACCCCTGTTCCACAGAATTATTTGTTTCATGAACAAGTTAATGGAAAAAGAAAACAAGCAGAAACTATTAGAAATAGAAGTAGAAGAGAAGCTGTGCAGGAGGTTGTATTATCCCTTTTGGAGCAAACTGAGGCTACAAAGCAGTTATGTAAAAATTCCTTTGTTAGATATGCAAAAAGGACAGATTTAGGGAGATAAAGAAGTTGAAAGCCCACAGCAAATATCCCAAATTAAAATTGTTGTGAGAAAACAGGATTGAAATAAAAAAGACTAAGGGCCCGAACTTGGTAGAAGCCAAGTGCCGCCCAAAAGACGGCCAAGATACCTGACGGTACTTTGGGTGGGAGTTTCATGAAAAAGTCCTTGAAAGACCGCCCGGCGGTAAAAAAACTACTTACGCCATGAATCTGGACAGCGGCGGGTGGGAGCTCCCAATCTCAGTGGCAAATGCAATCCTCGCCAAAGTGCCGCCAAGGATTGAGTAGGGGCCCAGGGATGGGGGAGCACATTGCAATAAAAATTTTCACCAAAAAATCCACTGTAACCCCACACACACAAATAGCTGAAAAAAATTAATAAAAAAAGTTCACCAACCTTTTTTTGCAGGTCTTCTTACTTACCGTTGGGGTTAGACCTGCCTTTATGCAGTGGTCCTTCCCTCTGCTGCCGCCAACTCCTGCCCAGAACATTCTGGCAGCTTGGCGGGCAGGAGGACACTTGCATGCCTTGCACGCCAGCGGGCGCTTCCCAGCGGTACTCACCTCCCGCCGGCGGGAGGCCTCCATGAAAATGGCACCAAGGGGAGACCGCCCCAAAAATTCGGTGGCAGTGGGGGTAAGTTCGGGCCCCAAGAGATTTTTTTTGTGTTGCATGTACATGTCGAACCTCCCTTATCCGGAACCCTCAGGACCTGGCCTGTTCTGGTTAAGGTATTTTTCCAGACGAGGATTGGTCACGTTAAATTGGATGGTACAGATACTGAGCAAGGGGATAGTGGGGCTGGCTGGCTTAGGGCTGGGAGTGTGGCAGGGAGATCATAGAGGGGCGGGCGGTGGATTGCGGGGTCAGGCCAGTGATTGCGGGGAAGGACTTCAATTTGTTCAAGTCGGAGTTCTGCGCATGCGCCACCCAGTGGTGGGGAATGGTTCTGGACGAGGGGTGATTCCGGATAAGGGAGTTCTGGATAAGGGAGGTTCAACTGGTACTGTCCCTTTAAATATGTGTCTTGCTTTCTGCTATTTGATGCTGCAGTGTCTCACAGAACTAAAAGCAGTTTAATCCTCTGTCATTTTGGCTGCTGTTCCGGATCCAAGTTCCATCACTTTTAACTCTCCCCTTTTACTCTCTCTTAATTACCCTCCCCCGGCCTTCATGCCTCCTTTTCTTTCTCCGTCGTTCTACTCTACCTTCACTGACCCCTATTCTCCACTATTCATCATCCTTTCTACTCTCTTGCTGTCGCTCAAGCCTTAACTCCCTCCTAACTAATTACACAACTTCTTTGGCATCTTTCGACAGACCCACCGAGGCACTCGTCGCTGCCTCTTAACTAGCAGCAACCCAAATTGCCCCATTTTACTCTGTCCCAGCCCTAAGCATCTGCTACGAGCTAATTTTGCCAACCTCCGCCCTGTCCCTCCCTGTCTGCCTCTCTGGACTATGTCAGTAAATTAGGTATCATCACCCTTCTCCACATTTCGCTTCAAAATGTACATTCACTTGTAAATAAGGGCCTTGCTACCCATGACCGTATTGTGGATGATCAACTTGCCATCATAGCATTGACGGAGACATGGTTGAGGGGAGATGCCACCTTTCCCCTTAATGAAGCTTCCCCACATGGTTAAACTTTCCACCATATTCCATGGCAAACTGCTGTGGTGGTGTAGCCCTTCTATCTAAATCACACTGGTCTGTATTCCTACTCCTCCGGCAATTTCTCCCCCTTCGAGCATTTCACCTTATTCCACCCCTCGTGTCTCTATTTTAAAATCCTTGGGGCAGAAATTGCTCCCGCCCGAAATAGGGTACATGCACCCTGTTTCTATGGTTTTTACCGCAGTAGTGGTTGAGGTGGCCTCTTGAGCGAAATTCCACTTTTTTTTTTCCAGGCGGACCAGATGTCGCTCATAATGGGGGCGGAAGTTGGGGCAATGATACACCAGAGGGGCGGAAGTTGGGGGGGGGGGAAATGTAGTGACTGCTGCAATGACATCATCGCAGCTCTACATCATCACGGCTCTTCCCTTCACTTAAAGGGGAGAGCCTCCGCAATGTTTTAACTTCGCTCCACCAGGGACGGTTTCGGCCGGGCCAGTGGCCTACCACCCAAGAGGGGTGCCAGGCTGTCTGTCGGCGGCCCTACCGAATCAGGGGCCTAATTGTCGGGCCGAGATACCACAGGAGTGGAATTTTGATAATGGCGGCCATTACATGAAAAGTCAGTGGCCATTGCACTCCGCAGCATGCCTGGCGCTTTTCGGTGTTAAGAGACCTTAAGGAAAGGGGCAATTTCAGCCCCCTTATTCTGTACCGCCCTCCCAAATACCACATCAATTTTCTCAGAGATATGTTCTCTGCTTTACTCGCTCTGCCTCTGCACTGAGTGGCTTCTAATCCTTGGTGATTTCAACCTCCATCTCAACTCTTCTTGCTCCCTCTCCTCTGAGTTCACTGCCCTCCTTTCCTCCCTTAATTTTTCTCTTCGATCGACTCCTCCACCCATATACATGACCACTCCCTCGATCTTATCATCTAACGTGGCCTCGCTATCCCGTCCGTAACCATCACCAATAAGGCAATCTCCAACCATTTCCTTATATCAATCTCTACCCATATTCCGCTTCCCCCTCCTAAACCTACTCCTTTTCATATCCACCCCTGGAAAGCACTCTCCCTCAAGTCCCTTACCACTGCACTTTCTAATTGCCAACCAACTAGCCTTTGACCTACTATTCTCCATGACATCTCTGCAGCTACTGACTTACTAAATCACACCCTCTCCACCACTTTGTCCCCATTAAAATCATTGCACTCTCTCACCCTAGTCATTCCCCCTGGTATACCCCCTCATCTCCACTCTCCAGTCCAAGGGACGCAGACTTGAACATCAATGATGGAACTGGAACTAATCATTCATCAGATTTGGCTAGACAATATAAAGCACTACCAGGTCCTGCTCCTCATCACTACAACTGCCCACAATTCTAAAATCATCCAGGATGGCAAAAGTAACACCAGGCTTCTCTTCTCCATCACTAACTGTCTTAAACCATCTTCCCCTGCCTCCTCTTCCCACAACTCCAACAATAAAAGTGAGGAACTTAAGGACTTCTTTGTTAAAAAGATCAACAATATCTGTTCAACCTCTTCTGCTTTCAATTCCCTCCCTTCCCCAATCCCACTGGACCGTACTTCCTCTCTACTTTCCCCCTGCCCTAACCCTAAATTTGTATATTTCTCCAATTTCTCTCCTATCTCCCCTCTGCCCCTTTCAAAGCTCATCTTGTCAATGAGACCAATCTCTCGGCCCTATTTTGGCTAAATTGCTGACAATCCAACTTTCTTTCCTGGCTGCCATGTTGGCAGATATTGTTAACGGTTCTCCCTCCTCCGATACCATCCCCCTTGTCTTCAAATCTGCCGTCACCACCCCTCTCTTCAAAAAAAACCACTTGACCCTTCCTTCTTTGCAAACTATCGCCCCATCTCCAACCTCCCTTACCTCTCCAAAGTTCTTGAACGCGCTGTCGCCTCCCAAATCCATGCCCATCTTTCCCAGAACTCCTTGTTTGAATCCCTCCAATCAGGCTTCTGCCCTTGCCACAGTACTGCTCTAACCAAGGTCAGAAATGACATCCTAATTTACTGCGACAAAGGTAATCAATCCCTTCCCGTCCTTCTGGACCTATCTGCAGCCTTTGACACGGTTGACCACAAAATTCTGCTTCAGTGCCTCTCCACCGTCATCCAGCTGGATGGGACTGTACTTGCCTGGTTTCATTCCTATCTTTCCAGTCGTAACAATAGAACCGCTACTCTTCCCGATCCTGCACTGTCACCTCTGTGTCCCCCAAGAATCTATCTTTGACCTCCTCCTAGCTCTCACTTATATACTGCGAGGTATGATAATTTTAGTGTTTCTCTTGTCCGGAGAGAAGGACCGTCCCCATGTAAAAGAGTAGCACTTACACCTCATTAATATTGCATATCTGTTTGCAATATAAGTGATCTAGTTCCTTATGTCCCATTGGATGGGACTGGGTGGATTTGGATGTGGTGAAGACACAAGAAATATTCCTGTGCAATCAACCGAAAGGCAATTTTTCAGAAGTGCAAGGAGTCCATATCAAGGGTAGATCATATCTTTGCGATCTTAGCAATAATCCTTGTATTCTTGATGGTAAATCTTTGTTGAAAAAAAACAGTGACTATCACTGTTGATTTTTACACCTGATGAATTATCGACTATATAATAAAATTGCAAAGTGGGTCAGAACATTCTGTTTGAGAAAAGTTATATGTCATACTACCGCAAGTGGAAAATGAATTATAAAAGTGTCAACATATAACTGCAGTACCAGTTATGACTGTAGTTAGATCTATGATTTGCATTTATAATGGTAAAGATCTGTCAAATAAACTCCAACAATCTAAAGCTAATCTTTCCTTTTAAAGTCAGCAACTGTTTGGCATGCAGTTCTCCTATAGAATTCCACTGGGAGACATTACACCCCAGCCCCCCCCCGCCTTCCCCCACATCCAAAAAAGTATATAAATGTCTCATCAACAGCTTCAATAATCAGGCCTTGAGTTCAGGATTCCAATTCCCCCACCCTTCCCCATGCCTTTCCTCTCACATCACCTCCTTATTCCTCCGCTCTATGCCCTTCAGTGCTCCGCTTCCCCCTTTTCCATTCTCCTGCCAACCACACTCCGTCCCACTTCTTTCCCTCATTCTTTTCCTCCTCCCTACCTCCAACTTCTTTTCTCTCCCCTCTCCACCCCATCTCCCCTCCCCATCAATTTACCCACCCACCCCACTCCTCCCCTCCTCGGTCCTTCTCCTCTTCCCCTCTGCCTTTGGCCGACATTCTCCCCTCCTCTGTCCAACTTTTTGCCTCGCCTCTCCCGGGTCCTTCTCACCTTTCCAACCCTTCTTTCCTTTCCCCTTCCCGCTCCCCCTCCCTTTCCCTTTCCCACCACTTCTCCCTCTTTCTCCCCTCCCTCCATATCTGTCCCTCCTCCCATTCTCTCCCTCCTCCATGCCCTGCTGCCCTCCCCTTCCTCCTTCCTCCCAGAAGTGCACCGCCTGCCATATTGGATAAGCTAGATCCACTGGTAGCAGGAGCGGGTACATATAAAGCCCAGAAAAATGTATTTAAAATTGGGTCCTTTGTGTCTTGCAGGGAGGGTTTTCGATTTTTGAATGCCCCAGCACTTTGCTAGCCACATATTTTCAAGCCTTTAAAGTCAGCTTTTTGGTTGCTTTGTCAGCTTTTTGATTGCTTTGTCAGCATTTGTGAAGCTGTTGGTGAGATTTGGCTTATTTTCAAGGATGGCAGGTATGATTACAGGAAAGTGCTGAGGGTGGGAATTTATTTGTGCTCTATATTTTAAATGTGAAAAGAAATCCATGAGGGAACAACAGAAACATTACAATGCAAGTCAATGCCTATTATCCATGAAGAATCTATGTAGTACGTCTTTATTTTAAGGCAGCCCATGGTACCTATATTATTTGGAGCTTGAAATAGATTGGGCTATGCCCTACAGCTATGCTCGAGTGCTCCATTGTTCTCAACCTATTGAGGTTGACTCAGACACTTGAACAGCAGTCACACAGAAATGAGTCATGTGCGCAGAATTAATGTGCAGCATACCTTTCGTATGCTCAAGCAAACATTGCACTGTACAGACATTCAGAAGGATGCTGTGTAATGAGACAGGATTAATAAACAATCTTCCAGTAAAGGATCCCCTTGGAATGAGTCATCATCATCATCATAGGCAGTCCCTTGAAATCGAGGAAGACTTACTTCCACTTTTAACATGAGTTCTTAGGTGGCTGTACAGTCCAATGTGTGATCATAGCATGGTTGAATTTCAAATTCAGATGGAGGGTGAGAAAGTTGGATTTCACACCAGCATACTAAGCTTAAATAAAGAAGACTATGAAGGTATGAGGGCAGAGTTGGCTAAAGTGGACTGGGAAAATAGATTAAAGTGTAGGACGGTTGATGAACAGTGGTGTACATTTAAGGAGATATTTCACAACTCTCAAGAAAAATATATTCCAGTGAGGAGGAAAGGGTGTAAAAGAAAAGATAGCCATCCGTGGCTAACTAAAGAAGTAAAGGACGGTATCCAATTAAAAACAAGGACATACAAAGTGGCCAAAACTATTGGGAGGACAGAAGATTGAGAAGCTTTTAAAAGCCAGCAAAGAAATGACTATAAAAATGATTAAGAAAGGGAAGATAGACTATGAAAGTAAACTAGCACAAAATATAAAAACAGATAGCAAGAGTTTCTACAGGTATATAAAAAAGAAAAGAGTGGCTAAAGTAAATGTTGGTCCATCAGAGGACGAGACAGGGGAATTAATAATGGGGAACATGGAGATGGCAGAAACTCTGAACAAATATTTTGCAGTCGATAGTCAAAGGGCTTTCGGTGGGGAGGAACTTAATACAATTACAATCACTAAGGAGGTGGTACTCAGTAAGATAATAGGACTAAAGGCGGATAAATTCCCTGGACCAGATGGCTTGCATCCTAGGGTCTTAAAGGAAATAGTGGCAGGGATAGTGGATGCATTGGTTGTAATTTACCAAAATTTCCTGGATTTTGGGGAAGTCCCAGAAGATTGGAAAACTGCAAATGTAACGCCCCGATTTAAAAAAGGAGGCAGACAAAAAGCAGTAAACTATAGACCAGTTAACCTAACATCTGTGGTTGGGAAAATGTTGGAGTCCATTATTAAAGAAGCAGTAGCAGGACATTTGGGAAAGCATAATTCGGTCAGGCAGAGTCAGCATGGATTTATGAAGAGGAAGTCATGTTTGACAAATTTGCTGGAATTCTTTGAGGATGTAACAAACAGGGTGGATAAAGGTGAACCGGTGGGTGTGGTGTATTTGGACTTCCAGAAGACATTTGACAAGGTGCCACATAAAAGGTTACTGCCCAAGATAAAAGTTCACCGGGTTGGGGGTAATATATTAGCATGGATAGAGGATTAGCTAACAAACAGAAAACAGAGTCGGGATAAATGATTTATTCTCGGGTTGGCAATCAGTATTATATTTATGACTTGGAAGAAGGGATCGTGTGTAACGTAACCAAGTTTGCTGATGATACAAAGATGGGAGGAAAAGCAATGTGTGAGGAGGACACAAAAAATCTGCAAAAGGACATTGGCTAAGTGAGTGGGCAAAAATTTGGCAGATGGAATATAATGTTGGAAAGCGTGAGGGTATGCACTTTGGCAGAAAAAGATCAAAGAGCAAGTATTATTTAAATGGAGAAAAATTGCAAAGTGCTGCAATACAGTGGGACCTGGGGGTACTTGTGCATGAAACACAAAAGGTTAGAATGCAGGTACAAGAAGTGATCAGGAAGGCCAATAGAATCTTGGCCTTTATTGCAAAGGGGATGTAGTATAAAAGCCAGGAAGTCTTGCTACGGTTATACAGGGTATTGGTGAGACCACACCAGGAATACTGTGTGCAGTTTTGGTTTCCATATTTACAAAATGATATACTTGCTTTGGAGACAGTTCCGAGAAGGTTCACTAGGTTGATTCCGGAGATAAGGGGGTTGACTTATGAGGAAAGGTTAAGGAGGTTGGGCCTCTACTCATTGGAATTCAGAAGAATGAAAGGTGATCTTGTCGAAATATATAAGATTATGAGGAGGTTTGACAGGGTGGATGCAGAGAGGATGTTTCCACTGATAGGGGAGACTAGAACTAGGGGGCATAATCTTAGAATAAGGGGCTGCTTAGATGAGGAAGAATTTCTTCCCTGAGGGTTGTAAATCTGTGGAATTCACTGCCTCAGCGAGCTGTGGAAGCCGGGACATTGAATAAATTTAAGACAGATAGACAGCTTATTAACCGATAAGCGATTAAGGGGTTATGGGGAGCGGGCAGGGAAGTGGTCCTGAGTCCATGATAGTATTAAATGGTGGAGCAGGCTCGAGGTGCCGTATGGTCTACTCCTGCTCCTATTTCTTATGTTTTTATGTTCCCTATAGCCTTGCAAAGATGTCCAAAATAGTCAATATCTGCTGCTTGTTGTATAATTTCACTGAGTAGTCGTCGTGCAGATTGACAAAGAAGGGGGCCCAAGACCCAGCGGTAGCAGAGGATGAAGAAAAGTTGGAGGAAACACAGGAAGTTGTACCAGCAGTGCAGATTAAATGGTAGATAGAGATTTGTCTTTGCTTCAACTTGCCTTTTGCCATTGCATTCATGGAACCAAATCACTCCACAAGCAGTATTCCTCCAGGCATGTACTCCAGCACAGCCTCCAAAATCCTGATATGCTTGAGTCTGATATTATGCTGAGTGGATTCCCAAACAGTGAATTGGTCATTTAATTGGAGATCTGCCAGCAGAGAGAAAGCCTGTGCAAGATCACCGTCCTTTCAAATCTGACTCTATTTTCTAACAGTGCTTAATACAAGGAAGATTGAAAATGTATGTAATTCACCATCAGTATCAATCATGAATTCCTGACTTGAAACAAAAAATGCGGGTAACAGGTGAGGGTAATATATTTAATTGAAGAATCATAAAAATGAATAAGGTTTCAGATCTAATAGATACTGCCTGACCTGCTGAGTGTTTCCAGCATGTCTGTTTTTATTTCAGATTTCCAGCCTCTGCAATATTTTGCTTTTTGGCTGCTGAATTAACTAGTAGCGTTTATATTTTTAAAAAAAACAGGCTATGTTACTTTGTCCAATCAAGATTAATTGTATTAATGAAGCTGACACTGGTTATCCAAGGAATGGATGACAGTAATACAACCTTAACCTGGAGAGTGGCACTCAAGACTTCGGTCACATCCTCTGTCTCGGGAGCTGGGCCTACACGCTGTATTCTGCACTTTCTGTACTGATGTTTCTAGTCGCCCCCTGATTCTGGGTGCCTCCTCAGCTTAGGTGTCATGCATTTTTATATTTCTCATCTCTGCTTTTATGTCTACATTAAACAAGCCCTGATTAAGTGAAGTCTTTTGTAGTCATTGTTTTTTCCAATCTATTTGAGCAGTGTCAATTTCAAGACCATGGGAGGAATTTTAACATTGAGAAGCACGTGAGTTCAGGTGCTGGTGGGTGGGGAGTTAAAGTCGGCAAAAACGTCAGCTTGTCCGGAAGCTGGCTCCAATGCATCGACGTGCGGATATAACTCAGGCGTGTGCGGCTGCGTGCACGTAGCCCCCTCCAGAGACGCTGGTTGTAACCACTGAATTGCATATTTCAATTGGCATTTAAATGTAATGGCGAATGCATGGGTTTCCCGGGCTTCCTAAAACTCGCCATTGAAACCAACACAAAAAGAGAATGGCAATTCATGGGGCTCATTAAAAGGCAGGCATACAACAGCAATAAATAGTCTGTGCTCACAGCTGCTTTCTTGCAAAGGTTTGTTGAGATTGCTTTTGGTGAGAGGCTAATTTTTGCATTTTGGAGGCAGGGATACTTAACATCAGGATAAGCAGCGCCATGACTGCCTTAGAATATATTGTGTCTGTAAACACTCTAGTAATGACTCCACGAGGTAAGGTATTGCACTTGAGCTGTTGTGACCTTAGTCCATTTATTGCAGCTCCTGAATGAGGGTACAGTAAGGTGAGCTCCCTTTTATACTTGGTTACCTGCAGTGTGCAGGTGACCCGTAGGTCTCCACCAGTTGCACCCTCTGGTGGTACAGACATAGTGTATACAATGTAAAGATACATTCAGTGGTCTTATGTAACTGTACATTGGGTGTACAGAGTATATACATACACAACAGAATGAACCTCCAGGCCAGATCCAAGGTCGTCCCATCCTCTGTCATTGAACTACAGTACGCAGAATACACTTGTCTCTGCGCACACTCGGAGGCCGAACTCCGAGCCATCGTCAACATCTTCACCGAGAGCATAGGCCTTACGCTAAACATCTGTAAGACAAAGGTCCTCTACCAACCTGATCCCACCACGCACCACTGCGCTGCCCCCCCAATTCTCAAAATCCACGATGAGGCCTTGAACAATGTTGACCATTTTCCATACCTCGGGAGCCTACTGTCAGCAAGAGCAGACATTAACGACGAGGTCCAATACCGCCTTTAGTGCGGCAGTGCCGTCTTTGGATGCCTGAGGAAGAGTGTATTTGAAGGACCTCAAACCCGGCACCAAACTCATGGTCTATAGGGCAGTAGTGATACCCGCCCTCCTGTATGGCTCAGAGACGTGGACTATATACAGCAGACACCTCAAAGCGCTGCAGAAGTACCACCAGCACTGCCTCCACAAGATCCTGCAAATCCATTGGCAGGACAGATGTACCAACATCAGTGTTCTCGCTCAGGCCAACATCCCCAGCATCGAAGCATTGACCCGCTCAATCAGCTCCGCTGGGCGAGCCACATCATCCGCATGACTGACACAAGACTCCCAAAGCAAGTACTCTACACAGAGCTTCGACTTGGCAAGCGAGCCCTGTCGAAATCTCGACCTCCGAAAAGAATGAGTCCGACACTTTCAGCTCCGGCAGAAGTTTCTTTAATTTACTTGCTAGCAAGGGGCAGGTCACACTCAGTCAAGGGCTAAGTGAACACCTCCGCAATGGTACAGTTTCACAAGATATTTATACAGTAAAACCTAAGTTATGGCCTCTCCCTGTGTATTGGCTCTGTCTCGCAGTCAGTGAATACAGATAAAGAGTTAATTACTACATCCTTGTCCTGACATGGTTTCCAGATAGTTCCTTTTGTCAGGGTTATTAGTTGGCCAGCCGGCCATTACTCCATGAGAGTGTGGTAATGAGCTATTACCTGTCTTGCATTGTGTCAGGATTGTTCAGTTTCCTAGTCAGTTATCTGTTTGCTTCAAATGGATGAGGTCTCCACAAGAGATAATGGCTGGTGGTTTGAGTACTTCGAAAAGGGTGGGGTGGCATGGAACTTGTGTCGTATAGACAATAGGAGAGCACCATGGGGGGTACTTGTCTCAGCATGACTTATCTCCTAGCTGTCTGATGGCCATCAGCTATCTCAAACCAGGTTTAGCTGTTTATGCAAGCTGACTGCCTTTATACAGAAAGTTTTGGAAGGACTAGGACTCCATTTTGTTATATATATATTGCAAAGGGCACACAAATACCATATGGTATCAGCTTAGATAAAAATACATTTCCACAGCCCGAGATGGGCAGAGAAAACGCTTCAAGGACACCCTCAAAGCCTCCTTGACAAAGTGCATCCCCGACAGCTGGGAATCCCTGGCCTACAACCGCCCATAGTGGAGGAGGAGTATCCAGGAGGGCATTGAGCACCTCGAGTCCCATCGCCGAGAACAAACAGAAAACAAGCGTAAACAGCGGAAGGAGTGTGCGTCAACCCAGGCTCCCCAACCACCCTTTCCTTCAACCACAATCTGCCCCACCTGTGACGGAGACTGTAGATACCGCACTGGATTCCTCAGTCACCTTTTTAGAGTGGAAGCAAGTCATCCTTGACTCCAAGGGGCTGCCTATGATGATGATGAGAATGGACCTCAGACGGGGAACAAGATGACCATCAGCAACAGCCTGCTTTGGAGAGATCTGCAGCTGAGAGGAGCAGTAGAGGTTGAGCTCGCAGAAGGCACAACCTTCATAATAGGATGTGCAGGCAGAGGCTCAGCTTCCTTGACGTTCTCGGAAGCGCAGTGCTTCTGAAGGCTGAGGTTGTCGCATCAGGTGGTGGCAGACATCTGCAATCTCCTATAAGTAAACTGCTCCCTGCCGGACCTGGTGGCCACACATTTCCAGTAACTCTGAAAGTGACCACTGTCCTCAACTTTTTTTGCCTGCGAATCCTTCCAGGAAACTGCCGGAGACATATCCATGATCTCCCAGTCAACTGCACTTAAATGCAGAAAGCTGATGGGTTGTTTTCTCGGGCAGGCAATAATGTTAACTTTGCCTTTGATGCTGCTAGTGAGAATGAATGGATGCTCTGGTTTGCGTCTCTAGCTGGTTTCCTGAAGCCTGCACACAAGTGGCAATCCATGTACTCCCAGATCAACCAGGAATATTCGTAAACCACAAGGGTTCTATTCTATCAACGTTCAGCTGGTGTGCAACAATCAGAAAAAGTTTCTACACGTGTGCCAGATTCCCAGGGAGCTGCCATGATGCTTTCATCCTGCAGTCCAAGCTCACTGATCTCTTTGGATCTGCAAGCATACTTAATGGGTGGCAGCTAGGACACAAAGAATATGCCCCTCAAACTTGGCTGA